>NC_079156.1:29886708-30510043 GCF_947563725.1 Argiope bruennichi | reverse complement strand
ATTTGTGCCTCTTCCTTATCGAAATCCATTTTGAAAATATAAGAAACTAGCTTTTTCCTTGCAATGTATTAAATGGAAGATGACCTTTCTCGCTATTAATTTTCACAAATAACTTGTGAAGGCAAATAATCTATAAGCAAGTATGTATGGTGTCCTTTCCATGATTGGGAAGTCGAATAACATTTCTCTGCGCAAAACTGGTAAACATTTTTTTTTACCAAATTATATAAAACTTAAAAGAATCTCCGAAGATGTTACTCATATTCTTGACCAAATTATAATTTTTTTTTTTATCTCGGCCTGAGGGTGCTAGGTGGGATTTGTTCAGAGATGCTTTAAGTTCATATTAATCGAAAAAGCCGTTATTTATTTCTGAATCGAAAGATTCTATAATACAGCAATTCTTTCTACACATCTTTTGCGCATTATCAATTTTTTGGGACGTATTCTGTTCTTGATAGTTCATGCAAAAAGAGTCACCTATGCATCTCTACTGTGCGCTTTGTTTTCAACATAATTTTTTCATTAAATATGAAAATCTATACGAAATGGTTTATTTCATATTTTCCCAGTATATTTGGACATTTCCCCATACTGCTTTTGATACTATCTTATTTCGAATTGTATTAACGTAACTTTGAAAACCACTTATTTAATTTGACGTTTCATTCTACTAATTACTGCTTGATATTACTTTAAGGACTATGCAATCAGTTACTGGATACCGATAATAGTAATTCTAAGCTTTAATTTACTAGCTTCCGCATATAAGTATAAGTTTACTAGCTTCCGCATAAGTCCCATTCATGGTTTCCGAAATTTCGGGGATTTACTGAACGTTTTAGTAATGGAGTTGTCAGCAGCTGTTAGAGTATGACGTGTTACAATTTCAGTAACTATTCTAACGTTATTTTTACACAAACCATGACTAGAATCAATTCTGAATTAAACCTCTGAGCGTAAGTTGGAAATCGAGAAGTCGCCCAACCTTCCAGCACTGCTTTCTTATTTCCGAGAAAATGCACCACCTACTAATAGAGGTTAAAAAAGCGGTCTCGGCCCTACAAACCGATTTAAGGAGAATCAGGGAAAAAAGAAACAAAGAACCGGGATCCTACTTTGCAGTTAAAGCATCGCCTCCCACACCCATATTAAATAGAAGTTAAACAAACAAAAAAGAACTCATTTTACGTATATGCCAATTTAATTTGGGAACGTTCAAAATAAAAAGAAATGGAAAGTCGCTAGGGCATCTCGAGGACTTGGCACCAGTTCTTGCCAAACTGCCAAAGAACAACAAACCACTAGGGATACAAGAAAAGATCTCTAGGAACCATGAGTACGATGAATCCACTCAAAAGATAAGCGTCTAATAGACGGATTAGCAAGGTGTTGCATACAAGTTAAATTCCAGTATCTTTGGAGAGAAATTTCATTCTCCCCCCCTATAAAGTCTTCATTTTCGTTCCCCCCCCGATTTTTATGATTTATGTCCTGTAGTAATAACATTATCAAGAAAAGAGTAGAATCATTATTTCGCTTTTACAGCTTTATTATAATTCATTCTGAATTTGATTTAGGTAACACTCATAGCGAATTCGTGCGAGTTAGTATTCTCTAAAATAGCCAAAAGGGGAATACAGAATTCTTTTAGATTCCATTAAATCTAATAGTTAAATATTGCTCTCGAGGAGAGTAAATACATAGCCGCAATTCTAAACTGAAGACTTGATTCTGGAGTAAACAAGAAAAAAGCAGACCATTCACGATTTATTAGTGGGAACAGCAATACGCTTACTTTATAGAAGGGACGGAGAATCTTTCCCTTATACTATTGGTGAAAAGCTAACTCGATATCTACACCTACATTCTCCACCGGTAAGGTTTCGGCAAAAACTGAATAAAATCTGGTCTTTTAAAACTGAGCTTATGAAAGTTTTAGGATTCTTAGATATGTCGTAACAAAGCTATACCATCTTAAATTAATAACCACTACAGTTTATTCTAGATTTCCATTTTGTTTACATGAAAAATTTTAAAATTTGATCCGATTGTTGTAGTTTGATATCTTGTTGCTCTGAAGTGAAAAGAGGAAATATAGTATCAATTTGTACACATTTGTATCGAAGACGATTTTTTCTTTTGGAGGTCATACCATCAGAATCAGTTTAACAGAATATAAACTATTGGAAAAGCAAATTGTTTCTCGTCTAAATGTCGGCGTAAAGAATGCAATAGACAATATTGAAAAACTAAGGAAATAGACAATGAAATTATCAATTTTGATACAAATGATAATGTTATGCCAATTAATCTTCAATTAAAAATTCTTACATCGTTTATGTTGTGATGTTGACAAAACTATTCTTCTGTCGAAGGTTGAACGTAATAGCTCAGCCTTTTTTAAAAAATTGCTATCTAAATTTAAATCTATTCTAAACACAATCTATTCTAAAAATTAAAAAGATTACCGAAACCGTATATCTAATAAAATGAAAAAAAGTCATTTTCAATAGAATCTATATTACAAGAGTTTTGAGATTCAGCAAGCTCGAAGCATTTCAAAGATGTTGCCAATTAATGTGATTTCAGAATAAAAATATTCACAAATACCTATTAAGAATATGAAAATCGGCGTTAATTTCTAAGAAATCAGTCAGGAAATTAATATATTGTTAATGAGCAGATGTCTGGAAAAAAATGCAAGTATCTATCCATATATCAACGAAAAAAGAGTTCTAACAAACCAAAGTTTAACGATTCTTAAAATTTTACCGTTCATTTATCATTCTCGGAAGTGTCAAAAATTTCTAACGCTCACAGAAAATTTTGTCCAATATCTTCCTCTTACGAGATGAATGTGTACCTTCTTCATAGCCATGGATGTCAAACCATTCACTCAAAACGCAAACAATTATTAACCTAATCTATCAATTAAAGTTTCTAGAAAATAGTATCTTTATAAAACGCGAAAAACTGCTATCATTTATTAACGCGAGATTCCTATTTAATGATTCAAATCATCCTGTATATTTGTGTCTCAAAAGAATTTATGATTGATCAAGACAATTTCTTTGGAACAACCGAATTTCCAAGAGTACTTCATTTGATTAAAATAACGCATGAGTATGGTTCTATAAAGCTTTCCCAAATTGAAATGAAATCTTTTAACCTTTGTATTCACAAAGTAAAATTTCTGCAGTTCCACTAGAAGCAAAATAGTTTACAGCATCTCCATAATGACCATGAAAAGGATGCTATAGAAGACGAATCAAAAATGCTGATCAGACTTTCAAAAGATCAAAGCGAAATCAAATTCCCAGTTATTGCACTGAATAATGTAAACATTCCACCGAAAAGCAAAATGGGCGGGGAAACAGTAGTCCTCCCTTCCACCCCCACTTGGGCAGTATTGCTACGCTTGCTTTTTGTAAATATTCCCAATTCATTTCAATTAAAAACCCTTTTTTCATGCTTATCACCCTCCAGTTTGATACAATTTCACTTTTCCAAAGATTTTTTTAATTCGATATATTAGATCCATTGTATATTTGAAAGTCGCTAATCATTTGCATATGCTTCTCGGGGAATCTATTCGAGAAAGATAGTATTAATAGCCGGGCTTTAATTGTTCACGAAAGTTACCCATTTGAAATTCGACCTCATTATAGGTAAAATTCCTATTTACAAACTGCAGCATTTTGAAATTTATATTCTTCAAAAGAAAAATTCTGAAATTTGGAATGACATTTTTTTAGAAGTTAATTTAATTATAAACGATCCCAAACGATCCATTACTATAAAGCTTGCATGGCCTGGTAAGAGTTAAAGCGTTATATATGTTCTAATACTGCTAATTACATAAAATGTGCCCCCAACACCTTTATTGTCATTCCATTTGTAAAGCATTGAAAAGTGTTTGTTACTATGTCTCAAAATACGTGCATGCAAAAATAATGCGTATACTAAAAAAGAATGAAGTATTCTCGCTTTTCATTAGGCATGGTTTATTTCTAGTTATAATTTTTTTAATGTAAAGAATTAAAACCTGCTGGTTATATTTAAATTGCCTGTAAATATAATTAAGTAACTTCACAAATGTCTTGTAATATTTCAATTTATTTTTTTAATAAAAACAAGGTAAAGTAATCTAGTGGGTAAGCTTATAAAAATGTCAATCGTCAGAAGTCACAGTTGTGCAATTTAAAAAGAAAATTCTAGATAAATTCAATGCAAGTTAGATTCAACACTATCAAATCTTCCGAAGCTGTAGAAGGTTTAGTTCATTTTTTTAAGGTTTCAAACTGTTCATTTGAATGAATATAAGCCACTTCAATTCAAAGTAATTGAAATTCTACCCGCCCTTTCAGTGTATTGAACATATTTCAGAGGTAAAGTCAAAAAAATTAATAAAAGTAGATTAAATAAAATTCAACATATGTTTAAATATTAAGGGATCTTTATTTCAATTTCAATTTACATTTATACATAATTTAAATATGTATTGCTAATTACAAAAACAAAAGTTCGTATTATATAGCCTAAATAATTTTATAGCAAAATTGGCTTCCATTCTCAAATTCAACAAAGAGGAAACAATTACATCGAGACCATTTCTTCTTTATTGATTTGAGATGCATTTACAAGTGTACGTAGAAAAAATGGTAGCAAACATTTATATTTCTAAAATAAAAGTTCACGAATATTTTATGATAAATTAATATAATGATGAACAATTCACACATACCGGTCCATGTATCGATTCATCTGCAAAATGAATCCTCTTTCCTCCAGCTCCATCTAAAAGAAAAAAAAAAGCGAAATTTTATTGCTCATCTTGGAATATTAGAACAATAATCAATGAAATAAATTCAAGCATATTACAAAGCGTGTTCTACTATGAAACCAATCAAAAACTATGTTATATATATTTGTATATACAAACCACGTATTCGCATATATAGTTTCTTACTGCATAAGAAAAACATTGATAAACAAATCTATTTTTTAATTTGAATTTCGCCATTATGTATCGATACCAGAATTTCGAACGATATTGAAACATTCGGACTTTGTTACACTCCTGTAATTCAACAATTTTCCTATTGCTGCCTCAATTATTCGCCTACAAATTTAATATTTTCATGGAATGAACTTTACAATCTTTTGCTACAAACCTTGTTGTGTCTTCAATATAATGAGTACGAGGACTCATGAAAAGGAACTCTGTTAATAATGAACATTTTTTTTTCACCCAACACGATTGATATCGCTAATGTAGAGCATTTGGAAATATAATGCATTTTATGTAGTTCCATAAATTGAAGCTAAAAGCAATTAAATAAGTGTTTTAAAATCACCTCTTTGAACCGAAACGTTCCCCATAATAAATTAAGACATTCGAGTTTTCTTACTAAGATTTCTTACAAGTAAAAATTTTAAGTTGTAAAATCAAGTATTAATCTACTGTTTGATGTTCAATATTAGAATGCATTAAAAAGAATGTTTCTTCAGGTAATCATTTTTAATTTCAAATAGAAAATTATTGTGCAGCTGCATGTAATAAACATAAATTTGTGCCTATATTCCAAGTTAAAAAATCTCCATAATTAGAACAATAAGTGAGTAAAAGTACAATGAAGTGGAATTCCTTTCAAGTATACTGGGACAAAAAAAAAATGAAAAAATCTGAAGTGGCATTTTTTGAATTGAAATTATTCTTTAAACAGTTATCCCCCCCCCCTCTTCCCAAGAAGCTAAAAATATGTTTTAGAGACGCGAAATGCTTGTAAATAAAAATTTATCAGTTACATTGTTTTAACCACGTTCGAAATAAATCTCTCGAGGGAAAAAATGTTACATTGTGGTTTTTGATGTTTATATATTTACAGCTTGTTTTGGGGCTAAAATTTTGAAATCCATATGAACCGTTTCTCTAGTCACGAAGGTGGAACTAAATGCAAAACTAGAGCGCTTCAAAATGCATCCCAGATTTTAATATAATTTTATTTTTTGATTTAATAATGAAATGGCAAAATAGGTGCAACTTGAAGACCTAAATGTATCTTGAGGTACAAATTGGGATATATAGTTCATATTCAGAGATTAATTATTTTGGATTCGAAAATATTCATTGAAATTCATCAAAATATTTTTCATCAGTTCCAAAAAATTCGTAAATCACTGTTGTAAATTTTAAAAAATCTTAATTTGAGTACACTCGGGTCTGCTGAGTGGTAAATAACTAGCGTAATTACAGCAAAATTTGGTTAAATCGACCCACCCACTAGATGGAATGATTTTTAGTTAGAAATGTACGAAGAGAAGTCATTTGCTCTTCGCATCTGCGAAAGAATTGCTGAATAGTTTGTTGGCTTCGAGAAACAGATGGCATGAACATAAATAGTCATGCCATTACTGCGGAATATCAAACCCAGTGGGTGGGTTGTAAAATATCCAATACAGTCACTAATGAATAATGACAATTCAACATGGAAACATGAACACATAGTAGCTAATTACAGTCTTACACAAGAACGACTCTTCAAACCAACAAAAATTCAACTGAAAATGGCTATTAAATAAACATAAAAGCGCAAAACGTTCTGGAAAGACGACACCAAATAGACTACTTAACTGCTCACTCGAGTGACTCGTCTGTGCATCCCCATTCTTTGTAGATTCTACAGCATGGCTTCAAATGTTTTTTTTTTCTTTGTTTCCAATAAATACATCTCCAAGATTACAAATTTTATTCTCCGCGCCTAATGGTTACAAAGTTTAATGCTAATCTCGGAAGCCATTATATTCGCATATCTGTAAAACTATCTTTACCAAGAGACTTGCTTCGCATGGAAGCAGTATTACAAATTTATAACAATGTCGTCATTTTTTTCGGTAATAAAAAAATTGCTGAGATTTTGTTTAAATTTTAATGTCTAATAATTCGTTGTTGATTAAATATAGACCTAATTTCGTCAAACAAATGTGAAATTTGAACAATTTTCTATGAATAAGATGCAAGTGTCCAAAATTGTTATATCTCGAGTGTATTTTGGATCTACAGTTGCCATCAGTATGAAATTCGTAATAGCTAGAAAATATTTCAAAACTTACCATCTGGTTCTCCTCCAGGCCTTTTAGACATCTAAAGTAAAGAAATAAAAAAAGTCAGTTTTGACGAATTGGATACGAATATAAACTGCATAAAGACACGATTTCGGTTTGAGCAAAATAGAGGTGACGATTATTATTATAATATTTTATAGTACATTCTACGGCTCATTGCACTACTGAAGTCAAATGTATAGTAAATTAACAGTTACACTTTATACCAGATGCCCTGGTCCTCAAATCTTGGGTTTTCCATGGGTGGGAGTGAAGATGGATGATTTTTATTAACGCCAATAACTTTTTTTGGAAACTTGGTAGCCATATTTAGATAGCAAATTCTGAATTATTGAAATTCGTACAGCATTATTGCTTCTAAATATGAGGATTTTGGAAGTTTTTTTTATTTTCTGCTAAAGTAATACGTGATATGCGAATTCCATCGGATATATCTTGCTATTTTTTGAACAGTTAGTTACAGAATTTCAATTTCCATACACCCTTGTAGGCTTTATTTCTCCATTTGGCTTAATTGAGCTATCTAGGAAACGCTGTTAAAGGACACTAAAGCTATTATTAAAAGCATTCAAAGCTAAAACCCATTAGAAATGCACGCTATTAAATTTGGATGTTCGTTTATAATAAATTTTAATTCAACAATTAAAAAAGCGAAATATATTAAAACTAAAAATGTAGTCATTTTAAATCTGATACCATTTATAAAATGGGAAGTAGGTTTGATATTTGTTCCAATTGTATCAATGATTAGTTGCATTTTTAAAGACTACCTTTAAATAGCCAATCAATTACAGAATCGAGAGTTATTAAATGTATTTAATTCTTGAACTGATTTGCGTATTGGATACTCGCCAACACAACAAGTTTAATAGAATTTGTTTATAGAAAGTCCGATTATTTCATTCCATCCAACTATATAATGAACGATTAAATAAAATGTTTAAATCACATTTCTTGTACATTTAAAATAGGGTCGGTCTCTAAAAGTCTATTTAAAATAGAGCATGAAAACCGTTTAATCAAACTGATTAAATTTTGTAGTACATGCCGATAAATTGTACAAATTGTTAACTTTAAATTTCCTTAAATTTGACCCTAAATCTTACGGTTTTAAATTATTACAACTGATTAGATTGGAATCAAATTTAAGGAAATTTTAACACCAAAAATTAAAGGACAGAATATCCAATTTACAAATTATTCGAATTTCATTGATTTAAATGGATAGACAAATTAACCACAGATTTATACAAGAATTTTTCTTACAGTACTAAAATACAAACGGATGGCACATGAAATGAATTGGAGACATTTGTCCTTTAATAAAAAATGGCTTTCAAGATACAATTTAAAAAACCCAATTTCATTGCTTTCCTTCACATAACATCGCTAGATTGCAAATGCATATAAATATTTAAAACGGGTATAACAAACTGTTTCCAGATGTTTGAATGGGAACTTTTCTAATCAAGCAAAAGATTTTCCTATTCAAGTAAACGGCGACAAATAGTAAGTACATTTTATTAAGAAACATTCTACAAACATACTAAAGAACACAGAAATTAGAACATTATTTTTTTAATGATTCAATTCACAATTAAACAAATACAATATTTTAGCGAATTGCGAAAATAAAAAAAATTGCGCAAAAGTAAAAAAGATTGCGCAAAAGTAAAAAAGATTAAAATTTTCAATGTTCGAAGGACTTAAAAATATTAGAAGTGAAAATAGAAATTACTTTATTTTTGTCAAATTCACCTTGAAAAAATGCTCATTACAAAAATGTTCTTCGTTTCTATTGCTTAAAATAAGATCACAGCCATTCATTAGTTCAAGTTCCTATCAATATTTAGTTCTTGTATCATTTACAATTATACTGTTTAAACCGACATTGAGCATCTGCAATACTTTTTTCCCCAAGATTTTTCGACAAGAGAAATATTTCAGGTATAAATTAAACAATAGGAACGGTGAAGAGGAAACGAACTTCAGGGCAAATTTTTAAAATAAGCATTTGTTTTAAAATAAGTTTAAATTTTCATCTGTGGGAGTTGTATGCTGATACCCCGGCAGTCGAAATGATCGATTTTAACTTTCCAAAACACGTTATAACAAATTCATTGTACTGAGAATAACTGGCGTGTGCTACCAGAAATGCTTGAATGCCAATGTTTTAACAATCTTTACGAATCTTGTTTTTACCGAAAAACATCTTTGGAAATTTAGTAAACGAGAATTGTATTCGCAAACTTATCCAAATAAGTATGGAATACCGATTAAAGAATTTGATCTTTATTAAATCTGAATCTAAAAGCTTTAAAATTAATTAATTTTAAAATGACACGAATGCCTTAAGTGCTTCCATTATACTTAAAACCTTGTTTAAAATGCCACATTTAAACATTCATATTTCATTTGCATTTATGTACGGGGTTTTTGGTCGGACATTCAAAATCCTTGATGTTGGATGAAATATCAAGTAACCTCAAAATGATGCCTTAAGCTAAACTTCAAATTTCACAAAGCACGCATTTGCCCAAGATTTGTTTCTTCGATCCAGAAACCAGAGCAAGTGGTCGCCCCGAAATACTTCCCATTAGAGGTCTTCTCTCTACCCGCCCACGGATAAGATACGGCCAAAACCCAGGTGCGTTATGTCTCGCATAGCATTTCTTGGATATTGCACAGAAATATCCATTAAATAGCTATGGTATATCAATATCTGAAATATAATTTGTATGTATTTTGGATGATTTTTTCCGACCGACTAAAAATTTGACAAGAAACAATTGTATTCATAAGATCATAAATCGAATTTTATTGATTAATGCCATTGCGTATGCACATGTGAAAATACAGAGCATCAGACGGATTTCGTCCAAATTTTATGCATATCTAAACGTTAGATTGTTAAATTACGTACCAAATTTCGTTTACTTAATTCATTAAGTTTTATAGTTACAGAATTCATCTGTACTCGATCACGCTTACAAGGAATTATGATCAAAACTCGCTAGAAATCAAATTGTCATGTGCCCATATACCAAATTTCATCCATCTAGATCTAAACATGTGAGTGATCGTCTTCAAAGGCAAAAAGATGCACAAACGCTGATGTGTTTTCCGAACTCTGTAATTCCTCAAGTTTCGAAAATTGTCAGAAAATCGATTTCGACGTTCACAGTAACCGACATCCGAATTATTGATACAGAATATAATTAGAATTAATATGGAATCTGTTGAAAATAATTATAGAAAGCAAAAACGCTCATCTACTACCGGAATAACTATTGAACATTCGTCGGGGCTTTTTATTTTTTTTATTAATCTTACCGTGATTCAATTCCAATGTCTCTTGATTTGTCTAAGTAAGCGATAAATTTCGCATAGTAACGATGAAAAATATTTATATGTCCTTCGGTTGCTTGGAATGCACCTTTGACTTCTAATCAAAGTGATATGAACAACGCTAAAGAGTTCTCAAACATACATTAATGAGCTTTTGAATTAGCAAGCGTTGAAGAAAATTACAAGGCCTGGAAGAAATTCATAAGGCCATTATCCAAAATAGCGAAGTAAATGAAAGAGAATCTTCAGAAATAGAATAATTTAAAGGGCTGACCTACTCTATTTTAACAGCATTCACCAAAAAAATTATTGGAAGCAAAAATTTATCAGCCACAATAATCGATGAAATGGGAGTTGCATGTGAACATCTAGTTTTCTATGAAGGAATTTTATTCTTCGGTCCCGGAATTAAACGCTTATGTTTTTGTTTTAGAATTCAACAAGAATCGAATAAGCGTCTCCATCTGGTTAACTGAAAATTAATTCGACTAATTTCAAGAAATGTGCTTATCTTTATTTTCAAATAATGAAAATTTCGCGATCCCCTTGCAACTGTAGACTTTAATCCACAAATCAATTAGTTATTCCATGAAATATTTTGCAAGATTATAAATTATACATGATTAGCTAAATATCAAGCACCATAATTTAACTACGTAGCATATATTTTTGAGCAATAAATAAAATATATCAACGAAGTCGCCCATTTTTGAGTGATGCTATGCCCAATATTACCAGGCAAAAATTAACAATGTTACTACACACTTTAGACCGTTTAGTTATAGTGCATCCATTTCCAGCACTAACACAAACGGGAACTACCTTTTAACTCGCTTATTGACTTGTGAAATATCTTCAGATATGCAGATAAGAGACAAACCCCACTTACAAAGAGTCGGAGGTTTACGCAATAAATCTGAAATATTTTGACTAATTCGTATGACACTCATCAGTTGCAATAAGAGATTGAAATTTCAAAACAGAAAGCGATTGTTTTATAATCACAGAACAATTCTTTCTTTACCTAACATAAAAATTTTTCTGCCCCAGTTAAGTTTGAAAGTAAAATAAAATTTGTCGATAAAATACTAGCAAATGGGACAGGAAAGGATTTTCTACTTCACTGCAGCATTTTCGTAATAAACTTACGGCATAGAAAATTTTACAGAATAATTTCGAAAAGTGCTTTATGGGGCTCTTAGAAGGGAAATGTTTGCAGTCGAAATTACATTTTAACAGAAAAGCAGATAAATAAAAAAACCAATCGATCAATAAAATATCATTCAGAAACGGAATTCTATTTATAATCACGAAGGAAAGGACACAGACTGCTATACGAAACAATCGCATCTCATTAGAATAAATGAAGATTTGAATTAAATATGATTGCAGATATATTAATTTCTTATAAGCATGAATCCAGATAATACTTGCAATTAAAATAGAAAACCCTTGCAAAAAAATTGAAATACCAAATAGATAGCAAAAGACAAAAAATTCCAAATTACTTATTGTACAAGAAAAGAAAAGAAGGAATTTGAAATGCATTATAAATTTTAAAGTTATAAATTTATGAAGTCATAAATGTTGATTTCATAAGATTAAGAAAATTTTAAATTTAATAAAGATTATATTTTATTTTAAATACTTAATTAGCAATAAACTTTCAATGGATTGCAAAAAATGGTCATACACTAATCGTACATTATTGTATAACTATAGTTATAAATTTATAAATTAAAGACAGCCTGTAATAAAGAATTTATAGGAAAAATTAGAAAAAAACTGATTAGAATAAATTGAGTTTTAAATGCATCGCATCGAAAGATAAGCATTTTTGAAAAAAAAAACCTATTAGAAAGTTTAATAAAAAACAAACCCTATTAGAAAGTTTAATAATAGTGAAAAAAAAAGTAAAAAACACATCATTTGCAATTCTTATTTTTACTTCACTAATTCGACTCTCAAGCACACTCATTAATTTTAACAATGTAAATCGCTTTGAAATTAAAACATTCTGTTTACATATTATTACATTATTATATACACTAAGGAAGAAATATAGAAATCAATTTACTTACATTTAATATTTTTTTAACACGAAGTTATACTAACAAAGAAATTACTTTTTTTTTTTTTTCAAAAATATAAATGTACGCAATATTATGACTATACTTATTATTTTGTTTAAGAGCAAATGATAACATAAGGTCTTAAACGGGAAACGAGAATCTGACGAAACTCCATTTATATACTAGAGTGTCACATGTCTCAAAAAAAATTCTGACGAAGAATTGAACAGTTAGAAACGGAAGTTACAGTTATTAGATGGTAGCTTAATAATAATTTTCCTGTAACTAAATGAAAAAATTTTAGTTTCAGCTTGAAATAAATTGGAAAAACTTTCAAAAATTACTTCAAATCTTTTTTGAAGGGGATACTTATTTTTTCCTCGAGATTTTTGACCATCCTAGACTGAATGATAAGATCTATACTTTGCGAAGTTGACAAATAAAGATGTTTCTCCTTCCATTCCATCAAGGTTCATAATTATTGATGCTCAAAATTCCATTTTGACGAGTAAAAATTAACATTGAGAGATCTGAAAATAAAATATAAAAACAATGGAAGTTAATAGTAAAGTGTCATTATAATATTTTTAAAAGCTTTTTGTTATTCTGTACTTTTAAGATAGCCACTTTAAATCTTAATATTCGCTCGATATTCTGTAATTGGAAGCAATGGATATAGAAACACAACTATTACTTTCAATAGGAAATGAGAATTATATAGGAATTATGAATGTATAGCATATAACTTTTTAGGTGATAAATCTTCATCTTCAAATTCGTAGGATCATCGATCGGATTCACAATGCGATGGTGACAAATCCTGTCCTCGAAGGTGCAGTGTCTTCAATTTGTGCTGGATTCAGCTTCGTTTAGTAAGATGCAAGGATTCTGTTCCTGTCTGCTGAATAATGTTTATGATTAACAGGTCCGAACAAATCGGGTTTTCTAACTGGAGCATAAATTCAATTTATTACGTATAGTATTTAGCTAAGATTAAATAATTTTTTGTCTGACAAAACTTTGAAATAACGATAATAAATGTAAAAGTATGATAATAAAAAATTTCGGGAGATAACCATTTTAACTCGGTTTTTCCCTTATAATGTCCACTGTGAATATTCCATAGTATTCTATTAATGCAATATATATTCCATAGTATTCTATTAATGCAATATATATTCCATAGAATTCTATTAATGCACACCAATATTCATTAGTAATAATTTAGAATTCCATTATTCAAAATAATTCTATACGCCAAAGGAAATTCTGCATGTAGGCACATGAATAGCATATTATAAACTATTTTAATGATTTTAAGCATTTTTTTTACACCCTTGTCCGCGATAATGATTTAAAGTTTTACTGCAACAAAAACTTATAAAAATAATTCATAGCAAGTTTTATAGAATTTTTATCTTTGAAGATGTGCATTTGTTTTTTCTCTTTTGGGCCTTCAACTCCTCTTCGTAAAGTCACAGATTTGGGATCCAAGAATTCTAAATTCAGAATTCTATCAACAGCAAAGAGAAGCACTCAATGCAAGACAAATACAGTAGGGCTGGACGTCCTTTCGTTGACGTAGAGCACAATTGTTTACAGATTGGCGTCGACCTACCAGGGGCATCATCCTCATCATCTGATCAAAATTATATGCACAATCCTCAAATAACTCTGGTGTTGTATTAAAAGGGATTTAATATATTTTAACTAAGTTATAGAAAGATAGAGTCTTCCCATTTCTTACATATTTTATCATTTCTTTTAACTATCGATTTGGTTTTCAATGAAAAAGTAGCCGCCTTTGGCGCCTTACTTGAGCACATGGTTTCAAACAAATCTCTTTCTAATTTGATGCAAAAATAATATTTAATTGTAAGTAAACTTAAATCTCATATTTATAGAGCTTAGTTCACCCTGTCAACGAAATATTTTTAAGCCTCTCATTGGGATATTCATTAATTCATTGTTACTTTAATATTTTTCAATATGCGATGCATACCTACTTGAATTTTTTATTGCAAGTAAAATTTCTTAATGGAATCAGATTCATTCCATTATAATCCCAGGAAAAGTTAAACATCAGGGCCATCCATCTTCATTCTGCATTCTGCTCATGTAAATTCGCTTTTGTTCTTCTCAAGAAAATTGCATATAAATAAACAAAGTCTTTGTATCTAAGCTTCTAAAAATGAAGGAAAATCTCGCACTTAAATAGTTGATGAAATAACTAAAAAATTTATGAATTTCATTTTACCAGTCAAAACTCCTATCAGTAATCATGCAAATAAGTTTATTCCGAATTTGTCAAAATTGAAAACAAGATGCAGGGTAAAATTGATATTGCAAAAAAGGCATTCTTTTTTAGTATTAAAAATATATAAAATTCCATTTTATCACTTAATATTTTAGGCAGTTATAGCAAAAAAATACCGAAATCTTGTTATATTTTGAATAAATTAAAATGCTGAGAAAATAGAAAAATTGCTAAAAGTGGCATATTTTCACATTCTGAATTATATTTCACTAAAGTTTGGAATTTCAAATTAAATAACATAATCTGTGTACTGCAATTCTATATCTGTATATCGTTTCACCATATACTCCCTCACATTCTCTTAAATGGCATTTGGAAGTAGAAGATTATATTTATTACATCATTTGGAGTCCAAAAGCATTTGTGTATTCACCCAATTAATCTAATTTGTAGAACAATGTGAGAACATATTCACTTTGAGGTAGGCTTGCATAGATTTCTTTGTGGATATATGAAAATTTCCTATATAATAACTATTTTAGCAGTCAAAAGTATAATCAATATGACTGTGTTATCAGATATGTTACTGATAGCAATAAAGTTCTCTGGAGATTTATTTTTTTTACTTATGATTGAAATTTTTTCACATTTTCTTACATGTCTAAATAAACAAATTGACATTATTTGAATTTATTATTAAAAATATGACATGCAACTGTGGTTTTTCCCTCTATTTGTCAATCTCCGTGCAAAAACGGCATAAAAATTCCAGGTCACTATCCTTTGAATCTAAAGAGAAGATTGCTATGAAGTTACCCTTAAAATTAATGGAGAATATTTGGCCAAAAAACAAAAACTGGTAAGAATAAATTAAATGAAGATCTAAACAAACAGCTGCTTTATCAACAACCTAATAATATTATAATCTATTTTAGCCCGAATGTACTTTATTTACCATCGCATCATGAAAACAAAAAGACACTCTATTCTACACATTATAATTTAAAAAAAAATAATACATAAAAAAAAGTGAACAAAAGATGAATTAAAAGAGCGAGGATCAAAATTGCATAAAAAACCTGGACATAAGGACATAATAAGTCAGTGCATGGCCAGAGTATCAGACAAAATTCTGACATTAATTTCATTAATTTATTTTATTTCTTCAAGACGTTTAATTAAATGATAGAAAAATTTAAAATTCATGACAAAAATATCGAATTATTAAAACGCATCGTAAAATACAATGTTCTAAACGTTCTAATTTTTGAAAAAAGTGATATAAAATGAAAAAAAAAAGAAAAGAGAAATGCAAGAGCAAGAATCCAGATTGCTTGAAAAACTGTTGATCTTGACATTAAAAAATTGTGCATGACCAAAAGGACAAACTGGATACACACATTTATCTCATTATTTTATATCCACCAGGCCACAGAGAATACATGGTCAGAAAAAGCCAAGGTACTTCAAAAATTTAATCAATTTTAGTTTCAAAAATAATGGGAATCTGATCAAAAAGAGCAATGCTAAAAATAGGAATAATATTTCCGCATGTGCGAGATCTCGGAGCGTAAAATTCCTTTTCAATTTATAGATTTTTGAAGTAAAATTTTACTGCCTGCAAATTGCACCTCCTCAACCTATCGTTCATCCCACCAGGTCACACAGACTTCACATACAGAAACAGTTTAAGATGCTTAAAATATTTAATCAATTCTAGTTTGAAAAATAATGAGAATCTGGTCAAAAAGCACAATGCTAAAAATAGGAATGATATATGCGCATGTGCGAGTTCTCGGAGCATAAAATTTCTTTTAAATTTATAGATTTTTGAATTAAAATTTTATTTTTGATGTATAAGAATTGCAAAAATCCACATGAATGTTGAATGGGCATGGAGAATAATATTAAATATATATATATATATATATATATATATATATATATATATATATATATATATATATATATATATATATATATATATATATATATATATATATATAACTATTATTCGTATAGACACTTGATCTGAAGACCTGCAAAACACCACAATCAACCCATCGTTTATCCCACGAGGCCACACAGACTTCACAGTCAGAACCAGCCTAAGATGCTTAAAATATTTAATCCATTCTAGTTTGAAAAATAAGGAGAATCTGGTTATAAAGCACAATGCTAAAAATAGGCATGATATTTGTGCATGTGTAAGTTCTCGGAGAATAAAATTTCATTTGAAGGATCTCGGCGCATAAATTTTCTTTTAAATTTATAGATATTTGAAGTAAAATTTTATTTTTGATGTATAAGAATTGGAAAAATTCCCATAAATGCTGAATGTGAATGCAGAATAATATTTAAAAAAAATTTCAAAAAAAAAATATATATATATATATAAAACTATTATTTGGAGACGTGACTCAATCTGAAGACCTGCAAAATGCAGCGCTACAGCCAACCGTTCATCCCAACTGCTACACAGACTTCACAGTCGATAACCGCCTAAGATGCTTAAAATATTTAATCAATTCCAGTTTGAAAAATAAGGAGAATCTCGTCAAAAACCCAATGTTGAAAATAGGAATGATATTTGCGCATGTGCGAGTTCTCGGAGCAAAAAATTTCTTTTAAATTTATAGATTTTTGAAGTAAAATTTTACTGCCTGCAAATTGCACCTCCTCAACCCATCTTGAATCCCACCAGGCCACACAGACTTCAGAGTCAGGAAGAGCCTAAGATGCTTAAAATATTTAATTAATTCTAGTTTGAAAAAGAATGAGAATCTGGTCAAAAAGGACAATGCTAAAATAGGAATGATATTTGCGAATTTGCGAGATCTCAGAGCATAAAATTTCTTTTAAATTTATATATTTTTGAAAGTAAAATTTTATTTTTGAAGTATAAGAATGGGAAAAATTCACATAAATGTTGAATGTGCATGGAGAATAATATTGAAAAAATATTTAAAAAAAAGAAACATATATAAAACAATTATTCGGATACGACACTCGATCTGAAGACCTGCAAAATGCAGTGCCACTACCCATCGTTCATCCAACCAGGCCACAAAGACATCACAATCAAAAACAGCATAAGAGCATTAAAATATTCAATGAATTCTAGTTTGAAAAATAATGAGAATATGGTCAAAAAGCACAATGCTGAAAATAGGAATGATATTTGCGCATTTACGGGATCTCGGCGCATAAATTTTCTTTTAAATATATAGATTTTTGAAGTAAAATTTTATTTTTGATGTATAAGAATTGAAAAATTCACATAAATGTTGAATGGGCATGAAGAATAATATTAAAAAATATTTAAAAAACAAGAAATATACATAAAACTATTATTCGGATACGACTCTCGATCTGAAGACCTGCAAATTGCACCTCCTCACCCCATCGTGCATCCCGCCAGGTCACACAGACTTCACATACAGAAACAGTTTAAGATGCTTAAAATATTTAATCAATTCTAGTTTGACAAATAATGAGAATCTTGTCAAAAAGCACAATGTTGAAAATAGGAATGATATTTGCGCATGTGCGCGTTCTCGGAGCAAAAAATTTCTTTTAAATTTATAGATTTTGGAAGTAAAATTTTACTTTTGATGTATAAAAATTGGAAAATTTCACATAAATGTTGAATGGGACTGGAGAATAATATTAAAAAAATATTTTAAAAAAAAATAAATATATATAAAACTATTATTCGGATACGACACCCGATCTGAAGAACCTCAAAATGCAGCGCCACAACCCAGAGTTCATCCCACCAGCCCACACAGACTTCTCAGACAGAAACAGCCTAAGATGCTTAAAATATTTAATCAATTCTAGTTTGAAAAATAATGAGAATCTGGTTAAAAAGCACAATGCTAAAAATAGGCATGATATTTGCGCAAGTGTAAGTTCTCGGAGCATAAAATTTCTTTTAAATTTATAGATTTTTAAAGTAAAATTTTATTTTTGACGTAGAAGAATTGCAAAATTTCACATAAATGTTGAATCAGCATGGAGAATAATATTAAAAAAATATTTTAAAAAATGATATATATATAAAACTATTATTCGGATACGACACTCCATCTGAAGAACTGCAAATTCCAGCGCCACAACCCATCGTTCATCCCACCAGGTCACACAGACTTCACAGACAGAAACAGCTTTAGATGCTTAAAATATTTAATCAATTGTAGTTTGAAAAATAATGACAATCTGGTCAAAACACACAATGTTGAAAATGGGAATGATATTTGCGCATGTGCGAGTTCTCGGAGCAAAAAATTTCTTTTAAATTTATAGATTTTTGAAGTAAAATTATTATTTTGGATGTATAAAAATTGGAAAATTTTACATAAACTTTTAATGGGTATTCAGAATAATATTAAAAAAATATTTAAAAAAAAACGAAATATATATAAAACTATTTTTCGGATTCGAGACTGGATCTGAAGACCTGCAAAAAGCAGCGCCACAACCCATCCTTTACAACACCAGGCCAATCATAATTCACAGTCAGAAACAGCTTAAGATGCTTAAAGTATTTAATCAATTCTAGTTTGAAAAATAATGAGAATCTGATCAAAAAGCAAAATGCTAAAAATAGGAATGATATATGCGCATGTGCGATTTCTCGGAGCATAAAATTTCTTTTAAATTTGTAGATTTTTAAAGTAAAATTTTATTTTTGATGAATAAGAATTGGAAAATTCCACATAAATGTTGAATTTGCATTCAGAATAATATTAAAATAAATATTAAAAAAAAAAAACGAAATATATATAAAACTATTTTTTGGATACGAGACTCGATCTGAAGACCTGTAAAAAGCAGCGCAACAACCCATCCTTCACAACACCAGTCCAAACATAATTCCCAGTCAGAGACAGCTTAAGATGCTTAAAATATTAAATCAATTCTAGTTTGAAAAATAATGAGAATCTAGTCAAAAAGCACAATGTTCAAAATAGGAATGATATTTGCGCATGTGCGAGTTCTCGGAGCAAAAAGTTTCTTTTCAATTTATAGATTTTAGAAGTAAAATTTTATTTTTCATGTATAAAAATTTTAACATTTTACATAAATTTTTAATAGGTATTCAGAATAATATTAAAAAAATATTTAAAAAAAAACGAAATATATATAAAACTATTTTTCGGATACGAGACTGGATCTGAAGACCTGCAAAAAGCAGTGCCACAACCCATCCTTCACAACACCAGGCCAATCATAATTCACAGTCAGAAACAGCTTAAGATGCTTAAAGTATTTAATCAATTCTAGTTTGACAATTAATGAGAATCTTGTCAAAAAGCACAATGCTAAAAATAGGCATGATATTTGCGCATAAGCGTGTTCTCGGAGCATAAACGTTCTTTTAAATTTATAGATTTTTGAAGTAAAATTTTATTTTTGATGAATAAGAATTCGAAAAATTCACATAAATGTTGAATGCGCATGGAGAATAATATTAAAAAAATATTAAAAAAAAAGAAATATATATAAAACTAGTATTCGGATACGACACTAGATCTGAAGACCTGCAAAATGCAGCGCCACAAACCACCGTTCATCCCACCAAGCCACACAGACATCACAGGCAGTAACAGCTTAAGATGCTTAAAATATTTAATCAATTCTAGTTTGAAAAATAATGAGAATCTGGTCAAAAAGTACAATGCTAAAAATAGGAATGATATTTCCGCATGTGCAAGTTCTCGGAGCATAAAATTTCTTTAAAATTTATACATTTTTTAAGTAAAATTTTATTTTTGATGTATAAGAATTGGAAAAATTCACATAAATGTTGAATGCGCATGGAGAATGATATTAAAAAAAAGAAATATATATAAAACTATTTTTCGCATACGAGATTCGGTCTGAAGACAAGCAAACTGCAGCGACACAACCCATCGTTAATCCCACTAGGCCACACAGACTTCACAGTCAGAAGCAGCTTAAGAAGCTTCAAATATTTAATCAATTCTAGTTTGAAAAATAATGAAAAGTTTGTCAAAAAGCACAATGCTAAAAATAAGAAGTATATATGCGCATTCGCGAGTTCTCGGAGCATTAAATTTCTTTTAAATTTATAGATTTTTAAAGCAAAATTTTTTTTTGATGTATAAAAATTGGAAAAATTCATATACATGTTGAATAGGCATGGAGAATAATATTAAAAAATATTAAAAAAAAAAGAAATATATATAAAACAATTTTTTGTAAACGACACTCGATCTGGAGACCTGTAAAAAGCAACGCCACAACCCATCTTTCAGAAACCCATCACCAGGCCATACAGACTTCACAGTCAGAAACAGCTTAAGATGCTTAAAATATTTAATCAATTTTGGTTTGAAAAATAATGAGAATCCGGTTAAAAATCACAATGCTAAAAATAGGAATGATAGTTGCGCATGTATTAGTTCTCGGAGCATAAAATTTCTTTTAAAATTGTAGATTTTTAAAGTAAAATTTTATTTTTGATGAATAAGAATTGGAAAATTTCACATAAATGTTGAATGGGCATTCAGAATAATATTAAAATAAATATTAAAAAAAAAAAAAAACGAAATATATATAAAACTATTTTTTGGATACGAGACTCGATCTGAAGACCTGTAAAAAGCAGCGCAACAACCCATCCTTCACAACACCAGTCCAAACATAATTCACAGTCAGAAACAGCTTAACATGCTTAAAGTATTTAATCAATTCTAGTCTGACAAATAATGAGAATTGTCAAAAAGCACAATGCTAAAAATAAGCATGATATTTGCGCATGTCAGAGTTCTCGAAGCATAAAATTTCTTTTAAATTTATAGATTTTTGAAGTAAAATTTTATTTTTGATGAATAAGAATTCGAAAAATTCACATAAATGTTGAATGCGCATGGAGAATAATATTAAAAAAATATTTTTATAAAAAAGAAATATATATAAAACTATTACTCGCATACGAGATTCGATCTGAAGACAAGCAAACTGCAGCGAAACAACCCATCGTTCATACCAGTAGGCCACACAGACTTCACAGTCAGAAACAGCTTAAGATGCTTCAAATATTTAATCAATTCTAGTTTGAAAAATAATGAAAAGTTTGTCAAAAAGCACAATGCTAAAAATAAGAAGTATATATGCGCATTCACGAGTTCTCGGAGCATTAAATTTCTTTTAAATTTATAGATTTTTAAAGCAAAATTTTTTTTTGATGTATAAAAATTGGAAAAATTCATATACATGTTGAATAGGCATGGAGAATAATATTAAAAAATATTAAAAAAAAAGAAATATATATAAAACAATTTTTTGTATACGACACTCGATCTGGAGACCTGTAAAAAGCAACGCCACAACCCATCTTTCAGAAACCCATCACCAGGCCATACAGACTTCACAGTCAGAAACAGCTTAAGTTGCTTAAAATATTTAATCAATTTTGGTTTGAAAAATAATGAGAATCCGGTTAAAAATCACAATGCTAAAAATAGGAATGATAGTTGCGCATGTATTAGTTCTCGGAGCATAAAATTTCTTTTAAATTTATAGATTTTTGAAGTAAAATTTTATTTTTGATGTATAAAAATTGGAAAATTTCACATAAATGTTGAATGGGCAAGGAGAATAATTTAAAAAAAATATTGAAAAAAGAAACGAAATATATAAACTAACTATTTTTCGGATACGAGACTCGATCTGAAGACCTGTAAAAAGCAGCGCCACAACCCATCCTTCAGAACACCAGTCCAAACATAATTCACAGTCAGAAACAGCTTAAGATGCTTAAAATATTTAATTAATTCCAGTTAGAAAAATAATGAGAATCTGGTCAAAAAGAACAATGCTACAAATAGGAATGATATTTGCGCATGTCAGAGTTCTCGAAGCATAAAATTTCTTTTAAATTTATAGATTTTTGAAGTAAAATTTTATTTTTGATGTATAAGAATTGGAAAATTTCACATAAATGTTAATGGGCATGGATAATAATATTAAAAACAAAGAAATATATGCAAAACTATTATTAGGATAAGAGACTCAATCTGAAGACTTGTAAAAAGCAGCGCCACCACCCATCGTTCATACCAGTAGGCCACACAGACTGCACAGTCAGAAACAGCCTAAGATGCTTAAAATATTTAATCAATTCTAGTTTGAAAAATAATGAGAATCTTGTCAAAAGGCACAATGCTATAAATAGGAATGATATTTGCGCATGTGCGAGATCTCGGAGCATAAAATTTCTTTTAAATTTATAGATTTTTGAAGTAAAATTTTATTTTTGATGTATAAAAATTGGAAAATTTTACATAAATGTTGAATGGGCATGAAGAATAATATTAAAAAAAATATTTAAATAAAAAGAAATATATATATGTGAAACTAATATTCGGATACGAGATTCGATCTGAAGACCTTTAAAATAGAGCGCTATAACCCATCGTTCATCCCACAATGCCACACAGACTTCACAGTTAGAAACAGTTTAAGATGCTTAAAATAATTAATCAATTCTAGTTTGAAAAATAAAGAGAATCTGGTCAAAAACCACAATGCTAAAAACAGGAATGATATTTGCGCATGTGCGAGATGTCGGAGCATAAAATTTCTTTTAAATTTATAGATTTTTGAAGTAAAATTTTATTTTTGCTGTATAAGAATTGGAAAAATTCACATAAATGTTGAATGGGAATAGAGAATAATATTTAAAAAAAATATTTACAAAAAAAAAGAAATATATATGAAACTAATATTCGGATACGAGATTCGATCTGAAGACCTTTAAAATACAGCGCTATAACCCATCGTTCATCCCACAATGCCACACAGACTTAACAGTTAGAAACAGTTTAAGATGCTTAAAATAATTAATCAATTCTAGTTTGAAAAATGAAGAGAATCTGGTCAAAAACCACAATGCTAAAAACAGGAATGATATTTGCGCATGTGCGAGATCTAGGAGCATAAAAGTTCTTTTAAATTTATAGATTTTTGAAGTAAAATTTTATTTTTGCTGTATAAGAATTGGAAAAATTCACATAAATGTTGAATGGGAATAGAGAATAATATTTAAAAAAATATTTACAAAAAAAAAAAAAGAAATATATATGAAACTAATATTCGGATACGAGATTCGATCTGAAGACCTTTAAAATACAGCGCTATAACCCATCGTTCATCCCACAATGCCACACAGACTTCACAGTCAGAAACAGTTTAAGATGCTTAAAATAATTAATCAATTCTAGTTTGAAAAATAAAGAGAATCTGGTCAAAAACCACAATGCTAAAAACAGGAATGATATTTGCGCATGTGCGAGATCTCAGAGCATAAAATTTCTTTTAAATTTATAGATTTTTGAAGTAAAATTTTATTTTTGCTGTATAAGAATTGGAAAAATTCACATAAATGTTGAATGGGAATAGAGAATAATATTTAAAAAAAATATTTACATAAAAAAAAAGATGTATATATGAAACTAATATTCGGATACGAGATTCGATCTGAAGACCTTTAAAATACAGCGCTATAACCCATCGTTCATCCCACAATGCCACACAGACTTCACAGTCAGAAACAGTTTAAGATGCTTAAAATAATTAATCAATTCTAGTTTGAAAAATAAAGAGAATCTGGTCAAAAACCACAATGCTAAAAACAGGAATGATATTTGCGCATGTGCGAGATCTCAGAGCATAAAATTTCTTTTAAATTTATAGATTTTTGAAGTAAAATTTTATTTTTGCTGTATAAGAATTGGAAAAATTCACATAAATGTTGAATGGGAATAGAGAATAATATTTAAAAAAAATATTTACAAAAAAAAAAAAGATATATATATGAAACTAATATTCGGATACGAGATTCGATCTGAAGACCTTTAAAATACAGCGCTATAACCCATCGTTCATCCCACAATGCCACACAGACTTCACAGTCAGAAACAGTTTAAGATGCTTAAAATAATTAATCAATTCTAGTTTGAAAAATAAAGAGAATCTGGTCTTGAACCACAATGATAAAAACAGGAATGATATTTGCGCATGTGCGAGATCTCGGAGCATAAAATTTCTTTTAAATTTATAGATTTTTGAAGTAAAATTTTATTGTTGCTGTATAAGAATTGGAAAAATTCACATAAGTGTTGAAGGGGCATAGAAAATAATATTAAAAAAATATTTTTAAAAAAGAAATATATATAAATCTATTATTTGGATACGAGATTCGATCTGAAGACCTTTAAAATGCAACGCTATAACCCATCATTCATCCCACAATGCCACACAGACTTCACAGTTAGAAACAGATTAAGATGCTTAAAATATTTAATTAATTCTAGTTTAAAAAATAATGAGAATCTGGTCAAAAAGCATAATGCTAAAAATCGGAATGATATTTGCGCATCTGCGAGATCTCGGAGCATAAAATTTCTTTTAAATTTTTAGATTTTTAAATTAAAATTTTATTTTTGCTATTTAAGAATTGAAAAAATTCACATAAATTTTGAATTAGCATAAAGAATAATATTAAAAAAAAAGAAATATCTATAAAACTAATATTTGGATACGAGATTCGACCTGAAGACGTTTAAAAGTCAGCGCTAAAACCCGTCGTTCATCACACCAGGCCACACAGACTTCGTAGTCAGAAATAGCTTATGATGCTTAAAATATTTAATCAATTCTAGTTTGAAAAATAATGAGAATGTGGTCAAAAACGACAATGCTAAAAAGAGGAATGATATTTCCGCATGTGCGAGTTCTCGGATCATAAAATTTCTTTTATATTAAACGATTTTAAAATAAAATTTATAGTAAAATTTTATTTTTGATGTATAAGATTTGCAAAAATTCACAGTAATTGTTGAATGGGCATGGAAAATAATATTAAAAAGTAATTAAAAAAAAAGAAATATATTTAAAACTATAATTTGGAAACGAGACTTTTGAAGACCTGCAAAATGCAACAAACATGCCATCGTGTTTTCCACCAGGCCACACAGACTTCACAGTCGGGAACAGCCTAAGATTCTTAAAATATTTAATCAATTCTAGTCTGGAAAGATAATGGGAACCTGTCAAAAAGTGTAATGCTTAAAATAGGATTGATTTTTGCGCATGCGTGAAACCTAATTCTTAAAATTTCTTTTAAATTAATAGATTTTTGAAGTAAAATTTTATTTTTGATGCATAAAAATTTTTGTAATTCTCAGTAAATGTTGAATGGGGATGGATAATAATATTAAAAAAATATTCAAAATAAAGGAATGTTTATAGAACCATTTTTCTGTTTTGGGACTCCATCTGAAGACCTGCAAATTGCAACAAGAAATCTAATCGTTCCTCCTACCAGGCCACACAGACGTCACAATCCAGAAAAGTCTAAGATTCTTAAAATATTTAATCATTTCTTGTTTGAAAAATGATGAGAATCTGGTCAAAATGTTTCAATGCTAAGATAGGAATGATTTTTGCGCATGTGCGAGATTTCGGAACTTAAAATTTCTTTTAAATTTATAGATTTTTGAAGTGAAATTTTATTTTTGATTCCTAAGAATTGGAAAAATTCACAAGAAATGTTGAATTGGCATGAAGAACATTATTAGATAAAATATATATGAAAAATAGAAAAATATATATAAAACTATGATTCGCTTACAAGGCACGATCTGAAGACGTGCAAAACGCAGCGCTACAACCCATCGTTCATTCCACCAGGCCACACAGGCCTCGCAGTACGGAACACTCTAAGATTCTGAACATATATTAAAATTTGTTTTTGAAGTATAAGAATTTTGAATATTCATAGTAACTGCTAAAGTACTGCGAAGAAAAAAATTAAAATAAAAAAAAATAATAAAAAAAATGTGTAAACACTTTCTTCGGTTTTGAGACTCGAACTGTAGTCCAGCAAAAAAGTTCGATGTATCATCTCGTTCTTTCCACAACTCATCCATTCAATTCCCGAGTGGTCTAAGATTCTTACTATGACTTTTGAATTTCTTGTTTCAACATTAATAGTATTTTGGTATAAAAGCACAATGCTAAGTGTATGAATGATTACTGCGCATGTGCAAGTTCTTCACTCTTAAACATTCTTTTAAATTTATTTATATTTCGGAATTACATTTTATTTTTAATGTATAAGAAATGCGAATATTAATGGTAAATGCAGAGAGAGTACGAAAAAAAAAATTCAAAATAAAAATATATACATAAAATTGAATAAACGCTTTCTTTCGTTTTGAGACTCGAACTGATGTCCAGCAAAAAAGTTCGATGTATCATCTCGTTCTTTCCACAACTCATCCATTCAATTCCCGAGTGGTCTAAGATTCTTACTATGACTTTTGTATTTCTTGTTTCAACATTAATAGTATTTTGGTATAAAAGCACAATGCTAAGTGTATGAATGATTACTGCGCATGTGCAAGTTCTTCACTCTTAAACATTCTTTTAAATTTATTTATATTTCGGAATTACATTTCATTTTTAATGTATAAGAAATGCGAATATTAATGGTAAATGCAGAGAGAGTACGAAAAAAAAATTCAAAATAAAAATATATACATAAAATTGAATAAACGCTTTCTTTCGTTTTGAGACTCGAACTGATGTCCAGCAAAAAAGTTCGATGTATCATCTCGTTCTTTCCACAACTCATCCATTCAATTACCGAGTGGTCTAAGATTCTTACTATGACTTTTTGAATTTCTTGTTTCAACATTAATAGTATTCTGGTATGAAAGCACAATGCTAAGTATATGAATGATTACTGCGCATGTGCAAGTTCTTCACTCTTAAACATTCTTTTAAATTTATTTATATTTCGGAATTAAATTTTATTTTTAATGTATAAGAAATGCGAATATTAATGGTAAATGCAGAGAGAGTACGAAAAAAAAATTCAAAATAAAAATATATACATAAAATTGAATAAACGCTTTCTTTCGTTTTGAGACTCGAACTGATGTCCAGCAAAAAAGTTCGATGTATCATCTCGTTCTTTCCACAACTCATCCATTCAATTCCCGAGTGGTCTAAGATTCTTACTATGACTTTTTGAATTTCTTGTTTCAACATTAATAGTATTCTGGTATGAAAGCACAATGCTAAGTATATGAATGATTACTCTGCATGTGCAAGTTCTTCACTCTTAAACATTCTTTTAAATTTATTTATATTTCGGAATTACATTTCATTTTTAATGTATAAGAAATGCGAATATTAATGGTAAATGCAGAGAGAGTACGAAAAAAAAAAATAAAATAAAAATATATACATAAAATTGAATAAACGCTTTCTTTGGTTTTGAGACTCGAACTGATGTCCAGCAAAAAAGTTCGATGTATCATCTCGTTCTTTCCACAACTCATCCATTCAATTCCCGAGTGGTCTAAGATTCTTACTATGACTTTTTGAATTTCTTGTTTCAACATTAATAGTATTCTGGTATGAAAGCACAATGCTAAGTATATGAATGATTACTCTGCATGTGCAAGTTCTTCACTCTTAAACATTCTTTTAAATTTATTTATATTTCGGAATTACATTTCATTTTTAATGTATAAGAAATGCGAATATTAATGGTAAATGCAGAGAGAGTACGAAAAAAAAATAAAATAAAAATATATACATAAAATTGAATAAACGCTTTCTTTCGTTTTGAGACTCGAACTGATGTCCAGCAAAAAAGTTCGATGTATCATCTCGTTCTTTCCACAACTCATCCATTCAATTACCGAGTGGTCTAAGATTCTTACTATGACTTTTTGAATTTCTTGTTTCAACATTAATAGTATTCTGGTATGAAAGCACAATGCTAAGTATATGAATGATTACTGCGCATGTGCAAGTTCTTCACTCTTAAACATTCTTTTAAATTTATTTATATTTCGGAATTAAATTTTATTTTTAATGTATAAGAAATGCGAATATTAATGGTAAATGCAGAGAGAGTACGAAAAAAAAAAATTCAAAATAAAAATATATACATAAAATTGAATAAACGCTTTCTTTCGTTTTGAGACTCGAACTGATGTCCAGCAAAAAAGTTCGATGTATCATCTCGTTCTTTCCACAACTCATCCATTCAATTCCCGAGTGGTCTAAGATTCTTACTATGACTTTTTGAATTTCTTGTTTCAACATTAATAGTATTCTGGTATGAAAGCACAATGCTAAGTATATGAATGATTACTCTGCATGTGCAAGTTCTTCACTCTTAAACATTCTTTTAAATTTATTTATATTTCGGAATTACATTTCATTTTTAATGTATAAGAAATGCGAATATTAATGGTAAATGCAGAGAGAGTACGAAAAAAAAATAAAATAAAAATATATACATAAAATTGAATAAACGCTTTCTTTGGTTTTGAGACTCGAACTGATGTCCAGCAAAAAAGTTCGATGTATCATCTCGTTCTTTCCACAACTCATCCATTCAATTCCCGAGTGGTCTAAGATTCTTACTATGACTTTTTGAATTTCTTGTTTCAACATTAATAGTATTCTGGTATGAAAGCACAATGCTAAGTATATGAATGATTACTCTGCATGTGCAAGTTCTTCACTCTTAAACATTCTTTTAAATTTATTTATATTTCGGAATTACATTTCATTTTTAATGTATAAGAAATGCGAATATTAATGGTAAATGCAGAGAGAGTACGAAAAAAAAATAAAATAAAAATATATACATAAAATTGAATAAACGCTTTCTTTCGTTTTGAGACTCGAACTGATGTCCAGCAAAAAAGTTCGATGTATCATCTCGTTCTTTCCACAACTCATCCATTCAATTACCGAGTGGTCTAAGATTCTTACTATGACTTTTTGAATTTCTTGTTTCAACATTAATAGTATTCTGGTATGAAAGCACAATGCTAAGTATATGAATGATTACTGCGCATGTGCAAGTTCTTCACTCTTAAACATTCTTTTAAATTTATTTATATTTCGGAATTAAATTTTATTTTTAATGTATAAGAAATGCGAATATTAATGGTAAATGCAGAGAGAGTACGAAAAAAAAAATTCAAAATAAAAATATATACATAAAATTGAATAAACGCTTTCTTTCGTTTTGAGACTCGAACTGATGTCCAGCAAAAAAGTTCGATGTATCATCTCGTTCTTTCCACAACTCATCCATTCAATTCCCGAGTGGTCTAAGATTCTTACTATGACTTTTTGAATTTCTTGTTTCAACATTAATAGTATTCTGGTATGAAAGCACAATGCTAAGTATATGAATGATTACTCTGCATGTGCAAGTTCTTCACTCTTAAACATTCTTTTAAATTTATTTATATTTCGGAATTACATTTCATTTTTAATGTATAAGAAATGCGAATATTAATGGTAAATGCAGAGAGAGTACGAAAAAAAAATAAAATAAAAATATATACATAAAATTGAATAAACGCTTTCTTTGGTTTTGAGACTCGAACTGATGTCCAGCAAAAAAGTTCGATGTATCATCTCGTTCTTTCCACAACTCATCCATTCAATTCCCGAGTGGTCTAAGATTCTTACTATGACTTTTTGAATTTCTTGTTTCAACATTAATAGTATTCTGGTATGAAAGCACAATGCTAAGTATATGAATGATTACTCTGCATGTGCAAGTTCTTCACTCTTAAACATTCTTTTAAATTTATTTATATTTCGGAATTACATTTCATTTTTAATGTATAAGAAATGCGAATATTAATGGTAAATGCAGAGAGAGTACGAAAAAAAAAATTCAAAATAAAAATATATACATAAAATTGAATAAACGCTTTCTTTCGTTTTGAGACTCGAACTGATGTCCAGCAAAAAAGTTCGATGTATCATCTCGTTCTTTCCACAACTCATCCATTCAATTCCCGAGTGGTCTAAGATTCTTACTATGACTTTTTGAATTTCTTGTTTCAACATTAATAGTATTCTGGTATGAAAGCACAATGCTAAGTATATGAATGATTACTCTGCATGTGCAAGTTCTTCACTCTTAAACATTCTTTTAAATTTATTTATATTTCGGAATTACATTTCATTTTTAATGTATAAGAAATGCGAATATTAATGGTAAATGCAGAGAGAGTACGAAAAAAAAATAAAATAAAAATATATACATAAAATTGAATAAACGCTTTCTTTGGTTTTGAGACTCGAACTGATGTCCAGCAAAATGTTTCCATATAGCCCTGGTTCTATCCACCATACCACACATACCTCTAACGACACACTGGTCTAGGATTCTTTATCTATTTCTTGTTTCAATATTAATGGTATTCTGGTATAAAAGCAGAATGCTATGCATATGAATGATTAATACGCATGTGCAAGTTCTTCACTCTTAAACTTTCTCTCAAATGTATGTATATATATATATATATATATATATATATATATATATTGGTTTGAATTTTTTTTCTTCGTACTACTTTAGCAGTTAATATGAATTCAAATTAATGAATCAAATGATATGAATCAAAATTCAAATTAAAAAAAATAAATAAAAACATAGAAACACTTTTTTCGGCTTTGACACTCGAACTGAAGTCCAGCAGAAAGATTCGATGTTGCCTATCGTTCTATCCACCTGACCACACATCCCTTCAATGCCTTAATGGGGTGTCTGGTTTATAAACACAAAGCTAAATATATGAATGATTACTGCCCATGTGCAAGATCTTCTCTCTTCAAGTTTCTCTTAAATTTATATATATATTTCGGAGTAAAATTTTATTTCATTTATATTATTTATTTTATTTGTCATTGAAAATTTTAAAATTTTATTACTTGAATTTTATTTATTTCTTTATTTTTGCAGCCGGACAGGCAAGCGATTTGAATATAATTTAATAGGATAACTGAGAAATGGAAATTTCCAAAGATATAAGATTCTGAACAGAGATTCAACAGGTGTAACGTAGACACTATCAAAGTTAAGACCAAATCGAACAACATGTTTTCCGTTTGTTGTTCTGTACTTTTAGAAGCATGTCATTGCGATATCTCAAAAACCCCAATGATGTAAATATATCAAATTTGGAATGGGAGTTTTGACTACAAATGTATTTCTGTGTCATTTTGGGTTCATCTGTTGATGAAAACGTGCCTAAAACCAAAATTTAATTTCTGCTCACTAAAATCCTTCATTTCAGGGATACATTGCCAAAACATTCTCCAAAAATCGCACAACAGATTTAGGAACAATGCTGAACTCGCACTAAAGGATACTATTTCGTAACTTTTTTACGCCAATTTGATTTAGGTATTCTCGGGGGGAATAATATCTTTATTAGACATTATATGACAAAGGTTTTGGGAGATTACTATCGCTGCTTTTAAAAGTTATTCAAAAATGATTTTATAAATAATACATTTAAGGCTCATCTACTCATAAATTTATTTTCATGGAACTGTGAGGGCCATGTTTATTTTAGAAGAACGGAATCATTTCAATTTTCCTTTATATTCAAGAATACTTCTCTTGTTATGATAAAAAAATATCGGTTACATTCAGAATTCACCTTTTGAAAAAAATTCACCAGAAATGCTGGACGGTCTTTGAATTTCGATCCTGTAAAGAATTTGCTTAACTCGCAATTTTTTTTTCGTGAAAATTTCGTAACAGTAGTATTTAAGAAATTAGAAAGAATTGAAATAAAATGATCTATTCAAAGAGAGTAAATAATGAACTTAAGATTTTTATTTTTAAATTTTCCGTCCATTTTTTTTTCGTTTACAACATTCAGAGTTTATTACCAATTATATGAAATTTTAAGACGTCACAATACGCTAACACGGCAACGCATCAAAAATTTACAAAAAAAAGAAAAATATTTTTAATATTCGAAGAAATTTGAGTAGTGACAACGAATAATTTTTAAATAGGTATGTACTGAGCATGGCATATGTTTTCAAAGTAAAACATGGCGCATATTTAAAAATTCCAGTTAAGTACCATTATTGATTCCCAACCATATCGGCATTGCAATAAAGAGCAATTGAAAAGTCAATGAGATTGACATTTTACGAAATTTAAATTTAGAATTATACTGAATTAGGCTTAGCTTCAAAATAATCTGAACACTAATTATGCTTAGTTAATAGAATAAATTTTTATCATTATAACTTTGCTTTACAGTTGTTTAAAAACATAACTATCAAGCAAATGAATAAGAACGATTCATAAACAGAAAAGGAGTTTTAACCAATTTAGGCGACATTTACAAACTAATAAAAAGTCTAAAAAATTAAAAATTTCTATCATGCGAAGTAAATTACTGAAGAAAATGTGAAGGAATGCTAAGAATTATTCCGATCTAGGAATTTTAATATTACGGAAAAAATTATACTATAGGAATTAAGTAAAAGATTTTAATTCACACGGCCATTTTAAATGCAAGTTCAATGATAAATTAATGTTTAATTCGTATTTACTGTTAACAAGATGCTTTTATATTTCTATAAGTAAAACATACTGTAAAAAAAATTCAAGCTCCAGATTTTGAATCTCTTCGTCGAACATCTCCTCTGAAATCGAAAAATGCATTTTTGGGAAATATCTACCTGTGACAAAGATAGAAAAAACGTTTTTCAGCTAGAAGGATGAAATTTAGTTTGTTTTTTTACATCATGTTAATAGGTATCTATCAAATTGAGAAAATCTATTCAGCGGAAGCTTGCCTGCCGGTTCTCGAATAAAAGCGATCGCATTAAACTGCAAAACGAAGAAATCTAGATGGATAAAATTATATACATATTTTAAACATAGCAGACGCCTATCATATTTGGAGCTAAATCTAACAAGGGAGTGATCGTCTGTCAATATTTATTTTTAATAGCATGGAAACGCGATAACTGAAAAACGCAATGACTTAAAAACATCCCAGTCGATTGAGAAAACCCATCTAAAACACAAATTCAAATTTGGGGAGACCAAAGGGTGCATTTGACAGCTACCTAAATAAAGGGAAATAAGATTTTTATCGAAAAGATATTTTTCATCTAACAGTAATTTTATTTATTGCAGTACAGCCATTGCTTGCTTTTCGCTACGCCTTCTTTGCTGTTTATAACCTAAGAGAAATTTAAAAAGCAAATAAGAGATGTTGATAGATTTAAAGAGCTTGAAACATAAAAACTGAATACTACCAAAATATCAAAAAATTTTATTTATAAAAATTTTAAATAAAAATGCTGAAACAAGGTTGTATTCAAAATCGTAAAAAGATGAATGCCACATCAAAAGTAAACATGAATTCAAATAATATATGTCATACAAATAATGCGTAAGATATGAAGAAAAATAACATTGCATACATGTTAAATACATTAATTTAAAATGATTATACATAAAGATAAAACATTACCAGAAAATGCATGTGAAATATCAAAAGTATATTCAAAGAGAGGTAAAAAATTGACATAAATAACATTTCTAATTGATTTCGACAATACAATTTTTTACGAATTATAAAAATATGAATTTCAAAGAAAATGGTCCAAAATATATTTAGCAATTAACTTTACTCTTGCGAGTTTCGCAATGTAATTTTTAGTTTTTTACAAGATTTACAAAACATAAATATTCAGATTACTATTTTTACATACATGTTTCAGATTTATAATAATGAAATGCTTATTTCTTGTTCTATAGAGACATCTTGGAATTTTTGTCTGATAACGATCCACTCCTTTTTAAAAGTTAATTATCATTTTATTGATTTATTTTGTTAAATATCAAATTTTCATGCGTAGCGCCATCTAACAGCGAGAAATATAGACATCTTGATACATTATAATAATGAATTATAAATTAAAGACTAAAAATTTACGTTAATCAAAAACAAATTTAAAGCACTTATAAAAAATGTATATATAAACTTTATGAAATTAATAGCATAGAAGAATAGAATATTAAGTGAATAGAAAATATATATTAATTTAATTGAATTATTAATAGAATTGGCGCTTTTATCATTTATTGCATCTTTTCTAGTCGGTCAAGCATATTAAGTCAGTAATTATTTATAAAATAAACTAGTCAGCGGTATTCTAATTTCATTAAAGTTTCATATTCAAAAGAGCAATCCATAAATAATTGCTATTTTCCCAACTGTAGTTTTTATAAATTAAGTATTCTTTTAAAGCATATTCATCACTATGTTGATCAGACATGGCGACCAAATGCTTTTTTCTTAATTTGATGGATTCCTGATCGACTGGCTAGCACAGCCATCAGTCATCCTTTGCTGGAAAAACCACTAAAAAATCAGACCTTAAATTCTTTACACTTTTACGTTACATTCTTAAATACAAAATTTGGCTTAAATTTCATTACTAAAAACATTATGATTATCAATTTTTATAGTAAACTAAACCGTAAAGGGGATTTCTAATAAAAAATTTGTAAAGAATGCAACAAATGAAGGCGCGATTTGATGATATTTTTTGCATAATAAGAATAACTATTTAGGAAATAGCTGAAATTTAAATTTTAATGCCAGAAATGTAAACTATATTGTTAGTTTATAATGTCACCATCTTAAACTACATATGGGTTGAGATTTAAAAATTCAGGAGGATCGAGATAAGACACAATTTTTATCGCAATATACAATTTAATTCAGACAACATCAAAGTATGATTATTTTTTTTGTCACATATGGTAAACATTTCAGATGTCTCAAATTATTTGCAACAATTACATTTGAAAGGATCAATATCATAATTTACAGTTGGAAATAAAAATTTTCTATCTTATTTATTTAAAGCAATCATTTTCCTGATAATACTTCCAACATCGGTTTCTAAATGTTTTTTTTACAGTTTTTATACATATTATAGAACAATTTGCGTGAAAACAATGTAATAAAATATAATAATTCATTTTTGCGGTCGTTTCCTTTTATCACACTCTTTTTCCTAACTTTATATCTAGCTCTTTATACAATTTTCTTCGTATCCATCTACAAATGTGCGAAGTAGTGCCTTTAGTTATCGTCATCAACTCAGCCAAGAACTAATTCAAATATTATCAACAAATTTTATTTTAAGCCATTAATCATTAAGAATTCACTGTGATATTTGTGATATGAAAACCGATTCATTATTAAAAGCAAATAATTGGTGCAAGTTTGAGTAACTTTGATTCTTAAAATATAGATGTCAAGTTCTTTGAACTTAAATTCTTAAAGTAAATAAAACAGAAAGGACGTAAATTACTTATCCAACAATTATGCTAATATAGGGAATAATTTCACTACATAAATTACACATTCTTTACAAAGCGATGCCATAATAATTGAGATTTTTAAGATAATCTACTATTTCTAGTTTTACAAATCAAATCGTTTACTTGAATGAAATTAAAAATAAATTCCCCCAATTCTATGAGAATTGGTGAATTTATAGAATATCAATATAACAGCAATAATATACATTATACATTCACAAAATTATCAAAATTCAAGACTATTGTTTTATTACAATTTTAAGTGATAGGGACATACGGGCAACAATATACAACAATGGATGAAGTAAATGTAAATATTAAAAGTTTCATCGAAAGGTATGACAATCATTCTGGCACTGTATCTTTCAAAGGGATAAATCTGAATTTTTAAACTTAGAATGCAATAAAAATTAATTAAAATAATTTCATGGAATAAAACTAGGAGTAATTCGAGTCCCAGAACTTATGACATTTCGGCTGATTCTTGGAGCTCACGTATAAACTGAGAATATATCCAAAAGTTGATTTGGAGAAAATTTTATTTTAATAATTTGGAAACAACGACCAAGGAAATATTTAAGTACTATTTGAAGGAATTTTTTTAACAATATCGATTCTTTCCAATATGATCATTCAATTTTTGACAACTCATTCCGAGTCTGATCAGCTAAACAGTCTCGTGAGGAAGCTTGACAATATGAGATTAAAGCTGCAAAAAGAATAAAATATGTGTTCTTAAAATGCTGAAAAATCCATATCGAAACAGTCTTATTGAACTGGATTATAGAAAATCCGCGAATAGACTCCAACGGATTTCATGTTATTTTAGCTACAATTTTTGATTAACAGATTTTAATTAATAATTTTTTTATGCTATTTAAAGGCTAAACATTCATTTTGAATTTGATCATTCATATTTGCTATTTAAAAATTAAATATTTTATAAAGTACCATATCAGAGCATGGAAAAAAGCATTCAACACTAGTCTTTGTAGGGAGGTTGACCATTATTATTTTTTTTAATAGTATGGAAGTCGGAGATTTGCTTCAATTTCGTGATAAACATTGCCAATGATCAGTTACAAATTTTAACTACATTTACTTTATAGATATTTAGAAAATGGAAATTCCTCTCCAGCTGCGATGTTTCAGATAGAAGCAATGTAAAATTAGATTTTTTAAAAATCAGTGCAAATAGTTCTAAAGAATGCTAAGTTGCATTTCACTCTCCTGCCAAGTCTCCTTAGTAATAAAACATCTTATAAATTATGCCTTGTGCCACATCTATTCAAGTCCCAAGCTGTCAGCTAAAAATACCGTTGGATGTTGCTCCACTGATATCATATACATGTAAGAGCCATGAACTCCAAAATCTTGATGTTGATCCAAGATCGTTTCTCAGCAATGTTGATGGAGGTCCATCTTATTCTAAACTTCTTCGAACAATATCTGAAAAAAAAAACAAATTAAGGCAACTTAAAAATGCATGTATTCGTTTTAATGAGTAAAAAATATTGATAGCAAAAGTTGCTGTTTGCCCAAGGAAACTATACACAAATTTATATATATAAAAAAAATCAAATACAAGTTTCAGTACCAATGACTATATTAAATTTATTTTTTCAGAAACTTTTTCTAGTGGATTTGGATATAGAATTAAAACATTCAGAACAGTATACTTTATATTAGAATAAAATTTGTTTAATATTAAACATTTCTACTAAGCTTCTTATAGGATTTTCGTGGACTCTGCATGCATCAGATCCCAGCAAAAGTTAATTACAGTGGGAGCGTTAAATACTATACATTATAAATACACAATTTTTTGAAACAACAAATTGATTCAGTTAATTTTATTTTGGCACTATTATATTTGAACTTACCAAGTCCCTGAACTTTAGAATCATCTTTCTATTCCAGATGACACATTTTCTGCACATCTTGGAAGTTTGGCCTCGATTAAAGGTTGTCCGGGAACTGAAAAAGTGTCTGAATCCAAGAAATCAGCAGCAACAAGTGAATCGTTTTCCTGTGTAGCACTATAATCATTGCATGGTGGTAATTATTGCACTTTATTGTTTCATTGACTTCGTACTTACGTATAAATCTAGAGATATGCATTCAATATTTGAAGGAATGTTCTTGTCAAAAGGTTGAAGTAAAAATGTACAATATAATGGCATTTATTCCACAATTATGTAAATATACTGAATATTTATTAGTTTCAACACCAGCAGGATTTAAGGCAATTCATATTTCCTGCGATTATTTTTTCCCCATTAAATACAATTTCTGTATAAGGAAAAATGTTAACCAATAAAATTTTTTAAAGCAAATCAATGATCTTAAAAAGTGAGATAAAACCTACAGATTTCTGAATTATTACAATCTTCATAAAAAGTTTACCTTGCAAGCTGTTAAGAAAAAGGAATGGTACTATCAAACCGCACTACTTTCAATGTAGTCGGAAATTGACATTGCTTCTTCAACAGTAGAAATTTATTTTAAGCCTTATTCGTAATCAAATATTCGAAGGAAAATAACTTTCAAAATAAATCCCAGTCAAAGTGTTGTAAAATTTCGTTATAGCTCAATCATTCAGATACCGGTTCCTGAGAAAATTCAAGATCAAAGATTCAAAACTTGAATGTTCATTCCAACTTGCTTTGTTTCGTCTCCCCGAGTGTTATTTAAAATTTGAATATTCTTTTATTGCTTGGTTCCAGGAAAGTTTTTTTCTGTTATTTCAGCCAAATTCGATTTTTAATCGCAAGGATTTCATTAAAAGGATCAAAGTACATTTTTTTCCTGCGGATTTCAATATCTGAAAGCAATATAAGCGAGTTGCAATTTTGTTATTCAGAAGCTCAACATGATTTTATAGAACTCATCTAAATAGCTGAAAATTTCTCGATTTACTAAGTCACTTTCGAAGAGATTTATAATTCAAAATTAGGGCTATTGTATGAAGAGGTTTCAATTCCTTTCTGAAAAAAGCTTTCTTTTTCCTTGAAGTTTGAAAAGAATTCTCAGCATGTATTCATCTTCTTTACTCATTTATCCACAGTGGCTTAAGAATAATTCCACTGATCTACAACATACCACACACACATTACAAAAGTCAGAGAAAGCAATTTTGTAATCCTTGACTATCAATTCCAGCTGTGACATTAGGAAATAAATTTTATTTATTCATTCAGACAGTCTCAGGATATGATTTTCAGGCATTTAAAAAATGTTCGAATCAATAAAATCGGAATAAAGGGGCAATTAGAAAAATTAAAAGAGAAATAATGAACAATTTATCAAATGAAAGAATTTGATTCTTGAAATATTTCCCTACAGTTAAAAATTCGACATATTTTTGTAGATAATAGATAACTTCATGAAAACATTCAAATACTAATGCATTTTATCCGAGTTAATAATTGTTACTAATTCAATAATTTAATGATTTCATTTCCAATTCCCATTGTTTTGGCTGCTGTTTTAATGACTGATAATTTTCCTGAAGAAAATATATTTTTTGTATTCATTATATTTATAATTATATTTATTATATTTATAATTATATTCATTATATTTATAATTATATTCATTATATTTATAATTATATTCATTATATTTATCGTTTCATTATATTTATTGATACTGATATTCGTTTTGACCCTCCCCCCCCCAAGCTTTTTGATTTTTATTATGATTTCATTTCGGAATCATTCTAAATAATCTCAAAGGCTTAGTTTTATGCATCTACATTTAAGGGAGATTAATCCTAATTCTACCTTTGTTAATTAAAATCATTAAACCTAATCAAAAATACTCGGAATATGTTTTTCTCCGAGATGTATGTTTCTGACAAATCCATCTTGTTTAAAAGTAATTCAATGTTAATATGCCGAATCATTTGATACAATTACTATTTATTTATGATACGTTAATAAATACATGTTTCCTTTATGATCGGTATTCGAAATTTTGTAGAATCCCAAAATGGAATGAGGTAAATTGTCTTCACGTAGAGAAACGATTAATAAACATTACGTTATGTAGAAAAAAATATCAGACGGCTAATTTTATATTTGAGTGTTATTTCAAAACCATAAAAAAATGGGGACAAAACGGAAAGTTAAAGTTATGACTCATTAGATCCTGATTAGTCAAATAGACGACAAGATATGATAGTTATTGTAGATTTATATAAATACATAAGATTGTTTAATAGTTCTGATACTTTAGTACAGGGAAAATACTTTCTAAAAATGTTTTATATGGTGAACCAAAACAATCATTAGTAAATTGAGATTATATATATAGAAAAAGTTAGCATTCAAGAAGTTTTTAATGATTCAAAAATTTGTAATGGCTGCATTTTTTATGTTTATTTTCATGTATTCATAACTAACATTGGAAATTTCCGAGGACAGATTTATTGCATATATTCTGTAATTAGAAAGGGAATATTTAAAAATTAAGATTCCTAAAGTTCTATATCAATTACTGAAATTGAAAGATTTTTAATATGCACTAGCCGCCTTTGGCAACCAGTCCGTTCGCCAATCTTAATGTTCGTTAAAATTATAATTAAATATTTTATACAATCCCTACTTTAATAGCTTCTTCATCAAAATATTTTAAAACTTCAAATTTTGATAGTCATATAATTCATTCATAATACTATAAAGGCCTTTAGTCATAAAGTAATATGTATCGCTCTCATTTTCTGTTAGCTCCCGTAGAAATTATGCCTTAAAGTGGAAAGGATTAATCTGAAATTAATATAATATTTTTTACTGAAACAAAGCATTTTTTATAATGATTACTGAAAACAGAATCCCTGAGCGTTTGAACTTTATGGGCACTAAAGAATATATATCTTAATTTATCTTATATCTCAAGAAATTGTCAACAAAATTCTCAGATTCATCATGATTAGATCGATTAATTAACAATGTTTGATTTTAAATGCATCAAATACTAAGAAAATAAAACGAATCGTTTGAAATAATCGGCCGAAAAATGTTAACCCTAGCCTCATTACTGTTGGGGAAAAAAAATTGAAGCCTTACTCATTTGGCGGTGGGGAAAATGGAAGATTTTTTTTGGCGGGAAGTTAGTTTTTAATTAATAATTAAAATTCTAATTAAAAATTCAAAAAAGGGACCCCAGATGCACATTCCCGACCTCCAAGGTATACATGTACCAAATTTGGTAGCTGTAGGTCAAACGGTCTGGCCTGTAGAGTACCAACACACACACACACACACACACACACACACACACACACACACACACATATTGAGTTTTATATAAGTATAGATGATTGGGATAAAATGTTTGTGCCAAGCGTGTTAAAGTAGAAAATAAATTCACTTGGATATTATTAAAATCTGTAGTTTACTGAACACAACTCTGAAATCTGCTTTTATATTAAATCCTAATTAATCTTGAGACTCTCTGAATTTCTATAATAGAAACAAATCTATTTAGTAAGATTGCCAAAAATAAAATCATTCAAATATATGCTTCATAATCTAATTTTTTTTAATAACGTATTATTCCGAAAACAATTTTTTGAAGGAATCTCATTCTCGAAATCAACATAGATGCATTGTTAAAGGGATTATTTTCAATGAATACATTTTTACCCATACAGAAGGCATAACTGATAGAAATATCTACCCTAGCCGTTATTGAAAAAATGAAACACGCCGAATTCCAAATTTTAACATTTGAATATCATATGAAGATATATACTGCGAGCACTTTTCACACTATCCAAATTTTCAGATCATGCAAGTAAGTGAAAATTCCTTCAAGACATGTGAAGGGTGGAGTAATTTTAGCTATTGACAAAGAAAATAATTCTACGAAATAAGCTACAATAAACATGCTTTAATTTACAAGAACTTACCTAACTTAACCATAATAGTGTATTTCACGTATTTCTAATAGTGTATTTCAAACATTTCAAGGCAGCCAGGTCGAGACATTTTGTTTTTGGTTTGTATTATTTATTGGCGCAAGAGCCACTCTTGGCCGAGACATTTTGGAGTCACTAAAATTAGCACAAGCCATTTTATTGCTACTGATTTAGCGCTAAGGCTTAGAAATGCTTAATTTGTAGAACTTTTTTGCCAGCACGAAAAAAATTAAAGGTCATTTTAGCACTATAATGTGTGTGTGTACAGTTCAAAACAATAGATTTGGATATCCTTGATTTTTTTTCTTTTTACCTTGTAATTTCAAAGATCAATCGGTGTGTCCTAATAGAAGCGCGGTTCATGAAATGACTGGATGGACAATATCGGAGAAATTTTGAGTTCGAATGCTGCTATTGCCCTTCTATATTATCTTTGGATGACTTAATAATGACTTATATTAATTTGCCCAGTAGAGTAATGAAGACAGGTTACGTTCTTAAAGCAACAGACCACAAATTTAAGGACGCGATTCCGAAGTTCTAAAAGAATTAGAATGATTACCAAAAAAGTGAAAAATATTACTTAGATTCAACGGCGTCAAATCAACAATTACAGATATTAATCTATTTTATTCTACTTCAACTAATTAAAAGAACATGATATGCTGATAACTTTATACGCTCTGAACAATTGAGATAATCCAAGTAGTTAGGACAAATAAATCCAAAAGATCCACAAAAGTTTCCACGGAAACAATAACTTTCCAATAACTGAGAAAGATGGACTAGTTCCCTTCGGTACATCATCATATTTGATATAAATTATCTATTCATTATATTAAATTCTATAAAGGTTTTATTATATTAATTTTTATAAAATATAAGAGCAGACGCGGCTCGGATCAAAATTCTGTTCTATTTTATCAAAGAGTTGCACAAAGATTTAAAACATCACGTTAATGTATGTATCTGCCTGCTCATCCATTAGTACTGAAGCACCTCTGAATTTACTTTTAAATATAAAATGTTCTTCTTTTCATCGAATTTTTATCTCCCTTTGTTTACTTTGTCAATCCTGAAAGTCTGACCAACGGCAGCAATAAAAAAAAAGTTAAAATAAGATGGGAAATAAATTAAAGCATAAATAAACGCAGATCGAGACAGTTCACGGAAATCCCTTGTGTGCACAATCGTTTGATTTAAATAAACAAGCGACTCTTTTCATCGTCTGAATCTAGAGGAGCTGCACCTACAATCAGTAGCGGGTTGGAAGGCTGTTTTTCTTTTCACTCCCAAGTTCGCTTTCGGATTTATTTTTTTTTTTTTGGTATTTATGTCGTCGAATATAAATGAGTTGTTTTCGATTATTGATGCTTTTACAGAAACGCCTTTGCTTTATTGAACATTCATTTTTTTTTGTTAGAAATTAATCTTCGAAAACAGTAAGTGCGTAATTTTTTTTAAAGCGTATTCAGATTAACATTTCTGTCAGCGATTAATCAGTACATATAAAAACATTAACGCTGCATATACTTTAATGCATGTCTTATGCGATATTCATTTTTGGAGCAGCATTAACTGACTAGCGAAGACTTATATATTTATCTGTAGAATTATCACATAATTTTCTGTTGAGAGAGCTATAAATAATTTTTATACTGATTATTTAATACGGCTAAAATGCAGCAAACCTAATCTGCGGACTTGAAATTAAAAAATTTAGGCTGCTTATGAGTCAAGTTCTCGGTTTGTTTTTATATAAAAAAAATTATAGCACCTCGATAATATGTATATATAAAACCCTGAAAGGCATCCAGATAACATTTAACTCATATTTGTAAATCTTTGAAAACTTGCTCATAAATTGTAAAATAACCTAACGAGAGGTTTTCCACAACTTTCTCGCCTACTCTATAATAAACATGTAATGCCAGAGAAAGCCATGCACGGTAATGGCGTGGCTAATAATAATTAGTTAATACTATGCAAAAATCGTATTTGTGTTTTATACATGTCTTTTTCAACAAATTGCACATGGAGTCATAAAATCGCATACCAATTTGATCTATTTAAGTCCTTGCGCTTTTTAACAATCGCGTTTACATGTTTCTGAAAGTAAAAACCGGCAGACAGTCAACCATTTGTTGTATTTGGCTCAACATTTGACAGGTTCTACTTCTAGAGATGTTAAATCTATGCACCGTTTTTTTTTAGCTATCTAGCTCTCTTCGTTTTGTAATTATCATGTTCACTTATGTTCGTATAGCCGGTCAGACGGGCTTCCTCATAACAGATTTTATTCAAGATTTGTTAGAAACCTATAAATTTGGCGTAAAGACCATTTGCCATATTTCATCCGTCTAGCTCAAAGTGTTTTTGAGTTATTGATGCCATAGATAAGCATTTTTCAGAAAGCTGTGGAGATTCGGAAAAATCTCGAGTTTGAATTTTTGATGATTAATGAAATTTCTACTACGTATACGAGACAGTATAATAAAAAAATAGCCGTTTCCTAAATTTAAACTTTTAAGTTCAAGAAGGGAAAAATAGCCAACCAATAGAATACTTTCAACTGCCGGTCGAGAAGTTTTCGCTCTCTCTCTATTATTATACTTACAAGAGTTTCCTAAATACTAATGGGGAAACATCAATTACGAGAAACATTTACTACCGCTGCCAATACACCCGTGCTATTTGCGCTCTCTTGTTATAACTCGATGGCAGAAACTAATAAATTAATGACACGGTTTTTCATGAAAATCCGTTTTCAAATAAATTTACGACTTTGCAATCTTTTATTTTTATATGCAAGTTTGCATTTCTTTTAAACTTCATTTGTGAACAAAGAAACTGTGGTACTTTGGATCTGTCAGTAAAAATTGTTACAGAAATGTCATGCAAATAATTTTAGACGAAAAATATTCTAGATTATTGTTAAATATTAGTTTTAAAAAACCGAAATTATACTTCAACGAAATTTCAAAATCTAAGTATTTTTCAACTAAATCGTCAATATTGAAAGTAATTACCCTATTGAAGAATAAAATTCTGATGAATAATCTGACTTGAGCCGTTCAGAAATGGATTAAGTTGCAAGAGAAAATCCCATTTCTAACAACTCATACCGTCTTTATAAATCCAAGTTAAACTCAGCTTAAAAAAATTGTACATAACAATTTTAAAAATAAATTCACAACTTCGTTTAAGAAGTATAATTAATTTATAGATAAGAAACCTGCATCTGGTTATGAAATTTAAAAAAAAAAATGTTACAATTTCCCGTTTATTACTAAAATAGTCGAGCATTAAACCAAAATCGTCTTTATTTTGCATTAAACCTATTCTAAAATTAAGCCTTGGAATTTTTGACGAATTCATTTTTTCCCTACATTCTACCGAACCCAATGAAGGTTCTAAATTAATTCGTGCAGGCAAGTGCACATAAGTTAAAAAATCCAACAGAAAGTTAGTTTGGTTTAGTTATATTAACGTCCCGTTCTAAAGCAACACTTCCACACCACACCAGCGGAAGGGCGTCTTTTCCAAAATGTCAGGTTTAATTTTCATCAGACTTACATACATGGCATGTCTTTAATAGACACGGTTCTTGAACCTGAAGCCCCCTCCCACCTTCAAGGCCAAGACCTTACGCCTAGGTCACCACGACAGCGGAACGGTACGGCCACCGGAGAGAAAACCAAAAGAAACTTGCGGAAAAAAAAATTAAAATCTATAAAAACTTCAAATTATTTGTCTATGATTGACTATTGATCAATTGAGGCGCGAGAGAACGCGATTATTCTAAAAATCTACAAGTAAAATATAGAACATCTGCAATAGAAAACCGAGAGTTTTGTTTTTGTCAATTTAGTCAGCGTCATACCCACAATAGCAATGAATCAACTAGATATTCGAAAGTCCTCTTCCGCCGAATATAAAAGGCAAATCCGATTTTAATCTTGGTAGCAATAGCAAGTACAAAGATGTTTCTGCAAAACGCAATATAAACTTACGTCATATAGATCGCAACTAGCTGCTGCATGCTATCACGCATGTCCTAGGAAAATATTACGCAGATTCTTCTCCTGAACAATTCCACTCAAATTCAAAAATTAATCTATTTAAAATCGTTTATTCCACACATATTTAAATGTAGTCTCGCAAACTCGATTTATAATAACGATCATTTTTAATTAATTTAATCCTCTTAGCTAGAATTCCGAAAGTACCTATTCCTCCTGAAACAGGTATACAAGAAAGTTTCTAAATAAATGAATTGGTCTAACCTTGGCGGGAGGGGTGGCAGTACACCACATAGGGATATAATTAAATAGAAGGAAAAGAGAGGGTCTACAGTTCACACATGAAATGTTAACTCCCAGTTGTGGACAAGAAACTCAATTCAAAATGAATCAGTTCGCTTAAAAGCTTCAACTAAAATTATTGAGAGTTTTTCTTTCTAATCGAATTATATAGGGACAGAAAGAATTTAGATAGTTAAATAATAGTACGCACCGCCATCTTTTAAATGAAACACTACTAATCATAATACTCCTCCAAGAAAACGCAGGAACCTGATCCCATTCTAACAACAACCTAAAATCGGAATTAACACAGATTTACCCAAATCGACAGCAGAACAGATTTATACCGCTCTTCTAGAATAGAGCAAACCAACTGCTTTGAAATGCTCTTCACAAGTCAAGGCTAAAACAACTCATTCCATTTAAATTTGCTTCAAATCTGAAGGCTTGAACGATTGAGGTGCTTCTCTTGCGTAAAAAATCCAAGCATTAATTAGTAAATACGGTAGATAGAAAGTCTATCAAATAAAAATTTGAAATTTTTCATTAACCAGCTTCGTAAACTATGCTGCTCCTAAAAATCAGACAAATAATCAGAGGCCAATCAAACCTTTTACGAGTGAATCTCTTGGAAGAAAAAATGCCTTAAACTTTCCATTTTAAATATCCTTATTGTCTTCAAATGGAATAGCGCTTACTATAAAAGCGGTACTACACAAACTTATACGAACAATTCCGCAGCGAAGATGATACGCAATTTTACTGCTCATGGTTATCAGAACACTATGTTTAACAAATTAACTCGGATCAAAGTAGAACTTAATCTGCTTAAACTTAACCAAGCAATTCCAAGAAAATTCCGCAGCAAGATATAGTTTCACATATATATTCAAATTTGAGGATTGATAACTCTAGAAATTGGCTTATAATAGATTATAAATCATGTCGCCACAATCACAGTCTTATCAGTATTCCAAATCTTACATTAATAATAATAAAACCCCTGAACCACCTTTAATTCTACTTCAGAAATTACGCTCTGGAACAAGCGGCGCTTCTTATTTAGATTACTACCCTCTGAAAATGGCATTTTATTGCGACGTTCGATTGCAGAAATGCTCTGAAAATTTTATTCTACTTCCATGAGTTATATAATCGGAAAGACGTCCATTTAGTAATAGTCTCACTCTCGTCTGCAAGCTGTTGATGTAAACATTCAAACCCAATGAATGATTTAAATCGTAATAGAATAAAAACTAGCCCTACTGTAATTCTAAAATCAAATGTTGATACTAAGGATACAACGAAAATTCATCAAAACTCGGTAATTACATTTTCCCTATTTGACAAATTGTTTAAAGATGCAACCAAAATTCGCAGAATATGCCCCGAAACGTATGGTACTAAGGCGAGCCATATTCTATTTTCATTTTAATAATATTATCCAACAGAATTTTTTCTTCACTCTTCAATTAATCAATCCAACCTCGTCATTCAATATATAATTACAGTGCAATTTGCAGTATCGTAGTTTTTGCACACCGATACGAAACTTTCTAAGAGACCGAATTTAATTAATTCAAAAAGTCAAGCACCCAATAGCTAATTTTCGGAAAGCATCACTGCAGATATATTGTAAAAACCTACTAAATTCAAAATTTGCTAACTCCTCTACTGCTTTAAACTAAATAAATTAGCTGGCAAAACGCACACATTATCTTTCATCTTTGCCATGTTTCCTTAGCGTTTTTCGAAAATCGATCAGTGGCAGAAAATTTTGATGTTATAAGAGAGGGAGAAAACTTAAAAAAATATTTTTATCTTTCAATATTTTCATGAAACTAACGAAACAGCTATTTTGAATTATTTAGCAGAACTAAATTTTAAGAATATGAAATTTTCAACTATATTTTCTGAACATTATTTAGTACACTCCATTCATTTAAAAGCAAATCGTATAGTGCTAGTTTACAAAAACATTTCACACGTGATTTAATCGGGATAAAATATTCTAAATATTAAATTTTGAAAAACTTGAATTCAATAGATTAACAAAGTAATTTACAGAACCTAAGAGCATCAGATTTGTAAAATAGATGATTAAAAAAGAGACACATAATAAATACCACATTATTTTCCGACCACTAAGCAGTCGCATGCCAGCTCATAATATTTTTAGCGTCTGGATGCGATTGATTAAGGGCCAATAAGCCTTTTTATCTCTTAAAAAAACTCCCTTTTCTTTTGCGGGAGAGTAAAATTAATATTAATCAGTTATCACCATAAGATGATTTTCTGGGTGCTAAAAAAACATTAAGTTACATCAAACATAAAAATAATAAAAGTTACAACATTATTTTCCGTAACTTGAGCTACTTTTTAAAGTGAATCGATTTCATAGCAATAATTTATGAAGTTCTTAAAAGTAGAATGTCCTTGGTGGGGAAAACAAGCCAAAGAATGAGCAGCGGGAACTATAAAAATTTTTGATCCAGCAGAAATTTAAATAATACTTGCCAAGAACTAATTTCCTCATACTAACGTCCAGAACTGGAAGAAGCTCGACTTTTTAATGACTCAATTCGAGGATAGATGTAGATATGTTTTCTATTGCTTTTCAACAAAAATATACATTAAAAAGAATTTGAAAAATTAAAAGCCTCAACTATGGCAAATTAGTTGACAGGAACGTGAAGCATTTGTAAAATTAAAGCATATTTTGAGCAGATGACGGTACGAAATGGCCAATATTTAATACGAGGCTGCTCACAGATATCTGTTGTATTTTGAAACATTCTTTTTTTCATTCTTTCGAATTTCACACTCTTTCCACTTCTTGATAATATTCTTTTCATCAAATAGTTTATCCAAAACCTTTTGATTGCATAATTACAAATGAATGTTTTAGATGACAAATTGAAATGAAATGAATATTTTATGGTGCGGCCACTATAAGTTTCAGAAAAAGCACAGGCTTGATTTCGATCACCAGCCCGGTAAATATAATTCTACCAGATACAATTTCCTTTTTTTCCTTTCTTCAAGTAACGTGCTATTTATATATTGACATAATCTTCTGTTGAAGGTGCAGCATGAGCTTATGATGTCTGGTGTTGTGTGTCCATCGTTGTTCCAGAAAAGCAGTCTGACCAACTCCTTCTAAAAGGAAAACATCTAGCAGTTAAAACTTTCCAGAATCATCAAGATATTACAAAGAATTAAGTTCAATGTAGACTCCTGGTAAAGAAACAGTGCAATATATATCAAGGTGAAAATGTTGTTCTTCGTGAAGGATTGAATGACAGTAAAGAGCAGGCCTTGTATTTATTTCACTCGACCATAAGCCTAGTGTCAAGCAAGAAGATTCCTAAAAACAAACAAAAAAAATTAATAACATGCAAGTAAAAAAATTCTTTGGGGCGAAACAGATGCGGATTAAACAATTTTTATTCTTCGTGAATAAAAATTGCTTGAAAATTTAAGGAAATTGATAATAGATTAAAAAAAATATTGGACAAAGTTTCTTTTCAAAAGCCTCAACGAGAGTATTGCAACTACAGGCTAGGAATATTGAAAGCAAGAAACTGAAAAAAAATATTCTGAACTTATATAGTTTAAGAAATGGATTTGCCGACTCAGCGTTTTGGTTCTGTGAGAAAACAGTTAGCGCAACTCGGTTACAGTGAAGCCAGAATTCGAGTTCAGAAATTATTTTTTGAACGAAGATTATTAAATAAAAGTAATAATTTCTAATTAAAGAATATGCGATAAGAAAATGTAGCATTTAATATAATTTTCTTCTTTTTCCAAAACTGAAGATCGTATTTAAGAATAGTATAAAGAGAACAAAAAACCATTTGGGGTGAAATAACTTAACAGTTAAATATATTTATAATTTGAATTACTCCAATGACAACACTAATTGTATTTCTATTTATTTTTTATTTAATTTTTAAATTGTTTATTTTCCACATTTAACAAATCTCAGAATATGAAAATTTAATTATTTTGAAGCAAAACAACCCAACCCGATATATGTTAGGGAAAAAATCTTAAGATGTTGCATGGATAGTTATTTTTAGGAAAAATCTTTTTGCCGAAATAATTTTAATTTTTACATTCCTTACGTTCAATAGAAGATCGCAAACTCGTTTCTTTAGTCATTCCAATTAAAATGTGCTTTGAAACATAAAACATTTTAGAAAATATGAATCAAAAATTGCTCTTACAATCATTCATAAAAATAAAAAAAAGGGGGAGGAGGGGATTAAATATTAACTAAATCTTTCTATGGCATCTCATTGATGTCATGGAATTATATTACAACTTGGATTTCGCTATTTAATTGTCCTAATAGGATAAGATAAGTTATATAAAACAAGACTGATGAATCCTGACTATCCATCATTTATATTAAATGATCTTTGAATGTGGTTAAAAATGATGCGAATAGTTAAATAAGATATTTCATCTGAATTACTTTTTAACATAGAGCAAGTTTCCGAATTAATTAACGATAGAAAGATGTTCCTTTGCTATTTGATTTTTACATAAGTTGAACTCGAATTTTTAACAACGAAAAATATCATTAATGACGCATCTTTTAAATTTGATTGCCTAATAAAAGAAATTGCACTTTAAAATGTTACATTTTACATTATATGTTAAATATTCTGATATTTTTCATATTATGGTATTTTCTTTATAATTCACATTCATCTGTTTATTGTTTTATAAGGCGATTTATCTATGAAATTAATGAATTTCAAATTCAAAAATCCCTTCTGAATTTAGGGGATGGTTTAGAATCACTGACTAAATAAAAAAAAAGAAGAAAAAATCCCTGTAATCGTAAGGCGTTATCAAATAACACGATCAGTTTTAAGCAACATCACATGCGAGTGAAATATCAAAACACTAAAAGTTTAAACGGACATATTTTTACTATGACACACGAATAAAATTACAATTTACTATACACTCAAGAGCCAAAACATTATGACCACCTGCCAATAAAGAGTTGGCACACCTTTGGCGCGCAACACAGCTTCAACCTGCCTTGGCATGGATGCCACAAGTCCTTGGTAGATGGTCGGAGACAGATTGTACCAAATGTTTAAGCAACGGTCACGCAAATACGAGATATTGAGGTCTTTGAACTCTGAGCTGTCCCATGTCATTCCAAAGGTGTTCTATCGGATTGAGATCTGGTTAGTTAGGCGGCCAGGACATTAACTGGAATTCAGCATCATGTTCCTGGAACCACTCCAACACAATTTTAGTCTTATGACACGGGGCGTTGTCCTGTTGGAACATTCCATTTCCAGCTGGAAAAACAGAGGCCATGTAAGGGTACAACTGGTCCTCAATGATGTTCAGATACCCTGTAGCATTCATGGTATGCTCTACCACAACCACGGGTCCCAGAGACGCCCAATAGAACGTCCTCTAAAGCATAATACCACCACCACCGGCCTGTATATGACCTACTGTACATTGAGGGAGCAACTGTTCGCCTGGAAGACGGCGTATCCTGACACGGCCATCGGCGTGATGCATGACAAACCGTGATTCATCTGATCAGGCAACTCTCTCCCACTGATCCATGGACCAGTCGCGATGTTCTCGGGCCCAGCGCAGGCGCAGTTGGCGATGACGCTTGGTCAGCAAAGGCACAAGAGTGGGACGTTTGCTGCGTAGCCCCATATCCAACAGTGTCCGCTGAAAAGTGTGTTCCGATACTATTCTACTTGGCCCTGCATTGTATTTTGCTGTCAGCTGAGCCACTGTCTGGCTCCGGTTTTGCTTCACCATGCGAGACAGTCTCCGATGACCTTTTTCTTTGATAGCGTGTGGACGTCCAACACCATGTCGTCTACTGCAGCTTTCACCGTCATTCATCCACTTTGCATAAGTACTAACAACTGTAGATCGCTCACAACCCACGAGTCGTGCAGTTTCGGAAATATTTGTTCCGAGCCTTCGAGCTATTACAATCTGCCCTCTATCAAAGTCGCTTAGATCCACAGCCTTTCCCTTCGCACACAGAAGTAAGGGAAAGAATGATTCTTCAAAGTCTCCAGCAACAGTTAAATACCACTTCCACCTGATCACGTGCCTTCCACGTCATCCAGGCGAGTTCATTGCAAAATGTAGGGGTGGTCATAATGTTTTGGCTCTTGAGTGTAATTTGATTCAACAGGAGACTTTAGAACCGGCATGAAAAATTGGGGAAATTATTATTATTATTATTTTGCTTTCTTTACACATAGGTGCTTTTGATGTTTTCAGTGTTTATGAGAAGAAATTTCAATTTGAATAAATAGAATATTACGTTATCTCGGATGGGAGAGGGGGTAACTGAAAAATGACGATTTGGTAATTAGTTAGAAGCTTAATTTATTATGAAAATTCTATTTTACTGACAATAAAATATTATTAATAAATTTAAGCTTTAATAAACTTCTTATTCATTAAGACTGAAATAAGTCGTAAGAATTTTTAATATGACATTTAGATACAAACAATGTTTTTAACTAGATGGAATCACTAATAAAAAGAAATTCAAGGATCTTCTAATTTATATTTCATTTTCGGGAAAACATTGCATCAAAATTTAAAACGCGCATTTAATCTCTTTAACATAATTATTATTGTAATCATTTCGCTTTGTTATTTAATTATATTTTTATAGTCTCATTCAGTAGTACAACGTTGAATTAAATTTGTAGAAGACAGTTTTAATCAATAAATTAAAGATTTCGATAAATTTCCCTTAATTCCAATAAATTTCCTCTCATTAATGCTTTGATAAAATTAACATTCGAACAAAATTATTCTAAATCATTAGCTTAATCAATTGGCTTCTGCACTTTTTGAATTAATAATTATTTCAAAGTGAAAATATTATATAAGTATTCAATTATCAATTTAAAATGATAACGAACTTTATTTCCTACAAAATTTTAGCGATTTTTTTTCTTAGTTTATATATTAAACTACAAAGAATCCAGGAACGAGAGAAAACAACAGCACTACCAAATATTTTAGATGATTGTATAACTCTGGAATTATAGAACAGAAATTACTGGAATTTCGCTCAATGGTTTCTCCCTTCTTGCTTTTTCGATCAGAATTACGAAATTTTCTACTTCTCAAATTAATTTTTAAGACAGAAATCTGAAATGTTTTACTAAAATTATTAAATACTAGCCACATTTCGCGACCAGCCGGTCCATCAGAAGCATTTTTTTATAAATTTTTCAATTAAATATTTACGTATAGTTGTCAACAAAAGATGGAACACCTCTGTTACTTGGTTTTTTATTATTGCATCGATGAAAAGAACTTAAGGGACTAGTTTGTTGAGATAGACAAACTGATTACCTGAGTTAGTTAATTGATATCCCGAAATTTTTCCATGACAGATATCGTGATTTTTTAATATCTGGATTCAGCAAATCCTTATATGCATGTCTATTAAATTTCATTCCGAAATTAGCAGTAGTTCTTGATATTAATTTTGTTTGCTGAAAACTCGGCCCAGAAAGAGTCAACTTACAGCGGATTGTATATAAAGTAAATTTCAGATTGTTAATAGCAAAATAAGACTTTTTTGCGTTTTTATTACAGAAATTTCAGAGGAACAAACAATATGTCTCAGATTTATCTTTAATAGGATTGTGATTTTCCAAAATACAAATAGTTTTTCTTTTTATCTAAATATTGAAGCATTTCCTTTGCTTTTAAAATCAGTTAATCATTTTGACTTTTATTGATCCCGCCCTAAGAAATTAATATAATTTTAATTTTTATTGGAATGAAATACATTTAACTCATTTTTCAATTCCTACTGTTAGTTCTACTTCCTATAAATTCATATATCTCGTTCAAATTTTCAATCGTTAATAAAATAATTTTTGTTGATCCACTCAAGTTCAAATACATATTTTTAAACTTGTATTGGATGACACTTGATGTTAACACAGTTTTTTCAAATATTAAGTCATTAATTATTAAATTTAATTAATTTTTAATACTTTAAATAGAGTTTTAGCAGTTTGTAATGAAAATTGAAATCAACAGGCAGTAGCTCAATCGGTTACTATAAAGTTTAATTTTGAATTTAAAATGAAAAACTTCAATAAATACGAAAACATTTTGCTGAAATCAAATTATTTTTACTTTCTTGTATACTTAACATGGAGAAAGTATAGTAATCGTCGAAAAATTCGAACTCGAGATTTTGCTGAATCTCCACGTTTCAGACCTCCCTTAGTTCGAAAAACATAATATTGGAAAATGTCTGTGATAAAGATAACTCAAAAACAATTTGAACTAGATGATTTAAATTTGATATACTGTCTTTACACCAAATTCGCAAATTTCGATCAAATTTCAAGTAAAATCTGTTCAGAGAAAGTCTGCTAGTACAGTTGTTCGAATATAATTTGAAACGATAAATACTAAATGATGGGAGCTAGAGGGATAAAATTCGGCACACAAATTTAACGTCTATAGTGTTGACACCTGTCACTTTTTGAGCCAAATCCAATCTGTCTGTATTTTCAGAAACATGCAGACATGATAATTCAGGAATGCTGTGACTTAAATATATGAAATTTGGTACAGGAGTTTGTCTACAAGTGCAGTTTAGGGTCCATTTTTTTTTCTCTCAATCGGTTGAGAAAAAATGCGTCTAAAGCACAAATTAAAATTTTGTATAATATTTAACTGCACAGCAGGGTTTAGTTTAGTTTAGTTTAGTTATATTAACGTCCCGTTGCAACGCAACACGAGGGCTATTTTGGGACGGACCTCGTCATTTTGAACCGCGGTCCTGCACAGTAGGGATTAATCGCCAAATCATCGCTAAAGATCACACAATAGATTCAGTTCAAATGCTAAATTCACGCCAAAAGTTAATATTTCGTAACTGTTGGACGCCAATGCCATGTAAGGCTTTCTCTGGCATTATAAATTTATTAGGAAGTATGCGAGATAGTTTTGGGGAAACCACTCTCGCTGGATCAAAAAATCCAATTCTTTAATATTGTAATCTTAAGTGTGCCACAGACTTTTTTTTTTATGATTTATGCAATATTTTAAAGAATTATTCAATAAAAAAATTTTCTGATCACAAAATTCAGCTTTATCTTCAAAAAGATTTTAAATGTATTAATAACATTTTATTTCAATAAATAAAAGCAAAAACTGAAAAAAATTATGAAGTCTAAATTTTAATTATTCCTTCGATCCTATGAAATATATTCAATAAAATTATCTGAACCATCTAACGTTTCAATTTTTTGCGATCAAATTTGGTCAAGTTCTGAACGATTATATTATTTTAGACAATCAGTCTTACGGAAAGTCCTAGCGCTGATTGGCGCATTTTCTTCAAAACAGTCGATGAAGAAGTCTAAAATCGCGCTTTTTTAAAGACTAGAGACATTCAAACTTCATAACTCAGTCAATTTTAATCGCAAAAAAGTTTATTTTTTTTTGTATTTAAAATATTAGTGTTTCAAGAATATTTTAATTAAAGATGACTCCCAGAGAAAAGGTTTTGCATAACAATTTAAAATTCTTAACATTTATTGATTTAAATATAAAATATAATTATAAACTTCATCTAGATTTTTTTATTAGATATCTACGTGAAATAATAAAGTTCTAGAAATTAGCTATTGGGCTTTCTTTGATTAGAATGAATATCCTGCATATATTAAGCTATGCGTGTTTTAAATAAAACTGAATTATTGAAATAACATGGCAATTTTAAAACTTCATAGAAAACTTTTTCGCATTCATTTTTTAAAAATAGAAAACTAGGAGGGCTTCGAACCCTGCTCGCTTTCGCTCGTGAACCCCGATGTTGCCTGCACCTGATGTTTGTCAGTTCCATTTAGAAAGTTTTAAACTTCACTGGCCATTTTTTCAAGCTTTGAAATCTTTATCATTACATGATGAGAAAATACATCTTCCAATTTGCCTACTTCCGATTCAGAACTCGGAGCCCATTTCTCCAATATCTAAATATAGATTCCATTTTTCACGTTTTGCAGCCAATGTAACAACTTTACGATCAACTTTTCTTTTAAAATTGGCAGATTCTCGCTTGGTCTTTTTTTCGAATTTTTCTTCTTCATTTGATATCGCTGGACGTCTCATTACTACTAGAAAAAAAGTACAGTGTATTATTTAAGTATTTGGATGAGTTTTTGAAACCACAAAATGCATGGCCGAGAAATAACTTGGCGATTTATCGCTTTTGAGGCATCAAAATTAAATGAAAATTGGCAATTTATCACTTTTAGGGTAATTAGAAAATGATAAAGGTTGTCACATTTGGATACTTATCGCCAATAAAAAGTTACAACTTGGCAGGAATTGTTTGCTATGGATCCGATTCTCCTGTCTAGCCAATAAAGGACAGGATCGCAAGAACTTATCCGAAGAAGCGCAAAGAAGAAAACGGGAATCGACAAGAAACTGCGAGGAGAGACATCGAAAGATTTTATATATAATAATGAAAGTTTATATTATATATATATATATATATATATATATAATCATTTTCAATTTTTCTAGTTGCAAAAAAAATTTTTGGTACTTGGAAGACTGAGATGAAGAAAAAAAAACATCGTTTTTCTAAATATATTTTATTTTAGATTTTTCTAAGCGTCTGATTTCGGGACGGTGATTTTCAGCTTCATTGAGTTGTTAGGTTAATTAAATCACCTTTATTTACAACTCATTTGTTGTTAATTTAATGCTAATTAAAGCTTCACTTTTTCTTTGTCATCGGTGAAACCGTCAAGTGCAATATAAATAATAAGTGCTTTTTACGACATAATTTTCATTAAATATTTTAATTACTGGCAAAACAAACCTGAAATGTCATGGGCCAGGCGAATCGCTGTTTACTATTCTCAAAGTGAATAAAGCGCAATGCTTGTATAAAAAATTATGATAGAAAATATCACATTCCATATTTATCCCCTTTCGAACAAACACGTGTTAAACATTGCACTTTCCTAGGTTTAGTTTGCAGTAAGAGTAACTTTATCTTTCAATCTGATTTTTTTTTCCGTCAGCATGACGGTAATACCTTGATAAAAGTTAATATTTCCCACGATTTCATAACGTGCTATTGAAGGTGAAAGTTCATTTTCTGCAAAATAAATTGGAAAATATGATTGAAATATTTCTTTAAAAATTCATTAAAAAAGAAATTTAAAGGAAAAAACATTGATGTCATTGAAAAGACTTTTTAAACTTTAAGATGAAGTAAAAATACTTTGCGCTGTAATATTTTCGAAGTTATTGGGGGAAAATGAGAAAATTTCGCTTAATTTAAAAAAAATTAAAATTCTAATTAAAAATTTAAAAAGAAAAAATCGCTTCGAAATGCACATTTCCACTTTCGAAAGTATATGTGCCAAGTTTGGTAGATCTAAGTCAAACGGTCTGAAATGTAAAGCCCCAACACACACGCACGCGCGCAAATGTACATTAATCTAATAATCAGCCGTGGGGAAACTCCGGGGCCTATTGGAGTATTTTCTTTAATAGCGAATGAAAAGATCGGAAATGAGTTTCCATGGAATAGTGATAGTTACACTTTCACAAACCAATCAGTTTTAGTGACTGATTTGGTGGATTGGATTGCAACTCTTTATTTAAAATATTAGTGCCTCAAGAATTTGTTGAATATGAATCAGAGCAAAGGATATTTGTAAAAATTTAAAATTCGTAATTCATCAGAACATTTATTGACTCAAGTTACACAAATATGATTATTCACTTCGTCCAGACCATTTTGATAGCAGATGAATATTACAAAAGGTTTATAAATTAGCTGTTGGGCCCTGATTAGAGTGGCTATATAATAAACTATGCTTGCCTCAAATAAAACTGAGTCACTGAATTAATAATATAGCTATTTTAAAACGTCACAGAAAACATTTATTTTTTAGAAAACATCACATTTCTCATTTCAGTTTTATTATTTTCATTTTCTTTTAACCCAGTATCTCCGAGATAATACACCACACGTAGCCAACAACAACAACAAAAAAATGTGGTATAATCAAATACTGATTATTCGACACATTTACTGATTATCCAAATTACCAAGGATAAATTGTGGTACAAGTGAAAAAAAAAGATAATTAAGCGCGAAATAAAATATTCTGCAATAAAATATGTTACGAAAATTATAGCTGGACCATGGCATTTTTACCAATTATTTTGACTTTTGTGTATAAGTTTAGTACTGATTATGCTGATAGTGGTGTATCAATTCGGTCCAGTTTTCTCTCAACCTCGAACTTGAATAATACAACTAATAATATTAAAAAATATTCAATGGCTTACCATACAAATTGAAGTGGTATGTCTGCAAAATATGTAATCGCATGTTATCGATCATAAATTATCGAGTGAATTAATGTTAGTTCAACTGCGTCTCTTTCGATTGTGTATATTGCTACAGGTTTATATCTATCTATACTTACAATAATGCTGAATTTGTGTGTATGTGTTGGCGCTCTACTTTCTAGACCATTTAAATTAAAGCTACCAAATTTGGTACAAGTATACTTTGGAGGTCGGGAATGTGCACTTCGGACCAATTGTTTTGAATTTTTAATTAGAATCTTAGTTAAAAATTAAGTGAAACTTCGGCGTTTATTAGCGATAGCTTACGAAAATATTATGGCACAAAAATGATTTTTAAAAATCAAGTAATAGCCAACATATTATCTTTTTAAGGATTATCAACATTATAACTTAAGTTTCTAATTCCAATGAATTTTTTAAAAATAGTTTAACTATATTTTTAAACAATGTATTTCGCACACACTTTAACATGTATGAACACGTTACATATGCATGGGGAAAAATTAGCTTTTATCAACGTGTTACCACCTAATGAGAACTCAAATCAAAATATAAGTTAATATTACTGTAGACCCTGAAAATTGTAACTTTCAGTACATGTCTGTAATGAAATGAAATAAATATAAAATTCAATATTTTCTAAGAACATGAATGATAGAAAGTTTTCTATGACTTTTTACAATATCTGTATTATTAATTCAATAATTCAGTTTTATTTAGAGCATAAATTAAGGTTTAATATATGAGCTGTTAATTTTGAAAGTGGGGAAAGTCCATAGAGATAATAGTAGTTGTAGATAAAACTTGTTATGATCTTTTTATGCCTAAACAAGTAAACACAGATTCGAGTATTTTGGAGATGGAAGTTTTAGCTCTTAACAGCATTGAAAATCTGTTTATTTTGAAAGTGGTGCAAGTCCATCTGAGATTGAAATTATATTTGACCGAATATATTACGGCAAAATTTAGCTCCGGTTGCTCTGTGGTGAAGGAAATGAGACCGTTTGATATCATATTTGAAATCTAGGGTGTTTCTATCCATCTATCTTTGATAATGAAAATCGGTGGTTGTATAGTATTTCATAAATAATAAAAAGTACATCTTAATTTTGTGTTTCGATAAGTGGTAGAACTGGCAATGGGAAAAACCAGTTCCTTGTATATTACCCAGGATTACTATAAAGTAATACAAAATTGTCAAAAACATAAAAAAATATTTAATACATGAAATGAAACGCGGATATTTATTTTCAACCCAACCTCTGGAGAAAGCGATTTTAAAAAGAAATAAAAAAACTGATGGAGAAACCGTGAATTGTTTAACTATATGCTGGATCAGATTTACAAGGGATACACCCTACAAAATGTTCTGCAAAATTTCGATAGAACGAGATGCTGGATTTAAAATTATCGATTTACCACCACAACGTGGAAGACCAAGTAATTTCAGAAATATAAAATTATCTTTTATGTATGAGAAAAGGTGATCTATTCCGTCTAAAAAATGCAAGGACAAGATGGATTTATTACCATAAATACCTCCTGTTCATCATGAACATTTTAAAATGTTAAATCCTGAATAAAATTCAATTTAATTATACCTACATATAAACAGAAAATGCGTAATTTCATTGATATTCTTAATAAAATTGAATTGTTTTTAAGTTATATTTACTACAAGAATATTCCTTGTTTTGTTTCACTTTATCAAATGAATAAATTATAAATTTTTGAATAGTACTTTGTTTTTATTATTAAAAAAAAGCTGATGCAACCGAAATATTTCCCAATTAAATGAATGTTTACAATAATTCATTAATTTTGAAAGTGAGGCAAGTCCATTTAGTTATAATAAAACTCTTTAATTTTTTAGTCAGCACTGTAAACACCATTCGAATATAAACTTATATTTTGTGTATTTTGTGGTACCAGATAATGTATCTATTAATACTTACCAATATTTTTAAATTTATTGAAATGCAAACCTTTAAATATCTCGCAATAACAAAATATGGACTTGCACCGTTTTCAAAATTAACGGTTCATATACAAGATATCCGTTCTAATCAGGGTCCAACAGCTAATTTCTAAAACTGTATTAAGTGGCGTATATTCCTAGTAAAAAATTGTCTAAATGAAACAAATAAACATATTTTATATAGTTTAAAATCAATAAATGTTCTGATGAATTATGATTTTTAAATTTTTGTATAGATCCTCCTCTTTGTGAATTTATGCTTGATAAAATATTTTTGACACGCTAATGTTTTAAAGAAAAAAAGTTCCTCACTTTTGCAATTAAAACATATTAAGTTATGAAAATTTAAATGCCCCCAATCTATAAAAAGGCGCTATTTTAGATTTTTCTATCGACCTATTGAAGAAAATAGCCAATCAGCGCTTGGACTTTAAATGAGATTAAAAAGTTTTATCTCTTCCATTTCAAATTCAAACGACAGAAAACAGAAAATTAAAGAGATATATAGCACAATGAACAAAGTATCGAAAGACTTCTATAATAATATGAGTGATGCGATTATCGAAATATTTTGCTGAAGAAGATATTAAAACGCCGTAATTGAAATATTAAAGAGGAATACTTCTGGTGAATCAGCTAGTGGCCAAATGGTGACTAGTACTTATAATAAAGCTCAATATGTGTTTGTTTCTGTGTTTGCGCTCTACAGGCAGACCGTTCCACTAACAGCTACCAAATTTGGCACAAGTATATTTTAGAGGTCGGGAATATGCACCTAGGAGATATATTTTTGGAATTTTTAATTAGAATTTTAATTAAAAATTAAACAAAATTTTTGGCGATAACTTCCAAAAACATTATCCCACAAAAATGATTTACAACAATATAAAAAAATTATCTTTTTAATGACACCAATGTTTTTACTTATAAATTAGTTTCTTTTTTTAATGAATTAAAAAAATTTAATCATATTTTTCATAAATTTATTTTGCACAAAATACAAATAATATCTAACCTGCACAAACACGTTATGTGTGCATAGGAAAAAATAAGTTTTTATTAACGAGTTGCCATCATATTGACAAAAGCTCAAATTAAAAAATAATTCAAATATTACTACAAACATAGAAATGTATAATTTTCAGCATGTATTAAATGAAATAAATAAGAAATACAATATTTTCTAAAAACTAATGCAGGACAAAGTTTTCTATGATCGTTTACAATATCTAAATTATTAATTCAATAAATCAGCTTTATTTAAAGCAAACCTGGTTTAATATATATCCTTTCAATTCAGGGCCCAAAGGCTAATTTGTTATAGAAATACATGTATTAAAATGGTCTAAAAAGTAAATAATTGTATTTTATGTAACTTGAATAAATTAATGCTCTAATAAATTAAGAATCTTTAGTTTTTTTTTTAGATCCTTTGCTCTGTGTATTATATTTAACAAAATATTCTTGAGACATTAATTCCCGAGACATTCCTCGTTATTCATTAAAAATTGAAGATTTTAGATCACTTTATCGACTGTCTCAAAGAAGATAACCCCAATCCGCGCTCAGAGTTTCTCGAGTCTAATTAACTGGCCTTAGGTTATGAAAATGTTGATTATTCAATTCTAAACTTCACAAATCGATCAGATTTGATAGCAGAAGTTCGGAATGTTCATGTATTTATTTAAAAGTTGAAGTATCAAGAATATTTCGATGAAGAAAATTCCTTAGGACCAAAATACTGTATAAAATTTAGACAATTTTATGAAATTTATTTATAGATCGAAACTATAAAATATTATTATTCACGTCACTTAAATCCTTTTAAAAGTAAAACTCAAAACTGAATTGTATAATGAATCTGAGAAATTTTTGTCGAATAACTTTTGAGATATTACATAAGTTACGAAGATTATTTTGTAATACACATACGACTTTTCGAATGAATCTGTTTTGTGTACTCGTATTAAAAATCAACATGCTTGATTTTAGTAAAAAATGCTTTTTATATTAATTGCAGTTTAATTATTTCCAGTTTAATTCAAAGTTTAAATTTTATGGGAGCCGAGAGAAAATTAGGGAGATGCATAGTTCAAGGTCATTATAGCCTAATGTCTTTACAATAAAATGAGTAAATGATATGACTATCAAAATTTTAATCCTTGAAACACTATGATGAAGAAGCTATTAAAAGACAATTTTTACAAAATATTTAATTGACATTTCAGCAAGCATGAAGATTGGCGAAGCGGCTGGTCGCCAAAGGTGGCAAATACTTATAATAAAACTGAATGTGTGTGTGTGTGTGTTGGCTCTCAACAGGAAAGACCGTTTGACATCAACTATCAAATATGGCACATCCATACCTTTCGGGCCGGAAATGTGAACCTCGGAAATATTTTTTTGAATTTTTCATTAGATTTTTTATTAATTAAAAAATAAGCAAAATCTTGCCATTTTACTTAATAACTTCCAAAAATATCGCATAAGAATTACTTTTATGTCAAGTTAAAGTTCAAAAAATTATCTTTTTAATAATATCGATGTTTTAATTTATAAAGGAAATTTCTATTTTTAATGAAATTTTTAAAATTATTTTAATCATTTTTCAAAAATTTATTCCGCGCAAAATAAAAATAAAATATAACCTGTGTGAGCACCTCAGGCGGACATGGGAAAAAAAATTACCTTTTATCAGCGCGTTGCCATCACGTTGACAAAAACTAAAAATGGAAAATTAAATTAACGCTTACTATAGTGCAATTTACAGCACCTATAGTTTAAGAAATGAAATAAATACAATATCATTAAAAAAAAAGTGAGAAAAAGTTCTGTGATGTTTTAAAATAGCTATATCATAATTTCTATAATTCATTTTTATTTTAATGCAAACACACATAGTTTAATATATGCAAGATATCAGCTCTAATCAAGGCACAAAAGCTAATTTCTAAAACTTTATTAATTTGCTATACAACTGATAAAAATGATCTAAGTGAAATCATATTTTATTCAGTTTATATCAATAAATTCCTGATGAATTACAAATTTTAAATTTTTATACAGATCCTGTTTTGTGAGTCATGTTTAATAAAATATTTTTGAGATACTAATATTTTTTTAAAAAAAGTTCCACTTTTTCGTAATTAAAACGTATTGAGCTATGAAAATTTGAATGTCTCCATTCTATAAAAACGCGCGATTTTAAATCCCTCCATCCACAGTCTTGAATAAAATATGCCATTCGGGGGCTTGAACTTTCTCCAAGACTGTTTGTTTGGAATAATTTAATCATGAATTGTTCTAAAATATCGATAATCAAAGCTTTATAATTTGGCAAGACTTAATCTCAGAAGATTGAAACGTTAGTCTGTCAAGATAATTTTACTGAATATGATTTACAGAATAAAGAAGTATAAAAAATTTACACATCAAATGTTTTCAGAAGTACATTTATTGGTTGAAATAAAATACTATTTAATACAATTAAATAATTTTAAAAGTAAAACTGAATTTCTGGTTAAATCAGACAAATGTTTATTGAATAATTCTTGGAAGTATTGCATTCATTATTAAAAAAAATATTCTGTGGTACACATAAGGTTACAAGCTGAAGGATTTCATTTTCTGTTATGTTTTTAAAAAAAAGTACATTTGGATTCAGTATAAAAGTTTTCTTATTTATTAAGATTTTATTTCTTCCATTTCAAATTCAAATAAGTCTTACGGGAGCTTACAGAAAATTAGATATATATATAAGTACAATGTACTGAATATCATAAGGCTTCTGTTATAGTACGAGTTGTATTATTATCAAAAGTTGAAGCTTAAAATATTTTGCTGAAGAAGTTTATTAAGAGACCGAGGTGTATAAATAATTAATTGAAAATTTTAGAAGCATTACTTCCAGTGAACCAACTGGTCGCTAAAGGCGAGTGGTTATTTTACTATTTATAAAAATAACAAATAAGTGCGTTATTTATCATAGGCAAAAAAGAAAAAGAAAAGAAAAAGGCTAACAAATTTAAATATACTTTAAACTTAGTATAGGATTATTTATGCCGCTGGAATAATCAATAATCTTTTTTCGCAGCTTTAACATAATTTTAGTTGCATAATATGAGAACCCATTCTGGAGTAGCAACAATCTAAAATTGAAAAAAATTCAAACTAAAGAAAAGAATTTTAAATTATGAAAATACCTTGAATATCTTTACCTTGGAATTATTTTCAGCTCATTCATAGACGAAGAAAGTTTGACCAATGATGAAAGTTGAGGTTTGATGTGGTATCAACAAATTGAGGCATCCTCCAACTTCCAGCATACGAATGTCCAATGTTTCACATTTTGGAATTGAAAAGAAAAAAATTTATAAAATATCATCGTACACTAGAATCAGTATTTGTTATATAATATCAAATAGTTTAATAGTTCAAAAATATATAACATCTTAAAGCTTTTGTATGACGCATCAGTTTCTTATAAACCATCTTATTGTCAATGGTAAAGCAAACAACTACATCACTATTCATGGACTCCATTTCATGCAATTTAATTTTCAAACAAATGGCATTGACTGCTAGTAAATTGAAATCGCATTGCAATTGGTAAGGATACGTTTCTGCAAACACTCCGACAATCAAAAAATATTTCGATGCGCTTTTTGTTTAAGGCATATTATTGTGTAATACTACTATAAAGGAAACAATTACTTCAAACTTTTATACGTCACAAGACTCTGCAGAATGATGTGAAGCATTTTAATAATGTGTGACCATAGTAGGCAGGTATTTAAAAAAATGGCGCAAAAGGCACATATGACTATGTTGTGCCAATAATGTGATATAAATAAAAGTCACATCCTTCTTATTTTCTCTTATACGAAGTACACAAAGTGAAAGCATTAAAATCGTCAAAAATATCCGAACTCGTAATTCTAATGAATCTCGAAGTGTTACATTTTTTTTTTATTCCGAGATTAATCATGTTTATTTGTAACAGCCTGCAAACACAATAATTCCAAAAAGATTTGAGCCAGTAGGATTAAATCTGATAGAAATCTACAGATTTGGTGTATCAAATTTTGAACCAAATTCATTCTTAGAATGCCAGTCTGTCTAGCTCCCCAAGTATAACTGAAGACAACCATAAAATAGAATGATATATACATGTTTAAAATGTGGTATTATCTAAAAAATTAATGCTGCGTAGTAAGGTAGAAAAAATTATAAATGCATTTTGTCACCTCTTTACCGATTAATGGGAACCAAAATTTAACAAAGAACGAATTTTTTCAAGACGGCATATAAAACAATTTTCTAAGTCGTTTCGTTTCATGGGATTTACGTGCATACAAAAGCATAGACCAGATAGTAATCCATTAACGGATTTGGTTCGAAATTTGATTCGAATCCATATTCCGCTGACGTTGCGCCAACGCAACACCCTATATTTTTAAAGGAAAGTGCAATTTCCTTATTTTTACATTAAATTACTATTATAAGTGGTCAAAATAATAACTTGTATTGTTTGCATCGAAAACAAACAATGATTTTGAGTTTTGGCGCTTAATGGGTTAAGCTCTTAAGCTCTTTGTGTGAAGTACAATGAAAATCAAATAGTCTGAGCACTTAAGGCGCTGATGACCTTGCGAAAGATATAATAAAAGGGGAGGGGGGAAATAACTTTATTACTTAGTAAATATAAGGTAAAATTTTGGCATGTCCAATTCCAATTTTTTTTAATGTATCATTATTAAATTTTTGAAATGAAGAAATATACATTTTATCATTTGCAGAAATATTATCAAAATCCCATTCATTTACTCATCTCTGATAAATTTAATTATAAAAGATTAAAATCAAATACAGAATGCTTTTAAACCACATTTCGAACTTTCCACTCAGATACCCCAAAATTATTTATTCAAAAATGCAGTTCAGTTCAGTTATATTAACGCCCTGTTTCAAAGAAACACTAGATCCCTTTTGGGACGGACCTCGTCATTTTGAACCGCGGTTTGATGAGGACTGCACATGAACTCGCACCGCCCCGCTCTAAACTTCCGCACCACACCAGTGGGAGGAAATTTATTCAAAAGAATTTCTGGTTTAGAAAATCCTGATAATCTTAGATCTCGATCATAACACATCGATCAAATCATTACGTTTTTTTATGCCCACAAAATAAATAGACACTGAAAAAAAAAGATAACGTTCGAAATGATATCTCGAAATTTTCGATTAATCTCCTCTTTTCAAACTTTTTGCCCCCGTCTCCAAAAAATGCACTTCAGTAACACTATCAGTGTAGCATCTTATACATACATATCTGAACATAGTTTATAGCAGGGGAAAAAATGCTTACATTAGTTATGCGATCTTCATCTTATAAGTTAACCGAAAAATACCAACAAAATTTCGAGGACGAATACTTTAAAAAGGTTTTGCATACTCCGCATTTGAGAAGATGAAATTGGAAAATAAAATTTGTATCTCCAGTAAATATTTCTTCCAAAAATATGATACTTTCTCTGCCGTCGATCAGATCACGCATTCGGAGAATAACACTTCAATTTTGAGAGTATGGACAATCTCCTTCTCTAAACAGGCTAACTTCGAGGTATAAACGTTCTAGTCGCTCTCCGTTTTCCCTTTTGCAATTTTAGTTTATTTATAGTATAAACGTCCCTCCTCCCCTAACGTCCTCCCTTTTCTTTTATGAATCTTTTTACAGTAAAATTCATTTATTTATTTTTTGTTCACTGCCATCAATAAATGGCATCTTCGAATACTTTCTAATAGGCATTTAGGATAAATTGACATTCACACACATCAGTTTTTATACAATTTATTACAACTTGAATTGAAGATGGCAACGAATTATGCACTTTTCGTTTCATAATTCCTAGACTAGCATTTTTAGACACTGGTCTTCGCCAAGGATTGGTACGCAGAAAGATGAGCTGTTATTACGCCCATTAATTAAGGGAATAATCTGGGCTCACCCTATTACTACCATTAATTAAGGGAATGTAAACATCTCTTTCTTTCAACCCTTTTTGACGAAATGAATTCTGCCTGACGCATGCGCAAAAGTGCAGAGGGTATTAAAATTCGAGAACGAAAAGTAATTGTAACAGAGCCGGATTCAACTCTCAAGGGTCTCTTAGACAATGCAAGTTTCGAATCTCCTATTCCCTTCTAAGTATCTAAAATCATATTTTAAATTTGATATCTGTATAAACAGTTAAAATAAATCCTATTTACCTAGGATTTTATTTTACCCTCTAATCAGATAGTACATACTTATTTTGACATTTTTTAAATCTCCATAATAACGCAGGACACTTGAGATAGAGATTTCACCAAGAAATTGGTATTTTAAAAGCCGTAACACTTATTTTATTTATATACTAAAAAGTCAATAATTTGATGCATGTATCAGAGACGTCATTATAGAATACGAGATTAACAAACACGACTAAATAAAATACATTCATCTTCAGAACCCACTGTTAAGATATTCAGTTACCGCCAAATAAAAAATTTTTAATTTAAAAATAATTTTAAGGAAAATAGTAAAATTATTATAAATCTTTGAACATAATTTACAGACTCTCATAAAGTACGTTATAGCTCAACTAAATACGGAAAAAATTGAAACATGCGGATTTGTGAGTGAATTTTTTTTTTTTTTTTGAGAGGGAGGGGATTTAAAAGTGGCATTCTATTTTAAGAGTGATGTATGATTCTTATAAATTATGGTACATAATTTAATTACTCTGGAAATACTATAGAGAAAAATATACGTTTTCGTGCCTCCTAAAATCATAGGGTTCCTATACAATAATTTACTTAGCCCATTTGATAATCCAACTTCGATGTGTCAGCATTCCTTACTTTTTTTTTCTAAATTTTCATCTAATATTTCTACTCGACAAATTATGCGTGAATGTGATGATTTGAATAACGATTACTCATAATTAGAAATTTTGAAAATTAAAATTGATTATTCAAAATATTTTTGAAAACTTACTGTATTCTGATTAATAAGCCAAACAGCAAAAATATTCTCTTGCATTAAATAACGTTAGTAGAAAACTATTTATTATAGATATGATTATAAATATTTTATTTAAAAACAAATTAAGTATAAAATTTAATAATTAAAGATGACATTTACGGCATTCTCACATCATATGAACTTTCGCCCAATATTAGAACAGCTATATCGTTCTTAAAGAAAATTACGGTTAAAACTTACACATGTGATCTCGTTAAAATATTTGTTCATCAAATTCATAAATAAATAATCAAACTCATACTTACCTACTGTTCGTTTCAGTATTCTGAGACGACCACTTTTCGACGATTCGATCTCATTTAGGGGGGGGGGACAAGCGGAAGGATGTGCATATTTCCAGAAGTTACTTTATTGTTAAAAGGTAAACATCTCATTTCCTCTTTCCTATCACCCCTATTTCGACGAATTAAACAACAGGCGCAAAAAGGCAGAGGGTTTTATAATCCGTTGTCAAATATTACTGAGCTATCTTGATTATTGTTGTTGGCTAAATAAAATAAATACTTTCTATTCGAAACATTTGATCAGGCCCTGTCTGAACTTATCACAATAGTCTATTTTTCAACGGGAAAATTTAAACCCAAAAACAAATATAAAAAATTAGAATACAAAAAACATTAATCATTTAAAAAATAATTCTGTATAAATAAAGTTCGTCAATTTTAATAAAATATTTTAAACCAAAACAGTTTATTGTGAACGGAAAGGATATAGAAAAGAAAATGGTATGAGAAGTTTTAGAGAAAGTAGGGTCACAATGGATTTACAGAAGCTCTAATCAAACTTACCGAAAAAATGTTCCTGAAATATTTCCATCATTACAATATTAATTTTTTTCCATCTAAGTCAGTTTTGAAATAAGGAATCAACTATACAATTCATTTTTTAGTGCTCTTTGTAAAACATTTTCAAAATTAAATATAACATTTTTTGTTAAGGATAGCATTGTAATTAATCTAATGACCAACGCATTGCAGTTGATTAACTTTGTATAATGAGTTTACAATAGTGCACACGAAATCAACAAAATTATAGTTGGTTCCTGATTGCAAAACTACCTTCTAAATATATGAATGAACATTATACATGTAGACTCTTCTACAATGGAATTAAGAAAGCTCGCTTTGTATGAATAGTCATTATAGGGAATCACACCGTTAGGCAAATTCATTTATAAAAGAGTACCAAATAGACAATTTTCCCGTTTTAAGAAATGTCTCTAATGTGTAGTATTCACAACGCGTTTTGTTAATCTCATTGTAGGAGAGTCTACTGTAGAGTATTGACAAAAATCGTGTATTCACAATTTAAATGTTTATAATGAAATTATATTCAAAATATACATATGCAAACGATGAATTTTTAACACAATTACCGAACTGTACATGTACAATGCTGAGAGATCCCATCCCTTTGATCAACGTCTAGATTCGACTTCTGGCTCTGCCCCATCACCATGGTTCTTCGTGCGTTTCGAGGGATTCACCCACCAAGATATTCTTTGTGACTGTGAACGATTCCCACAGTGTTCGGCAAGCCACAGTTTCTGTTCGTCCATCCCCGCTTATCAAATGAAATGTGATGAATGTTTATTGCGTACAAATGGATTGCATTGAACGATATATTTCTAGGGTAACGGTCAGTGGCGTAGAGAGAAGGGCGGGCTTACTGTCGCAGTTGTACCTGCCTCGTGCATTTGTCTAAAAAAGTGATGTGAAGACAGATAGTCAGTGGCAAGAACAGAAGATTAAAAATAATAAATAAATCAAAGGAATGAAATAATTTCAAACATTTCTCAAGCTAAATAAAATAAGTAAATTTCTTTTACAAATGTCATTCTCATGTAATAAAAGTGAAAAGTAAATGGTGATCTTAATTAAAGATTAGTTATACTATTTAAGAGCTCTCTACTAGGATTTTCTTATGTGCTGTGCTCCCTTAACCTTTTAGCTTTTATTACTTCATAGCATTTAACATTTTTAGTCTTCAATTATAAAAGAAACTTCACGGAATCATTATTTCAGTCTATTAATGTATTAGTCTTCGTGGGGGTCACCTAATTATTTCAATAATGTAGTGCGGGTCTTAGGCACCCGGACAAGTAGATTGGTCTTTGAGTATTTTTCAGCTCTGCCAGTCACATTCTGTATTTCATAATATTACGTGAACTGATGTGGCTCTTCTTCATATTGCTCAGATTTGGCCAGATAATATTAATTGAAAGATATAACAAATGCTGATTTGAAGGAAAATTATTCCATTAGCATCACATCATAACGGGTAATAATGGGCACTTTTTCAAAAAATGCACAAATATATTAAAATACTAACTGTGCTTATATATTATCACCACAAGTAAGCCTAAAAACAATTTTTCCAAACAATTCATATAAAATTCTTTGGCGATCAGTGTATTAAAATATAGCTTTAATTATATTGATCTCTGCGCTCTTGTTGAGCGAAATTAAATGTTGTTCTACATATCACTTAAATGGTTCAGTATATAATCCTATTATATTGCAAATATATCAGTTTTAAATGTAAATAGGATTATTGCGACTCCACTGTGCATATGACATAATTGGGTGCTCAATCCTTCGATCAATCAGAAACAGACAGGCCCGAGCGAAGTATGATGTAATTGAAAAATTGCAAACATTGTGATCTCTTATAGCCAAGTCTCTCCCGTGTTTTCAGAAAGATGAATGAAAAGCTTTGAATGGGGAAACAAGTCATTGCATACCGATCTCAAGGGCCTTGTATTGAAGCCAATAATATACTACCGCTAATATTTTGAAATATTTATCATTTTTTCTGCATAATATTCTGCACAATAAGCAGCACTAATCCGGCAATTGACTTATCCGATATAGCTGAGAAAGAATTTTGTAGATAACAAATTAAATGAATGGAAAATTTAGAATCTCAGTAAGTTTTATTAAAGTCATTGTAATAAATGATTTACCTTACATTAGGTGGCAACATGCTTTTTTACGGTTTAACTTATTTATATTACGTCCTTGACCTTTGAATTTACTTAATATCCTAACTAGATGATATGAACAATAAATAACCAATGAAATAACAATAAATCTCTATAATAAAATGTTTGAGATACTGAAACTTATCTAAGAGCATTTTATATTTTAAAGTTCTTAATGCTGTCATTTAATATTTAAATACTAAACATTTAGTTATGCGAAGCGCATTTCATACACATTATAAGAGAAGAGGTTAACATCATGGTCTATTTCGGATGGTTTGATTTGATTGACTATGGCACAAGAGTCCTTTTTTGGCCACATTGTGCCAGACTAAATGCCATACTTCTGCCTAGGTAATAATACTATGTGATGGATTTCGCAATTCTGCATGATGGTCAGACGAGAGGACACTATCTGTGCCGAATATTTAACAGAGCGTAATGAGATGTAGTTTTTTTCAATACACTGAGAACTTGAATTGCCACTGACTATAGTATATTTACTTTACCATTCCCGACCCACTTTCATCACTGGCATGAATTAAGACCTGAATTATTCATTAAAGATGTTCAGTAGCTAAATGACATGCATCACCGGACTTTGTTGTATAGCGGTACTTTTTCCAATTCTTTGTTAAGGATTTTATACATTAGGTATAACAAGGCAAACGGATGAACTATACTCAAACAATTAGATGGTATAATTAATATGATAATCGTTGTGCCTCTAAATCCTCCTACAGTTCTCCAATGTGCTCAAGAAATGTGTCTTTGGCAAATGACATTTTATTCTATGTCTGATAATGACTGAGCATTCCTTGTGGGCTGCGTAGATTATCTCGCTCATTCCATTAAATGAGGTAATGCAAATAAGAAAAGGAGAAGGGGAAAAAGATAAGTGGCCTCTCATGATGGTGGATTCTCTACGCCACTGACAACTACACAAGCCTATTCTGCAATTATTTATTGAAAAATTATGGCTTGTTTTAGTGCTTGATAAATTTATTATTAAAAATTGAATTAACAAAAGATAACTGAATAATATTCACTGGCGTGGCGCTTTTAGGAGTTCAGATCCAATTGAGGCTGCTTCGACGAGACGATTAAATCTTTTCATCCATTTTTTTTTACATTGTTGTGAAGAATTCTGCCGATGTTTTGGCCCTGCATTGAAAATTTGCCACCACACCAGTGATAAAAATAATACAAGACATCAATAAATAAAATATAATAAAATTTATTAGTATATGCAAATAGGATTTCAGTAGCGAAAATTCTCTTCAGAATATCAAGCGTATGTTTATTACTTCTTATAGCTGAGAAAATTCCCCAAGTTTTCCGAATTTAGTTTCATTTCACACATTACGATTCCTTTTAATCTGTGCGGAGAATTAAAAAAAAAGCCAATGGGTACTTTGAATATGGCAATATATTATTTATAAATCTTTGATTATTGTAAACCAAGCTTCTTTTAGACTGGCCGTAAGAGCAACGGCCAAGTACAAATCAGATTTAACTTATTTTAAATGTTGCTAGCATGTATATAATTTTTTTTAAAAATCATTTCCTTTAAAAGTAAACAAAGGCAACAACATTCTTTCCTTTTGTATATCGTATCATGACTAATAAAAACGAATTAGACTTTATTTAATGGTTGTCCCACATAGCTATTGATTGCGTTTCTTAGTATAATCAGGCACTGGTAAGTCAAACATTCAATAAATGAAAATTGAATTAATATTACAGTTACTATGAACTAGTTTCTTCTGCATCAATATAATAACTTAATATCCATCACTAATTTTTATGTAAACTTTATAAATAAATAACAGAAAAAAATCATTCAACGTTTTTCTTACAGCCTGTAGAGATAACTGTTCTTTAGCGTGTGGGCTAGTGCAAATACTGCATCACTAAACGGTCAGAAATTCATTCTTCAACTTCCCCTTCCATTCGGAATTAAAATTTGTAAACCAATTACCCTCTATATTGGGTAATTGGCTACCCTTTCTTTCAGTACATTCCAAGTGAGATGAAGGAAAACGGGAACAGATAATATTAAGAATAATTAATGTAAAGGCGAGAAGCAATTTCCTAATCTATGCAAATTTTGCGCTTTAGAAGAATGTTTTAAATTTTTATCATCCGATTACTTTTGAAATTAGACGATCCAATGATTTAAAAAAAGATTCTTGCATGTGGTCTCTAAATAACGGCTAACATAAAAAAAAAAAACCTCTATTTGTTGACCAATAATCATGCTGCCAACTATTACATAATCAGTTGCCTTAACAAATAAACAAATATTTCGATTTCCGTTTAGCATTCTGTGTTGGTTTTCACTATAGAAGTTTAAACCGTTTTTGAGTGTATTACTAATATATACAAAAATATTTACAATTGTAAATGCCATACGCATATTAATAGGGAAATAAAAGTAGGCAGATTTCTTAAATGAGGAGATTATTCCTCATTAATGAGTGCTGGCTAAGTTTCCAACGAAATTGTTTTAAAGTTTCAGGAGTAAATCATAAATAGAAAATTGAATAATTGTTTTTTTATTTATTGCCTTTTAATCTCTCAATATTAAATGAATATAATATTACATGCAAGTAATAATATTTAAATAAAAAAGCACTCAGTTATCCGATTTTTTTTTTAAAAAACTTAAAATGAATCTAAACGCAAGCTGACAATTATATTCTGGGAACATATATATTCTAACAGAAAAATTATTTAATTCATGAGCGCTGGATACAGTTAACACTTTAAAATTAAACCTCAGATTAATTAAAAATAGCTTTTGAGCATAAACTGTAGGTTATTCATATTTAATTTACTCACGAAAGAGTTTCATATTTCTAAAGTCAGTAACCAAAAATAAATTTTTTTAAACATCACTTTATTTTCCAAAACTCAGTAACTATTCATTTCGAATAAAGAAACTTCATTTTTTTTTGAATTAATGAGCGTAAGGCCAAGAAAAACAAGAATTTACTTCTGAAAATTTTCAGTAAATAAATTGATTTTGGGTACAATTCGTTAGTCCTTCACATGCCTCAAAAGCCACTATACTCATGGAAGTATAAGAAATTTAAAACTTACGAATCGCAGTTTTTTTAAAACTTGAACGAGTAACATTTTTATTTTACTAGATATGATGCAATTTTTTTTAACCTTCATAACTTTAATGCATTTCTGTATAGCTGAATTTCCCTCTTTCAATTAATTTTAGGTAATTTAGCAATGTTAATAAAATTAGAAATTAGATTTTGAATCAATTTCTAATTTCTAATTAGATTTTGAATCAATTCTGATGTACGCAAGATTTTTCATTCAGATGTTTTAATTAAGTGATCATTAATTTTTCCACTAAAAAAAAGGAACATTTAAATAAATTTTCTGAATGATTCCCCCTGCATTTATTATTCGTTTTTACTCATTTACAGAACTGGGATAAAACAAAAATATTTAAATGTAAAACTAAAATGTACATGTAAGAAAATTTTGGTATTTAAAAGAATACTATAGTATCTTCATACTATAATAATATCTTTAAAAATACAAATCAAATGCACTTGTAGCCAGTTATGTTTCCCTCGTAGCATGTTAACCCTTTCTAGGGTCGTTGGAAGTATGCTTCCCACCAAATTTATCAATCTTTGTATGAATTTATGTAGGTTGGCATAAGTTCTAACAAATTTTTTTAGAAAGACAGAAACTTTGATACTTCAGTTCTTTATCTCACACAAAATGACGCGTCTTGATTTGTTACTTATTAATTAACCGAATTAATTAAATTAAATTTACCTAATAAGCTAAATGAATCCCTTTTCTTATTCTAATTTCAAGCCTAAAAATATTTTAACATAATATGACTAGAAAAAAAATGACCTTTTAAAGGGTTAATTAAATATATAGCCGAATTTCCTAGCATCTTTATTTTGATTCACCTCTCTACGCTATTTTTTTAAACTAAGAAGTATGATTTCCAAAACTCCTACAAAGCGATTTGGGAAAAGTCAATTTCATAGTAAAATTTGTTTCTCGATAGGACATTATTGGTGATGGGGAAAAGAGAATGACTGTCAGTAAAATCCGTAAAACACGAACTTGCATATAGACAGTAATTAATAACAGCATAATCCAAATGTTAAACAGTTAAAACGGAAAATAATTCATTACTAGGGCTCTTATGAGGGCAGTAGGAAATTTTAACAGTCGGAAAAAATACATCCATATGATATCCTTCAAAATTATGTTATGAACATGCATCTGGCTTACATAAATGATGGATATTTGGTAAAATGAGTTTTCGTACCTAATCATTTCGCTAAAGGGAAAGCGAATTATTGAGAGAAAAAATTTCTTTATTTCTGTGAAGAGGAAATATTTTTTTTAACAATTCAGGAAATCGTAAATGTTATTTAATTTACTGTCATTTTATCTCAAACCGATTACTAGAATTATTTGTTCCGAGATGACTAATGAAATAAATTAATTAATCATTCTATGGGATGGTTCTACGTAACATAGAAACACATATGTTTCATTTATTTCAAATTACTACGAAACGTGGGGGAACAAAAATATAAATTACGGAAAACCTTAATATTGGAGCAAAAATTTGAGAATTACAAAACGTTAGAATTTGGTTGTTTCTGAAGCACGGCATATAAAAAGAAATATTTCTTTTGGAATTCGACACATGAGAGATATGTGGAAGCTGAATAATTGAAGTATCCGAAAAATGTCATCAGATTTCTAAAATGGATATCATTCAAACACAGAAAGACTATAAATAAAATTTTTTGTGAACACGAATTTTGCAATAACATCGAGGTGAAAAAATAGTGACAAAGTCTAAATCTATCAAGAAAACCAGAGATAAAAATCGACCACATTTGAACATGAGCTCGAAAGCAGCTGTTGGAATGCTAGTACCATTACCTATTGTATAATTGTGAATAAAGAATATATTAAGTTAGAAAGAATATATAAGTTAGATTTAATACAAATATTAAATCTAACTTATAAACTCATAAGCAATATGTCTTTTAAAGCAGCCTTTGAGAAACAGAATTCATTTCAATATGGAAGGTTAAAAAATTTTAACTACAAGCAATGATGAATAGACCTTATATAGCTTCTTACGTAACATGACAGACTGATTTTATAGGATAGAAAATATTAAATCATATATAACTAACTTCAAGAGATAGATTTAAATAACTAAAATGTTACCTGTGTTAAGAAAATCAGAAATGTTTGTAGGGAAACATCACTTTCAATAGAAACATTTCAATTTTGTGCACAAGTTAGCAAATCACACTTAAAAAAATTTCTTCGATTTGATTTAAATGCTTTAAAAATTAATAGCTTTTAATCGATATTTTGTAAAGTGACAATTATCTATCTGATTTTTAGTTAGCTGAAAGAATAAGAAAAAATTTCTTGTTATTGATAAGACACTATAGACAAAAGCAGAACTTCAAACATGTAAATATGAGAAATAAGAGTCTTTCTCTCACATTCATTCAATATGTCATTTATTATTTTCAAAAATTATGAAAAAACAGCAATTGTTTTTTAAAATAAGCCCAAGCTGAAACTCCTGAATCTATATTTTTGTATCGCTGATAACATAAAATAACACTTGATCAAGCACTTAGGATAATTTTTACTCAAGCCGAACAATTAGTCTAAATATCCGAACTGCTTTCGATTCCCCAAAATGAATTAAGACATTCTCGCATTTTCTTAAAGATGAAAAACTACACTAAACTGTGAACATAAGTTCAAATGCTTCAGTTCAGATCTTCAGATTTTAATAAGAATTCAAAATGAAAAAAAAAATAACTGAATAGTATTTAATTCGTGTGGGAACTATTTTTGCTATGCTAGGTTTTCAAATACTTACAAAATAAGATAGTTTTGCATAGTTCGCATCAAGCAGTGGAATGTTGCAAGTTGTATCCAAATTCTAAGAATTTTATTTTAAATATAAACTGTGGGAAGTCCACATTTAATTTAATCACGAGGTCATTTCATATTTTTAAAAGTCAGTCGCAATTTTTTTTTCAACGGAACTTGATTTTCCAGAAACAGCAGCTGTTCATTTTGAATCAAGGAGAAAGTTATTTTTAAAAACTTATCCTCCAAATTAATGAAAATTAAGCCTATAGAATCATAAAGGATTTCCTTTAGAAAACTTTCTGTAAAGATTTTCATTAATTTTGGGTACAATTAGTAATTTCTTCAGTGTCTCATGTTTCCATACTTCGATTTAATATTCTTATGGATACAAAGAAATTAAAAACTTATAGATTACTTTTTTTTTAAACTCAGTAAGCAAATATTTTTATTTTACTAGATATGATGCAATTTTTTAATCTTCATAACTTGTATTGCATTGTGTAGTAATGTATTTCAGTATAACATAAATTTTCCGATTTTATCTAATTTTGAATGATTCAGCAATAAGTTAACAAAATTAAAAATTAGATTTTGAATTTGATGTATGCGAATTTTTCCTTGAGGTTTTAATTAAGTAATCAAATTGTAACTAAAAAAAACCAACATTAAAATGTTTTGAATTATTTTTACTGCGTTTCTCACTCGTTTTTATTCATTTATAGAACTGAGATGTAACAAATAAAATTATAAGTGTAAAATTAAAATGCACATGTAGGAAAATTTCAGCATTTATTTACAAGAATAATTTTTATTTAGGCAATATTTTTAAAAATATTTATCATTGATCAATTTATCGTCTTCACTATTCTTTGAATTATTTGGCAGAAAATATATCAGAAACCCAACATATCTGACACAGTGCTTTTCAAAAACCAATTCAAACAATATTACAAGGAACAAGTCCTCATATCATAAAAAAATAGAAACTAAGACAGTAAAATAAAGTCCTTCGAAATTTTTTTTCTCTACATGAAGAGAAGCAAACGTTTTCACCGTGCTTTCTCTATTATTGATACATTTTAAAATCATCTCAAAAAATAAATTAACGATTAGATTTATAAGTTGAAACATTTCAATAAATGCATTTTAGGAAGTGCAATACTCCAAAGTAACCTGTTTGACGAATTTTAATTGAAACGCTACATCCATTCTTTTAGCGATTTTGCTCATTTAAAATTTCATCTAAGAATGAATATAGGTTACCATTAGAATAAAGCGATTTCATATGAAAAATATGGGATATAAATTGTTCCATTACAAATTTTATTGAAACTTGCGATTCTCTAACATTTTCAACACAATTATTTTGCATATAAATTTCTGGAAAATTTTCATCGATTTAATAACTCGAATTTCATTTCTAAAATTCATGAGGTGAAATATTTTAGAATAAGAAACGAACCTTTTAGTTTTTAAATATATTGTAACCCTGAAAAATTAACTTATTACCTTAAGGTCATTGAAGGCAGTAACAGAAAAATATTTTAAAACTTATATGAATTATTATGTAAATTTACCTACTATTACTATTGAATGTTAAACATTCATAATCTGCAGATACGATATGAAATAATTTGTAATTATTGCAGAATTTTGTTAAAACAAAAATAATAATAAAAATAGCATCTTTTACAAATGCAATTCTCTTTGAAATTTTCAGCAAAATTACATAGACACGTGCATATTTAGATGCTAATAATTGTTTTGCTAAAACATACTCAAAATATGTCTTTTTTGTGTTTTGCTTGGGTGTTTTTCTTTTACCGAACTTCGATACCTCAAATTTTAGCACAGTTATATGTTTTAAAATATCTTCCTATTCTAATTTAAGCATTTAATATTATAAATGGAATCGGAAATGCTCTAAGCAACTAACTTAAACAGCAGCAATTTAATCTAATGAAAACAATTTATTTAATTTAAATTTTTAAACACCATTTAGTTAAGTGCAAAACTATCATTTAGTTCCAGCAAGGAAGTCCAATAAAAAGAAAATCGTCTGCCAATGAATAATTAAATCCTCAACTGCATTTCAATTATGATATAATTAAAAAATAAACTATTCCGAACAGTAAAGATTTTCGATTAAATATTTTTAATTGCGAATCCTTTCACGAAGATTGTTTTGAATCAGAACAATTTATTTTTTAAAATTAGGCACTATTAATATTTTACAAAATTATAAAAATATAATACCAATATTAATATTATAATACTATAAAAATTACAATAAATAAACTTTTATACGATCAGAATGCAAAATCAAATTTAATTGGCTTCACCGCTTATACGATAAAACATTGTTAGATACACAATTAACATAATGCATAGTAAATAGTGGATTAAATTATCGATTGAATACCCAAATCTGAAATTATTCCATGGGCTAATCAGGAAAATGTTTAAGCTTCACAAACCGTGCAATTTAAGAATTCTAACTATATACAAGAATAATATGGAAGTCGATGCTTTGTTAATCTGAATTGTAAACTTTCAGCTATTCAGATACGATAAAAACCACCTTTAAACCAACTGAATTATAAAAATTCATATCAATTATCTGTCTGTGTATGTAACTGCATACAGGCATCTAATATTATTAGAAAAACTTTTTTATAACTTTGAGGGAATCCTCTCGCGTTTCTTTTTTTTATTTAGAAGATTTTTAAGAAGTTTAAAATCAACTGTTGGTCTTAATCACAATTTTTTCATACCTAGTACCAGCATTAAAAAATGAAAAGAGTTTCTAGTAAATTTTGCTTTTCAATATACAGACTGAAATTTTTAAAAAAAATAGAAAATGAAGTAATCGCAAATGCTAGAATGGGACTCATTTTAAATATTATATCATTCTAATCTAATACAGCAAAATAATATTTCAATGGAAAATTTTTGTTAAATTGCGGCTAATAATTTTGCAACCTGAATTTAAAAAGACAGAAAGTTGCATTAGCGAGTGATGGTCATTTCAAGCAACTGGCACTCATTTTGCAGTGAACTAAACAGGAAAATTCCAGCGATATTTAAAATAATATTAAAAATATGTGACGATCGCAGTTGTTTAAATGATTTTATTAAAACATGAGAGGAAAAATGATTTTATTAAAATGTAAGATTTGTCCAAGTTTCGAAGTATCCTGAATATTGCTATCGTTATGAAATTTTTTCCAAAATTATAATATTTCTAAAAATTTACGATTACTATAGATAGATGGTTTTAAGTTGGTCGTTAAGATAAAACTGCACAATACAATCCAGCCTCATTTTTTTCAAGTAAGACTAAAGCGAATGATTCATTATTACTTACAGCACATCATAAAACACGAATGATATATTCGTGTCACTTTTACAATTAATAAATATTGTTAATTTACAGAAAGTCCAGTTTGCTCAAAAAAAATCTGAAAACTGAATGTCAGATTGACAATAAAATTTAATAACTAAAATTTCCTAACATTCAAAACTATACATTTCTATAATACTCATACATTTAAGAGTTAAATTATCTCGTTTAATAAAATTTAGAGTATAAATATTTTCTTCAATTTTTAATTATTGTAAAAGTGCTACTCATAATAGAAAAATTATTTAAAGGAAGTGCACATACACACTATAATGTGCAAAAAATAGCGTTATATAACAAAACATTAAAAATATGCAATACATGCAATTTTTTTCAGAATCACTGTTCGGAAAGTTTAAATTACACCAATCGCATTGATGGTTGAAAACTAAACATTGATTTTTGGTTCAAACAATTAATAGATTGTCTTAATTCCAAAAAATCAATGGATGGATACTTGTATATTTGCACCATTTCTTTAAACAAAGAATAATCAGCATACCAACTAGCAATAAAGAACAAAAATAGGATGACATTTTTAGCATGAAAAACATAATTCCAATTCACATGCATTAGATCATTTAGAAATGTTGAGATACATAGTCTTCTGATTGGAAGACGTATAGTAATTATAAAAACTGATTAAATATTTTCACATCCATTTCCTCAAAAATTTTGTGTAAGTCAATATGCTACAAGTGTTATAAACTTAAAATTTTTAAACAAAGAATATATAGTATGTTTTATAAATTAAGCACATAATTTATGCAACAAATTGATAAAATGGAAACATCAAAATATACATTGGTTACAAGTATAAGCATTTTAAAGAAGAGGGAAATAGTTTTTTTTTTCTCATTTTTCTTTTTTATTTTTTCTTCTCATTTTTTTTTTTCATTTTTTTTCATTTTTTTCACTTTTTTCTTTTTCTTTTCATTATTTTTTTATTTTCATTCATCTTTTTCAATTATTTTTCTTTTCTTTTTTTTTTTCATTTCTTTTCAATTTTTTTATTTTTATTTTTTTTTCAATTTTTTTAAAATATTTTTTTTTATTTCCCCCTTACACAATATAAATGCAAGATTGAAATGCACAATAACTGCTAGGAATGTTTCTACATTGATATTAGATTCTTCCACAAGTAAATTAATACAATTTAACCCCATGTTGCACAATTTTTACTTTTCAACCACAACTGTGTAAACCGATGTAAATGAATAGTAAGAATACACTGCAAATATTAATTTGGCAGCTTAGCTATTGAAAATTAATTTTTCAGGCAAAATGACTTCAAGTTCTTTTAAATAAAATCAAGATTTCTTTATATTATATATATATATATATATATATATATATATATATATATATATATATATATATATGCTTCCCTATTACTAAATTAAAATTTAACAAGTTTTTAAAATCATAATATTAAAAATTTAAATGAATGAAAAATTTTAAATAATGCAAAAAATTATTATACAATATAGGGTTAATTAATGTAGTTATATATTAAATACAAATTTTAATATTAAATGATATTGCATCAGTCTGAACACAAAACCATTACCATTTACAATGAAAAGGGAAGTGACCAGTTCAGTTGTCCTGCATGGTCATGCTTGTATTTTTAATACAAACTTTGAATTATTTTCATAGATTTATAAATGTTTCCTGATTTACAGGACGTAGATAATGAAAAAACAATAAAATTCAATAAAACAGAAATTTCCTGGAATTTCAAGAATAATAACTTTAATTTTTATTAGAATCTTTCTATGAAAATAAATATCAATTGAATTGTATTATCGAATTTATAATATTTCCCATTTTTATTAAATCAATGGAAAATTACAGACAAGCCTAAAATTTTACTTGATGTTCTGTCTCATGCAAACCGTTTTAATTGATATTATTAAAGATGTTCATGACACTTTCACATGGTTGAAAAACAATGTTGGTTTGCGACTGAGACTCCAAAAAAAATGCAAATATTCTTTATAGCTTGCATTTCCTTAAATGATAGATTTCTTAAAAGAATTAAAATAAAAAAATATATAATCGGCTGGAATAGATTTTATAGATTATGACTCGAACCGACATCTATATTTATTTAAAAAGTTGTTGGTTAATTTTGTAAACAATCAAAACAATTATTTAATCAATGATTTTAATATTACATACTGATTTTTTTATTATTACTAATATATAAAACTTTATCAAAGGAAAACTACGTTAAAATGACTTTATTTTCATTTTCATTAAAACATTTGCTGAAAATTTGATATATAAAACAAATGAACTCTTTCCGGATTAAACATAGACATCGGAGTTATTTTTTGGATCAGCGCAGTACAACTGCATTTTTCAAATTTTATCTCCCAAATTAAGAATGTTTTTAACGAACATTTTCTTTCAATTCTATACTAAAAATATTTTATAGCAAATTTAATTTTATAAAAATCATTATTACTATTAATATTTATTGAAAATTGCATCATAAATATATAGTATTTAAGTACATAAATCAGCAATATTTAAATAAGTAAAGAAAATTCTTCGGAGAAGCAACATCAAATATTCATCAGTTTACAGAAACCATCTTTTGAATATCTACAACGATGATAGGTGAGCACCGCCGCCACTGTTCAGCTTTGAAGTTCAAAAAAAAGAAACACTTTATAAGACTGCTAGTGTGCCAAGCCCACTCCACAAAAAGTGCGATTAGCATTTCATTTGTCCTTAATCGCAAAGGGTTCAAAAGAACAGATTGAAAACACTTTCATACGATGCATAAATAAATTTTCTATGCATCTCTTTCGTTTTGATAATGCAATTTTAATGCTCGGAATCGCTTTTCAAAAGTCCAGTGGTTGATACAAATGTATTCGTCCAATGAATGGCAGCAGAAGGTTGTGGCCATAACAGTTGGTTGCCACCAAAGTGCCTGCCTTTCTTTCAAGAAGATTATTTCTCCCCGTTTTCACATAAATGATACTGATACAAGTAATTTAACCTAATTCAGAAATTCGAACTTGTGCTTTTGATCATCTTCTGCTGAAAGACGGCTAATACATTTCTTTCTGAATATAGGTAGAAGTTGATTACGAATTTAGGGTATTTTTTTTCCAAATGAAGTTGACCTAAAAGGATTTTGGAGTTCACTGATGAATTAAAAGAAGATTCAACTATGAAGAATCAGCCTTGAGTCTTGAAACTAATCTGCAGTAGATTTTATTCATGCAGCAGTCAATTTTTTCTCCTTCCATTGAAGTGCGGCTGGTTTTTAATTTTTTTTTTCTTTTATGTTATAAAAGTGTTTAATTTTTTCAGCTGTGCAAGAGGGATTTTTTAAATTGCTGACAAAGATTTGCTTAGTTTCTTCTTGCAAGATAATATTTTTTTTTTAGTTTCTTCTTGCAAGATAATTTTTTTTTTTAGTTTCTTCTTGCAAGATAATTTTTTTTTTTAGTTTCTTCTTGCAAGATAATTTTTTTTTTTAGTTTCTTCTTGCAAGAGAATATTTTTTTTTAGTTTCTTCTTGCAAGAGAATATTTTTTTTTTTTTAGGTTCTTCTTGCAAGAGAATATTTTTATTTTAGGTTCTTCTTGCAAGAGAATATTTTTTTAGGTTCTTCTTGCAAGAGAATATTTTTTTAGGTTCTTCTTGCAAGAGAATATTTTTTTAGGTTCTTCTTGAAAGATATTTTTTTAGGGCTTCTTGCAAGAGAATATTTTTTTTATTTTCTTCTTGCAAGAGAATATTTTTTTTACAATTGCAAGAGAATATTATACTTGCGACAGTTCATGGAGTGCAAGAGTTTTTTTTCCTTGCGACAGTTCATGGAGTGCAAGAGTTTTTTTCCCCCTGCAACAGTTCATGGAGTGCAAGAGTTTTTTTTCCTTGCAACAGTTCATGGAGTGCAAGAGTTTTTTTCCCCCTGCAACAGTTCATGGAGTGCAAGAGTTTTTTTTTCCTTGCAACAGTTCATGGAGTGCAAGAGTTTTTTTTCCTTGCAACAGTTCATGGAGTTCAGGAGTTTTTTTCTTTCCTTTCGACAGTTCATGGACTGCAAGAGTTTTTTTTTCCTTGCGACAGTTCATGGAGTGCAAGAGTTTTTTTTTCCTTGCAACAGTTCATGGAGTGCAAGAGTTTTTTTTTCCTTGCAACAGTTCATGGAGTGCAAGAGTTTTTTTTTCCTTGCAACAGTTCATGGAGTTCAGGAGTTTTTTTTTCCTTTCGACAGTTCATGGACTGCAAGAGTTTTTTTTTCCTTGCAACAGTTCATGGAGTGCAAGAGTTTTTTTTTCCTTGCAACAGTTCATGGAGTGCAAGAGTTTTGTTTCCTTGCGACAGTTCATGGAGTGCAAGAGTTTTTTTTCCTTGCAACAGTTCATGGAGTGCAAGAGTTTTTTTTCCTTGCAACAGTTCATGGAGTGCAAGAGTTTTTTTTCCTTGCAACAGTTCATGGAGTGCAAGAGTTTTTTTTCCTTGCAACAGTTCATGGAGTGCAAGAGTTTTTTTTCCTTGCAACAGTTCATGGAGTTCAGGAGTTTTTTTTTTCCTTTCGACAGTTCATGGAGTGCAAGAGTTTTTTTTTCCTTGCGACAGTTAATGGAGTGCAAGAGTTTTTTTTTCCTTGCGACAGTTCATGGAGTGCAAGAGTTTTTTTTCCTTGCGACAGTTCATGGAGTGCAAGAGTTTTTTTTTCCTTGCGACAGTTCATGGAGTGCAAGAGTTTTTTTTCCTTGCAACAGTTCATGGAGTGCAAGAGTTTTTTTTTCCTTGCAACAGTTCATGGAGTTCAGGAGTTTTTTTTCTTTCCTTTCGACAGTTCATGGACTGCAAGAGTTTTTTTTTCCTTGCAACAGTTCATGGAGTGCAAGAGTTTTTTTTCCTTGCGACAGTTCATGGAGTGCAAGAGTTTTTTCCCCCCTGCAACAGTTCATGGAGTGCAAGAGTTTTTTTTCCTTGCAACAGTTCATGGAGTGCAAGAGTTTTTTTTCCTTGCAACAGTTCATGGAGTGCAAGAGTTTTTTTTCCTTGCAACAGTTCATGGAGTGCAAGAGTTTTTTTTCCTTGCAACAGTTCATGGAGTGCAAGAGTTTTTTTTCCTTGCAACAGTTCATGGAGTGCAAGAGTTTTTTTTCCTTGCGACAGTTCATGGAGTGCAAGAGTTTTTTCCCCCCTGCAACAGTTCATGGAGTGCAAGAGTTTTTTTTCCTTGCAACAGTTCATGGAGTGCAAGAGTTTTTTTTCCTTGCAACAGTTCATGGAGTGCAAGAGTTTTTTTTCCTTGCAACAGTTCATGGAGTGCAAGAGTTTTTTTTCCTTGCAACAGTTCATGGAGTGCAAGAGTTTTTTTTCCTTGCAACAGTTCATGGAGTGCAAGAGTTTTTTTTCCTTGCAACAGTTCATGGAGTTCAGGAGTTTTTTTTTCCTTTCGACAGTTCATGGACTGCAAGAGTTTTTTTTCCTTGCGACAGTTCATGGAGTGCAAGAGTTTTTTTTTCCTTGCGACAGTTAATGGAGTGCAAGAGTTTTTTTTTCCTTGCGACAGTTCATGGAGTGCAAGAGTTTTTTTTCCTTGCGACAGTTCATGGAGTGCAAGAGTTTTTTTTTCCTTGCGACAGTTCATGGAGTGCAAGAGTTTTTTTTTCCTTGCAACAGTTCATGGAGTGCAAGAGTTTTTTTTTCCTTGCAACAGTTCATGGAGTTCAGGAGTTTTTTTTCTTTCCTTTCGACAGTTCATGGACTGCAAGAGTTTTTTTTTCCTTGCGACAGTTCATGGAGTGCAAGAGTTTTTTTTTCCTTGCAACAGTTCATGGAGTGCAAGAGTTTTTTTTTCCTTGCAACAGTTCATGGAGTGCAAGAGTTTTTTTTTCCTTGCAACAGTTCATGGAGTGCAAGAGTTTTTTTTTCCTTGCAACAGTTCATGGAGTGCAAGAGTTTTTTTTTCCTTGCAACAGTTCATGGAGTTCAGGAGTTTTTTTTTTCCTTTCGACAGTTCATGGACTGCAAGAGTTTTTTCTCCTTGCAACAGTTCATGGAGTGCAAGAGTTTTTTTTCCTTGCGACAGTTCATGGAGTGCAAGAGTTTTTTCCCCCCTGCAACAGTTCATGGAGTGCAAGAGTTTTTTTTCCTTGCAACAGTTCATGGAGTGCAAGAGTTTTTTTTCCTTGCAACAGTTCATGGAGTGCAAGAGTTTTTTTTCCTTGCAACAGTTCATGGAGTGCAAGAGTTTTTTATCCTTGCAACAGTTCATGGAGTTCAGGAGTTTTTTTTTCCTTTCGACAGTTCATGGACTGCAAGAGTTTTTTTTTCCTTGCGACAGTTCATGGAGTGCAAGAGTTTTTTTTTCCTTGCAACAGTTCATGGAGTGCAAGAGTTTTTTTTTCCTTGCAACAGTTCATGGAGTGCAAGAGTTTTTTTTCCTTGCGACAGTTCATGGAGTGCAAGAGTTTTTTTTTTCCTTGCAACAGTTCATGGAGTGCAAGAGTTTTTTTTTCCTTGCAACAGTTCATGGAGTGCAAGAGTTTTTTTTTCCTTGCAACAGTTCATGGAGTGCAAGAGTTTTTTTTCCTTGCAACAGTTCATGGAGTGCAAGAGTTTTTTTTCCTTGCAACAGTTCATGGAGGGCAAGAGTTTTTTTTTCCTTGCAACATTTCATGGAGTTCAAGTTTTTTTCTCCTCGCAACAGTTCATGGGAAACGAGAGTTTTTTCCCTTTGCAACAGTTCACGGAAAGCAAGAGTTTTCCCATTCAACAGTTCATGGAAGGCATAATTTTTTTTCGTTTTCTGGTGACAGTTCTAGAAACCATTTATGGTACAACTGTAAGCGAATCGAAATGGAGCTGCAAACATCATTTTGATCACGACGTAATCTGTTTACAATTTATTATGGTTGGGCATATTATAAAGATGGAAGTCTTGTTAGTCACTAACTTTCTCACATAATGTATTATAAGTTGAGGAGAAGCCAGGGTAGAAGAGAAAGTAGCGTTTGTGGCGCTGAATAGCATTCAGCATCGTAAATGTTTTTTTTTTTTTTGTTCTTCCTTCTGTTTGTTGCGTATTCATTCATGGTCATTTGTTGAAGAGCTGAGCTGGAAATTTAGAAACATTACGCTCATACACATCACTGACTTCCATATTTGTATAAATACACAATATTAGCTGCGTGTATTGATGTTAAGTTGAGTTCACTTCCCTCCACCATTAACCAGTTACCAAGACAAATTTATTTCTATTATCGAAAGTGAAGAACTGAGGAGGCGCACTGATGCAGTCAAACCAGTAATGTGAGTTCTTTTCCAATAGTGGTTGTACTGCTTCCAAGAAATTGCAGGTTTATTTTTATACATACAATCGCAGAACAGAAACTAATAATTACATTTAATTGAGACATTTGAAATATACAGAAACAATTTTGATGCTGCAATTTTTAGAGAAATACCTTTATTTTAAATGTATGAAACTTTAAAATTTGGATATCTGAATTATTAGAAATACTGTTTTCATTTTTAAAAATTATTTATCTCCTAACACCTTTTACAAAGTAAATAGCATTAAAGAATATTTTAGGAGGGGGATGAGGGGAAGTAGTCATATTTCATGAACATCCTTTGTATCTTATTCGCCTAACTATTATACGAACGATAGTCTGAATTCATTAAAAGAAAATGTTCAAGCATTTTGCGTCCATCTAAAAATGAGTGAAAATTAGTTTAATAGAGTATGAAATTTAAATTAATGTTAACCTTTACCTTTGTTCACATTGAACATATTTTTGTTCAGAAAAGCTGATATAAACTTTTGTGTATAATGTTAACAAATATAACAGCTTTTAAAAGAAATTGAATGGCAGAAAATTTTAAATTAAGCCCCAAACCTTTCTGTGAAATAATTATGATATAAATAAACAGTATATCACAATATTATAACAATTGAAATTTATTTTTGCTTTTACAAAGTTCATTTTACATTTTTTTTTAAATATCTATCACAATTTTATTTCAAGACAATGTTTCAGATATTTCACAGAAAGGCTTCATGCACTGTTGGCAAAAGATCTAAAATGTAAATTTAATTTCCTTCACAAATAATATTTTTGTAGTCTCAGTCTTACAAGGATAAATAATTATATGTAATATCAAATTATATAATCAGTTATACAATTAATACATAAAACATTGTAGAAACTATAAAAGTAAAGCTTGGAAAATAACAAATATAATTTATATCATTCATTGTTATAAACACTTTGAAAATATTTTTTTTCAATTTTAAATATACCGTAAGTTTGCTTTTCTAGAAGTAAGATCATAAATAACTGCGCAATATACATTTGCAATATACTTTGAAGTGGTGCAATATACATTTAATAGTGTAAAACACATTTAAGTTGCAAATAATTTTAATTGAAAAATATTAAATATAAGAAAACAGTTAATGAAAAAAATTAAAAATGTAGATTAGAAATTTCTTTCGTATTTTATATCTAATTACTAATTTTAAATATTAATATCTAATATCGCGTTTTAAAGTTTATAAATGAAAACTTTCGTAGTTATTACTATTTCATGAGCAAACTGGCATACATTTCATTAGACAGATGTCTTCATTTCGATTATTAATTTTAAACATCCATAGCATTATTTGTAATTATTATTAATTGAGTTACAATTAATAATAGAATAATAAATAGAAATTATTTTTAAAGTGCTGTAAGTATATTTTAATAGATTTCATAAATTCATAAGATGTGCCACATCTATTTTAAAAAAGAAAAAATGCTTCAAATAAATTAACATTTGTTTCTTTAGCAATTTATATTTCATACTTGAGCTAGTTTATTCCCATCGTCCATAAAATTGAAACTGTGATCATAGAGAAAAAATTTCAAGATTACAATATTTGCAATAAACTAGAAACCAATGTTTTAAAATAAAAATAAAATCTCACCTAAGTTTAATAATCATATTTTTGTCATACTATTAATTTCCGCAATTTTATGTTCCTATATTTCAAGATGTCTTCTGTAACAAACTTTTGTGTTTCTTCTTACAGTAACTACTGAAAACTTCTGTTCACCATTAGCATTAAGTACACCATATTTAATGTTCTACACATTTCCATTATCGACAAAATCGCTCTTAAATTCAAAATAAGGAAGGCAAACATTATGTAAGAGAGGTGAATTTCAATTCTATTGCATGTCTTTACTATAATGAATTTCCTACAAACTCATCTTTTATCATTAAATACTTGTTCACTGCCAAAAATGTTAAAGGACAGATAAACAAAGGAGAATCCTAAATTGTATAAATTGTTGGGCGTTACGCCATATTTTGCTATTATCAATTATCACAAATTAAAATACAAAGTTAAATAGAAGTACAAAAAAATTGCTCAAGATTATTATTAGTTAACTCGATAGTGGTAAGATTTCTCTAAGTTTCAACGCATTCTGAAATTATATACGAATACGCAACGAGATATTTTCATGGAAATGAATGTAAATGATTCTTATAATTCACATCAGCTAATTGCTTCATTTCTACAACTTCAGCCTATAAAATTTCGGGAAAATAAGATCACTAACAATGGAATACTTTAAGGATATAATTCACGAAATGTGAATTATTTATTCACATTTCGTGTCACTTTCCATTTTGAGATTCTTTCAAAATTTAAATATATGTAAAATCATCGAGTCCCATCCAGAATTTCGGACTTTAAAATTTTTTAATTAAAAAAATGAAGGAAAAACGTTCTACTTTATGAAACTATTTCTATATCGTAATTAATCTTAGCACTAAAATTTTAAGAAAAAATTATGCTTGAATAAACCAGAAAATGAATTTAAATGGACAAGAATTGTCAAAACTACAATGAAATAATACGTCCTTTCTAGTTGTATAAATCCTGTCATCTAAGTTTCTTTTTTAAAAAAATATAATGCCAGGAAATTGCAGGATTATATTTGAAGAAATTTGATGAATGGTTGACATACAGAATCATTAATGTACTGAAGAAAATATGACGAAACTTACAATAGAACCCTTTCTTTAATTAAGAAACGAGTAATGTTACCTAATAGTTTCAGTATTTTCATGAGTAACCCATTGACATTTGATATTTTTCAGATTTCGCTATTAATGCATTTTGCAATCGAAGCAAATTGAAAAGAAGTAATTTAGAGTTAGAAGGGAATTATCTTTTCACGATCAAATGGAATTTTTTCAAAGGAATTTAAAGCAATTTTAAAGGAATGGAATTTACATCAAAAATCATCCAATGAGAAAATGAAATATGCATTTTTTTAAATATGGGAATGCCTTACTTTTGGACAATGGAAAGGGAGGAAACTGATAATTGTTGGATAGTTAGATTCATTGGCAGACGTGCAAGATTTCCTAGCTTAGAATAGACTTCGACAAATTCTTTTTCTAATCTCTTTCATGAAATCATGTATCATAAGGTCAACAACATTATTTGGTCAGTAACTAGGAATTTCTTTCATACAATTTGTTTAAAATATATCTTATGGTTGAAGAGCCTATTTAAGTTTAATTTAGTTCAGTTATATTAAAGTCCCGTTTTAAAACATTAAGACTATTTTGGAATGCACCTCGTCATTTTGAATGGCAGTCAGATGACGAAGACGACACCTGAGCTGGAGCCCTCCTCTCTAAACTTCCACACCACACCAGCGGGAGGACGTTTGCCTCCGACGGATTTAACGTGTACCAGACCGCTTATACAACGGTTCTTCGGTGCAATCGGGTCTCGAACCTGAAACCCTCCGGTTCCGAAGCCGAGACCTTACCACCAGAACACCGCGGCCTCTATAAAAGTTCAAAGTAAATAAAGATGCATAATATTTTTATCTTGTATTCACGATTTTTAGTTAACGATTACAATCTTATTTTTAGCTAGGATTACACATTTTTTTTTATTGAAATGAAAGAAAATAAAGGTCTCTCGTTTCACTTTTGAATAAATATTATTTGAATGGTTGGCTGTTCAAATAAATTAAGCGCTTTTATTCCTTTTTAAAGATACGCGTGGATTTAAGGGAGAAAAATGCTACAATTCATCGGCGAATAATTTGCATTTATTTTTAAAAAGTTTTGATGCAATGAGAAATTGCTGCTCTTCTTATATTAGTTATTTATATTAGTATCACACTTTGGAAACAAGAACCATTTTGAAACGGATTTCGTAATTCTGAAACGTGGCCAGATGCCGAGGACGACACCTGAGCCAATTCCCCTTACCCAGACACGCCAATATGAAGCTAGTTACATGTTAAACCTGGCGGAGGTCAGCATGCCCATATGCATCGGAAATCAGGTTTCGGAACAAGGACTTTCAAAAGTTAATAATGCACTAGTCATTCTATAAAAGTTTTATAATTATTTTCGCTTTCATTGTGCCATCCTTAATATTTTGCCTTTTAATACCTGTTTTCACTAGTTTATATATAAAGTTGATGTTGAAGCAAAAACAAATTTTTTCCCCTCCCTCTAAGGTCTCCCAAGCAAATTTTGAGAAAGATTTCTTGGAATAAAGCAGAAAAACGCATTTTCTTAGAATTTTCATTTTTAAAGATTATGAAAGTTTTGTTTGAATTGATCGAGTCTTCGATGATGAATTTGGGACCTAAATTATTCATTATTTGATCTCGATTTCCACAATTACATTGAAACACTAAACTTTATTAGATATTCAATCTTGATCGGATTTCAAGAGACTATGTTAACTATTTACTTTTCTACTCGGTCAAAAGATGTTTTCATTAGTGAATCTGTTAATGTGCTATGCTGCATTTATTGCGCCATGCCATGAAAATAACTCTTCAAATTTTGTACTGATATTCGATCCTTTCGCCACTATAGAAAGATTAGATTTTTTCAATATCACTTTGGGAAATTCTAGATATTGGGGAGAATAAAAAACTGTATTCTCTCAGTTAATCTGGTACAATTAGAGATTTGAATACAGATAGAAATACATTTTTCCAAATGCATTTACTTATACATTTTACTAGCTTCCGTAAAAGTCCTCCATTAAACTGTGCTTTTATTTAATGACAATAATTCAAAGGAATAAAAGTAAGAACTGCAGGTAAAATGGTTTTTAAAAATGTAATTTATTTTTAAATAAAAATAAAATGATAACGGCTTAATTCCATTTATGAGATGATTAAAAGCCATAAGCGTAGGATGTACCAGGAGAAAAAAAGCCAGGAAACTGTAAAAGTTTGATTTTGCACAAATATAGGCAATTACAAAGTTTACGATTTTAATTCATCCATATATTGGAACTTCTTTTAATTTTCGAAATAATAAATTAGTTTTAAATGTGTTTAGCACTTCCATTGGCGCTTAATTCAGTCTGCAAGGAATACACTCGGGACGTCTATACTATCTTGAATTATTTAGAGAACTACTAAAATTTTTCAAGTACATCAATCACATTATCAAGCAATGATCATATGACACTTTTTGCAATCGTATGTTATAAAATTATAGATCTGAGTTATAAAGCTATTATGTATATGACCGCGTTTAACGAATCATTTAAAACAATATATTCAAGTTGAAGATGCATGGATTTTTAATATTTGAGATCACCAATTCTTGGATTTTTTTTGCAGTTAAATTTAGTTTCACTTAATTGATATTTATAGCTTCTCCATTATTTTGCACATCCTTTCGCAATACTCACTTGTTATGAATTCCTTCAGGTTTTTTTAAAGAGAAAAAACCGATACCGATTTATAACAACACTAAAAAAGACATTAAATTAATGCTTTCAAATTTAAAGGCAGCATTCGGATTTTAAATCTGTCTAAAAACGAAGAAATAGCAGACGTGGCCACAAAGAAAATGAGTTTTTCCTTTAAATTGCAAGTAAGTATTTTTAAAACATAAGCTTCATCTATTTTTCATAGAATGATGACACTTGGAAATATTAATATCATCAGTCAGCAGCACATGATCAGAATCCAGAAAAAATAAATATTTTTTGAGAATGAGTTCAGAATTTTCTGTATTTGAATACTAAAAATGATTTTGATAAGAAACAAACCTTGTATGCGAAATTCTTTTGCAAATTAACATTTAATCATACCTAATTAATGCAATTTTGAAAGATTTAGCAAATTCCAGACAGATGTTATTATAGCTTTTGAACTATAAAGATATATTAACATCTGAAATAAATTATATAATAATTCTTATGAAAGAAATATATTTTCTCACAATCGTTTTCAGTTTGGCTTTAATTTCACGACAGTATAAACTTTGCCAATTAAAGACTATACATTTCAATTAAATTTCTAAATAAAATATTGGAATTTTGGAAAATACTAAATATTCATTTTGATAAATATTCTGGAATGGAAAAGGAATCTAGATCACTACAAGAACATTTTGTTAAACATCAATTCGAACTGTAAATGAAGAACAATACTTTCGAGCTCATGTTGTTCATAACAAAAAGGAATCAAAGTGAATGCAAGAAATGGATTAAACCAAAAAGAAAGTTTAAACGAACGCGATTGGAGATCTATGTTTAACCTTGCAATGGTATGATTATAAACAAACTTAAGTGCACCGAATGCCCGAACTTCAAAGAAATAAAACATCATTAAGTGACACTGCTTTACAAATCATTGGCTCAATATCTTGAAATCATACACCAAAAGCGAAACATTTTTCATGCAGGCGAAAATGTAAAATGCAAAACAATTCTCATTTCAAACTCTCATTTGAAGTATCTACTAAAGAAAATTGACGATCCCTCAGATTAATATTTTCCTTTAGATTAATTGCTTTGCTTTGCTTTTAAAAAAGCAATTTGTTTATTTTACTATATTATTTTTATTTTATATCGGAACAATCAGAGGCAGAGAAAACTGAATTCATTCTTCTGAACTTTGGACAAAAGATTTTAATTTATTCTTACTTTTTATCCGACAGATTTTCATTTCAGTCTAACGCAGAATGATTTTATCGAGGTAAAAAATGAAACTAATTAAAAGCTCGTCAACTATCCTTCAAAATTAAAACATCAAAATGTTAATCAAAATAAAACCAAAGTTTTAAAAATGTATAAAAGATTACTGGATTATTATCAAATAAAATCTCATTTATTTCATTTACTGCACCAGCACATTTCACATACCATCCAAAGAACATGCCTAAATTAATGCACTCCAAAGAGATGGTACAAGAAACAGGAGATATGCAGGCTATAAAAATATGAATTCAAAAGTGCAGTGCAAATTAAAAGAATTTTAACAAGATTTTGTTTTAATTTCATACTTGGAGTACTGGATAACTTTTCTCTCCATCAAAAAATTAAAAACATATGAACGGATCAAGAAATAAGAATCCAAATAATGCAGTTTAAATTGTCATTCATTTCTTAAACATTCAATCATGACTTTCAGGAGTTTGATTTTCTATAGTATAATTTTGAATAAATTGCTTTTATGTATAAAGACAAATAATAATACCCAAAAATTTTGAAGCATGTTTAAATTACTGATATTTAATACTATGCCTCTTAATATTCTTTTATTTAATACTATAGCATTACTCCACAATAAATTTAGCACTGTTGTATGGGCGCCAAAATTAGCTATTACAGTTCCGAGTTGTTTCCAAAAACAGTTTTCAAATAAAATTTCAAATTATAAAAAAATTGTGAATCAAGCACGCAAAAAAGTTTGTTTTACATCAAGTTTTAAATTTTAGATAACCAGTGTTTTAATTTCAATAAATACTGTACATGGTTCAACGGATTGACATAAACTGAGGCATAATCGAAATTTTAAATTAATAATTATTAAACATCAACCCTACTAATATAAAAACTACTATTATATTTTGAAGAATTTTTAAGGTGCACTGATATGTTACAAGATGGCTTTGAAAACAATTACATTTTAAAATTAAACAGTTATGATAATAAACGTGAGAATACAAACTTATATTGCGTATCTTGAGTATTATATTTTTCTTATTTTATATGATTTAAAAATGCTTGCAAGTAAGCGTCAGATTTTTTAAAAAAAACTAAGTCTTCTGACATTCTGACTATTATGTTTAGTTTCATTAATGTCTTGTTTAGAAGTAAAACTGAATAGCATTATAAATCGAATAGTCATTAATGTTTTTTTTACTAGTGTTCTGACAAACAAAATAAGTTCCAAGGTTTTCAATTGATTCTTCAGTGTCTTTAGATGGGAAAGTGGTATAATTTCACATTCTTCTATATTATCGTTTACATTAATTAGATAATTTGGTCTTTTTGATTCCTCAATTAAAGATTTTTCCTTTAATAGACGAGGCGAAATAAAATTGAAGCAGGAAATTTGTAAAGCTTATAAAAGGATGAGCGTATAAATGGAGGCTTTACTTTGTAAATACTAAGTACATTGTTACAAGGGCAATAAATAAATCGGAATAGTTATGAAACAGCGTATAAATGGTAAACGCAAAAACGGGGCTTTAATAATATCCCATATTTTTTGCTTGGTAGAATGAAGATTTTAGGCCTTTATTCAAAATTGATTTGATATGAATGTTTAAAAGCCTTATAAAATAGCAGGCATCCATTTTTCGTGTATTATTGTATTATATTGATTACTTCCAAATCGCACAAATTGGCTCAATTATAGTATTTTAGAAACAATGAAAAGCATCATTTAAATATCAAGTTCTCAGTAATAGCTTCGTATGTATATATTATATCAAGCACATACATCCGAATGAGATAAATTTCCGAAAAAAATTCTATGATCTGTTTCAAACCAAATGATTTGGTTCAATTTATATCCAGACTTCCTAATAACCCTAACAAATGTTTATAAGATTTATTATAAAATATTTCAACACCTCTAGCTATTGACTACAATAATTCATAGATACACATTACACCAATTTTCTTTTATTGAAATTCCAGAACTGACTAGCCCAACATGCCAAGATCAGTTTCTTTTACGACCACTTGTTTTACAGATTGAGCCCAGTCATGGTTATCGCTACCCGAGCATTGCGTCGATAAAGATATAATTACTACTTAAATGTAATTATTCCAAATTTTACAAGTAAAAACCAATGCTAAATTAGTGCTAGTTCCAAGACAGATTGAAGAACGCAATAACATTACTATTTACCCTAATTTTAAACATTTTTTTTAAAAAAACTTTCTTTATTGAAAAAGCTTCAACTCATCTTTTTCTTATCACTGAAAATTTTTCCTACTCGAAATAAGGAAGACAACAAAATTCACAATTTCAAGAACGACTGGAAATAAGATAGCGAGAATGCTTTCCAATCGGCAGAACTGTAATATGTCGCCAAATAGGATATCCGAACTCTGCCTTTGGCGAGTTGGCGAATATTGACGGGTAACCCTTCACAACAGAAAACGAACTTTTCAACATTTCATCAGTCATTGTGTGATTTTCTTGAATGCACGTGGTAACCCAATGTTTACTTTCTGGTTGTAATTGTTTTATAGTATTGGTTAATTTAAATTTATTTCAAATATTACTTGACTAATTCCTACAATGGGAACTTTCAGGCTTTTTCTTAGTTTCACTTGGCTTCATAACTTCATCGTACAACGCAGGATTTCTGAAATTTGTATCTGATAAAGGTTATAATTTATTCAAGCACTAAAAAAGCATATATAGGAACTGCAGTCTTGGCAGATGGTGAATTTTAACATTCCACTCCCTCTAAAAGAACAAAAATCTGCTTGTGCAGCATTTCCACATCCCAAGAAAACCATGTTTGTAATTTATATATTTTATGATCAAGCGTCCAGAGCTAGTAGCTTTTAATCCAGGGCTAGAAACTTTTGTGAGCATTCCATTCGTACGCAAGCTTGATGCTGTTTGATTTGTTTAATGTTTAAGGACCTTCTTCAAAAGGCATATTATGTTTTCATATCACAAAAGCTTAATCACGTGCTTCAAATTCGTACAAAAGATATGTATACTTAAGGATGAAAGATATACTTGTAACAATGATATAACTGTCGTTTTAAAATTCAAAATTTTTTCTTTCATAACATTAATTTGAATTAATTTTGAATTCATGATATTAATTATCGCCACAAATATCTTGTGTACATTGTACCTTGTTTTAACATGGTGCAGTCTAATCGTACAATTTTTTAATGAATGAATGATATAGAGCTCCCGAGACTAAGGTCATGTAAATTTTATAAAGCTCTGGTATTTTATACCTTTTCAAGTTAGGGGTGGATTTTCAACAAGCTATTGATTACAGCTGCTGGGCTTCAAAAGAGGGGGGTGGGGGGTGGGCAGGCAAATCGATTAAAAATATTTGCCTAAATGCAAATAAATTTGTAAATAAGTACAAATTTATGAACTATAAAATACTAAAGCTATAATGTTTGTTGACACTAAATTACTAAAATCATGAAAAAAAGATTTGTAATATATGGAATATTAATTATATTATGGCATATTCAGTTTTACAGGTCTTGTAAAATAATTTTTTTAATTAAGTTTGTTTGAATTGTTTGTTATTATTTCCTCATAATAAAAGTTTAATCTTTCGATCCGATAGATTTAACCCTCTTGCAACCGATTTTTAAAAATCACTATTTTCAATACTGTGCTTGCTAACAAATTCAATTTTTTAAAAGAATTGAACTGCTGTTCTATGTTACCCGATAACATTATGATACGACTCAAATCTGTGATAGTGAAAAGGATAAACACATAAAAGTCAGGAAAATCGTGGGATGCAGTAAAATAATGACATAATTACAACCTCCGAAAATCAGGTACAAACATCTGAATTACGAGGGTTAACATCTGAATTTTGTGTTTTGAAAGAAAATAACGGGAACTATTTTCTTATTCAACAAAATATGTGTCTTTAGAATAATTCAGTTCTATAATTTTAAGAAACTATATATATAAAAAATGAACTATTAGCTTTTGAGATGAACATGAGAAATGAAGAAAGCCGAGCTGTTTGGACGGCAAAAAATTAATCTACGTATAACCGACCGCGAAGCTATTTAAAAGGTTAATACTAGTAAACAAAAATTCTAAATGTAACTAAATTGGCTAGTTTTTAACGAGGGAATTATAATTATTTGAAACAAAAAATACCTGCATCCAACCCCTACCCTCGATTTTGAAAACAAATTCGGACGATTAGATACTTATTTATCGACTAAGAAACACATTTCATTGTTGAACAATAGTTAAACCCACTCACATTGTTACCCAGAGGAGGGCGGCGTCAGCGGGGGGGGATTGCCATCTTGTCGGTTTAGTTTAATTATATTAATGCCCCGTTTTAAAGCAACATTAAGGCTATTTTGGGACAGACCTCGTCATTTTGAACCACAGATGACAAGGACAACACCTGAACTGGCACCCCCTACCGACGGCCAGAAACTGAGAGTTCCGTCGGTAGAAATTTTCATTTCAGAACGATTATGGAGAGCTGAGTATTAGCGATTATAACAATTTAAAAACCATCTCAAAGGTGATATACTGTGTACAACCGAATATCCAAATAAGATTTAAGAGGTTCGACTTTGACTACGTGTTTGGCAAACCAATTAGATGGCAAATCAATAAGATGTCTCATTTTATCGATGATTTTTTGTTGGACGTTTGGTATTGTAAATAATTTTTGGTTGGTGTTTTTTGGACAAAGACGTCAAGTTCGCAGACTTTCCGCAGAAAAGATGACTATCTGAATTTTAAAAGATCTAATTAATATTTAATTTTTTAAAATTAAATTGAACTATTATAAGTAATTTTGTGGCCAAATCAGAGAAATTGTGCTCGCCCACTTGTCAGATTTTTCTTGCCCTCTCCCCGGAGACAAACTTCTACCGCCGCCTCTGAGTTACCCCCCCCCCCCCTTCCCCATCTTGTCTGTTTCACCATTCTCGGCCAAGACTGTAGGTAGAAAAATCCATACCGTCCAATTCCCTGCAAATGTATGCAATGAATATTCATCACATTCCATTTGACAAACAGAAATACAAGAACAGAAGCTGTGTTCTGCCGAACACTGTGGGATTTGTTCTCAGTCACATGGAATGTCGTGGTGGGGGAATCCTTCGAAACGCTCGAAGAACGATAGTGAAGGGGCGAAACCAGAAGTCGAATCGAGACTCTGATCAAAGAGGCAGAACTTCCTCAACATTGAACATGCACAGTTAAGTAATTGTATTAAAATATTCACGGTTGCATAAATGTATATTTATAAATACAATTTCATTATAAAAACATACATTACAAAATTCAGAATTCAAAACCATTGCATTTTGAAGGCGACTTCCTTTGGTCTGATATCTTACAAATGTCACAGTTAACAACATATTTAAATTAAATTTTGAATTTTACCAAATGCATTCCCCATGAAATACGATGATTTAAAAGTAAATAACTATAACAGTTGTTCGTCCATTTTCTCTTAAATCGTCGAGATGAAATTATATTATATTATATATATATATATATATATATATATATATATATATATATATATATATATATATATATATATAATCGTGTTTAAATTAGTATTCTTTTAAGTTTTTTTTTAAATACAATATTAAAAACAAAACAATCTTCGAAATATTAGAAATTTTTTAAAAATTACTATCTAAAAATAGGTCATTTCAGAATTTAAATCACAATTACTTATGCTATTTTAATTTAAAATATATGGTCGATAATCGATAATCCTGTAAATATATATAACATAATATAGATACTGCACATTAGAGTCCAAGCCATAACTCCTGATTATTTTGAGCAATTAAAGACGAACCTTAAATTTGGATTCCAAAATTGTCAAAGACTCCGAGCCATGACAATTGGGGAAATATGTGGCTCATCTTCGATTCTTTGAATATCAATCGAAGTTCATAGAATAGAAGGAAAAAGAGGACGAAAACCAAATCCCGCTACATTTTAACAATTACCGTCATTGCATTCCGGGATTCGTGAGGTAACAAGCGCAGCTCGGAAGTTAAATATTTTTAAGGTTGTTAGATTCAAAGTTAAAAATAATTTTATAAACATGCTAAAATGAAAAAAATCACATATATATTATACCTAAAAAAAGCATTAAAATATCTCCCGAAAAAATCATATTAGATCCAGACATCTCTGGATTTAAGATTCTTATAAGTAATTTCAGAATTAAAATATTGCTTAACATCTTAGAATCCATCGACGGCACGCTATGAAACTTCTGACGCTAGATATCTACACAACTTACAAGCAACTTGCAATGTATATACACAAGCATTTAGAATTTGTAAAAATTATTAGAATAAAATGCTTATGTGATATTTTTAAATTTAAGTTTTTAATAAAATCACTGAATTATACTGTACATGAGAGAGTAAAAAGCAGGATTCTCGTACAGTGCAAGATAAAAAAAATGATTTAATTTTTGTATAGCCAGGGCCAGTTTTAATGCTAGCTTATAATGCTAAATTTTTAAATTTTGTGCTACATAAGTAACTGCATCATATAAGCATTTCCAAATTAAAAATTAATTCATTTTATAAACTGAGTAGTTATAAATCAAATCAAATTTTTAAAATTTATGTTATTCAATTACTTAAATTAATGAAATTTCTACAATTTAATAAAATATAAGCAAGCTATATGTTCAAGTTAAAACGTAAGTAATATTTAATAGCAAATACCAAGTTTCATTATTAGATTAATACATGGATTCATGCGATCGCCAAACATGTTTTTAAAATTTAGAACCTAATTCTTTACTTTTAGACTAGCTGTGATAAAATATCAATAGTTTATGGGTATTAGCGAATTAAACTATCTTTTATATAAGAATTTCCCACTTTCTGGTATCCTGAAAAATTCGATTAATTCAACACATTTTAGAGCCACTATGCAATTAAAAACGGGATAAACAAACACGGTTTATGTGCAAGTTAAATTTTCAAAGTTTCTTTTTTTTTTATTTAATATTTTTCCGTATGTCTTCAGCAATGTAAAACATTTATTTGTTGCCATCTTCATTGTTCTTATATACACAATTTTTAAAATGAGATATTAATTAGTAATTACGTAGTTACAAATATGAGATGGATTTGAGATTGCATTAAATTCGTCTGATAAACCATGTATCGAATTATGATTTAAAGGTACACGGACAACATCTTTCCACTTTATACTGAAATCCGCTTTTAGAAAGATTTAATACAAATATTTTACAAAATTTCAAAGTCCAAAAACACATTAATCGAATAGTAATAATTGGTTGTGGAACATTTTGAATATTAAATATAGGCAGAATTTTTATTAAGGTTACCCTCAAATAAGTTATAGTCCAGAAATGTTAAAATTATCAAATAAAAAAAAAGGATTAAAAAGTCAGTTGGAAAAGCAGCTTCGTACATTTAGAAGAAAGCATATGGATGCCAATCTAAAACATTGGGTTGTACAAAGGCCAGGAACATGCAATTCCGTCAACATGCTTCAAGCGACACCCGCCCCCCCCCTGTGAAAGAAATACAATAAAACTAATAAACTCCTGGTGTTTTGCAAAGCAGCTGTTAAGATTTATGGTTTTTTTTTCTTTTTACTTATACCAAGGGAAAAAATGTATTTTTTTATAAAATAATTTGACTATTTTATATTTTTCATTTCGTATATTAAAAGATTAAAGTTTTTTTAAAAAAATATCTACATTTAAAAATTTCGAAACTTATAAAATACGAACATTTTTTATATGTTTCAAATAATTTTTTATGTATGTATTTAAAAAAATGCTTTAAATGTTTAAGAGTACAGAAGTAAATTCAGTTCCTCATGATTTGCAATTCATAATGATAACGCATGTTAACTTTTATAAAACAGTCAAGATCCGCTGTCTGTTAAAAATGAGAAAAACTATCCTTCGAAAATGAACGAACATTCATGTTTGCTAAGTATTTTATAATGAACCATCACGAATTGGGCCTTCAAAATGCAAAGGTGATTAAAAATACATTATAAAGTTTGCAAACACTGGGATACTTACCTAAAGATCTGAAAAAATACGAATCATAAAAGTTTACTTACCTTCATACAATTACTCTTAAACAATTATGATGTATAATTATTTCAACTTAATTATTGGTTAAAGTTATTTAAAAAAACAGTTCCTGAAACAAAAGCTAAAATAAAAATATCTTAAGATACTAAAAAGTTCATTTGTCCGCCCCCAAAATTTCTTAATTATTAAAAGTTACATAAGCACAATTCAGAGCAAATTTGCACTTTTCTTAAATTTTCAAAGCTTTTTACAATATTTATGAAAAATGGTTTTTAATATGTGCTACTATTCAATTATATGCTATGAAAAAAATCCATAGATAAGAAAACAAATACAAATGCAAACCTCCTAAAGAAAGAATGAAAATAAAAATACATAAAAGTGGCTATTTCAAACAACATTAATTAATAATATTAAACAGTTGTTTAAATTAAATTTTACACTTTAATATTTCAAAAAGCTTAACATCAAATTGTAAGCAGTTACGCACTGATGCACAATTTCCTTAATTGCATCTAAATTACCAATAATAATTTGAACATTTTACCAGAAAATCCAAAAGAAATTCTAGAGGATAATGCATCGCATCGTGCTTACCCCCCCTCCCCAACATTGCATTTTAACGCATTAAACCTGCAAGAAATGTGATCGGGAAGTATTAAATTAAAACCAATTAAATTTATGATTATGACCTATTACTTTGAGGTACAAAATTATACGCCAGATACAGATATTCTTGAATATTGTTTCGATACATTGAAAAATTTTAAATATTAGTGTTGTACATTATTATTCAATATTAAATCTGAACTGCGCTTAAATTATGCTAAAACATAACATTCCACATCTTATCAATGGCAGTACATTGAGTTTATGGCTGCATTTCACATTTAAAGGAAACGATACACATGATAAATAGTCGGATTTAGTTAGGTTTTATTGATATATATATCTCGCTTTAAAGGAACTAGAGAAATATTTTGAAATGGATCTAAGTTCAAACCGTGGTCAAATGACTAGAATGACACCTCGGTCTTTTAACTCCTGTAGCACTTTAGAGATGAAACAATCGATTCCGATTATTTCAATATGGTCTAGACTCGTTTATATGACAGTTATTCATCGGAATCGAGCTTCTAACCTTGTCGCAAAACTCCAATGATGAATATTCTAAGTAATCGAAATTTTAAATCACTGACAGGAACAAATACTATTTGACTGATTTTTGACAAAAAAATACTATTATTTGCATTTTGCAACCTATTTCGCATAACAACTAATAGCTAAATCATCCTAACAAACATAAAATCGCCAATAGTCTTTTTAATAACAAAAGTAGAATAATACTCACCTGTGATCCACGTACAGAAGGCAAAATTAGCGTCGAAGAAATTCTTTCACTTATATTTCTCCTTCCAATTCTTTTAGACAAGGTATTGTACGATATTCCTACGATGCTCGATGTTTTGAATGCCGACCAACGTCGAAAAGATGTCGTACTAATGTTGTTTGGCATTTTGTGATAATAGGATCTAAAAAAGTAATTACAATGTAACTTTAATTAAATGCAACTACAATAGAGTATAATCCTATTGAATAGTTTTTAATAAAACACACATATACACTAGCGCGCGCTTTTATTTGTGTACTTGTACAAAAAAAAAAAATAAAACATTTTTAATAAAATATATTGTGTTCAAAATAATATCACAAATGCTTGAAACTAAAATACTATAAAGAAATTGTAATAAATATTCTAATTCCAAAATATTCATTAAAATATTTATTATGTCATTAAAAATTTAATTGCCTTGTAACATTTCTAACCGGTCACCACTTTTGCTAATTTTGTTTGGACATCCAGGGGTTTGATAGAAATATTCTATATTTTTTAATACATTCGTAATAACATGCTCCCAGAAAAATGTTCTAATAATAAAAAAGTCTTTTTCAGTCTAATGTTTTTCAACATTCATTTTAATAAAGTTATGGAATGCTAGCTATTGATACAAAATTCAAATCAACTTAATTGATTAACCGATAATCAATTAAAAAATTAAAAAAATGTAAATTTTCATTTCAGAAATTTCTGAAAGAAACTTCCAGAAATTTTAACATCAATACCGAAAAGTCAGTTACAAATTTTAATGCTAAAAAAGTTAAATAAGTTGGAAGAACTTGCATTTAGTCGATGACAATTATGGATATTCTTGTTAACGGTCAATACGAAATCATATATGGTGAGAAAGATTGCATCATTTTATGCATTAAGTGCAAAGTTCAAATAGTAGAGGTACTAGGAAAGTATTCGAGTCAGCAAGATTTGAATACAAATGATTACTTCAAAGCGAAATTAGATAGAGTCCTTGGGATATAATCGAAGCCAGCAGCACCTGCTTTTATCTCACCAACAGAGATCTAACTTTTCTAAATATTATTCCGAAATCAGAAGATGCTCGCCATACCACTCGTTCGTTATTTCAATCCGTCATTATTTACTCGTTGATATACTGGGCGCCTTTCAAGAGAAATAATTTCCGACCTAACTTTCACCTTGATAAAGAGCAAGATACACATTCTTTAAAAATAAATAATTTGAATGGAAATGAAAGGAAAACCAACTGGAGTGGTCTTTCTAAAATGTTCTCACATACTATAATAGAGATTATCTCAGAATACCTTGCGTGGCATTAGATTAAAATAGTTATGAAATATTATCCCTTGGCTCAAATTTCGAAATCTATCGTGTTCACCTTGCAAAGATATTCGGCGATTAATCTCAGGCATATACTTAATAGTAACTGAAAATCGAACACTCTTTTCCAACCGATTGAAAAAAAAATTGATACAAAGCCACAATTATAGTCACTAAATCCCATATCAAACTTGATAAATTTAAATCATTTCGACTGATTACATTTACATGTTTCTCAATGTATAGACCGACAGACGGTCAATACCTTTGTTGGAAATGGCTCAAAATTTGGCAAGCGTCTACAGTATACATGTTAAATTGTGTACCAAATTTTATCCATTTAGCTCTTCATTTCAAAGTTATGTTAAATTATATTCGAATAACCGGTGATAGATTTTTTTTTAATAGATTTACTCAAAATTGAATAGAAATTTTCAAATTTTATATAAAGATCATATACCGAATTTCATCTGTCTAGCTCAAAACGCTTTTGATTTATCGTGTTTACACTCAGATACAATCTATTTTTCGAACATAGGAAGGACTAAAACATGGGAATTCTTTAATTTCGAGTGATTTCTTTCTTGATTATTAATATTCTCTCCATACTTCGTATACGAGAAAGTAAAAAGGAATGAAATTAACTCTATATATTTTTAGTTAGTTTAGCGTAAAAATCACCCAACTCAAGTTTAGTTTAGTTATATTAACGTCCCGTTTGAAGCAACACTAGGGCTATTTTGGGACGCTCACCCAACTCAAGTCGTTAATGTAATATTACTAAATATCTTTGCATAAATGTCTGTTTCGGGAAGGAGGGGGGGGGGTGATATGTATATACTTGCCGCCTTTGGCGACCAGATGGTTCACCGATGTTAATGCTCTTTTAAATTTTAATAATTAAATATTTTACGCAATTCCAACTTTAATAGATTCTGCATCAAAATATTTTAAAACTTCAAATTTTGATAGTCATATAATTCACTCATAATATTACAAAGGCCTTCAGTCATAACGTAATATGTATCTCTCTAATTTTCTGTTAGCTCCCGTAGAATTTATGCTTTAAATTAAAGTGGAAAGAATTAATCTGCAATTAATATAATATTTTTTACTGAAACAAAGCATTTTTTTTTATAATATTACTGATAACAGAGTCACTGAGCGTTTAAACTTTATGGGAACTATAGAATCTTTATGTAATATCTCAAGAATTTGTAAATAAACTTCTCAGATTCATCATGAACAGATCTATTAATTAACAATATTTAATTTTAAATGTATCGAACACTAAGAAAATAAAATGAATCATTTAAAATAATCGGTCGAAAACAGGTTTCAAAAAACTTCTTAAAAAACGATGTAAAAACTATAAGCATATACAAAAAATATATAACTAACATAAATACAATTTAATTACAAAAGCATGCAACTAACCTAAAAATAATTTAAATCAAGAATCATCCGTTGATAATATTATCAACAATCAGAACACAATGCGCATGCGTGAATTTTCAATGCCAGTTACGTTAACGCAAATGCGTGAATTTTTCTACGCCAGTTGAGATAACGCTATGCAGATTAGACATTTTTAATTTCTTTTATTCTGTGTTATTTTAATTCAAAAGTACTTCAGAATGAATCTGAAAGATCGATTAATTAACAATGTTTAATTTTAAATGCATAAACATTAAATAAATAAACAGAATCGTTTCAAATAATCGGCCGAAAAATGTTAACCCTAGCCTCATTACTGTTGGGAAAAAAAACTGAAGCCTTACTCATTTGGCGGTGGGGAAAAATGGAAGATTTTTTGGCTGGAAAGTTAGTTTAATTAATAATTAAAATTCTAATTAAAAATTCAAAAAAAGAACCCCAGGTGCACTTCCCGACGGTAGCTGTAGGTCAAATGGCCTGGCCTGTAGAGCGCCAACACACACACACAGAGAGACAGACAGAGAGAGAGAGCTTTATATAAGTATAGATTGAAAAGTCAAAACAAGTATACCTGAATTAAGATAAAGAGCAGCTGAAACGGATATTAGAGCTGAATCATTTTATCAATCTTCAATGCTCAAATACCATTCGCAGCTGCAATTTTTAAAATGTTTTATCTACACAAAAAACGGCCCGTCATTAAGTAAATAATTCGCAAGAAGAAGTGGCAATGATGTTTTGATTTAGCAAAAGTAATACAAGATTGGCAGCTGAAAATGAAGCTAATAACTTTAGCTTTCAAATTTGTTGGCTGAATAGTTCTTAAAACTTTCTTCATTTAGAATTACAGCAAATAGTAAAATAGATGAGTGGTGTACAAACCAACTTCAGATCCATTAATACACAAAATTCATAGTGCGAATTAAGTCTTAGATATACCTACATAAAATGTGCTCTTCCTCTCCATTTTTCTAATCGTAGTCCTTTCATATTCCCTCTACCTCCCACCAGAAACATAATAGGGCACTGGGAATTGAAATTAAATATTTATATATAAATCTTTTTTGTTAAATATGGCCTAGCTGTCGTTCAATACATCTAAATTATTCTACAGATTAATTGAATTATTTTTCAGAATTATATAGCAGTTATGAAGGCAATTGTTTGAAAAAAATACAGTTTAAATGAGCAAAAACGGGTAAAAGTGAGTTTTAGTGAGCCCATTGCTGCGCCAACGATGCCAAGTCGCCAATAAAGATGACGGAAAAAATAAATCCGCGGAACAGTTACGGTTACCATTTCCCGCCGTATAATTAGGACTTTTTACTGCTATTTTTTTTCCTAAACTACCCGGTGCCTTCGGCATCTGTAGAAGGCAACGAGCAGAATTTTTTAAATTAAAAAAAAATTCTACGGCTTCGGTAGCACATTAAACATAGGGACTGCGTGATTAACAGGAACAGTGTATAATCAATTGAAAAGAAATAATGAAGAACGTTATAGGAACAGATGCAATCAAACATTCTTCATACAAAATTTCAAACAAGGATCCTCTCCTAACTTCAGCTACTAGTAAAAATTACATATTCACTCACTCTTCATCCCTTCTGCAGTTTCGAAATACTGTTTTCCATTCCATTCACCCGACATCCATTCTTGCACAATTACCGACATAACAAATTATTAAGGGAACCAACCATTAGCACCAAAAGAATTACGAGAATTGTGAAGAATTCCATTGCAGCTACCTTTTAAAGTGAGAATGCAGACGATTTCGTAAAATAAGAATTCAGACGATTTTTTAAAGCGCATAATGACAATTAAAAATTGCAAGAGACTAAATAATTTCTGTTCGTATTCACATTAAAAAAAGAAAGAAAATAAATTTTAATTATAAGCTTAAAAGTTTATTAAATAAAGAAAGTTAATTATAATAAAAAACAAAATTAAAATCTTTAATCGATATTTTTTAAATATTTCTAATTTAACATTTTTCATAATATAGTTGTAGTTCATGTACATCTCAACCATTGCAAAAAGTAGTAAATAAAACAGCATTAGGGTTGCTAGAAGAGCGTTCCGATAAGTTGCTATATTGGCGACAAACTGGGTTGCACACTATTTTTCACTTCACCCCAAAAACGTTTAAAGTTATGTTTTAAAAACAATGATTGGCAAATCAAAACGTAATGACATATTATGTGATTCTTTAAAAAATTGCTTCCTAGAAAATTAGTACAATTCAATTGTTTCACAGATAAAAAGAGCTTCAATAAGAAATTCAAATTGTTTTAAGTAGTTTAAAGAATTAATGTACAAAGTATTTTCTGAAATATTTTTGAGAATATTTTATTAAGATATTTTTTAATTTAAGCTTTTTAATGATATACGAGTATGCTTGTTAGATGAAAGAGCAGTCCATATTTAAAATATATTATCCATTTGTCTTAATAGTAACAACGAAAATGCATATATCTGTGGTCTGTCTGTCCATTGGCATATTAAGATCCAACTATCTGGACTAATTTTATCAAGCTTGACAGAAATGCATTTTGGAATGCAGGAGATTTTGTCGCAAAGCGATTTTAAAATTTCAGTTTTAATGTATCAAAAATTAAACGAAATCTCATTTGTCTGAAATGTGGGTCCAGGATTTCATCGATTTACTTTTAATAAAGTAATTCACACTAAAAGTAAGAAATATTAAAGTAATGTAAGTTTTTTAAAAAATAATTTCTAAAGAATAGTAAGTCTCTTTCCAACTTTCACAGCTCATAAGAACAGTCATTCTAATATGACCATTACGGATTGAAGATATGATTTATTAAGTATTTTATGCATTATTTTGTAAATCTAGAGTTTACGATTTTTTTTCTCCGATTTGGTCTCAAACCATTATTAACCAACTAAAACCTTCATTCGGTTTTACGCCGTTCTACTTGAACGACATTAGTAATTGCGCAATACGGAACAATGTCATTTTACTGCAGGAAATTATGTAAAAGGAAATATAAAGAATAAATTTTTCAAATTTATTAAAATTGAAGAAAAATGTAGCATAGAATTCGAAATCGCAAACACTAATTTTTAAACTTTAAAATGCCTTTATTCAATTTTATTCTTCTAAAATATTGATAACATTTCGATTAGTTTTAATTAAAAATAATTAAAATTTTAAAAAGCCTCTTCTGAATGAGCACATACTATCCAACAATTAATTATTTGTGAAATTTGATAGTTTTGGGGTTGAATTTCGCATGATGTAGTTTGCAAATTAGATAAAAGACTTTAAAAAAGATTGAAATTAAAAATAAACATTTAATAAGAATTGATAATATATCGCATAAGAATTACAGCAGCCTCTCGCGATTATAAAATGATTTAAAATTAAAAGCACATAATCTAATACCAAACGATTACTCCACCTGGCATAGGAATTAATATTCTCTTTTATAAAAAGTCATTTTATTTTAAGAGAAAAGTGTTTTCTTTTATAAAAGGCATACTTATCAAAATAGTTAAGTGGTTACAAATCAGTGATTTGAATTATGAATTGCATATTTATAAAAATTGAATCTATATTATTTATTTTTGGTTATTATTTCTTTGATTTAAAAATATAATAAAATACACATCAATCAAAGATATATTACCGACGCTCCAACATTAATAATTTTATTTGATAATATATATTTTTAATAATTCTTAAGTTATTCTTATTTTTTCAAACAGTATGCTTGGTATCTCAAATGTTTTATAATATTATATTAAATTAGTATCAATAAAATTTAAGGACATAAAAGAATTTCAATGAATTTTTTCTGAAATTCTCGAGAAAAATATCAATTCAGTGAATATAATTTTATTTCTATTTTTTTTAATTAAATGGCAGATTCATACTGATTAGCCGATCTTATGACTGACCTCATATAAAATTTCAAAATGTGCATTCAACAAACTATATTTATCAAAAAGTCACTGAAAGTTCAAATGCAAACAGGTTTTGTTAAACGTATATTATTTAGAAATTTTAAAAAAAAAAAAATCGCGATAATGCATTTTGTAAATGCTAATAGCCCTTAATGATTTGAAGTAGTGCAATTCATCAATAGAAATGTGGGTTCGAAAGTTCTAACCTAAAAGATTAAGGTCAAGATTCATTATGAAAATTCCATCTTCACGAACATCAGATAAATAAGTAGAGATTAATATGAAATAAATAAATCCGATACGGAAGCTTCAGATACATTATCAAAATTTGAAATCGGATTTTTTAATGTTTACAAAACATAAAAAAAATATATATAAAAAGCTAAAAAGTACGAAGTGATAAAAGAACACGTTTATGCATTTTATGCATTAAAAGAGCAAGAAATTTCCAAATCAAAATAGATAATTAACAGAAGTTTTGTAACTGGTTTCTCGGAGAAGAAAAAATGTTGGTTTTTCCTGAGAAATAATTATTTTTAACAATTTAGTGCACTTCTGACGAATACTCTAATAAAAATAATTTCCTCAGAACATAATCATCAATCCAAAATTTTTGCAATTATTAGTATTATTCTACTTACGAATTACATGCAAGACTTCAGAAGAGGCAAATAATAATCGAGATCACTTTGGACAATTTATATGCAATAAGAAAAGAAAGTAAACACATTCAGCAAATGTATCAAACTTATCTAAAAACTACATGCAATTCAAATTTTAACATGCGACAAATTATAATATAAATAGAGATATCCAGGTCATGGCAATAAAAGTTTTCATAGTTAATCAGAAAACGAGACATTACGGATAAAAAAGCAAACAAACTTACCGAATAAATCTTGTTAAATGTATAACAATGTTATAACCTTTATAGCCTTTGTAAGAAATTATTAAGATATAACGTGTAATTCGTGACATAAGAGACAGAACCACCAACTCATGGCTTTCCCATCTAATGACGAACTGAAAAAAGTTTCAAAGTTCAACCGCGCGGGCATATGCGTGCGCATATGAATTATGATAACTGATGACGCCGATTCTGGAAATCTCAGAGCACAAAGAAGGAGTAAAAACACGCAGGTGGATTAAAAGATGCAAAAAAAAAAAAAAAAAATGTGGATCTCCAATTGGAATTGCTCTCTCTCTCTCTCTCTCTCTTTTTATTATTTATTTTTTAATTCCGGAAGTTACTATTCATAAATGAATTTGAAGACAGTGAAAATTCCGATTTGTTTTTTAAAATCAATTTAGTAAGTTTTTCTGTTAAAGAATAATTCGACGGAGCATTTATTTTGGAATTAAAGGAGAAGTTTACAGAAACATTTCTGTTTTAATCGTAGGTTACACAGGAGAATATATATAATAGCAAACTCTTTAATATAACTTAAATTTGAAATAATTACTTGTTCTGCGTGTATGAATAATATTAGACAGTTAGACATTTTTAAAACTTCGTCTCAGAATGTGTCTAAAATATGTTCGTGTCTGATTTAAAATCCAGAATTTGTTTACAATAGAATTCAGAACAGAATGACATCCAGAAGTTGTCTTGAATTTATATTTACGTATATGAAATAAACCGAACTGCGTCGTTTTGTTACTCATAAAATCGTCCATTTCCGAAAAAATGTTTTTTTAAGGCTACTTTTAATTAATTACTAAAAACTTAAATAGTAAAGAGGTCGGATTTAATAAGCATAGAATATTATTTCCTTTTTCAATAAATAAATAGATAAAATAAAGAACAACAGTTTCACATTGCTATTTCTTTGAATACCATTTTATTACGATAAGAGCCTCAATTTATCAATTGTTCAGATTAGACGAAGCAATGCTTGATCTCTACTTTTTATCCGGTAAATATTTGGTGGAACATAGGCAATGTATATTAGGAGACAACTTTTTAAATAAATTGGTCAATCTCACTTTAATAAATATAACCTCAAATTAAACTCTGAAAATGTACATATTTTGGTTTATTATGTCTATATATAGCATCTACTATATCTATATACAATGTTATTTATCTCTAGAATATAAATTTGCCTATATTTTACTAATATAACGGTCATTTATTTTTCATAATTTTAATGGTGTACTTTGGTCTCTGGTGTATCACTCAGTTGGTGGCTAGCGACATGAGTTACTAATCTACTAGGGATTAAGCGAAGAAGTTACTTCTTGGGCTTAGCTTTAAGAGCGTCACTGTCCCCGGAAGTAACTCTGCCAATAATTTTTGAATATTATTTTTCTTCAAACCAAAAAATTTTGATTTTAGATTGACACTGGGAATACATCTTTGATTTATAGTGTTTAAATACACTCTTTTGGCTTGCAATAGGTTTACATTACGAATTTATTCAATCTTCAAATAATAGTTAGTATTGTAATGAAATTTGAATTCGTATATTTAGTAACGCCTTTCCGATGTACGAACGTCTGAATAGTGGTTAACACACTGGTAATACTGCATGTGGTGAGAAGAATTGGTTCGAATCCAGCTTCACGGTGCGATTTTTTAATTTCATTTTTTTTTTACCTCATGCCTTATTTATACAAAAATTTAATCAGAATTTCTCATGCACTGTCAACAATTTTTGAATTTGTATTTTGTTCAAATGAGAAGTTTCCATTTTAGGCTTCCAATCGCAACAGATCTTTGGTATATCGTAATTTGATGCACTCTTTCTTTTGTCATAGGTTTGCATTGCGAATTTATTCAATCTTTGAATTATTGCTAGTGTTGTAATGATTTTAAAGAACGTATATTTAGCAAGGCCAATAATTTTGACTGCAATTATAGTTCTGTGTCAAATTTTGGTTTCAGTCGGTTGGTAAAAATATATCTTAAACACAAAGTTTTTGTGATACCACTCCCGCTGGTTTAATCCCCACGATTTCAAAACTACTGGTTCTTAAAAAAAAGAAACAATGGACAGTTTCACTGCCTTCATATATCCTGACAACCATTAATTATTTTTCGATTTGAAGACTTCGCATGAACGAAGCAATACAATTTACAATATCCGGACAATAGTTAATGGTTTGGAAAATTTAATATAATATTCTTCATCGTTGTTGCCTCTTTCAAGGACACTGTTTCTGTTCGGTTCTTTTCTTTCGTATGGAATACTTGCAATTTTATGAAGCTAATTTCTAAGAATTCATAAAAATAATTTGTGCCGTTAGGAAGGAAGAGAAATTTAAACTGTAGGTGTCGCTGCCCCTTTGAGATGATACCAGAGTTTGACATTCCCGTTAAACTTCAGTCAGTGGAAAACTGTGAGATGCGTCGAATATGTTGTGAAATATGCAGTTCTGAATTGAGCTTTTCACTATCAATGAATGTTTCGCTATTTGGTTTTCATTACGAGTGTGAATTAACCATAATATTTCGGCAGCTGCGCGAAAATTATGTTTTCAGTGTCGAGAGTTTTGAGTGAAGGATTGTACCAAATTGACTGAAATGCGTCTGGAGAAGGTTCTTCAGGAATGTTAAATAATAGTCTTTTATTATTGACAGAGCTCAGTTTAAAGATGGCATCAAGCGCAATACGCATCAAACGAATATTTGCATACAAGTTGAATATTTGTTTATAATTGTCCATTATATTTGACGACGAATCAATGGTTGCCCAAGGAGGCTATTCCAGCTATATTTGTCTGAGGATTAGAATCACAAAGGACGACCGTTCAGTTGCATCTTTGCAAACTGAAGAAGAATGATACTTTGTGACTGAGAACATCACAACATAAACGAGAGGGAAAAAAATCCATATAGCTGCTCAGCTTTTACCACGACACAAAAAGGCTTAATTTCTGAGCTAGATATTGACAAGTCAAAAAAAAAAAAAAAAGGTACGGTAAACAATATTGGTTGTCTGCTTTTTTTGTAAGCATTTGCCACGAAATGAAATATTCGTTAACGGAAGTGAAATGGCTTTTATTGTACGCTTTGGATGCTTAAAGAGTGGCAAAACCATCATAAGCAAGGCATACTCGTCTTAGTTGTAAGAGGTTTGTTCGAAAACGGTATTAGTTCCAAGAATACTGTAGTGAATGAGTCGTTCCATTTTTGATATTAAAAGGGTAAGTAATTCTACTTATACAAATTTTTATAAACTTAACCTTAATTTTTATTGTTAAATTTTTATGAGTATTCTTTAGTGTTGCATGTGATCATTATTCATCTTTAAATACGTTACCTATTTAGAATTTTAAAAAAATGCTAGTATATTTAAAACCGCCATGAAGTCATGTCACTTAGTTCAAAAACTGTTCGATATGAAAATTGCTAACTATTAGACTTGAAAGATGTTAAATCCAATTATCCTAAATTTGGTGAGATAAGTTTCGAGACCTTACTACGATTTTGTCTAAACATTCTTCTAATGAAAAATGTTCTCATCGCTATAGTATAACAGCATTTTACTCTTTTGGAAAGCGTAGCATTTTATATTTTTATATTCTGTTTAAAAGATGTTGAAATTACAGCGATAGGTACACATGAAACTTTCAATCTCTAGCAGTTTCAAATTGAATTTGCAAAAAATTAAAGAGAAATTTCTTTCAAATTGAATTTACGAAAAATGAAAGAAACATTTCTTAGAAATGTTAATGTCTCAAAAATTCAAATAACATTTTGCACTAAATTTGCATTTCTGAAATAATTCTTATTCTGGATTCGTCAAAATTAATTTTTCGAAGAATAGCTAATTTAAAATGAGTGTTTCAGTTTGTCATAATTCTTTAAGAAGTGCAAAGGAATAAATTTTTCTGTTCATAATTCACTTTAAAAATAACACTGAATGTTTTATTAGCAGTAAAAATACTTACAATTATAAAACGAAATTTAATTAAATTCTTTATAGAATGATTACTAGCCGATCATTTTTAATTTTCTTACAAAACTACTGTAGATGTACAACTTAACAAGGGAAAAAAATGTAAGCAAATCAGTATTAGGACTACTAAGAAAATTATTCGGCTTTTTTTTTGGGATACTATTTTGGCGACAAACTCAGGGGCACACTAAACGATTAAACTAATCTGAAAACGTCTAAAAATCGATAACAATTGAAAGAAAAATTACTTAAAAATCAAGTTTATATCGTTGAAAAGATAAAATTTTTAATCGGCAAGATGCTATAAATCCTTTTGAAATTTCCACCGGTTTGTTGTAAAAAGGCCCAAATACTGCTGCCTTCAAACATCTGTATCATTTGGCAAGAATAATTTTTACTTCCTGAGCAATTGAATTGGGGTCTGTTTTCAGGGATTGTGGAAAAAAATGCAAATGAGATACACTCAATCACTGTACAGAAACTAATCAAATGAAAAAGACGTGTATTTTAAATAAAACAAGAATTTTAAAACGAGTAGTTCAAATTTAGTGTTAATTTTGATAAATTTAATTGAAAATTCACAATGTACAGACATGAAACTGATGTCAATAAAAGAAAAAAAGATTGAATTTTAAAATGTTAAAAAAATTTGTTTGGGGATAATTTTCGTTAAATTTGCTAAGAAAAAAGATGAAATTATGGTTAATCTCTGAGTATTTAATGAGTTTTTAAATTTCGGGAAGTTAACAATATAATTTGTCTTGCCTTAAATTTTAAGTGCGCAAAATTTTGTGAATTCAGTGTAATTGTTTAGGGGATGTGGAATACATCATCAGTTTTTTCATATTAAGATTTATCAATTTTAAAATGCATCGTATTTTAAAAATAAATTCTATTTAATCATTTTTTACGTATAATTTTCTCTTTTTTTTATTATTTCTCTTTTTACAACAATTGTCCACATTATTTTAGTTATTCAATATATAAAATCACGGTAATTAAAATGGGTAATACATAATTGATCTACGGTAAATTAGATAATTGTAGGCTGTGACGAAATATAAATTTCTGGTAGACAATTCACATGCGAGTTTACACAATTATCTCCCAAACGATTAATACAATTTTTGCTTTACAGGCCCAGTTTTCCGGAAAAAGAATTCGCAATAGGAATAAAAGCAGATATCTTTTTAATGTATATCCAGCTGTCAAGTCAGGCTCGAGTAATTTCAAGCCACCTCATACTATCGTCGAATATCCTGCTATTTTTCCTAGCTGTCGATTCATATTCTACTTGAAGACAAAAAATGGATTACGATAAAGAAAATGGCGAGCAGGACTCGCACTTCAGCATGTTATTTCCATTCGAACTTCACTGCACGAAGTAAGATCTGATGATTATAGAATATTGGCTTGTCAGAACTGGCTGTAAGGCATTTAGGCGATAAATTTTTCCTATTCATTCATACTAACTTGGGATATGATTTTAAGGCATCCTAACATTTTTCTAATATTTAAAATCTGAATACGTGCAATTCGGAAAGTTACAAAATGGTAAAAAATGAACAATTTATAAGATAGAAAGATATCGTCCAAGAACAATTACTCCGCCGTCGAAAATCGGATATTATATAAATGATGAGTAACTGAATTTCTACGACAGATTTCTCAAAATAAATTAAAATTCATAATTTTTTTAATTCATAATTTTACTTCCAGTTCTCATAGAAGTCGCCAAATAAGATATCATCTAATTAGGATGCATAATAAATCCATATTGCAAATGGTTATTAAAAAGAAAAGTCAAGATAAAAAGTAAGTTAAAAAAAAGTAATAAAAGTCAAGATGATTAATACTGAAGGTAATTATTTGCCCCATTTTTATCACGGTTATATAGAGATAGGTTAAAAGCAATCTTCTATGGGATGCAGTATATTAGATCCTCATAAAAAGGTGATTAGAATTTAAGAAATTTGAGAGAACGGGACATAAATTTTCGTTTTAAGAAGGAAATAAAATTCAAGATTAGGCTAAGATTTAGGATAGGAATAGGATACAAATGAGATTGTTCAAATCACTTTTGGAAAAATTTGGATCAAATATGTCGCATGAAGAGAAGCATTGGCAAAATGCCGTAAGTTTGATTAAATGAAACTACAAATCAACCAATAAAAACTAAATGCAAGTCAGTTAAAATGCAGTTCAGAGTTTAAATTTGACTAATCATTTTCTTTAACGTTAAATTCTCTTCAGACAATATTGTATTCAGATTTCTCGTACGCAAAGACGGGAAACTAATATTTCTGTAAGTTGAGTCATACATTCTCTTAATATGAATTTTTTTGCCCTTTTTTAGCATTAATGAGGGCTTTTTAACACAGAGCAAAATATTTCATCTTTGAATAAAATGAATAGATCGTTACTGTTCGTCATTCATCACTAAACAGTTTCTGCTGAAATTATTTTATCGATCTTAGAACTCAAAATCAGCAAGGGGTTATCTAATATCGAATCGCTTTAAGTTTTTAGACAATTTCACATTAAGATTTGACTACTGATATGACATTAACTGCAGTTTTATTGACAAAATGGAAGGAAACTCGTATTTTTCTTGCATCTGTGACATCCAATGTAAGCCTAGAATTTATAATTCCTGGGAATTAAAATTCGGTATCTTAGTATCGAAATCTTCTTACTGACAAATATTTTCTTACATTTCATTTAGTGTTGTAAACTGTCACTCCATTTAGCTAAACGTTGAATTTCGAAGAAATTTTTATCGAGACTGACAGATTTTTGGACTTTGTACTTGGACATAAAACATTGAAGCTAATTATTTTGGACACACTTCACATCCTGTACTGTCCTGTTTTCTGATTTAAATTCTACTTGTCAAGCCGAGTCGATTCCTTCAGCTTTCCATCAAGATAAACGATTGCGTAGTTTCATATTCGTTGTGATTAGACGTTTCTTTGGTAGAAATTAGCCTGAACAATTTTTTTAATAAATAACGTAATTTAAAAACTTCAGAAGAAAATGTTTCAAGAGTGGAATTTCATAATATCTCCCCCGACAAAAATCAGATAAATTACACTCATGTTGTAAAACTTATATCCCTGTCCTTCTTTAAAATTAGATCACTTTTCATGTAATATATCTATTGTGCGAATCCTGATCTTTAACGCATCGTTGTACTTTGTAACCGAAATATTAACACTAAAATTTGTTGGAATCTAAATATCAATGAAATTGATATTAATCAATGAAATAGAATCATATCAATGAAATATACATAAATATATGAAAATCTTCAATGTTTTTCTCCGGTGTTTGGCTTTCGGGCCCATATAAGACTTGTATTTAAAACATTTTGGATTAATCAAAATTGCCAACAGATGGAAGTTTCACTAAACTTGATATTTAACTGTTTCTAAGAAACTAAATGTAAATTCTTTTTTAATGAACATTTGTATCATTAAACAGGGAAAGATGCATATTATCATTAAGAATATTATTGATAATATTTTGATGGAATAATTCACTGTCAGAGGTTTGTTTTTAGCTAGGCAGTACAGTACTTGAAAGAATTGTCAGGGAAATGCAGGAAGGAAGGAAGGAAGGAAGGGAGGGAGGGAGGGTGGGCGAGAGATTTTTGAAAGGAATGTGAAGGAATATTTGAGAGCTATTTTGTATAAAAAGCAAAATAATTGTTAAGTAATTGAGCCGACTGTCGCTTAAGAGAGCCAACGATGTGCTTCGTGCACTGTGTTGGGGTGGAGTGCAGTATTAAATGACGCTTAAGGGATTAAAATTGCACGCGCTTTACAAATTCAGATTTCTGATTTGAAACGTTTTATTTTCAAGAAAACAACAAAATCATTGTTCAACATAAACTTATTCTTCTTTTCATAATAATTAATTCATCAGTCTTGGTGGCAGTATTAAAGATGACATTATTTAAACCAGTTTACCGTCAATTGCTTTTAGAGTAATTAAAACCAGGATTTATAACTGCTTTAGGAGAATGGCGACTATCAAAGAGTTTCTACATAAATAGAATAGTCTTTTATTGACAAATTTATACATATAAATACGATACCATTGAACTTCAAAGTTAATGCCAAAAGAATAGAGCAAAACCTGAATAACAGAGCAATATGTACAGGTATACTACCTTGGAGTGAATGTTTTAGTTTTTCTGGGACATGCAGATAATTAGTTGAAACCTCGTGTTATATAGACCATAGATTCCTTTGTCTGATCTTAAAACGAAAAGTAAATTTTTTAGATGAAAACAGATCTGTAATGATCAGTATAGAAGGAATGGCATTAGGCGCAAATATTTTCCCGGCTCTATTTTTTTATAAAAACAATTTTATCTCTACAGACATCAAAGATTTGCTATAGTTTACTTACCTCCCATCCTGTGTTACGTAACTTTTGAAGTTGTAAGCTGTGCTGAGTGATACTATTCCTGCAGTATGTATAAGGAAATTTGTTTAGGACTTCAATGCGTGGATTAAAAAGTATGATTCATTGACTATGAAACGTTGCAGAGGATTTTATTAATGAATACCGCTGATATTGATAGTGGACTTGTTTGCTGTTAAATCTATGAGCCGCTGTAAAGTAGGCAATTTATATTTTTGGACTGTGTGGGGCATGGTTGTGTGGGAAATGTGTTGGAACTGAGGGTGTCATGGTGGAGTGGGTAGCGCATGGTTGTGGAATTCTGGGTGTCCTAGTGAAGTGGGCAATACGTATGATAGTTTAACTGTGGTTGTCGTAATGGTGTAAATGCATATTGTTTTATTGGAACAGAGTGGGTATCGTAGTTGAGTGTGATATATGAATTGTGGAGGTAATGGCGGAATGGGTAATGAGTGGGATGTTGGAATTGTGGTGGCGGAATGGGTGATGAGTGCATGTGGTGTTGGAATTGTGGTGGCGGAATGGGTGATGAGTGCATGTGGTGTTGGAATTGTGGAGGCGGTGGCGGAATGGGTAATGAGTGCATGTAGTGTGGGAATTGTGGAGTTTGATGGCGGAATGGGTAATGAGTGCATGTGGTGTGGGAATTGTGGAGTTTGGTGGCGGAATGGGTAATGAGTGCATGTGGTGTGGGAATTGTGGAGTTTGGTGGCGGAATGGGTAATGAGTGCATGTGGTGTGGGAATTGTGGAGTTTGGTGGCGGAATGGGTAATGAGTGCATGTGGTGTGGGAATTGTGGAGTTTGGTGGCGGAATGGGTAATGTGTGTGTGTGGTGCTGGGCTTGCGGAGCTTGTGGCGGAGAGGGTAATGAATGGATTTGTATTAGTTGGTGGTTAGCAGTATGAAAAATACGGGGAGTGCGAGAGCAGTCGCATTTGGTGAGTGGGGGGCGGTACGAGAGGAATTTTTTGTGCGAATTGTCATCATCGCACATCGGTAGATCGTAATTTAAAGGTGCTAATTCAAGAAATATTTTAAATGATTTCTTATGGTTAAGTTAAATAAATTCTTGTAAATTAAAGCATGTTTGTTGTAGCTTATTATGAGAAATTGGTATCATGTAAAATGCTCATTGAATTTCTCTTACTTATAAATTTTGATAAAAATTCGAAATTCTAGAGTTTTTAATTTTTTTTATTTTTTGATTCAGCTAAGTATTTAAACCATAAACGCCTTCTGTATGGGTAAAAATGAAAATAAATTCATTGGAACTTAATGCAACCATGCTTTGAAAATGCATCCCTGATGGTTTGAAAATAAGATGCCCGCAGAAACTTTTATCGAATACGTTTTTCTAAAAGTTAGATGATAAAGCATAAAATAATTTGAACGGTTTTATTATTGGCGGTCTTACGAAACAGAATTATTATAGAGCTTCAGAAAATCTCGCTTTTGGTTAGGATTTAGTATTAACACGGAATTTAGAGAGCTGTGTTCAGTAATTAAACTAAAAGTGTTAATAACACCCATGTCAATTTTTTACTTTCTACTTTAGGCAGCTTGGCTCAAACATTTTATCCAGGTCATATAGATTTGAACCCGATCTCATGGATTGATATAGAGCTTTGGGGATCTTAATTTTTTAGTCTTTCTTGTCCAATTACTGAACATTCGTAACAAAGTTGCCCTCGGCCATCTCTAATGTTTGAATGCTGACTTATGTATATATCGAGACTGGAAAGTTAAGGAAATGCAGTCTTTTCAAATTTTTTGAATCATTGAGAAATAACCCTGAATGCTTAATTTTCCCCTATTTTAGAACTTTTCCTTAATTTTCTATTGATCGTTTTTGCTCAGTATATAAAACATCGTTAGAAAGTACTTTCCGTTTCTTAAAGCATCATAATTATGAAAAATCAGTTCTATGTATTTACATAAATAATTGTTTTATGTATTTACCTTCCTTACATTTTCTATCTTAATACCTATCATATCATACAAAGCTCTTTGACACATCTGTCTAATGAATGATAGCGCCACCCTTCCGACAAAGGAAATCAAGTTTCAGCAAAACGAAAAAATCAAAGTCTGCATATTATTGGATAATTACTACTTAAGAGGATCTGAGTAAAGAGACCGTTCTGTCCAATTTTAAAGCATAATAATTGTTTTGTACTCCAATAAACAGTTCGATTTTTTTAACATTTTCTTCCGTACTTCTTACAATACGATTGCAACTTTCTAGAAATTGGGCTGATATTTACCAATGAAACGCCTAACTGCTATGAATCGCTAACTGGGACTAAGACTCTCGAAGGAAAACGGAATGAATCGCCTTATTACTTATTATTACTACTTATTATTACTTAAGAGGATCTGAGTATAGAAACCATCCTAACCTCATGGTTATCCATTTGATTCTCTTCAATATTTCTTTTATGAAATGTATTTTATTAAATTTCTTCTCAAAATGATCTAAAAACCGTAAATTTCTGACCGGATATTTTTTATAATTTTGAAATATTAAATTTTACTGAAATCTAACATTTGCCGTCTATCTTGTTCTTTCATTTCTTAATTTCTAATAATCATCCTTTGAGGAGACATTGTGCCGTATTCCATTCCGTGATTCCACATAATTTCGAATAAAAGAAACGCATATTTATTACCGTATCATAAATAAAAATACTAATTGTATCGAAAGCGATTCTTCACATTAAATTATTTTTTATATAGGGTGAATTTGTCGGATATATCGAAATTGGAATGGCGACAGGTTCCGAGTATATGATCAAATAATTGATTCGTTTTAATGAACCGAACAAAAGTGATTCGGTAAAAGTAAAGCTAGGATGAATCTCCTATAAGTGTAGATGCATAGGACATAGGATTTTGAGATTATTGAATCTCAACAACAGCAAAATCAGGCAGAAGGTAATCAATTTCGATGGCAAAACGAATATTAAGATTTATAACTAGAATGAAACGATTTCATTTTCTTTAAGGAAATTTATCCCTAAAGCAGCAACGAAAACGAGAACTAGAAATGAAACCATTAAACGATCGCTAGTAATTCAATTTTTAAATAAAATAAAATCCATTTTGGATTATTCAGTTGATTTATTTAGCTACTAATTTAAATAGTATGTTGAATTTTCGACTGTAAGGAAAAATTTCGAGAACGAAATCCTTTTATTTGATAAATTGTTCATTTTTCCCCTTTTTAATTTTTCTAATTGCACTTTATTCAAATTTTATCAAACTGAAAATTATTAAAATGCATTAGAATAATATCACGAGACTGCCTGAATGAATAATTAAAATTTACTTCCTAATGTCACAGCTGGTTTTCATCGAGGATTTCAAAATGATTTGCACCTGCTTGCGTAGTCTGATTGACGCTTCCTTTTGAATTATTCTCAAGCCTTTGTGGATAAAAGTGTAATAAAAATCTATGATGTGAATTCTTTACAAAGTCATAGAAAATGAAACTGTAAATCTGCCTTCAGAAAGGAAATGAGACAGCTAATGTATACCCTTTATTTTGAATTTTGTCTATTCAAAAATGATCCATTAAACCGAGAAATTTCAAGACATTTAGGAGATATTGGCAATAGAACAACTAAACTCGCCAAAGGAAAAAAATCTTGCAGGCATGAGTGAAAAAAAAATCTTCCTAAAAATGAATTGCACATAGATAAAATTATGTACAGCTTGTAAATAGTTTACATATTTCCAATTTGCTTATATCGTTTTTAGATATTAGAATCTGCAAAAAGAATGTGCTTTGATACGTTTTGTTAATGAAATCAGAATCGAATTCGGATGAAACAGGGTAAAACTAAACTTCATTTAGTAATAAGAAATCAAGAATATCAATTTCTATACAACACTTGGGGAGACGGAATAAAAAGAGTTAGGATTATTGAATATTAAGGTCTTGAGTTTTTGATCTGAAATTTTTTATTACAGGAACTGAAATCTGAATAATAGTTCGGTTATTAAACTCTGAAATTTTACATCTGACTTGGATTTACTTTGGAAGAAATTTTTCTTTTAGATATTTCACTACGATCAAAGCTTAAAATAAACTTCTGCTATTGAAGAAATAAGAATATCAATTTATGGTTAGATTATCGCTTTCAGTGTTTGATATTACCTTTCCTTTTTCTTAACTGCTTGCAACGTATGACATTTTATGAAGGTTGGAATACTTCAGAAGAATGCTTTGGAATGTATCCCTGCTTTCTAAGGATCATTAATTTGATTTGCAGAATCTTATTGCCTAACATTTCTGCATATTCATAAATTTTATTCAATCATTTAGAAAATAAAAAATATGCAATCCATAAATCCTATTGGTATATAAAAATAAGTATACTGCAATTATGTGGCATTGAAACTAAGATATTCCATAATTATGTGAATATACAGAATAAATGCCATCCCACTTCACAACTATTCAATCTTTCGATCAGAGTTTTCCCATCAAATATTGCATACAAAAGAAAATATTGTCTTTATCTATATTTATACTCAACTATATAGTCAGTGAAACTATAAAGTATATGAATTCACCAACATGTGTTGATTATCATGCTACAGAGAAAGACTACTCCTTTGTGGCTGCTGATTTCTTGGATCCAGAGACCACTTTGAAATCCAGAAAAACCTTAAATCAAGGCCAAATTTTCAAGACCTGCAGAAAATGTTTTCTCTGGAATAGAAAGAAGCTTTTAAAGTTCAAGTGTTTGGTAAGTTGAAATATAATTCAGAAACAAAATTTTTATCTGGGAAGGAAACTTTGTCATCTAAAAACATTATGTATTCATAGTACATTTCTCGCTTGCGCTGCTTTTTCTTAGATCTAATGTATGCAGAAACCAGGGAAATCCCAGATGAAGCTTAGTGTAAATACTTAGTGGTTAAAACAATTTCATTTAAAATATCCCTTTACTTAACAGGTTCAATTCCATATCTAGATGCACTATAAAATGTTTTCTAGAGTATATAGACTTTGTTAATGGTACAGAAACTTTGAATTTGTTTTTTGATAATTTTTTGTGTAGTTGATTTAGGCAAATCGCTATTCTTAATATCAACATTGTATTTCCTCTACTCATTACAAAAAAAATGATTCGTATCTAACTTGCATAAATTCTAGTTTCTTTTCCAGATATTATTGGAAGAATTTTAGAAAAAGATGGACCTGCATCAACAGTCCGGAGAAATGATCATCTTGGATCGACTGCAAGATCTTGAACTTCATGGCTCTTACAAGCATATAATACAAGTGGAGCAATATCCAACAGCATTTTTAGCTGACAGCTTGGGAGCTTAATAGAACTGGCAAGAGGCATAGTTTCCAAGACATTTTAAAACGAATTCTATTTTATAAATTAAATGAATCCTTCAAAATTCGTAACTGGAAAAAAATTAGAATTTAATTCATCTAACTAAATGATTTGATTCGTAAATCTAAAAATGAAATGGTAGAGTGAGAAATAATAACATTTCATTAATTTTTATAAACCATCACTTTGTGAAGAATGTATAATTCAAGAAGTGAAAATATTCCTTATATTTGCTTAATTGTCGGATAATTTAATTCTTGTTTGACTATTTTATTTATCGTCAATAATGTATGCTTAAGGATATTGACATCCATATTTTGAGAGAAAAATTATTTAAACTTAAAGCACATTTGTTCACTTTTAATAACCGATTTTCACACCTCAGATATTCAGTGTGAATTCTTAATGATGAATGCTCTAAAATGTTTGTTTCGATTCCATTATGAATTGATACAAATATTTTTATTCCCTGTGTGTGGCGCAGCTTAGCCAACGATTGCTTTTGTGCCTTAAAACCCAAACTCAAACTCTAAAATAAAATTTGTTGATTATATTTCAAGTAGTCTGCGCTGAGCAAAAAACTGCTGATTCTTCCTCGCACAATATATCGATGTATTGGAGAAAATTGTATGAAGATATATCTGTTAATTTTGTTTAAAAGAGCTATATACAGAGAAATGAATAAGCAGTTTTAGAAAGGGAATGAGCTCAAAAAGACCAAATGATTTTAATTGCATTGTGTTATCGTGTAGATTGTTATAATATTATATAATTGGTGTAAAAATGTATATTATAATGTATGACATTCATAATGTATATAATAGCTGTATTAATATTATAAAATAGCTGTTTAGTAAATCAATGTTGGAAAGAATCTCGTTAAAATGTTTAATTTAAATAAAGAACAAGACAGGAAGTTTGATTTCGAAGAATATATGAATTAGTTTCTCTCTTCAAATGCCATTTGTTACAAATAATTTCAGACGTCTGAAAGGTTTACAGTATCAAAATCTACCTTGATGTTATGTTTGAATTAAATGGTATACTTCACTAAATGCTTTGAAATATGGTTTAAGATTAATAAAATTAAATATGCCCCGCAAAATAAATTAAATTTCAGCCTTTTCCTAAATTTTCATAATTATACAAAACAAATCCTGAAATCGCGCATCTATTTATTGCATCCTTTACAAATTCTTTATTATAATCTCCTTTACTGCTTAGTTTACTATATATCATACCTATCATAAGGCTCTTAGTCGTGAAATCTAAGTCTAATTTTTGCAATTGTCCGTCCAATTTTGAGAAACAGGAATGTAATGTTAAAAAAAAATGTAAGGAATTTAATAACTTTTTCAGTGGTTTTTCAGCAATGGATGACTGATGGCTGTGCTAGCCAGTCAATCAGAAATCCATCAAATTAAAAAAAAGCATTTGATCTCCATGCCTGATCAGCATGGTGATGAATATGCTTTAAAAGAATCTTTACAATTTCCAAAAACTGCAGTTGTAAAAAATATAATTAAATATGAATAGCTTTCTTGCATTGGAAATTTTGCGAAATTCTGAATACCACTGAGTAACTTTTAATGTTGTAAATGAATGTTTTAACGAATAGAATGGATGCAATAAATGACAAAGTGTATATGCCATTAAATTTAATTTTTTTATACATATTTTTATTAGTTTCTTAAATTTGTTTTTGACTTTCATTTTTGGCCTTACATAATTCATATCACTATGCATCTTGACGCCGATTTTTCTGTCAGATGGCAACACTCGTAAAAAAAAATCGAAATGGAATTAAATGAATCAATCATAAGATTATTTAGGTTTGACAATGAGTGAATCATTGTAAATCTTGAAAATTCTAGGATGTGTCTAGCACGTCAGGATATACAGATTTAATATTTGCATATCTGAAACATATATATGTGAAAATAGCGATATTAATATTTCTGAAATATTTAAAATTTGTTGAAATAATTTCCTATAAAATTTGAATTCGCGCAATAATGAAGTGTTCTGTTAATGGCTGAATGCAATCGTTGGAACTTTGGATTTGAAATTCATGACACTTTTATAATAATTTGTAAAAACAGCATTCTAGAAATCATTAAGAAGTGTTATTTATGCCATTTTCTCCTCTCACTGTCTTTGCATAGACTTTTGATATTTAATGTATATTGCTAATATTTTATGTATAATCTTTATTTCAAGTGAATGTATCTAATATGTATGCAATAAATGTTATTTTTATGTTTATCTTGTACATTATTTGTGTGTGTTAGGTATTTGAGTGCATGTAATAATTTAAATATTATATTAATATTTTTATGATTTTAAATATTATAATCTTGTTTCAGCGTTTGTATTTTGTAAATAAATTCTTGCATGTTAATTTCATTCTATTCAGTTTTTATATTTTTAAGTTTTATAATTTTGCAAGTGTCAATGCTTTTTAATGGCTTTCTATATTTCCCTAAGATTAATAACCGCAAAGAAATCGTTGGGAGATCATTATTGGCTGTACTTCATTAGTAAAAATAATCACAATTAAATGAATAAATCTGTTCAACCGAAATCGCTTTCCTATAACCTTTAATTATCAGCTGGAATGATCTTCCCCAAGGATTCCAGCATGCTCATTATAGATGCATTTTCCGCAACAGATTGGAACTGAAATTGGACAAAACTACAATTGCAGTCTCAAAATTACCTAATCAAATTGAAGTCATTGCCTTTTTCAGTTGTCGCGTTTACGTGCTTCTAAAAGTACTGACAGACGTTCAACTTGTTGGTCAGGGTTCAATATTTCAGATTTCTATAACTTAGATGTTAAATCTGTGGACAGAATTTCATCATTCTAGCTTTCCTCGTTTTTTAGTTAACTATCTGATTAAGAGCCAACTAGAAATACGTTTCTGAAACTGATTTTATTCAAAATTTGGTAGAAAATTAATTTGATATAAAAACGATATACCAAATTTCGTTTGTCTGTCCCAAAGCGTTTTTAAGTTATCATTGTTACAGACAGACGGACATTTTCCAGAAATGTGATTTTCGATTTCGGGGAGATGTGAAACGTGAAGTTTCCAAATCTTGAATTTGAATTTTTTTGGCGATTTTTATACTTCCTGTGTATTTCATGTACTAGAAAGTAAAAAAAAAAGTCTCAAGTTCATGATAAAGTTAATCATTTATAATTCATCTGCGTTTAAAATGGCTGTTATAATCTGTGCAGTAGAAAGTAATAAATTTTTAGTTCTTTTCCCCTTATTTTCAAATTCCTTGATCGGGATAATTTTTCTTACTATTCTTTTTTTCATTTAATTCTCTTATTAGAAAATTTTAAGTTGTTTTAACTTTTACCATTTCTTAAATACTACCTAAATATATTTATACTCTTTACTGCTTACAATAAATTACTTCTTATTCATTTGCATGTTTCTATTACTATTATTTAAAATCATGTAATTAAATTATTTAATAGAATAAATTTTTACATTAAAAACCAATTAGGGTAGTACATTTCGAAATTTCAACAATATATCACTCTAAAAGAGTAACTTATTGCAATGCCGGCATCCTTGTGGATCATAATGGTATTAACAGGAATTCTGAAATAAGCGCCGTATTTGGGTTTAAAATTAAGAGAAAATATATCAGCATCAGCACATCCGTATTTAAAATTATTTGCTGTCGCAACTCATTATCTCTAATATTTAAAATATTAATTGTAAAATTTAATATGTACTTTTCCAACATATTGTCATGTATGCAAGTTTCGTACAATTGGAAGGGATCTTTCCATGTTAGGAAGAAAAAAATAAATTGAATTAAAAAAAAGAAATTATTATCGTCTTTCTTTGAAACGAGGCGAACCAATCTTTTTTTTCAATTGTTTTTAATCTCTAAAATATCATGGTTATGGAAGTTTCACAAAAAAAATGTAAAGCATATTTTTTACATTGGCGTTCCAACTTTGAAATTCGATAATCATTTATGGAGAAAAGAAGAAAAAAAATGTGAATTTCGAAGGTAACCGACATTTTTGATCGAACCAAAGTAATTATTCAAAGATATATTGGGATGGTATGTTCAAAACCGCTGAAATAATTATTAATCTAAAAAAGTAAACGCGTTTATTACAGTTCCATTAAAATATTTTATTATCAGACTAGCCTTAAATATGTTTTTTATTTGGTTAGAAGGAATTTATTCCAAAATAATTTAAAACTAACCGGAGTGATCTCCGCAAAACTTTCTCGTAACTGTGTAATAAAGGTGTTATTCCCGAGAGTGCCCTGCATGGTATTGGTGTATAACATTTACGGAATATTATGCCTTATTGGGAATTTAGCATTTTCCTGAATCTATTGTGGAATTCTTGGCGAGTGTTTTGGGAAAAAATCTCTGGCATGCAGGTTGATAATAACCAAAAATTGAATTTTTGTTTTAGATGAGTTTTACCAATCGTTTGAAACAAAAAAATTTGACAAAGAACTATAATTGTAGTCACAAAATCCCATACGAAATTTCATATGTTTAAGTGATTGTGTTTTTGAGTATCGCGTTTGCAGGCGTTTGAAAGTACAGACCAACAAACGGTTAACCCCTTTTTTGCGAAATGGCTCGCACTTTGACATGTTCTTCAATAAAGCTATTAAATACTTGTACCGAATTTTATATCTTTGGCTTTATTCGTTTTGTAGTTATCCTGTTAACATATATTGAAACAACAAGACAGATTTAATCAGAACTGATTTTGTCCCAAATTTGATAGAAATCTACATATTTTATCAAAAGATCATATGCCAAATTTCGTCTACCTAGTTTAAAAATCTCGTCCATTTAGATCGTTTTATCCATCTACTCATTTTTGAGTCATTGAGTCATTTTTATCAAACAGATAGACAGATTCTTACACATAAAAAATAAAATATTACGTCAAAAATCTATAAATTTAAAAGAAATTTTAAAATCCAAGATCCCGCACATGCGTAAAAATCATTTCTATTCTTATCATTATGCTTTTTGACCAGATTCCCATTATTTTTCAAACTAGAAATGATTAAATATATTAAGAATCTTAGAATGTTCGCGAAAGTGAAGACTGTATGGCTTGGTGGAATGAAAGATGTGTTGGGGCGTTGCATTTTGTAGGTCTTCAGATCGAGTGTCGTAACTGAATAATAGTTTTTTATATATATATATATATATATATATATATATATATATATATATATATATGTGGGAAGCGCTGACAGATCCCGTATCCTGTATGGCGCCATGCTGGCCATGTTGCGTCACGTCATTAATCACGTGATGCTTTCCCGCCATTATTGGCAGACGAGAGTTAGGCAGTGAGACTGCAAGACGTGCATCTCACGCTCATGTATCTTTTATGTTCTATGTAGTAATGTTTTGTCCTTTGTACTTTAATCTTAATAAATATATTTCAAATATTAATGCTGGTCGTTGCCTTTTCCCACATTTTTGGGGGCTCGGCCTTTCTCGTGAATACCTCTAGCAAATCCCGCCAAATTGTTGAAAAGCTGTGGACGTTAGTACAATTTAAGACGTTAAATTGATGCTAAGAATTTTGATAAGAGTGGATTTTTGCCGTGGATATTTTAATGGACGTTAGTGCACGTTTTGGATGGATATGATTCAAGTGGAAACGTTAAAGGTTCAATTACTTCGTGTTCTTGTGCAACTGTGCTGACATATACTGGCTGCTTTAAAAAAAAGGAACTTTTAAGAGTGAATAATTCGACTGCTCCCAACCAGGTAGGCGCAATTTTTTCCCAAGTTTGTAATTTATAGTATAGTACGTTACTTTATTCCATTCTCCCTTTAAATTTTAATCCCGAGTGAATGTGCATTAGTTCTATTTTAATTCATTACAATGTCTTTAAAACTAGGCGATATTGAATTAATCGCTAACTCCCTTAAATATGCAAAAACTAATTCCGTAAAATTGCTTAACTCTGTGTTAGGTTACAGTCATTTTAACCATTCTTCTCGAAAAAGAATGAGAAATTTTGAAAGATTTGAAAATTTAGATGTAGAAAAACCTAAACAAGAATTGCTGAAGATTTTTTCTTTATCTGATTTTATCTCCGTTTCTAATTTATTACACTTAGAAGTAACTGAGACCGACAAAGATGCTATGTGTGAAAATATTTTTAAAGCCCTAACAAATTTAAATGAATTTCAGAACTCGCTAGATATTAGTTTTTTATCGGAAACAGAAGAAAAACCTTTGTCTCCTCAAAAGGTTTCTCAAACCGAAACTTCATCTATTAATTACAGCTCTATGAGTAATACGGGTAATAATTCTTCCTTCCCAATCCCCGTAACTTCAGACGAAACATTAATAAATAACAGTCAGGCATTAATTACTGGCGCCAAAAGGGAATCACTCGAAAATGATCCCTCGAATAAACAAACGATGAATGAAATAAACCTTCAGTTTTGTTTTTTATTACGCGATCTCTGTGGTAGTAGCAGAAACTTCACAGGAAATGATTCCTATTCGATTAAAAGTTTTTTTTATGATGTTGAAGAGAATTTTTCTCTTTTTCCTTCTTTAAGCGAACAACAAAAATTAATCTTTGTAAAGAGATTAGTTTCCGGCGCAGCTAAATCTTTTTTATTCTCTCAAAGAAATCTAAATTCCTATCATGCTTTTAAAAGTGCATTCATTAATGAATTTTCCGATAAAGTAACTTCGATTGAAATACATAAACAACTAGAAAGACGTAAAATGCGCTCGAATGAAACTTTTATGCAATATTTTATTGCCATGCGTGAAATTGCGAATCAGTCTGAAACCCTTATTGATGAATGTTCTGTTATTCAATACACAATAAATGGGATACAGGGTTCTCCTTCTGATAAAATTATTCTTTATGGTGCAAAATGTTATTCTGAGTTTAAAGAAAAATTACGAATTTTCGAAACTATCGTAAGTGCAATGAACGCAAATAATTCAAAGATGTCGTATTCTAGATATGCTAATGACGGCCAAAGATGTGATACAATACATAAAATCCCTGTCCAACAAAGAGAATCAAAATTGAATCTTAGTAATCCGACTAACAGTAAGACGCGTTGTTTTAACTGTAACGATTTTGGACATATCGCAAAGTCTTGCCCTAATCGTAATCGTGGTCCTAAATGTCTTTCTTGTAATTTTTTCGGACATAAATCTTCCGATTGTCATCGTACTACTCGGAATGACAGTTCTACCCCACGGGATAATGTCAACACTTTACATTTATTGCATTCTCCGTCGAATATGCATAAAGAGGTTGTTATTCTTAATAATACACTTTCCGGATTAGTCGATACTGGTAGTTTTTCGACACTTCTCAAACATTCTGCATGGATTAAACTAGGATCGCCGCCGTTGACGAATAACAAGATAACACTAACTGGATTCGGTTTTTCCCAAACTAAAATAATAGGTTCCTTTGAATCTGAAATTATTATTGACAAACAAAGTTTTCCTGTTTTTATTTCTGTGGTACCTAATAATTGTACTACTTATGACCTAATAATAGGTTGCGACGTAATAAATCAGGCAAATTTGACAATTAAACCTGACGGTGTTGTATTTTCCAAAATTTCTAAATCTGATGATCCTGTTGAAACTGACAGTTTTATAATGGCTATTTCTGCCGAAACTCCCACGTTTGATATAGGTCCGAATATTTCTAAACAAACTCGCAATGAGGTTGAACAGATTTTGTTAGCCTACAAACCTAACAAAACTAAAACCGCGAACATCGCACTTGATATAACGCTTACTGACGATGAGCCAATTTTCCACACTCCTCGACGTTTACCCTTTGCCGAACGTGATATAGTAAATGCGCAGATAGACGAGTGGTTAAAAAATGGAATTATAGAACCATGTTCTTCACCCTATGCTAGTCAAGTTGTCGTAGTTCGTAAGAAAGATGGAAAACATAGAGTCTGTATAGATTATAGAAAATTAAATCGTAAATTAGTTAAAGACCATTATCCACTACCATTAATTGATGACATTTTAGATCGTCTTCAAAATGCTAAAATGTTCAGTACTCTCGATTTGCGTAACGGATTTTTTCATGTGCCGGTAAAAGAAAAAAGTCGTTGTTTCACCAGTTTCGTCACAAATACAGGTCAATTTCAATTCCGTTATATGCCATTCGGTTTAAGTTCATGTCCTCCTGTCTTTATGCGATACATAAATGCCGTTTTTCGTGATCTTATTGCAAAAGGCATTGTCCTCCCGTATATGGATGACATCGTCATTCCCGCAAATAATGAACCTGAGGCTCTCGAACGCCTTAACACTGTTCTAAAAGTAGCTAGCGATTATGGACTAGATATAAACTTTAAAAAATGTCAATTTTTGCATAGTCAGATTGAATTTTTGGGTCACGTAGTAGAACACTGCAAATTGCTCCCTTCACCCTCCAAAACTAAAGCCGTTCTTAATTATCCTGAGTTAAAAAATGCAAAAGACGTACAACGTTTTCTAGGTCTTACGGGATACTTTAGAAAATTTATTCCCTCATACTCTACTATAGCAAAACCACTTAGTGATCTTCTTCGTAAGGACAGCCCCTTTCTATTTCAAGCTCAGCAAAAAACTGCGTTTTTACGCTTAAAACAGTTACTTTCTGATAAGCCCGTTTTAACTATTTTTAATCAAGGCAGTCCCATTGAAATTCATACAGACGCGTCAATTGATGGCTTGGGGGCAGTCCTACTACAAAAATCCAAAGATGATAACAAATTCCATCCAGTGTATTATATGTCCAAGAAAACGTCTGACAGCGAAAGAAAATACACCAGCTATGAACTGGAGGTACTCGCCATTGAGAAGCTCTTAAAAAATTCCGAATTTACATCCTCGGATCACACTTTAAAATTATCACTGACTGTAATGCATTCGTCAAAACGTTAAATAAAAAAGAAATGAATTCCCGCATTTCGCGATGGGCATTATACCTTCAGGATTTTGACTACGAAATAGAGCATCGAAACGGTTCAAAGATGACTCATGTCGACGCTCTTAGCCGAAGCCCATGCTGCATGATCATTCAAGACTGTGTCAATCTTCAAATTTTCAAAGCTCAACAGACAGATGAGCATATTACAGCTATAAAAGCATTACTTCAAAATGCACCTTACGAGAACTACATAGTCAAAAACAACATTTTATATAAGAACTTAGACGGAATCGATTTATTTGTCGTACCTGATGATATGCAGGCCAACATTATTAAATCCTGTCATGAACGAGGCCATTTTGCAGTAAAACGCACGCAGGAAATGTTAAACAAAGAATTCTTTATTCCGAACTTGAAAGAGAAAATTGAACGATGCATACGCAACTGTGTAACATGCATTCTAAATAACAGAAAACGTGGCAAATTAGATGGCACTTTGCATCCACTTGACAAACACGATACTCCCTTTCATACATATCATATTGATCATTTGGGTCCTCTTCCCAGCACTTCTAAGAAATATAAGCATATTCTGGCGATCATCGATTCCTTTACGAAGTTTGTGTGGCTTTACCCGACCAAGTCCACCGACACCGCTGAAGTTCTCAATAAGCTCGAATGCCAAAGAGCAGTTTTCGGTAATCCTTCAAGGATTATTACGGACAGAGGTACCGCTTTCACATCTACGTCATTCAAAGAATATTGTGAACATCAGCATATCACCCATATTGCTATTACAGCTGGACTTCCTAGATCAAACGGTCAGGTAGAAAGACTTAATTCTACTATCATATCTGTACTCTCCAAGCTATCCATAGAAAACCCTGAGAAATGGTATAGCCATGTTGCTTCCGTTCAGCAAATTATTAATTCTACATTTCAACGAAGTATCAATTCTACTCCATTCGAAATTCTGTTTGGCACTAAAATGAAATCTGAGCATGATATAAAAATCCTCGAAATCGTCAACGAAGAGATCCAGTCTGCATTTCTCCAACAGCGTGATGAGCTCCGTAAAGATGCAAAACAACAAATCCTCAAAATACAAGAAGAAAATCGCCGTACCTACAATCTGCGTAGGAAACATGCTCAAAAATTTCAATTGAATGATCTCGTCGCAATCAAGGGCACTCAATTTGGCCCTGGTCTGAAATTGAAACAAAAATTTCTTGGACCATATAAAGTGATCAAAATTAAAGCAAACGACACATACGATGTTGAAAAGTGTGATTTCTTCGATGGACCATCAAAAACTTCAACTTGTGCAGAATATATGAAACCATGGTCCAGCAGTATAGAACATATCACTTGAATTGTGTTTCAAAAGAAAACACTGAACATTACTTAAAGAAAAAGAGAACTATTTTCCTTCTTTTTGTGTGTATATTTGGACGATATAGACTTTGATGTTTTTTTTCTCTGTTTATTTTGTGTTTTTATATTTTTATATGTTCAACACTAATATTATTTTTATTTTTAGTTAGTTATTCGATATTTCCAGTGCACGCTATTGTATTGCGATATACTTATGCTGTCACGGATGGTATGACTATTTTATTTGTTTTATCTTGTGAATATTTCAATTTTACAAATTATTTTCCTGTATTTGCTGTTTGTTTTATATATTTACTTCATTGTACTGTATACCATAAGGCGAGGTCGCCTATCCTGTCATGATGGCCGATGTGGGAAGCGCTGACAGATCCCGTATCCTGTATGGCACCATGCTGGCCATGTTGCGTCACGTCATTAATCACGTGATGCTTTCCCGCCATTATTGGCAGACGAGAGTTAGGCAGTCAGACTGCAAGACGTGCAGCTCACGCTCATGTATCTTTTATGTTCTATGTAGTAATGTTTTGTCCTTTGTACTTTAATCTTAATAAATATATTTCAAATATTAATGCTGGTCGTTGCCTTTTCCCATATATATATATATATATATATATATATATATATATATATATATATATATATATATATATATATATATATATATATATATATATATATATATATATATATATATATATTAATTTCTTTTTTCAAATATTATTCTTTATAATCATTCAAAATTTAATGTGAATTTTTAAACTTCTTATGCATCAAAGATGACATTTTACGTTAAAAATCTATAAATTTAAAAGAAATTTTAAGTTCCAAGATCTCGCACATATGCAAAAATCATTCCTATTCTTAGCATTGTGCTTTATGACCAGATTCCTATTATTTTTCAAAATAGAAATGATTAAATATAAGAATCTTAGAATGTTCCCGACTATGAAGTCTGTATGGCATCGTGACATAAATGATGGGTTGTTTCGATACATTTGCAAGTTTTCAGATCGGGCCCCGGTACCGAATAATATATATATATATATATATATATATATATATATATATATATATATATATATATATATATATATATTTCTTTTGTTTTCATTTCTTTCTTTAATATTATTCTCCATGACCATTCGACATTTACTGTAAATTTTTCCAATTCTTATATATGAAATTAAAATTTTACGTCAAAAATCTATAAATTTAAAAGAAATTTTAAGTTCCAAGATCTCGCACATGCGCAAAAAAAAAATTATTTTCTTAGCATTTTTCTTTTTGAACAGATTCCTATTATTTTTCAAACTAGAAATAATTAAATATGTTAAGATTCTTAGAATGTTCACGACTTTGAAGTCTGTGTGGCTTGCTGGAATAAATGATGGGATTTGACTTGCTTTTTGAAGGTCATAGGATCGAGTCTCGTAACCAAGTAATCGTTTTATATATATTTCTTTTATTTAAATTTCTTTTTTAAATATTATTCTCCATGCCCATTTAACATATCATATAATGTGAATTTTTAAAATTCTTATACATCAAAAATTAAATTTTACTTCAAAAATCTATAAATTTAAAAGAAATATTAAGTTCCTATAACTCGCAACATGCGCAAAAATCATTGCTATTCTTAGCATTGTGCATTTTGACCAGATTCTCATAATTTTTCAAAGTATAAATGATTAAATATGTTATAAATCTTAGACTAATCTGAGCTGGGATGTCGATGTGGCCTGGTCGAATGGACGATGGGTTATGGCGTAGCATTTTACAGGTCATCAGATCCAGTCTCGTAATGGAATAATAGTTTTATATATATTTCTTTTTTTTATTATTTCCTTTTTCTAAATACTTTTCTCCAAGCATTTCTCCAAGCAACATTTAATGTGAATTTTTCCAATTCTTATACATCAAAAATAAAATTTTACGTCAAAAATCTATAAATTTCTAAAATCACAAATCTATAAATTTATAAGTTCCAAAACCTCGCACATGCGCAAAAATCATTCGTATTCTTAGCATTGTGCTTTTTGACCAGATTAATATTATTTTTCAAAATAGAAATGATTAACTATGTTAAGAATCTTAGAATGTTCCCGTGTTTGAAGGCTGGATGGCCTGGTGGAATGAATGATGGGTTGTGGCGTTGCATTTCGCATGTCAACTGATCGAGGCCCTCAACGGAATAAAAGTTTTATACATATTTCTTTTTTTTCATATATGTTTTTTAATTTTAATCTGCATGACCATTCAACATTTCATGATGATTTTTCCAATTCTTATACATCAAAAATAAATTCGCACATGCGCAAAAATCATCCCTATTCTTAGCATTGTGCTTTTTGACCAGATTCTTATTATATTTCAAATTAGAAATAATTAAATATGTTAAGAATCTTAGAATTATACCGATAGTGAAGTCTGTATGGCATGGTGGAATAAACGATGGGTAATGGCGTTGTATTTCGCAAGTCTTCAGATCGAGTAACGTAACTCAATTATAGCTTTATATATCTTTCTTTTGTTTTCATTTCTTTTGATAATATTAATCTCCATGACCATTCGACATTTACTGTGAATTTTTCCAATTCTTATACATAAAAAATCTATAAATTTAAAAGACATTTTAAAGTCCAAGATCTCGCACATGCGCAAAAATCATTCCTATCCTTAGCATTGTGCTTTTTGACTAGATTCCCATTATTTTTCAAACTATAAATGATTAAATATGGTATGCATCTTAGACTGTTCCACACTACCATATCGGTGTGGCGTGGTGGAATGATCGATTGATTGTGATGTTGCCTTTTACAGGACATCAGATCGAGTCTCGTAATGGAATAATAGTTTTATATATATTTCTTTTTTTTTATTATTTCCTTTTTTTAAATAATTTTCTCCAAGCCCATTCAACATTTAATGTGAATTTTTCCAATTCTTATACATCAAAAATAAAATTTTACTTCAAAAATCTTTAAATTTAAAGGAAATTATGTATGTTAAATATGTTAAGAATCTTAGAATGTTCACGAAAGTGAAGTCTGTATGGCTTGGTGGAATGAACGTTGGGTTATGGCGTGTATTTCGCAGGTCTTTAGATCGAGTCACTAGACCGAATAATAGTTACATATATATTTCTTTTGTTTTCATTTCTTTTTTTTAATATTATTCTCCATGCCCATTTAATATTTACTGTGAATTTTTTTAATTCTTATACATCAAAAATCTATAAATTTAAAAGAAATTTTAAGTTCCAGGATCTCCCAAATGCGCAAAAATCATTCCTATTCTTAGCATTGTGCTTTTTGACCAGATTCCTATTATTTTTTAAACTAGAAAGGATTAAATATAATAATCTTCGAATGTTTCTGGCTGTGAAGTCTGTATGTCATGGTGGAATGAATTATGGGTTATGGCCATACGTTTTGCAGGTTTTCAGATCGAAGCCCGGAACCGAATAATAGTTTCATATATATTTCTTTTTTTTTTTCATTTATTTTTTTAAACATTATTCTCCATGCCCATTGAACATTTAATGTGAATGTTTCCAACTCTTATATATCAAAAATCTATACATTTAAAAGAAATTTTAAGGTCCAAGATCTCGCACATGCACAAAAATCATTCCGATTTATAGCATTGTGCTTTTTGACGAGATTCCTATTATTTTTCGAACTAGAAATGATTAAATATGTTACGAATCTTAGAATGTTCCCTACTGTGAAGTCCGTATGACCTGGTGGAATGAATTAAAGGTTGTCGCGTTAATGATGGCAGGTTTTCAGATCGGGGCCCGGTACCGGATAATAGTTTTATATACATTTATTCTTTTTAATTTCTTTTTTTAAATATTATTCTTCATGCCCATTCAACATTTAATGTGAATTTTTAAAATTTTTAGACATCAAATTAAATTTTACGTCAAAAATCTATAAATTTAAAAGAAATTTTTAGTTCCAAGATCTCGCACATGCGCAAAAATCATTCCTATTCTTGGCATTGTGCTTTTTGACCAGATACCTATTACTTTTCAAACTATAAATGATTAAATATTTTAAGAATATAAGAATGTTCGCGGGTCTTAAGTCTGTATGGCCTGGTGGAATGAACGACGGGTTGTGGCGTTGTATTTCGAAGGTCTTCAGATCGTATCCCGTAACCGAATAATAGTTTTATATACATTTATTCTTTTTAATTTCTTTTTTTAAATATTATTCTTCATGCCCATTCAACATTTAATGTGAATGTTTCCAATTCTTATACATCAAAAATCTATAAATTTAAAAGAAATTTTAAGGTCCAAGATCTCGGACATGAGCAAAAATCATTCCTATTCTTAGCATTCTGCTTTTCCAGCAGATTGGCATTTTTTTAAAATTAGAAATGATTAAATATGTTAAGAATTTTAGAATGTTTCAGACAGTGAACATTCTAAGTGAACATTCTGTAAGGCCTGGTGGAATGAACGATGGGTGATGGCGTTGTATTTCGCAGGTCTTCAGATCGTATCCCGTAACCGAATAATAGTTTTATATACATTTATTCTTTTTAATTTCTTTTTTTAAATATTATTCTTCATGCCCATTCAACATTTAATGTGAATATTTAAAATTTTTAGACATCAAATTAAATTTTACGTCAAAAATCTATAAATTTAAAAGAAATATTAAGCTCCTATAACTCGCAACATGCGCAAAAATCATTGAATTCTTAGCATTGTGCTTTTTGTCCAGATTCTCATAATTTTTCAAAGTATAAATGATTAAATATGTTATAAATCTTAGACTATTCTGAGCTGGGATGTCGATGAGGCCTGGTCGAAGGAATGTTGGGTTATGGCGTTGTATTTCGCAGGTCTTCAGATCGAGTCCCGGAACTGAATTATAGTTTTATATATCTTTCTTTTGTTTTCATTTCTTTTTTTTAATATTATTCTCCATGACCATTCGACATTTACTGTGAATTTATCCAATTCTTATACATAAAAAAATCTATAAATTTAAAAGAAATTTTAAGTTCCAAGATCTCGCATATGTGCAAAAACCATTCTTATTCTTAGCATTGTCCTTTTTCAGCAGATTGTCATTGTTTTTCAAACTAGAAATGATGAAATATGTTTAGAATCTTAGAATGGTCCCGGCATTGAGGTCTGTATGGCCTGGTGGAATGAGCGGTGCGTTGTATTTCGCAGGTATTCAGATCGAGTCCCGTAACCGAATTATAGTCTTTTATATATTTCTATTTTTTTAATTTCTTTTTTTAAATATTATTCTCCATGCCCATTTAACAATTACTGTGAATTTTTCCAACTCTTAGACATCAAAAATCCATAAATTGAAAAGAAATTTTAAGGTCCAAGATCTCGCACATGCACAAAAATCATTCCTATTCTTAGCATTGTGCTTTTTGACCAGATTCCTATTATTTTTTAAACTAGAAATGATTAAATATAATAATCTTAGAATGTTCCTGACTTTGAAGTCTGCATGGCATGGTGGAATGAATTATGGATTATGGCGATACGTTTTGCAGGTTTTCAGATCGAAGCCCGGAACCGAATAATAGTTTCATATATATATTTCTTTTTTTTTCATTTATTTTTTTAAACATTATTCTCCATGCCCATTGAACATTTAATGTGAATGTTTCCAATTCTTATACATCAAAAATCTATAAATTTAAAAGAAATTTAAGGTCTAAGATCTCGCACATGCGCAAAAATCATTCCTATTCTTGGCTTTGTGCTTTTTGACCAGATACCTATTACTTTTCAAACTATAAATGATTAAATATTTTAAGAATATTAGAATGTTCGCGGATCTTAAGTCTGTATGGCCTGGTGGAATGAACGACGGGTTGTGGCGTTGTATTTCGAAGGTCTTCAGATCGTAACCGAATAATAGTTTTATATACATTTATTCTTTTTAATTTCTTTTTTTAAATATTATTCTTCATGCCCATTCAACATTTAATGTGAATGTTTCCAATTCTTATACATCAAAAATCTATAAATTTAAAAGAAATTTTAAGGTCCAAGATCTCGGACATGAGCAAAAATCATTCCTATTCTTAGCATTCTGTTTTTCCAGCAGATTGGCATTTTTTTTTTAATTAGAAATGATTAAATATGTTAAGAATCTTATAATGTTCCAGACAGTGAACATTCTGTAAGGATTGGTGGAATGAACGATGGGTGATGGCGTTGTATTTCGCAGGTCTTCTGATCGTATCCCGTAACCGAATAATAGTTTTATATACATTTATTCTTTTTAATTTCTTTTTTTAAATATTATTCTTCATGCCCATTCAACATTTAATGTGAATATTTAAAATTTTTAGACTTCAAATTAAATTTTACGTCAAAAATCTATAAATTTAAAAGAAATATTAAGTTCCTATAACTCGCAACATGCGCAAAAATCATTGAATTCTTAGCATTGTGCTTTTTGACCAGATTCTCATAATTTTTCAAAGTATAAATGATTAAATATGTTATAAATCTTAATCTATTCTGAGCTGGGATGTCGATGAGGCCTGGTCGAATGAATGTTGGGTTATGGCGTTGTATTTCGCAGGTCTTCAGATCGAGTCCCGGAACTGAATTATAGTTTTATATATCTTTCTTTTGTTTTCATTTCTTTTTTTTAATATTATTCTCCATGACCATTCGACATTTACTGTGAATTTATCCAATTCTTATACATAAAAAAATCTATAAATTTAAAAGAAATTTTAAGTTCCAAGATCTCGCACATGTGCAAAAACCATTCTTATTCTTAGCATTGTGCTTTTTGAGCAGATTGCCATTGTTTTTCAAACTGGAAATGATAAAATATGTTTAGAATCTTAAGAATGTTCCCGACAGTGAAGTCTGTATGACCTGGTGGAATGAGCGGTGCGTTGTATTTTGCAGGTATTCAGATTGAGTCCTGTAACCGAATTATAGTTTTATATATATGTCTATTTTTTTTTTCATTTCTTTTTTTAAATATTATTCTCCATTCCCATTTAACATTTACTGTGAATTTTTCCAATTCTTATACATGAAATTAAAATTTTACTTCAAAAATCTATAAATTTAAAAGAAATTTTAAGTTCCAAGATCTCGCACATGCGCAAAAAAAAAATTTTTTTCTTAGCATTGTGCTTTTTTACCAGATTCCCATTTTTTTTCCAAACAAGAAATGATTAAATATGTTAAGAATCTTAGAATGCTCCTAACTATGATGCCGGTGTGGCCTGGTGGAATGAATGACGGGTTGCGATGTTAACTTTTGCAGGTCTTGATATCGACGCACGTAACAGGATATTAGTTTCATATACATTTCTTTTTTTTATTTCATTTTTTTTAAATATTATTCTCCACGCCCATTCAACATTTAATGTGAATTTTCCATAATAAAATTTTACTTCAAAAATCTATAAATTTAAAAGAAATATTAAGTTCCTATAACTCGCAACAGGCACAAAAATTAATCCTATTCTTAGCATTGTGCTTTTTGACCAGATTCTCATAATTTTTCAAAGTATAAATGATTAAATATGTTATAAATCTTAGACTATTCTGAGCTGGGATGTCGATGTGGCCTGGTCGAATGGACGATGGGTTATGGCGTTGCATTTTACAGGTCATCAGATCCAGTCTCGTAATGGAATAATAGTTTTATATATATTTCTTTTTTTATTATTTTCTTTTTTCAAATAATTTTCTCCAAGCCAACTCAACATTTAATGTGAATTTTCCATAATAAAATTTTACTTCAAAAATCTATAAATTTAAAAGAAATATTAAGTTCCTATAACTCGCAACAGGCACAAAAATTAATCCTATTCTTAGCATTGTGCTTTTTGACCAGATTCTCATAATTTTTCAAAGTATAAATGATTAAATATGTTATAAATCTTAGACTATTCTGAGCTGGGATGTCGATGTGGCCTGGTCGAATGAACGATGGGTTATGGCGTTGCATTTTACAGTTCATCAGATCCAGTCTCGTAATGGAATAATAGTTTTATATATATTTCTTTTTTTATTATTTTCTTTTTTCAAATAATTTTCTCCAAGCCCATTCAACATTTAATGTGAATTTTTCCAATTCTTATACAAAAAAAATTAAATGTTACGTCAAAAATCTATAAATTTAAAGAAATTTTAAGGTCCAAGATTTCGCATATGCTCAAAAATCATTCCTATTCTTAGCATTGTGCTTTTTGACCAGATTCCTATTATATTTCAAATTAGAAATAATTAAATATGTTAAGAATCTTAGAATTATACCGATAGTGAAGTCTGTATGGTATGGTGGAATAAACGATGGGTAATGGCGTTGTTTTTCTCAGGTCTTCAGATCGAGTCCCGTAACTCAATTATAGTTTTTTATGTCTTTCTTTTGTTTTCATTTCTTTTTTTAATTGTAATCTCCATGTCCATTAGACATTTACTGTGAATTTTTCCAATTCTTATACATAAAAAATCTATAAATTTAAAAGACATTTTAAAGTCCAAGATCTCGCACATGCGCAAAAATCATTCCTATTCTTAGCATTGTGGTTTTTGACCAGATTCCGATTATTTTTCAAACTATAAATGATTAAATATGGTATGCATCTTAGACTGTTCCACACTACCGTGTCGGTGTGGCCTGTGGAATGATCGATTGATTGTGGTGTTGCATTTTGCAGGTCATCAGATCGAGTCTCGCAATGGAATAATTGTTTTATATATATTTCTTTTTTTTTATTATTTCCTTTTTTTAAAATAATTTTCTGAAAGCCCATTCAACATTTATTGTGAATTTTTCCAATTCTTATACATCAAAAATAAAATTTTACTTCAAAAATCTTTAAATTTAAAGTAAATTTTAAGTTCCAAGATCTCGCACATGTGCAAAAACCATTCTTATTCTTAGCATTGTGCTTTTTGAGCAGATTGCCATTGTTTTTCAAACTAGAAATGATGAAATATGTTTAGAATCTTAGAATGGTCCCGACAGTGAAGTCTGTATGGCCTGGTGAAATGAGCGGTGCGTTGTATTTCGCAGGTATTCAGTTCGAGTCCCGTAACCAAATTATAGTCTTATATATATTTCTATTTTTTTTTATTTCTTTTTCAAATATTATTCTCCATGCCCATTTAACATTTGCTGTGAATTTTTCTAACTCTTAGACATCAAAAATCTATAAATTTAAAAGAAATTTTAAAGTCCAAGATCTCGCACATGCGCAAAAACCATTCCTATTCTTAGCATTGTGCTTTATGACCAGATTCCTATTATTTTTCAAACTAGAAATGATTAAATATAAGAATATTAGAATGTCCCCGACTGTCAAGTCTGTGTGGCATTGTGGAATAAATGATAGGTTGTTTCGATACATTTGTAGGTTTTCAGATCGAGGCCCGGAACCGAATAATAGTTTTATATATATTTCTTTTTTTTTCATTTATTTTTTTAAATATTATTCTCCATGCCCATTTAACATTTACTATGAATTTTTTCAATTCTTATACATCAAAAATCTATAAATTTAAAAGAAATTTTAAGGTCCAAGATCCTGCACATGCTAAAAAATAATTCTTATTCTTAGCATTTTGCTTTTTGACCAGATTCCGATTATTTTTCAAACTAGAAATAATTAAATATGTTAAGAATCTTAGAATGTTCCCGACTGTGAAGTCCGTATGGCTTGGTGGAATGAATTAAAGGTTGTGGGGTTAATGATGGCAGGTTTTCAGATCGAGGCCCAGTACCGAATAATAGTTTTATATATATTTCTTTTTAATTTTTTTTAATATTATTGTCCACGACCATTCGACATTTACTGTGAATTTTTCCAAGTTTTAGACATCAAATTAAAATTTTAAGTCAAAAGTCTATAAATTTCAAAGAAATTTTAAGTTCTAAGATCTCGCACATGCGCAAAAATCATTCCTATTCTTAGCATTGTGCATTTTCACCAGATACCTATTACTTTTTAAAGTAGAAATGATTAAGTATGTTAAGAATATGAGAATGTTCACGGATCTTAAGTCTGTATGGCCTGGTGGAATGAACGACGGGTTGTGGTGTTGTATTTCCAAGGTCTTCAGATCGTAACCGAATAATAGTTTTATATACATTTATTCTTTTTAATTTCTTTTTTTAAATATTATTCTTCATGCCCATTCAACATTTAATGTAAATTTTTAAAATTTTTAGACATCAAATTAAATTTTACGTCAAAAATCTATAAATTTAAAAGAAATTTTAATTTCAAAGATCTAGCACATGCGCAAAAATCATTCCTGTTCTTAGCATTCTGCTTTTCCAGCAGATTGGCATTGTTTTTTAAACTAGAAATAATTATATATGTTAAGAATCTTAGAATGTTCCCGACAGTGAAGTCTGCATGGCCTGGCGGATTGAGCGGTGGGTTCTTTCGTTGTATTTCTCATGTCTTCAGATCGAGTCTCGTAACCGAATAATAGTCTTATATTAATTTCTATTTTTTTTCATTTCTTTTTTTAAATATTATTATTCATGCCCATTCAACATTTACTGTGAATTTTTCCAATTCTTAGACATCAAATTAAATTGTACTTCAAAAATCTATAAATTTAAAAGAAATTTTAAGTTCCAAGATCTCGCAAATGCGCAAAAATCATTCCTATTCTTAGGATTGTGCTTTTTGACCAGATTCCTATTATTTTTTAAACTAGAAATGATTAAATATAAGAATCTTAGAATGTTCCTGACTGTGAAGTCTGTATGGCATGTTGGAATGAATTATGGGTTGTGGCGATATGTTTTGCAGGTTTTCAGATCGAAGCACGGAACCAAATAATAGTTTCATACATATTTATTTTTTTTTTCCATTTATTTTTTTAAATATTTTTCTACATGCCCATTCAACATTTAATGTGAATGTTTCCAATTCTTATACATCAAAAATCTATAAATTTAAAAGAAATTTTAAGGTCCAAGATCTTGCACATGCTCAAAAATCATTCCTTTTCTTAACATTGCTTTTTGACCAGATTCCCATTATTTTGCAAATTATAAATGATTAAATATGTTATTAATCTTAGACTTTGCCGGACTTCTAAGTTGGAGTGGCCTGGTGGAATAAATTTAAAAGAAATTTTAATTACCAAGATCTCGCACATGCGCAAGAAACATTCCTATTCTTAGCAGTGGGCTTTTCGACAAGATTCCCATTATTTTTCAAACTATAAATTATTAAATATTTTATTAATCTTAAACAGTTTCGGACTTTGAAGGCGATGTGGCCTTTTGGAATGAACGATTGTTTGTGGTGTTGAATTTTGCAGATCATCAGTCCCGTAACCTAATAATAATTTTATATATATTTCTATTTTTTAATTTCTTTTTTTTTAATATTATTCTCTATGCCCATTCAACATTTAATGTGAATTTTTCCAGTTCTTATACATTAAAAATAAAATTTTACTTCAAAAATCTATAAATTTAAAAGAAATTTTAAGTTCCAATATCTCGCACAGGCGCAAAATCTTTCCTATTCTTAGCATTGAGCTTTTTGACAAGATTCCCATTTTTTTTTTCAAAACATAAATGATTAAATATGTTAAGATTCGTAGAATGTTCCGGACTGTGAAGTCTGTAAGCCTTGGGGAATGAATGATCACTATGACGCATGAAGTAACTAAGTCGTAGTCTTGCCCCTAATTGGCTCTACTGAAAAAAACAAGTGACACTCACTCGGCTTAAATTCCTGATAGACCTATCAGCTGGCTTGTAAAGTGTCATAATTCACAGCATGCAATTTAGAGTATTTTGTTCATTACAAATTCAAATCTTGGAGAATCGTGAGTATTTTGCATATTTTTCTTTGTATTTGTATTCAATTTATTTTGTAATTTTTTTTTTGCTAGACTAATACGTAAGATACTGCTATTTATTAAAATTGTTAATAAATTTTGACTGACAAGATAATTAGGGCAATGCAATTTTAAATTGCACACCTTTCGAATGCATATTCATCGCCCCAATTCAAAGCAATTTGTTTTTAGACAGGAAATGCATAACTTTTCAAATTATGAATTTTTAATCAAACTTGGGGAACCTAAATGTAGATGGCGCTGTAAAAGCATGTGACCTAATGAATTGTGAATCATTGCTACTCATATTCTGCAGATTACAGGTTCGAATCTGTTAGACGATGAGTATTTTCACATATTTTGTTCTTCATTTTTCTACTGTTTAAATAATATATTCCAAACTAATACTTATGTTAATAGAAATTATCCAAATTGTTATAACTCAGAAAATAAATTTCCAATTAAAAAACTCAATACAGTACTATAATTTTTAATTTTAGATCTTACGCATTCGCATCAATCTCTCCAATTAATAGCATTGTACTTTTTAATCAGTAACGCATCCAATTTCAAACTATAAAATTTTATTCAAACTTAGAATCTTAAATGTAGATGGCGTTAGAAGAACTTCCCACGTAGTTGATTGAGAATTATTACACTTCAGAGCATTTGCAGATTACAGGTTCGAATTTCAGAAGTGGTGAGTAGGTTTGCATATTTTTTTTTAACTTTTTAATTTACATTTTTAATTATATTCCAGGTTAATTTTTAGGATTTTAATTATATTCCAGGTTAATTTTGTAGATTATTTAAATTTTTATACTTCCAAAAATTAATTTTCAATTCAAATCATCAATAGGATAATGCAATTTTTAACTCCACAACTGACGCATGAGCAACAAGCGCTCCAATTGATAGCATTAGGCTTTTAAACCATAAACGCATCCGATTTCAGACTATGATATATTAATTGAACTTAGAATCTTAAATGTAGATGGCTCCAGCACAGTTTTTGAGTTGATGGATTGAGAAGCATTGAAGTTCAGAGAATTTTGCAGATTGTATTATCGAATCAGGGAGACGATGAATATTTTACATATATATTTCCGTTTCCTTTTCTATTTATTTTGGAAAAAAAAATCGAGATAAATAATTAGAACTCTCCGAATCATATAAAATGTTAATAATTTTTTTACTCCCAACATAATTAGGTGATGCAGTTTTTAAATTCACATCTTGCATATACAAATCAATCCCTCCAATTAAGAGCATAAGGGTTTTCGTCCAGAAAAGCATCATATTTTAAACCAAGATATTTTAATTAAACTTAGAATTTTAAATGTAGATGTCGCCAGGAGATATTTTGATTTGATGGAGTTAGATGCATGGATGTTCAGGGCATTCAGCAGATTGCAGGTTTGAATTTGGCAGAAAATGAATACTTTAAAATATTTTTCTTATTTTTATTTATTGATTTTTAAATTATTTTATAGACTGATTCTTATTTTACTTCAAATTAGTAAAAGTGATATACTTCCAAAATTAAATTTTTACCTCAATACATCAATTGGGTTCTACAATTTTTATTTTTAATTCCACATCTTGTGCATGCGCAGCAATCGCTACAGTTCCTAGCATTATGCGTTTAGAACAGAAACGCAAAATGTTTCAAAGTATGAAATTTTATTCAGTTGTAGAATCTTAAATGTAGATGGCGTTAAGAAACATGTGACCAAATGGATTAAAAGGCATTATAGATCAGAGCATTTTGCAAATTGTAGGTTCGAATCTGGATGAATAGTTTTACATATTTTTCTTCACTTTTTTATTATTTTGCAATTTATACTCCCGTTGATTTTTCAAGATACAACGAATTACTAAATTTGTTATAATTTGAAAAAAATATTCTTAAATCCAAACATCAATAAAGTAATAAAATTCATAATTCCACATCATGTGCATGCGCATCAATCGCTCCAATTCATAATACTTTGCCTTCTGATGAGAAAAGCATCTAATTTCAAACAATGATTTTTTAAATCGATCTTCGAATCTAAAATGGTGATGCCGCCAGAGAAAATATTGACCTGATGGATTGAGAGTTATTGCAATTCAGAGCATTTTGCAGGTTAGAATCTGGGAGACAAGGAATATTTTTACAAGTTTTTTTCTCTGTTTTTAAAATTTATTTTGAATCTATTTTCCAAACTAAATCTTAAGTTAATGTGAATTATTAAAATTGTTACACTTCCAAATGTAAACTTGTAACAAGTAACATCAATGTACTAATTTACAATAACCTTATATTAACATATTGCATTTGCAGAAATCGATCTATTTCACAGCATTATGTTTTAAAACTAGAAACACATCCTATTTCAAGTAATGGATTTTAATTCAAACTTAGATTCTTAAATGTAGATGGCGCTAGAAAACATAGCACCTCATGAATTGAGAGTTACTACAATTCAGAGCATTTGCAGGTTCGAATCTGTGAGATGAAGAATGGTATTTTTAATATTTTTTTTCTTCTTATTTTTTAATTTATTTTGTAAACTATATTCTAGAATGATTCTTAGATTACTGTGAATTATTAAAAATGTTACCCTTTCTAATGTAAATTGGGATTCTATGCATTCTGCAGATAGCAGCTTCGAACCTGGGAGACGATGAATAGTTTTAGATATTTTTTCTTCAGTTTAATTTATTTTTTATATTACATTCCAGACAAATTCTAAGGTTATTGTAAATTTGTACATAGATTACACTTCCATAATTACATTTTTATCTAAATTATCAATAAAATTAATACAATTTTTAAATTCCTCTTCTTGCTCAGGCGCAGAAATGTCTCAATTTCGTAGCATTATGCATTTAGACGAGAAAAGCTTCCTCATTGAAACTATTAGTTTTTAACCGCACTTTGGAGCTTGGATGCAGATGGCGTTAGAATAATTTGTGAAGTGATGGAATGAGATGAATTACAGTTCAGAGCATTCTGCAGATTGCAGGCTGGAATCTAGGAGACGATGAATAATTTTACTTATTTTTTTCTATTTTGTAAATTACATTCTAGTTTAATATTTAGGCTTCCACGAATTTTTAAATTTGTTATACTTCAAAAAATAAATTTTTAATTCAAAACATAAAAGGGGTAATGCAATTTTTATTTGCACATCTAGTACATGCGTATCAATCGCTGAAGTTAAAAATAATTATGTTTTTAGACCAGAACGTCTCCCTTTTTAATGAAAGATAATTTAATTTAACTTTATCTTAAATGTAAGTGATGCTATACAAACTTATGACCTGAAGTATGGGAAAAATGGAATTTTGTTAAATTCGATTTCTTACAGTTATTAGTTAGTTCTTTTTTATATTATTTACTCCTTTGTCTTGGAAACTCTTTTCAAGAGAAAAAAAGTTAAAAAAATAGCTGTTATTGAATTTTTTGAACGGAGTTTTTCCCCACCTAAAGGAGCAAATTTCCGTTTGCCCCTATGACATTAAGATAAATTCAGGCCCGACGGTACTTCCCACCAAGGAAAGGCAGCAATCGGATCTGGCCATTCCCAACCTCGGCGCTTAACCTGGTGCTAGCCGGAACCTATACGCTCAGAGTTACCCCTGGGGACAGTGACCACACTTAACGCCAAGCCCAAGGAGTAACCCTTTCGCTTGATCCCTAGCAAACCAACCACTCAGGTGGCTAGCGACCAGCCGATAGATACACCGGGGACCACAGTGCACCACCCGTCTAATGGGCCGCCACGCACGGCAAACACTTGGGGGTATTTGCTGTCCATGAGAAGCAGGAAGCAAACAGAATGGCGACAGCTTCTCATGGATAACTCCCTCGCCTACCCTCGAAGGAAAGAAGAAAAAAGGAGACAGCAGAAGGAGTAGTGAAGAGTAAACATAAAGGGAGTAAAGATCCCTTGGAACCTTGGGATTGGGACACCCGTAAACACCTATAGTAGATGAACTCCTGAGGGGGAAGTAATTTGGGAGATTATTTTGGAGACATGTGCGTTCATTTCTTTAATGAGTAATCTCTTACAACAAATTTGAGATCTTCCCCTGAGAAAGTCGGGAATAAATTCTGCTAACATTAACCTTACACTCATTAAATAAATAAAAAAAACGCTTGCTTTTTAATTCAGGCGAAATTTTCTCATCATATAACGCAAATAAAGTTTTAAGTATTGCAGAAAAAAACTAATTTCTGTAGAATCAGATAGCTAATTCCAAATAGACGAAATTGATTTTCTAACATTTATGCTGAAAAGAAAAACAGAATAACAATAATCAGACCTGAAGCAGAAAGGACAGCTTCATTAATAAGTGGATAACAGTTATAATTAAAGAATTAAAAGAAACACTTAATATGGCACCTTTTTTTGATACTATGTTTAAAGAAAAGTAGGGTAATTTCAATTTATTAGAGTTGTAGAGTATGAATGTCAGCTAACTCTTTCTGTTGCATTAAAAATTATTATCTTGTGTCAAATCCTTATTATACCACTCCTCATTTTTATTCGGAATATTTTTTTTTTATTTAAATTCTTTTCATATACCTACTTCTTGGAAATGTGGAGATTTTTAGAATAAAGGATTGATAATTGAGGAATAATATTTGAGAAAGAAATTTCGATTTTTAAAATGTTTGCGTTTATTTCAATTCATTGTTAATAACATGGCATTTCGTTTGAAGTATTCAGTTGTTAAACATTAAATGAGATCGTAAGTAACACAATAAAATGCCAATTGATATCCATTAATTTTAGGCAACAATTATGCATTTCAGTGTGACAAGAAACGAAAAGTTTCTTTTTCAACAAAAAATTGTCACCTCTTAAAACGTATACTCCCCAGACTAATTCTATGAATGGAAACAATCTTAAAAAAAATATAATTCATAAATTTCATCGGAAGAATTAGAAGAGATTTTGCATCTTTTATCACGGAAGATGGAAAGCATAATTTTATGAATGTTTAGAAAGTATTCACTCTATCACTGCCGACATCTGAAGTCCTTTTTATATTATGACGTTAAAGAGTTTAACAACAAATAACTTCTATAGTTCGAAGAAAGAGGGAGTGTTTAATTCTTACTATAATATTTAATTGAATAATGCAGAGAGATATAATTAGAAACTTCGCGCTTTTGATTTCAAAATTCTTCCATGAAGTGCACTTGTTCCCTTGATTTACACCCAGCCAAATAGTTGTAGTTTTCTCTTCTTCGCAAGAACTTCGATTAAAAAAACAGTAAAGATATTTTCTATCGTAGCGAGAAATATTTCCTTGCAGCAGGAATTCAAACCTTGTCTAAAAGGTGGAGACATAAAAAAAAAAATTAAAATCTTTTATGACTAAAATATTTAACGTTGCATAAATTAGCGTTCAGACTAATATAAAATTCTAGTAATAAAATTTGTGAAATGTATTTAATACTCAAGAACAAACTCTTAAAAACATTAAATGGAATCCGTAGCATCAAAGTTAAATTATCATCAATATTAATCTTAAATATATAGTAACAACAACATGCAAACAAAAAAAATGCTTTTAATACCTTCATGGAATTCTAAATTTCATAGCTGAAACAGTGAAAATTTCTTTTTAAGTACGTTTTGCAACATTTTTTAGATAAAATGTATAAGAATAATTATTTTTTCCAGTGATTTTTTTATATGAATGAAACGTTAATTTTTGTAACTTTTCTAAAGCAAGAAGGTATTTTTTTAAATTTATCTACCAAAAAGTAAATTGAGTAGTGAGAAAAAATTATTCAAACTAATTAAATATTTCAAACATTGTTAGTAGGCATTTACTACATAAGAATTATCTATATACCAAATAGAATAATTTAGTCTACGTTCATTTAATTTATGAAATTGGGTGTATTTAGTAAATTTATATAAAACATTTAATTCTCATTTTCGATATTATAATTTAAAACTGCCATGCCTGCCTATTATACCTTTAAAAACTTTAACGACAAATGACTTACACAACTCAAGTGTTGAGGGAATGGGCAATTATCATTATAATACTCAATTGCAATAACGCTTAAAGTTATCAGAAAATTGAAACTTTTCATTTCGAAACCTTTCTATGCATGTCATTGTTCTTGCTCTTCAGAATAGAACTTACATAAAAGAAAAACAATAAAGTGCAATGAAACGATATTTGCATCACAGTCAGAAATATTTCCTTGTAGAAGGACCAGAAGGTTTGTCCCAAGATTTTAATTATTTTTTAAATGTTATCATCCTTATGACAAAAATATTTAATATTGCTTACATTTGTTTTCAAAATCACTTTAGATTGAAGCAATAATATTCGGGCCAGTGAGATATTTTATACTCAAAAATCGAACTCTTAAAAATATTAATCGAATTCCGAATCAACCTAGCCTTATAAGTTAGCAGTACCAAAATTAAATTATGTACCAAATTAAATATATATCAAATAACTGTAGCCATAAAATGTCATTATAAAAGTTATTAAATACTCTTTATCGAGCTATTCCACGTCATCTGAAGATTCCAATCTAGCATCTTGCGTTTTTTCGAATTAAAATGTTTTGAAGTTCATGTATCTAATTTATCTTTCAGATTCGTTTAATCGTATAGCAACTTTAATATGCATGCAGAAACCTTTACCCTTTGCACTCAAAAAGATAATTCGATGCATAATTATTCACTTATTTAATGGACCTTTTTATTACCCAAAAACAGATGCATGCAATTGTTTTACGTTGAATTTCCCTGAAAATCAATCGACATCTTTTTAACATTCTGTAGGTATTTTTACCAATTAAAATTAAAAATGAGGCACCGACTTCAATGGTGACAGAGAGAAGACATTCGAGTGAAGTGCAAAAATATTTAAACAGTTCACGCGATTCCGAATCTCGTAGCTGAAAACTGAAGTTTAATATTATTAAAAATATACATTTAAATCCATTTTTAAAAAATAAATCAGAATTATGAAAAAGAATCGCTAGAAAAAGCGTTATTGCTTCCAAGTTTCTTTTTGTAATTTCGTTATGCAAAATGTATTTTTTGTAATAATATTCACCGAAAAGTAAATCAATGATTGAAAAAATTTAATTCATATTAATTTGTAATTAAAAAATCTACTTAAAATTTGGAAACTCTACTAATTAGGCATTTACTTAATAAAATAAACTATGTGGTCAAATTTAGTAAGTCAAAATTCACTGATCTCTTCTGTAAAAGTTATCATGCGTATTTTCATTTTTCATTTCGCATTTCAAAACTATTATGAAAAGTTATTACAGTACTATTATTAAATAATTAAATATTGCTATTATTATTACTATTATAATTAACTATTAATATTACTAAATAATTAATAATTTTTGAAAACAAATTATTACTACAACTAACATTTTGTAATAAATTATATTGATATTATATTTTGCTATTTTCAAATGTAATATCAATTGTTTAGAAAGTGTAACTAATTGCGATTAACAAAAACTTATTTAAAGATTGTATTGGAAGAAGCTGACGAGAATTTGATTTATTCATGAAATGAATCGTCATTTTATTGCAGTACTTTTTGAAATAATTGTAAATCTTGATAAATTTATAATTTAATAATAATTATTTATTTATAAATATTCATTGTAATTATAATTTTAAAAATTTTTCATAGTAATTATAATTTTTTTGTTTGTTTTAACATAATGAATTTAAATATTTCTAGTTAAAATTTAGACATTTCTATTATTTCAAGAAATTTTAATTCTATAAATAACACAAATTAAATCAGCCATAAAATGCAAGCGGTATGAAATGTATTTCATATGAATTTCAATTTCAGTCTTTAACAAATTATTTGAGGAAGAAGTTTTGCTAATTCAATCTAGAAAAGAAATTATACATTACCGTTTCAAACCAAGCAATCAGTAACTATTAATTGAAGTAGTATATGCATAGAAGGTTGAAAGAACAACAAAATTACGGCTCATCTTAAAATAGTAAAAATATATATACCTAATAAAGAGAAAACTCCATAACAAACAGGCTTTTATTTCAGAAAAATATATTCAAATAAAAAAATCAGGTTAGGAAATACCAATAACTTATGAATAATATATATATATATATATATATATATATATATATATATATATATATATATATATATATATATATTAATTTACAAAAAATACAATACAATTGTTTACGAACAATACAATACAATTTTTTACGAACAATTTAATATTAGTTTACGAACAATACAATTGTTTACGAACAATTTATACATATTTACAATATATACATATAATTAGATATTGAAATATTTATAACAGCATACATCTATGTATGAAAAGTTATTAACATATAATCAATCACTTACATTTATTACTTTTTACACTTACATGAATTTTACATTTCATTTTCCAGAATATATTTCATTATAGTATTGTACATTCATTATAGCTCAGAATACAGCTTCAAAAATGTTTGCCTAAAACATTTCTACAAAAAAAATTTGTCTTGTAAAATACAATTTTAGCTTCAAACATAAGAAAATAGGAACATAATCTTTCTAATGATGTATCAGTATTAATTTTAGTAACACTGGCTGAACAATCAATTTACAATTATCTGATGATTCCTCCCTTTATAGCCTAACCCCTACTTTTTTCGTTTGTCTTTTCAGGCCGTTGATAGGAAGTTTCCATGATAATTTTTTTCTTGCTTGTGATGGGCGAAAATTTCTATTTTTATTCGAGTATGGCACAGTGGTGCCTGGCTTGGCAATCTGTTTCTGAATATCCATCTAAAAAGTTCCTCTTAAGGATGGAAAGTAAAGCCTTTCCCCTTGACCTTGAAGAATGCGGATATTATTTAAGCATCAAATTTAAATGCATCCACGTGGCATTTCTATGCGCGTTGTTGTAGAAAATGCTCTATGACTGCCATGAGATGGTAGAAAGTAGACATTTTCAGTTTTTGGATGAAAATTAAATAAACTAATATTTAAAACAATTCCATAAAATTTATGAAACTTTACAATGACAAGAAAATGCTCAAAATACCACCATATTCAACCAAGAACGTTTTATCTATCACGTCTTGGAATGAAAAGACAAAGAAAAAAAGTGGCAATATGAAAAATCTTATTTTGTTTAATGAATCTTTACAATAATCAGAAAATGCATCTTTGCATGAAGGTTTGTGCAAGAGCCAAATTTATCATCAATGAATTTAGAAACAGAATCACACTTTTAACTCAACAAAAAGGAATTTTTCATGAATGCAATCACGTTTGATTTTCAAATTAGAAGAACTAAATGTTTAAGCATCTTATAGTTTAAGGTAGAAAATTATACGGTGATATAATACCCTCTTTAAACATATCATCACTTGGACATTTTTGGGTTGAACAATTGCTTTGAGCACCAATCCTTTTACAAAACTAATTTTCAAGAACAAACTTGTTAAACTTGTTTATCTTGCAATAAGGAAGCATCAAAGTGATGGTGGCATTTGTATGAAAGTTTTTATCACTGGAATGCATTTAAAAGTAAAGGTTTTAGTTCTTTATCGTGATATGTAAAATATAATTGCATCAATCCGTATCCGTTTTACCATTTGGTAACAACTCGCCAAAAGTAGTAAAGATAGAGATTTTAAAATTACCAGAACTCTGGATAGAAATGGAAATTTGCTTTCACGAACGGCTTGTTGGGAGTAACTAATCAGTTAGATGAGCAAATTCTAGACGCAGTAGATTTTTAGTTCTACATAAAAGTTTTTATGTAAGAGCAGTATCTAGGGTGTTGCAATAGCCTTGATAGTAACAGAAGGAACATTCAAAAGTAGAAAATTGAACTAAGTCTCCAGCATTTCAATTTGTGTAGCAAACAAACTGATGATGTGCTTAGAAACTTGCACCTTGGCAGACAAGAAATTATGAGAAGTATCTTCAAACCCAAAACAAAACCCAATTCAAAAATATGTTACAACAGAGCATCTTTGATCATATTCCTAAAATCGATTTATTTCAAATCCGACGGCGGAGACTCGATATGAAACGAAAAAATGACTCCCCTTCATTTGAAAAGGGCTGTCTTGAAAACGTGATTAATGATTATTATAAGAATGTCTATAATATGTTTCTTGTAAGATGCACGCAAAGATTTATAACAAATAATTACAAATAGACATTCTCATATTTTTAAAAATAATTTTTCCATTTACGTAAGAAATATGCGACGTGAATTTTCCCCTTACCAAAACAAAACAAAGGAAAAAGAGAAGAAATAATTTTCCTGTGATACAGTTTATTTGTTTCGCATAATAGATCCAACAAAATCGACTTGTTCAGGAGAAACTGCTCTTCCTCTTTAATTTATATTACCATTAAATGTATCCGTTAGAGGTCGGCTCACACATGCAGCTTCAAGTGCGAAGAATGAACAAGGTAGAAACAATGCGATCTCTTGAACACAAAGACTTTTTTTTTCATTATCAATGTTCTGTGTGAAGTAATTATGATTTAAATTCAATTCTTTAATCCATCAAGTGTTCAGCATTACTGGAGGGAGTGTACTATAAAAAAACATTTACGAATTGATCAATATTGAAAAAGTAGTCCTTCTCGCAGGAACGACTGAAAGGTAGGCCAGTATTGATATTTCTTTAATACTCCTACCGATTCTGATAAAAAAAAAGAATCTAAATTCTTAACGAGAATGTTGGTAAAAAATGAATACCTTTATCATAATTGGATTAATTCACATTCACTATACACCTCGAAACAATTAATGGGGAGAGAGAAAGCATTCTTGCATTTCATTTATGATAATTTACTTTAAACTCATTATAATGATGTATTATTTATCATGAGGCATTTTACAAAGATATTTATTTTATTCTGATATTTCTTAAATTTCCGTAGATTGGAAAAACCATTACAAATTCTGAATGAGAATTGTTTGTCCTGATGCAATGGAAGAGGATGTCTAAAAATAGTTCTTTGTCCTCTACACAGCAGGGAAAGGAACCAAATGTGTAGCAACCTATTATAAAAATAAAGACTTAAGAAAAAGAATTGTTAAGACAATTCGAAAAAGAAACTGGCAATATTTGGAATTTAAATAATCAATTCAGACCAAAGAATAAAAATTAGCAAATTAAGTCTGTAAAAGACAGCCAAGTTTCATTTTATACGACCTACATATCACAAATAAGGCATGTAGTGGCTCGTATAACATCGAGGATTGGCTTAAATTTTCTTAGACAAAAACCCTCTTTTAAAACAAGAGGTTTTTCCCAGTTACATACAACTGGCTCTCGAATGAAATGTTATTTTTTTCTTGTCATCAAAGATGTAAAGAAATATTTATTTTGCGATTGAAAAGTAAATGTTGCGATTGCCTGACGTAATCAATGTAAAACGTAAAAATGATTCAAAACGTAACTAATGATTCGATATATATTCGTTTTTGAAGACTCGTAATACACTCGTTTTATAAGATATTGTGTAGAAAGAACTATGTTCAAGAATTATTCTGCAGCAGAATCATTTTACATTAATTAAAGTGCAAAATACCTCAAATTCACACAATTCATCAGCGTATTTACTTTAGGCCGAACTTTGTTATAAACAAGAAATAAAAAATTGCATAAAGAGAATAAGTGGATTAGAACAGCGAAATGAGTACCACCGTAGTTCAAAATCAAGATCTTATTTTTAAAACTGGACATGTAGAGTCAAAGCAGGAAACAAAATCGTTTGAGCCCAGCACTTGCTATCCACTTTACCATTTTTAGAATTTTTTGCAATTCTTTTTAGGAAGAGTGTGAAAAGTATAGCAAGTTGTTCATTGATTTCCGTATTAGAATCACGATTGTAATTACGAGAATTTTTGAATCTAGATTATGGAGGGGAAATTAGAAATTGTCTGAGTGACATTTTTGCATCAGATCCATGACTATTCTTGTCCTTTGAAACAGATGCGACAAATTCAAAGTGACAGCTAAGACAACAATGACATTTCTTGAAATATATTCCTTCGAACCTATTGCTAAGAAACCGGATTAGGTTCAAGTTGTCGCATCTCATGAAATGGAACCTCTGAAGATTTTTTTTTACGATCTATTCCAGACAATATGTAAACTAAAGTTTTGCTTCTCTACATGATATTCTAAGGATGAATTTGAAATTCATCTTTTTTGAACAATAATATTTTCTGATGTAATGACAGCAAATTGAACAATATTTTTTTCATGATGATCCAGATAAAATCCAAATCCAAAATGTATATAACCACTTCTTATAGCAATAAAAGTATTGACTATTAATGAATGATAAGTTTTAACCAGGACAACGATTTTTTAAGTTGTTTACAATTCGCCCCATTCGCTTTTGGTTACTTGTATTTCGAATCCTACACTTCATTTACATTATCAATGCAATTATAAAGAAAAAAATTCACCTATTGTGTTTTATTTAAGGAATATATGTTTGTTGCGACGTTAAGCAAATAATGTCTATATATATTTTAAAATTAAAAACAGCCAACATCTACATTTTTCAAGTTGTGTATATCCTTCAAGGAGCAATAACCAAGTGATGACATGAATAATATTGAAATAAAAGGAAATCGTCTTTGGCTACTTTCTCCTTCAAGATAATGTCGTATATTCATTTTTAACTGACCTGCAATTCTCAGCAATTTTCAAATAATTTATCATTTGAAATTCATTGATGTTTCTGAATGTCTCTTCAATGATGCTAATTTCATTCATCATTCAAGTGCATCAAAATCCAAAATTATCAAAACATTTCAAGAATTAAGTATTGTAACACTTTCAACGTGACTAATACGCAATCTAAACCACCAATCTAATACTAATTATCTAAATCTGAACCACTAATCTAATACTAATTATCTAAATCTAAACCACTAATCTAATACTAAACCACTAATCTAATACTAATTATCTAAATCTAAACCACTAATCTAATACTAAACCACTAATCTAATACTAATTATCTAAATCTAAACCACTAATCTAATACTAATTATCTAAATCTAAACCACTAATCTAATACTAATTATCTAAATCTAAACCACTAATCTAATACTAATTATCTAAATGTACTACTAAATCTAAACTACTATACTAATACTAAACTGGCAATCTAAACTGGTATAAGAGACAAATTTTAGCCCACAGAAAACGTGTAATTGGAAGTATCTGAAAGACGAGATATCTTTTTCGGTAGCGTTGAAAGTGATAATTTCAATGTAGTCGCATGATATTTGTTTCGGGAAGAGATCGGCCATTTTCAAGGGCAAGATTTCTTTTTTGAAATTTACCACGCATGAAAGGTAGGCATCTCTCATACATTCGTAATTTTGTATAAAGTACTTCATACTTTATGAGTATATAAATGCACTTGTTTTGAAGTCTATAGCTGACAGAACAGGAAAAAAACATTTGTTTTGCTATGATGTTTAAGTCGTGTCTATCATGCCACCACTTTTATATAAAGATGCTAGTTCAAAATTTAACATTCAGTCCTTTGTGTTCATAAATACTTATAAGCATAATTGAACTTCTCAGAGAAGAGTTTCCAAAGAATAAAATATTTGAATGAAGTCATATCTACATATATCATCAGGGAAATTGTGCATTATGCAATGGATCGAAAAAAAACAATTTTTTCTTCGAACAATATATAATCCATCCAAGTTTAAAATAATAAAAAAATAGGAGGATAGCATTTATAGATTGGACTAAAAATTCTCGTGTTAGCACATAAGAAAAGTGGAAAAAGTTCTACAATAAAATATTCTTCAATATTCTTTGTGCCGTTTAAATATATTTGCAAAGCAAGATGGGAAGAGTATGTTCAGAAATTCAGAGTGAACGTGGCCATTTGGGCAGAGAAAATGTGTGCCATTGTAGACGCTAAAAAAAGGCCATCCTCTAATTTTCTCAAATCATTAGCATAACGAGAAACTTATGTTGGTTCTGGGGTGTTTATTAGCTCAAGAACGAAGAAAAAATTTAGAAAGCAAATCCTTATATAAAAGAGAAACTATTTATAAGACATTGTTATGCATGCTAATCCAGAAACAAAGAATTCGACAAATGGATTGGTATATAAAATAAAAACTACTGCATCGACTGTTTCATTCAATTCTACATCTCTCCTTCTATATAAAATAAGACTTCTAATATTTAGAAGTCAACCAACATATCGGAAAGTGTGTCTGAGAATGAATTTCCTTAGAGCCAAGTGGAACATTTGCAAAATAGAGGAATCTCTTGTTATCAATCGCTGCTTTAAGTGTCTTGGTTATCATCACAAAGCTGCTAACTGTGAAAATGGCTTGTGCTGTTTCAAGTGTGCGGGAGAGCACAAAAGTAGTGAATGCAATCTGTCTACACAGGTTTGCGTGAACTGCATAAAGACAAAAGCTCCAAATAAAAAAGTTGATGCGAATCATAAACCCTTTTCTAGATGCTGCTAATGCCATCATGGAGAAACTTACTGTATCCCAGACTCAATATGAATAGTTTTCTTTCACAAACACATTTGCGTGTTCCTCAGCTCAACCTGCATAAATCAAAGTGTGTTACACAGCAGCTTATTTTGAATAGGGAATCTCGGAATATTGATATTACATTGGTTCAAGAACCTCATTCGTATAAAGGAACTCTTCCGGGATTTCCTTCGTCATATAGAGTTTTCTCTAGTCAAAACTCTGACCTAATTAAAGCAGCTATTATAGTTAGAAATATAAATATTTCAGCTTTTCTGGATATAAATTATCTAGATTATAATATGGTGACAGTGCATATCAATATTAACAGAATTTCTTATCCATTTGTTTCGTACTTCTTCGAACCCTCCACGAATATTGATTCTGATTTACAAAAAAAAAAACCAATTCTTCACCAACGTTCCCATAAACAAGCTGGTCGGGTCTATGGGTGCTAATGGTAAATCTGAAACATGGTTCAGTGTCCTTTCCAACTCTAGAGGAATCAAACTCACCGAATTTATTAGTACGCATAATCTCTTTGTCATTAATGAAGACTGTGGTCCTACATTTTGTGGACCACAAAGATCTAGTTACATTGATGTAACTGTTGTTGGAACGGATTTACTGGAAGATGTTTCTTGTTGGCACTTGCCTACTTATGATTCTCTATCTGACCACAAATCAATTGAGTTTGAAGTAATACTGGATCCACATCCTCCACCAAAAAAAGGCGAACATTGCACTTTCCATCTTAAAAAAGCGAATTGGAAACTCTTTTACAACAAATCGAAATATTTGCTGTCAAGTATCGGTAATCTCATTTATTCCTCCCAAGATCCAGATACTCTGCATGATGTCACAGATGAGCTCATTTCCATTATCCAAAAGTATTGTAAAATGCCCATTCCAATTAAAAAGAAAAAAATTGCACAGTGTTCCCTGGTGGACAACAAAAATCGATTGCATGTTAAGAAAGCATGTTAATGCTACAAGACGGAGGTTTCAGAAATGTAAAAATGTCACTTTGAAAAAGATTTATAAGAATAAATACCACGAATTAAGGAATAAATATAATCTAAAACTTTTGGATTCGAAAATAAGTTCATGGAAGAAATTTTTGGATGAAATTAATGAAACTAATGTGTGGAAAAAATTTATACCATTAGAATAAAACAGAAGTTTCAGAAAAGAGTTGAACTCAGTGGAATAGCTCTTCCATGTGGAACCGTAACAAATTCATTTGAAGAGACAATAAATGCTGTTCTTTCTCATTCTTTTACTGAGAATAATGAGAATGATGATGATGATTGTCATAAGAAAATAAGGCACGACGCTCTTTTAAATACTAACGTAACGAATTATCCACCTTTTACCATGCACGAAATTGATTCTGGTATAAGTAAATTAAAATTAAATAAGTCTCCTGGTCCAGACTCCATACCTAACGAAGTTATCAAGAAATTACACGAAATGCAACCCGATCTTTTCTTAAAAGTTTTTAATTCATGTCTTCGTCTCAAGATTTCCCCCCGCTGTTGGAAGAACGTTAGAGTTATTCTGATTCCCAAAAATAACGATGTCTGTATCCCGCATTTAGAAAACCTAGGGTGTATCAGTTTGCTGTCAACTTTGGGTAAATGTTTTGAAAGACTTATTGTTAACAGATTGGCTTGGCGTTTGCACAAAGATAATTAATAAAAATCAGTTTGGTTTTATGCCTTAAAAGTGCACTGAGGATGCTTTGTTGAACCTTAATAAATTTTTTTTAAAAGGAAAAAAGAGAAACCTTCATACAATCCTGGTTTTCTTGGATATTAAAGGTGCTTTTGATAATGCTTGGTGGCCTGCTATTATGCATCTATTAAAAGGTGCAAACATCCCTGACAATTTATTTTCCGTCACTTCTAGCTTCTTGAAGGATAGAACTGCAAGCTTCTCCTTAGGACATTCCTCAAAGGAGAGGATTTTACAAAGAGGGTGTCCTCAGGGATCTGTTTCAGGATCATTTCTATGGAATATTATTATAAATTATTTATTTGAAAAAATTACAGCTTTCTCTTCTTGTGAAACGATTGCATTTGCTGATGACTTGCTTCTTTGTTTTCAGGGAAAGTCATTTCACGATACAAGCAGACATGCACAGATTACTCTTGAACTGGGCAAAGAACCATAAATTAGTGTTCAATGCCATCAAGTCAAAAGTAATGGTCTTGGAGAGGAGAGATAACCAAGTTCGTTAAAGTAACCTCACCCTTAACCCATTAACCGCTGGTGTTGCGTTGACGCAACGGTCAATATAAATAAATATAAAAAAATAGAGATTAAGCAAATTTTTGAATAAATTACAGTTTTATTTTAAAGAATAGCACTACTAACAAATCAGTGAAAAAAATTGACTTAAATAAATTATTTTACGCCTAATAATCGGTGTTTTACTTTAAGCATTTTTTTTGTTCAAATTTCCAAACTCATTTTTTCTTAGAAAAAGTAAAAATTAAAAACAAATTAGGGTTTGGTTGTGAAATACATTAGCCAAGGTCACTCTTTGTCAGTATATTCCACAAAGCAAGTGTTTCTGTGGGGGAGGAGGGTATAGGAAAAAAAGGTGTTGCATTCGCGCAACGTCAGCGGAAAGGGGGTAGACAGTTATCCTTCTTGAAAGATTCCATTTCAGTACTTTGCGTCTTATTGGTAGCAACTTTTTTATCCTCTGTGGTTTAAAATACGTAGAACAATATATCTGACGATAGAAGAAACTTTGGAAAAAAAAATTGGAACAAAATTCCGATGACGAAGATGCAGATGAGACCGATATTTTTGTCGTACCTCCAGAAACAGCAGATGCCAGTGATGAAGAAAACGGTAATGAAAATATTTTAAATAACGATAAGAAAGTTTTACCTAGAGATACTGAAGGGGAAGTTAAAGTCCATGTAAAGAAGTAGTTAGATCCTCCCAAAAGTTCTGCTAAAAAGCAAAACAAAAAACAGAAAAAGGAAGAATTACGATGGACAAGAAAGGAACCAATTGATAGGCCTCAACCAAAAAATGAAGAAAAAGCTTCAATTGATCGTATCAAACAAATCATAGAAGATAAAACTAGTGCAGATATTTTCAATCATTTTTTTTTCAATATGAAGAGAACAAAAAGATACTTGCTGTTCGGTGGAACGACAACTCTGTTGTGACAATACGGTAAACGTTTGGAGAAATTATTGAAGAACTAAAAAAATGTTTCTCGATACTCTAAATATCAGAAGAAGAAAATATTAGTAGTCCAACCTCACTGCATTGAGCAATATAATCAGAAAATGGGTGGTGTAGATTTGTGTAACAATTTTGTTTCCAACAAAAGAATTAGGATCCGTGGCAAAAAAATTTGTGGTGGCCGATATTTTCAAATTTCATCGATGTTGCACTAACAAATGATTGAAGAATATCAAGATTTTCTGAAGAAGGAAGTAAAACGTCACTGTTGGATTTTAGACGAGAGGTTTTGATTCATCTGTTACAGACGCCCTTGGATAGTGTAATAAATAAGAAAAGATCAGCTAAAGGACGTTCGAGCAAATTCCGCTTTACAAAACCAATATCCGAAGGACATTTTATTGTTATGTCTACAGACAGTAGAAGACTACGTTGCACGTATTGCCACAGCCAAACTATTTATCGCTGCAATGTTTGTGAAGTTGCTTTACACCACAATTGTAGTAAAGCATATCATACTTGAAATCTATATCACCTTATTCTTACATAATAAGCTTGTCAACTACATTTATTTGTTAGTTTTTAATAAATTAAAGTTATGAAAGAAGTGTTTTGACTATTTTACACCTTTTAATAAGCTCACAACAATGTCTAGCTTTTGAAACTTGAAGAAAATGTGGCGTAGTGCTCGGTAATAACGATCAACATTCGTATTTCTTTTCCGCTGACGTTGCGCCAACGCAACACCCTATATTTTTAAAGATAAGTGCAATTTTCTTATTTTTACATTAAATTACTATTATAAGTGGTCAAAATGATAACTTGTATTGTTTGCATCGAAAACAAATAACGATTTTGAGTTTTGGCGTTTAATGGGTTAATGGAATTCCTCTTTGCTATGTGAAGGAATTAAAATATCTTGGAATTGTCCTTGACAGTAAATTCTCTTGGAAGCAACATATTTTTTATGTTTCAAATAAATGAAAAAATTCTGTTCCGTCTTAGTAGAGTTGCCAGAAATAGTTTTGGTTTCAAATCTAATGTCCCATCCCTCATCTACAAACAAGGTATTGTACCGTTTATTTGTTACGGTTCTCGAGTATGGGGTCCTGCTCTGAAGACAAAAATAAATTGTCGGGTCTTGAGGAAAATTCAAAGGAAAATACTGTTACAAGTTATTTCTGGGTGTCGAGCGATATCCTATGAAGCTGTGTTTTCTATCTCCGGCTTTCCACCTATTGACATCTTTATAATCTATAGTAATGAATTCAAGAACGCAGCGAAGAACCTGGCCCATAAGAGTCTAGAAGATTTCCTTCAAATTTCTAAACTTCCTCATCCTTCTGAAAGATTTCCTCTTAATTTAATTAGTTATCACAATAATATCGAAGACAACTTTCCTGTTGTCTGTTTTACAGATGGTAGTAAAATTAACAATAAGGTTGGGCCTGCATTTGTTATTTTCTAAGATTATATTGAAACTGAAACTCATCAATTCAGAATAAGCGATGAATGCAGTGTTTTTCAGGCTGAATTGCTTTGAATAGCACAAGCTGTTTCTTGGATTTGTGACAATGAAAACCTTTAATCAAAGTTCTTAATTTCCAGCGATTACTTCTCATCTTTATATGCCTTAAATAACATCGATTCCCTAAACCAAATAATTGTTAAAACACAATCCAACTTGAGTTTTCTTCAAGGCAGAGGTGTGCAAGTTTCCTTTTTTTTTTGTTAGAGGTCATACAGGAATCGATGGCAATGAACGCGCCGACTGGCTTGCCAAAGAAGCGACAAAATTAGTTAATTCCATTCCTATGAGCATTCCGAAATCCTATTTAAAGAATGTCTTTAAAGATAAAGTTATATCTGAATGGAATACTTTATATCAAGCATCGACTAATGCGCAACTCACTAAGGAATTTATTCCATCCATACAGAGACGCCTAAAGGCTAACTTCTTGGAGTCAAATTTTAAGCTTATCCAGTTTCTGACTGGGCATGGAAACTTTAAAGCGTATTTAAAACGATTCAATTTGTCGCCGACTGATATGTGTTGGTGCTACAGTGGTGCAGTCCGGGATGCCAAGCATTTGATATTTGAATGCACCAAGTTTATTCCGGAAAGACGTAAACTCAGGAACTGCCTTCTAAAGAACAATATAGCTTGGCCTCCTCATTTATCTGCCTTTGTACAGAGTAAATCATCTTTTATTTCCTTTTGTACATATATTAATATAATTTCCCCCGTATTATTTAAACTTTACTTCAGTGTGTTTGCCTACATATATTTGCATATATAATTTTGTATTTGTATTTTGAATATTTTATTTGATCATGTTTCTTCAAATGTTTTATATCATCTTTTGTACCTTAGAGTTTTAAAGGCTCTTCAAACATTCTACTCCAAAAATAATTCAGTAGAAGATGTTAAAAATCTGGTAGATGGTAATATTTCATTACACTGGGTTAAAGCCCACATTGGCATCAAAGGTAATGAACTAGCCGATCTGGCTGCCAAAGAATCTTCACTTAAACCTACAATTGACTATCACCTTGAAGAATCTGAAAGAATAATCAAAACTCGTCTTAGTAAAACTCTCATCGATGAATGGCAATTAAGGTGGGAAAATATTGAAAAGCGCCGCTTTACTTTCAGTATCTTTTCTCAGGTAAAAAGAAATAGATTTATTGACAATAAATATTTAGCCCAATTAACTAAAACCCATGGACTTTGACAGCATTATCTTAAAAGATTCAGTTTGAGAAATTGTTGTTGTAGATGTGGTAAAGATTATGATGACATTCCACACTATATTTTCCATTGCCCTATTCTTCACCATTTGAGAAAATTTATAAAACCTCAACTAAATATTTTCCAAATTCTATTAAACAACAAATTGAATTTAGAAGCTCAAAATATTTTGGTCTTCCTACATCATAATGAAAACAGAATTTTCCAAATTGAACAATAATTTTTCCTGGTTTGTCAAGCACTGTGGACAGTATCTAGTGAGTACAAGGAAAAAAATGCAAAAAGAATTCTATCAGGCCTTTTGTTCCCGATTCCTGGACTCCCTACCTTAGACTGAGCCATTGTATATATTTATTTTTCTGTTTGTTTATTTTTTCATTTACTTATTTTTTTAATTTGTTTATTTATATTTTTCACTTTTATATTTATATAAATTTTTTTTATTAATTTTTATTTTTCATTTTTTTTATTCTTCTAAATTTAAATTTCCTATTTTCGGTAAATTTTATTATTTACAAATTATGTTTCAATGATGCTGTGCAATATTATGTAGACTCTTCTGCTTGGGCTATTTAGACCTTTCCACTTTTTCTTTTTTTCCCCGTTGGCTGTTTTTAGCTTCTAGTTCACAAAATTATGAAAAAAAAATTGAATAGCTAGTCTTTTAATAGCTATTTAAAATCTATCTTATTTAATAGCTTTTACCGGTATAACGCCACTTATGGCACACATCTAATCATCATCAGAATACATCATCTACTGTAAGTTTCTGTTATTATGTGAGCAATTTTGTTTCATTTTGCTTTTGTTTGTGTATTTATTGGTTTCCCCCCATTTTTCTTTCTTCTTTCTTTGCATTTGTGCCTGCGTCCTTATATTTGAAATTTATTCTACTGTGAATTGTGTACTGACTTACATCTATAAGCCTTGTGGTATACTTTTTGGCACACAAGGAGTTTATACATCGAGAACAAAAAAAAGCATATGAAGCCAAGCATGTTCAAAATTTCAGATACAATCTTACTATTATGTATTCAGTTTTTTTATTGCAAAGATTTATATCTTATAAATCAAATAACTATGCCAGAAATGCCAAATTTAAATTAGTGTTCTTTTTAAAACTTATTAATAAAAGATAAATATTATAATTTGATAGTTGTGGATAAATATTTTAAAGAAAGGTTTTTCGTACCACAAAAGCTGCTTAAAAATTCAAAACATGCTTTTCCTCCTATTTGGTTCAAGTGAAAAATAGCAGCTGATTCAACGAATTCAGGGATCGGCAACATGCTGCTCGCAAGTCGTTGCGGCTGTTTATACGTGATGTTGCGGCTCTCCAGTTCCATCCGAAAAATTAATAATTTCCTATCAAAACCCTTTAAAAGATAAGAAATTAGGTTATTAAAAATATATATTCTTAACAGCTTCTATTAACATAATGGTTAATTACAAATGGCTACGCTTAACATGACCGTAATGAGAAATTTTAACCATTATTATTTTTTTTTAGAAATGATTCCATGACCAAGTTTATCTTTCAGCCAATTGCTTATCATTTCTGTCTCAACCAAACAACCACCATCTAGAGTCTAGACAACACACAGAGTCTACACAACAAATCTGTAGTTGCTTGTCAGTTATCCTCTGATAACTTGGTCGACCTTACATTGCATGTGTGTTAATTTAATCACTTGCCGTTTTTGCGTGTCGATTCGCTTGTTATTTCAAGAATACGATTTAGAAGCGAATTATCTTCTTAAAGTGTATATACGCGTATAATATAAAAAAAACAGTATCAGAATTGGATTACACATCTGAGGATCGTAATAAGGAATAATAATGGTAAATAAATTGTGTGTCGTTTTAGATAGCAAAGAATTTTTTTTAAAAATCATTTTTCAGCTCCATCCCAGCATGGCATAAAAAAGAGAAGAAGTTAACCGAGAATTTAATCAGGATTGAACGGAATCATTTGCATTCATGTGCAATATAGATGGCTTTTTACTTGTCTCATTTGCCATGAAACACTCGCACACAATAAAAAGTCAAATTCGGAAAGACTTCATTACAAAACATACCCAGTTTGCTGGTAAGTATCCAAACGAAAAAAAGCTGTTGAACTCCAAAAAAAGTCAAGTTTCATGCTAAGTAACTGGGTTCAATCTTCCAATAATGTAAATCTGGCAAGTTTTCCAGTATCATTAGAAATTTCAAAAAGAGGAAAACCATTAACAGATGGCGAGTACATCAAGGTTGTTTCACGCGTGCATCTGAAGAACTATTTCGTAATTTAAAACACAAATCAGAAATTATATAAAAATCATAGATTTGTCATTATCTATTAAAACAGTACAAGATAAAACTACTAAAATGTCTTCAAATGAAAAAAAAAATAAATGCAAATGGAAGACATTAAACTGGTTTCTGTCTTATCACTTGCTATAAAAGTGTCTTGCGAAATTAAATACACGGCACGTTACCATTTTTGCCAGATATATGTCATCAAAGTCCAAAAGAAGAATTGCTAGGATTCTAACGCTCTCAGGGCACTCGTAAAGAAGATGCAACAAATACTGTGCAAAAGTGCCAGGAACACAATGGAATATATATAAATAAAATCGTTTCTGTAGGAACTGAGGGGGGCCAGAAATATGACAGGAATACATAGAGAATTAATATCAATTTTTCAGAAAAAAATAAACCACGAAATTCTAACGTTTCACTGCATAATTCATCAAGAAGCGCTTTGTGCTCAACATTTCCGGCCGAAATAGTTGAGGTCACGAACTTTTTAATTAAGATTATTAACAGCACATTGGCAAAAGCACTACTATCGCCAGTTTAAATATTTCCATAAAAAATAGTGTAGCACCTCTATTTCCCCTTGAGCAGAGAGTGCATCTTGGTGGCGTTTTACAGAAGACAAGCAGTTGAACGGCAGACCTGCGCACTGAAGACGACTTTTTACCTTTGTGCTACGCTGAATGCTTTCGGCTGGAAACCGTGAAATCCCTCCACCATACTATTTTCTTTAACCTAATTTTCTATGTCTGTCTGCAAAATTTACAAACACTTATTATTGCAGTGTAGCTGTGTTTGTGTAGATAAAAAATAGTATATTTAAAACCGGGCAGTTATTAGAAAATCGCAACACAATCACTATAATTGCTAGTTTTCTGACATACTTCTGCACAATAAAGTGGGATGGCTTTACAGAGGTAACGTATAGCAACGTTTTGATTTGTTCTTGAGTAAAATAAAAACATTCCTCAATGAAAAAAACATTGGACATCCCAAATTGGAAGACGACAAATGGCTACAAAAATTCAACTTCATGGTAGAACCACAATGAAACTAAATGTAAAACTACAAAGGAAGGGCAATCCGTCATACACTTTGCTTGAAGTAGTTTGTTTCGAAAAAAAATTACTACTTTTTGTTGAAGATACGGACAGAGGAGAATTACTTCATTTTAAAAATCTGAAGCAATATCGCGATGACACCAATGCAATTACCAACTCGAATTACTTCAGCATAACATTAAAAACATTATCTGAGCAATTCAAAACAAACAAAAGTACTCTCGCGTTCATAGTAAATCCTCTCAACACAAAAACAAATGAGATCAACATTGAGACATTTGGAACCGATGCTGGATCGCTTCAAATGCAATTGCTGGATTTGAAAACTAAAGACTCGTGGAGTGGCAAGTTCACAGAACTCAACAGCAGGTTGAAAGAGTAGGATGTCCAGAATTGCATGCACATCGCGCAGCATAAATGGACAGCTCTAAAAAAATTCTGCCAGTTGAGGCCTTCATATACGACGCATGTAATAGTCTTCCAGAATGCTACAGTGGCGTGAAGAAGTTGGCAGGTGGAGTGCTGACGATCTTATGGATCGACTTATTTGTGTGAGCAAGCGTTCTCTTGAATGAATTTAAAAAAAAAATTGAAGTCAATTGACAAACAAAAATCTATAGTCGTACTTGAAACTTATAACAACAAACTATAAGCCAGATTTAATCAAACTTTCAGAAGGTATGAAAAGACATTGATCCCATTGATGTAACTTTCTATATTTGCGTTTTTATATGAATAAATATTATTCTGCATTTAAAGCCGTTTATTTTAAATCAAAAATATATAAGCAAATACTATAATATATCGACAAATTTTTGTGGACAAGTAAAACAAACAGGAAAATAACAAAAATAAACAGGACACAGTTATAAACAGTAAAATTTTGTAAAAGGCTAATTTTGGCTCTTCCATTTCAATAGGTTGCCGCTCCCTGAACTAATTCAAACTATATTTCATTCATATGAAAAACAGTATATTTTATAAAAGGAAATAATAATGACTAATGAATTTTTCATGAATGTTGTTGTTATTACTGGTTTAATTGCACAAGGGCCACATATGGCCATGCTGCGCCAAAATATGTGGTTAGATCTGTGAATAAAAGGTAAAATTTTAAATATTATAATTGAAAAATGGTCTTAAAAGCATAAAGTCCAGTATAACAGAAATCAGAACAAATATAATAAAAGCTAAAATATTTCAAATGTGAGAGTAAAAACCCAATGGTCTTCAAATATTTTAAAAAGTTATAATGGGGACGTTCTCCCACCAAGTCACAAATATGTGGTGACGATGCACCAAAAAAAACGTAATCGATGGTGATCAAAAGAATGGCAATCGGTTAAAATATGGATGACCGTATAATCAACATTGCATAATGTGTAATTGGCAGTCAATTTGGCATCGAGTTCACGCACCGGAATAATTGGCCATGGTTTTATGCTCTGTATAATATTATGCAATTTATTTGAGATTTGAAAATCCCAAAATGTCTGCCATTGTAGGCGTATGTACAGGAAATAACTCTTCTTTATATCACAATAAGGAATTGGCCGCCGCAATAAAGTAGATTCTGCTTTTGCCGCATGATCAGCAATTTCGTTTCCAATTATATCGACGTGACCAGGAATCCAACAAAATAAAATCTGAATATTCCTGCAATTCAGTGTTTGTAAAAGATGAAGTATATCTCAAACCAAAGGATGCTTAGAATTTTGAGGTTGGTTAAGAGAAACAAGAGCGCTCATACTGTCAGAGTGTAAGCAAAATTTACGACCATGTAAACTTGAAACTTTCTCAAGGGCGAGTAAAATCGCAGTTAGTTCAGCTGGGAAAACTGAACACGAGCTTTGCAAGCGGCAACTAAATGTTTCTTCAGTAATGACAACCGAGCAGCCCACATGGCCAGTGGTTTTTGAACCATCAGTAAAGATGGGAATGTAAAATTATCACGATGGTTTAAATAGAGCTTTTGCATAACAACTGGAGCTGTATTTGCTTAATCATACTGTGAAAAAGGATTATGGAGGGAGATCTCTGGAATACCCCAGGGTGGAATTGATATAGAATCTAATTTACGGAATTTTGAGGTTGGTTAAGAGAAACAAGAGCGCTCATACTGTCAGAGTGTAAGCAAAATTTACGACCATGTAAACTTGAAACTTTCTCAAGGGCGAGTAAAATCGCAGTTAGTTCAGCTGGGAAAACTGAACACGAGCTTTGCAAGCGGCAACTACTGTTTCTTCAGTAATGACAACCGAGCAGCCCACATGGCCAGTTGTTTTTGAACCATCAGTAAAGATGGGAATGTAAAATTATCACGATGGTTTAAATAGAGCTTTTGCATAACAACTGGAGCTGTATTTGCTTAATCATACTGTGAAAAAGGATTATGGAGGGAGATCTCTGGAATACCCCAGGGTGGAATTGATATAGAATCTAATTTACGGAATTTTGAGGTTGGTTAAGAGAAACAAGAGCGCTCATACTGTCAGAGTGTAAGCAAAATTTACGACCATGTAAACTTGAAACTTTCTCAAGGGCGAGTAAAATCGCAGTTAGTTCAGCTGGGAAAACTGAACACGAGCTTTGCAAGCGGCAACTAAATGTTTCTTCAGTAATGACAACCGAGCAGCCCACATGGCCAGTTGTTTTTGAACCATCAGTAAAGATGGGAATGTAAAATTATCACGATGGTTTAAATAGAGCTTTTGCATAACAACTGGAGCTGTATTTGCTTAATCATACTGTGAAAAAGGATTATGGAGGGAGATCTCTGGAATACCCCAGGGTGGAATTGATATAGAATCTAATTTACGGATTTGTACATCCGAAATTTCAAAATCAGCAAGCATTCTTTTAGTCCTTTCATAGAAAGGAAGAATGTTAGAAGGACGAGCCGTATATAGTCTAGAGTCCAATAGGCACAGTTATATGGCATATAGAACGATTTGAATGCCTCTGAAGACGAAAATATATTGAGCGCTTAACGGTTTTGACGCAAATTCAATGACATTTGGTTACAAACTACATACAAACTATGTACCGGTGATGTTCGGAAAGCACCAGAACAGATCCGTAAGGCAGAATGATGTATCGTGTTCAAATGTCGTAAAACATTAGAGCGAGCAGTTCCATACACTTCGCATCCATAATCAATACGGGAGAGTATAACAGATTGATAAATGTTGTTAAGAGGACATCCAAAATATTGAGGGATTTCTCATACCTATTTCACAAATGAAGAACATGAGGAAGGAAGGTGAGTTTTCGATCAAAAATAAACCCCAGAAAATTTACCTCTTGAACTACTGGAATATTAACATCTGGTATATGTATTACAGGATCAGGGTGGCGTTCCCGTTTTCGACAAAAATGTACACAACGGCTCTTTTCAGGAGAGATCGTATGCCCATTTTCATCAAACCAAGCAATAAGTTTGTTGATAGCTCTCTGAAGTTGCTGTTCTATTATTTTTTTTTTCTTTCAAAAAAATTGGATTTTTTTTTTTTTAAATAATTTAAAAAAGCATTTCTATGAATTAAAAAAAAATATTTCATCGATAAAACAACCACTTAAGCAGCACAAATTTGACTGAAAATGTATTAGTCATTAAGGTTTTCTTATTTGTTTAAAAAATTTGGAGATAATATGCAAGACAGTTCAAATAACTTGGATGCAATTTTGTTTGGCAAATGGCACCACTTAATTTGAAACATTTCAGTATAGAGCAAACAGTCAGGAAGAGGATGTGTTTTTTCTTTTAAAAGGATTTGGAATTTTTTTTTATGCAAAGAATTTAAAATTCATTTTGAAGAATTAAAACATTTAATCGATAGTACCACCAAATAAGCAACCATTTTTTGATTAATAATGACTTAGTCATTTGGATTTTTCTCTTTGATAAAGAAAAATTTGGAGAGCGTTTATGGAAGACAGTTCACAGTACTTGGATGCACAATTTTTTGGCAAATTAAAACTATCAGGAAAATTTCAGGACGGACCAATCAATACGCAAGAGAATGCGGTTATTTTATTTCAAAAGGAATTAGTATTTTTTTTATGTAAAGAATATCAGAAAGGCACTTCAATTAAATAAAATGATATATCACACATAGTAGCACCACGTAAGCACCCCAGTTTAGATTACATGTGCCTTAGTGATTTTAATTTGACTCCTTATTTAAGGAAAATTTGGAGAGCAGATATGGAAGACAGTTCAGAGAAGTAGGATTTACAAATTGCACCACTTAATTGAAAAATTTCAGTGAGGATCAAGCAATGGTCAAGAGGATATAATTTTTTTCTTTTAAAAGGAATTTGATTTTTTTTTTTTTATGTAAAGAATTTAAAAAAAGAATTTCGATGAAATAAAACTATTTCATCAAAAGCAGCACCAAGTAAGCAGCGGAGTATTGAATACAAATGCCATAGTCATTGAGGTTTTTCTCTTTATTCATTTAAAATTTTGCGGTAAAATATAAAACATAGTGTAGACAACTAGGACGAACATTTATTTATCAAATTTCACCAATGAATTGGAAAAAGTTCATAAAGGAGCAAGTAATCGGCTAGACGATATAATTTTTTTCTTTTAAAAAGGAATTGGGATTTATATATATATTTTTTATGTAGAGATTTTTAAAAACTGATTCGTTGTATTAAATCGATATTTCATCGATAGAAACCCATCTAAACAGCACAGTTTTGATTTGAAGTGCCTTAGTCATTTAAATTGGTCTCATTGCTTAAGGAAAATATGGAGAGCCTATATGAAAGACAGTTCAGAGAACTGGGATGCACAAATTGCACCACTTAATTGGAAACATTTCAGTGAGGAGCAAGCAATCGGTTAGACGATATAATTATTTTCTTTTAAAAAAGAATTGGGATTGATTTATTTAATTGTTTATTTAGAGATTTTTAAAAAGTGATTCGTTCTTTTAAATCTATATTTCATAAATACAAGCCCACCTAAGCAGCACAGTTATCAGTTCAAGTGCCTTAGTCATTTAAATTGGTCTCTTTGTTTAAGCAAAATTTGGAGAGCCTATATGAAAGACAGTTCAGAGAACTGGGATGCCAAAATTGCATCACTTAATTGGAAAAATTTCAGTGAGGAGCAAGCAATCGGTTAGACGATATAATTTTTTCTTTTAAAAAAGAATTGGGATTTATTTTTTATGTAGAGATTTTTAAAAAGTGATTCGTTCTTTTAAATCTATATTTCATAAATACAAGCCCACCTAAGCAGCACAGCTATCAGTTCAAGTGCCTTAGTCATTTAAATTGGTCTCTTTGATTAAGCAAAATTTGGAGAGCCTATATGAAAGACAGTTCAGAGAACTGGGATGCACAAATTGCACCACTTAATTGGAAAAATTTCAGTGAGGAGCATGCAATGGTCAAGAGAATATAATTTTTTTCTTTTAAAAGGAATTGGAATTTGATTTTTTTTTTATGTAAAGGATTTAAAAAAGACTTTCGATGAAATTAAACAATATTTCATCGAAAGCAGCACCACCTAAGCAGCACAATGTTGGCTACAAATAAAATAGTCATTGAGGTTTTTCTCTTTATTGATGAAAATTTTGCGATAAAATATAAAACATGGTGTAGACAACTAGGATCCACATTTATTTATCAAATTGCAACACTTAATTGGAAAAATTTCATTGAGGAGCAAGCAATCGGTTAGACGATATAATTTTTTCTTTTATAAAAGAATTGGGATTTATTTTTTATGTAGAGATTTTTAAAAAGTGATTCGTTCTTTTAAATCTGTATTTCATAAATACGATCCCACCTAAGCAGCACAGTTACGAGTTCAAGTGCCTTAGTCATTTAAATTGGTCTCTTTGTTTAAGCAAAATTTGGAGAGCCTATATGAAAGACAGTTCAGAGAACAGGGATGCACAAATTGCACCACTTAATTGGAAAAATTTCAGTGAGGAGCAAGCAATCGGTTAGACGATATAATTTTTTTCTTTTAAAACAGAATTGGGATTTATTTTTTATTTTTTATGTAGAGATTTTTAAAAAGTGATTCGTTCTTTTAAATCTATATTTCATAAATACAAGCCCACCTAAGCAGCACAGCTATCAGTTCAAGTGCCTTAGTCATATAAATTGGTCTCTTTGTTTAAGTAAAATTTGGAGAGCCTATATGAAAGACAGTTCAGAGAACTGGGATGCACAAATTGCACCACTTAATTGGAAAAATTTCAGTGAGGAGCATGCAATGGTCAAGGATATAATTTTTTTCTTTTAAAAGGAATTGGAATTTGATTTTTTTTATGTAAAGAATTTAAAAAGGAATTTCGATGAATTTAAACTATATTTCCTCGAATGCAGCACCACCTAAGCAGCACAATCGTGACTACAAATGAAATAGTCATTGATGTTTTTCTCTTTATTCATGGAAAACTTTGCGATAAAATATAAAACATAGTGTAGACAACTAGGATCCACATTTATTCATCAAGTTGCACCACTTAATTGGAAAAATTTCAGTGAGGAGCAAGAATTGGTCAAAATGATATAATTTTTTCTTTTAAAAAGGAATTGGGATTTATTTTTTATTTTTTATGTAGAGATTTTTAAAAAGTGATTCGTTCCTTTAAATCTGTATTTCATAAATACAAGCCCACCTAAGCAGCACAGTTACGAGTTCAAGTGCCTTAGTCATTTAAATTGGTCTCTTTGTTTAAGCAAAATTTGGAGAGCCTATATGAAAGACAGTTCAGAGAACTGGGATGCACAAATTGCACCACTTAATTGGAAAAATTTCAGTGAGGAGCATGCAATGGTCAAGAGGATATAATTTTTTTCTTTTAAAAGGAATTGGAATTTGATTTTTTTTATGTAAAGAATTTAAAAAGGAATTTCGATGAATTTAAACTATGTTTCATCGAAAGCAGCACCACCTAAGCAGCACAATCGTGACTACAAATGAAATAGTCATTGAGGTTTTTCTCTTTATTCATGGAAATTTTTGCGATAAAATATAAAACATAGTGTAGACAACTAGGATCCACATTTATTTATCAAGTTGCAACACTTAATTGGAAAAATTTCAGTGAGGAGGAAGCAATCGGTTAGACGATATAATTTTTTTCTTTTAAAAAGAAATTGGGATTGATTTTTTATTTTTTATGTAGAGATTTTTAAAAAGAGATTCGTTCTTTTAAATCTGTATTTCATAAATACAAGCCCACCTAAGCAGCACAGTTATGAGTTCAAGTGCCTTAGTCATTTAAATTGGCCTCTTTGTTTAAGCAAAATTTGGAGAGCCTATATGAAAGACAGTTCAGAGAACTAGGATGCACAAATTGCACCTCTTAATTGGAAAAATTTCAGTGAGGAGCAAGCAATCGGTTAGACGATATAATTTTTTTCTTTTAAAAAAGAATTGGGATTTATTTTTTATTTTTTATGTAGAGATTTTTAAAAAGTGATTCGTTCTTTTAAATCTATATTTCATAGATACAAGCTATCTTAAGCAGCACAGGTATGATTTCAAGTGCCTTAGTCATTTAAATTGGTCTCAATGTTTAAGAAAAATTTGGAGAGCCTATATGAAAGACAGTTCAGAGAACTGGGATGCACAAATTGCACCACTTAATTGGAAAAATTTCAGTGAGGAGCAAGCATTGGTCAAGAGGATATAATATTTTTCTTTTAAATGGAATTTTAATTTGATTTTTTTTATGTAATGAATTTATAAAAGAATTTCGATGTATGAAAACTATATTTCATCTTAAGCAGCACCACCTACGCCGAATAGTTGTGACTGCCAAAGCTATATATTTTTTTTTTCTTTGTGTAAAGAATTAACTTTTTGGTGAGCCTTATATTTTTTCCTTTATGGAACTCAATTTCATTAATTGGAATGATATTGGACAAAGACGTGTATTTGCTCCACTTATATAGAATTTATCCGTATGCACCACTTATATAAAATACATTTCGACCCAGAACAACATTTATTGAGGAGACTATTCAATTTTCAAATAATAAGGAGAATAAAATGAATTTTATGACGTAAAATAAAATTTGACAAATACGTTTATTTGGCCCAGCTATATAGAATATATTCGTATGCCCCATATATGTAACAGATTTTAACCCAGAAAAAGTATTTTTGAGAAGACGATTCGTTTTCAAAGTAATAAAGAAAGAAACGAATGTTTTCCTTATAATGATGAAAAGTATATGGAAGTTTGTGAAACGTTTATTCTTTGTAAATATAAAAAGCTCATTATTGAAAGATTATGTTGACCTCTCCTCACGTATAAAATAAGGCAGTTTTCATTTTATAATTTATATGCTTCATTTTTCTGGACGCAGTGATGAATATTTGGAACACTTTTAAATTTATCTTAATATTATTTCTTATATAGATTTCCTTCTCTTTCTCGGGGACCGTAATTTTTTTTAAAAATGAATTGGCAGTAATTTTTTTTGATACAGAATTATTTTCATTTTTTTGTTTATTTATTTAACGTGCGATTGTGTTGATAGCAATGAGAACATGTTTGTCGTTTACTTGGCTCCTACCTTCATATTCTGCTACTCGCTGGGCCATTTCGAATATCCGTCTGATGGTGTTTATATTAGTTTCACTAACATCAGGACTCTCTAAAGGTGGTAGTTGTTCGATTTCGAAATAAGGATAGGATCTGTCCCCGAGAAACTGCGCCATCACTCTTTTGTACACTGTCATCGGGATTCTGGGTGCTTCCGGGTCTGTCTGTGGAAGAAATAAGGGAATTTTTATTAGTATGAAAAGTTAAGATTATGCAAATAAATATAATAATTAAATCTTGTTTGGTTCGCATTTCATTTTACTCATTGCAGTTTGTGCTTTCCTTATAAACTACTCATGGTTACATAAATTTATTCCTTGTGGCATTTTTCATTATCCCCGATTATTTATCTGCGTTTACACCTGTTGAATGCTCTCCAAAACTAAAATTTATAATAAATGCTTTACTGTATAAAAATAAACATTGTAGAGAATTCAAGAATTTTGAAGTAATTTTTTTTTCTTCATTCGCTAAAGCATTTTATTGTTAAAATATTTGACGTATAGTTTCTATTTTCAATGAATTAAAAATTCCTATACGTTTTTTTTTAATTTAGAACAATATTCTAATAATTTTCTCCGCAAACGAAAGTCAACCAATGTGTATCTTTATAATATAGGATTGCTTTAGTTAAAGTTGAAATTTTGAGGAGTTTGGAACATTCTATTGCAAACCAAAGAAATCTTCATTTCTATGCTCTTCAATAACTGCTTGCTGGAGGAAAATAATTAATGCTTCGGTCTGTAGCTGGGGTTCCGCTAATAATCAAGCATAACTTTTGTTTTCCTTTGTAGTTAACTTAAAAACTTCGTGGAAAACTTTTATGTTCGAAAAACGGTTTAATACTGATTTCATCCAATACAAGACATGACGTAAAGTAATTCGTTTAATTAACACAGTGACCGTGTACCGAGTTCAAGTTTTGAATCTCTTAGAATCGTTATTAGGACCAAGTATGCATTTTTAAGTCTAACTGTTTTCCGTTCGACTAACTGAATTTAAAATTTGAAGAATGTAATTTTTATAAGAATATTAATTTATTTTCTGAAGTAAATAAATGAAATTATTTAGTTACATTTCAAGCACTCGATAATACAAATCAACAGAATGTTAACTCACTGAAGAATTTCATTCATAAATATTATGCTCACATTTCAGAGAGATTTACTAAAAATTATATCTATCAGGGCTGAATGACAAAAATCCTAAAGAATCAAAAATTCGATATTGCCTTCAAATTTGGTTCAAAAGGAACAGTCCAAATTTTATTTTTGTAAATTGAAGCGATTAGATAGCAAATGTGTTTTTTCTTAGCATGGAGACTCCAAACTGTGATTATTTTTCAAATACTGAAGTTATTTTCTTTGAAGGTCATGTTTTCTATTCATTTTTCTTTCATATACCAAACAGTACAATTTGAAGCAGTTACCTTAAATATTAAACCAGCGCCACATATCGTCCTAAACCAGAACTCGCCGATTTCTGAAGGAAACATTGAAAACCATTGAATTTTTAAGTCATTTGTAGTCGTAGAACCAATTCTAGGGACTTAAATTGATTTTCACTGGTTACAGTACCGGATAGCGAAAGTTTCAAATAAGCTTTAAGTTTGGTAAGTTAATTTCAAATAAGCTGTAAGTACAACTCCGCATCGTTGCAACTAGCGCTATGTGCCTTATAAAATTATCAAGAAATAAACGTATGATAGGTAGGTACAGAGTTAAAAGGATGGTACAAAGTCAAGAAAATTGCTCAGCACTGCACAGTTTTATCAGACGTGAATTGTTTCTTTTCAATTTTTAAAAACGCGTCAACACTGACTTTTCCAGCTATCAGTTTCCCGAAATTGGAGTGTTTCGTATGAAATTCCTTCACCGACAAAGATAGAGATTCCACGGTTTAAAATCGTTTCAATATAGTGTACAAAGTAATGCTCCAGAAAAATGGCATGAATATCGTTGGTCAATACATCCACCCTCCCAGCGCAATTTACATCTTAGGGACTTTTTTGATTCTATAAGACCTCTTTCAAAGGATTTAAATCGGTTATTAAAAATATATTTCTCAGTGAAATATATCGGTTTACATGGTTGATTGAGAAATCCTTAGGGGTGTTAGAAAAATTATATTTGTTTTCTCTTTGTAGTCATTTACATTTAGTGTAGTTTGTAAAAATTATTTCAGTTTGAATATATAATTTAAATTAAAACTAGCATACTTTATCACTTATATATTACATTATCACCAGTCTTTCTTTTCGAGATATTCTAGTTGTTGGTAATAAATTACTACATTAACGTTTACATTGTTTGATTTTTAACAATCAAATATTCGTTTAAAATTATGTTATATAATTAAGCTTAATATCACCTGTTAGAAACAAAGACAAGACACTTCAATAATAAGTTACGCAACTGTAATAACAGAGCACATTAATGAAAGGAACGGTCAAGGTTTCGCAAAATTGTAAGCAATTTCTTATTATTGTCAAAAGTTGGTTTACTTAAAATTCTATTCAATTGCAACTAAGGAATTAAATGTCTAATAGGAAATTGAATACAAGAAGCGTTTTCACTTACATTTGTCAGCTCCTCCCATAAATTGTTAAGCTCACTTATAATAGTGTTAAAGATTTCCATGTCCTATAAAGAAAAAAATAGGACCGTAAAATAACATCTAATAAAATCATTATCTTTATAGCACGCATACATTCAAAACGTAAGTAGAAAAATGTACAGATAAAATGATCATTTTAATAAAATTACATTTTCAATTTTTAGAATGCACTTATTTCAATCGCATGTCAGTAAAAGAAAGGGATATAAGCGAATATTTACTAATGAGCAATTCCAGAAGTTCAGCCTTAAATTTATAAAACTTCGTATGAGAAAAAATGTAAACATTTATTTCACCAATTTGATCTCGCATTTAATTATTCTATGGCTTTTAATCATATAGCAAAGAATTTGAAAATTCCCAATTCAAACGAATTTCTTTTATTTAAATTTTGTTTTGCGTGTTCATTTGCATAGAAAATTTTGCATACTAGATATGTTCTGATCGAAATAATTTTTCAAAAGTGACGGCTAATAGATTCTCTACAATTATAGAACATCTGATAGTAGGACATTAAGATTTCAAAAGCACACAAATAAATTGTTCTTTGCCGAATGGCTTTTAAAATTTTGCTTTTATTTATGATGTGAAAAAGAATTACACGTCTTTGTAAATACCTCCATTTGTGACATACTCATTCCAAATTATATCGCACGAGCTTCACCTATTAATTTGGCTGTGTTAATATTCACATAATGTTAATGATTTTGAAGTTCTCATTTAGAAAAATTCTGTCAACTGTATCTAAAATACCTCTTGCCATTTTCATGAAGTGAACAGTTGGGTTACATTATTTTATGAACATGTTAAAATTATTGTGCACATGTCACTATGCAACTGAACGCATTTATAGAACTAAACCGAAATAGTGATTGTAAAATTGCTCTTTTATCATTTGATTTTGAACTCGGTCTCCATTTTGCTGTTATATACGAAGAAAACAGTTTTGGAGGGTCTTCTGTCTGAAACGGGAGTTCCAAACTGTAAAGCGAATTTTCAACAAGAGCTGCCCAGAGAGAAAATATTATTCATACCCGATAGCTTTAAAAGATAAGGCAAAGAATTTCTGAAACTGATTTCAACTTTCAACTGAAAGTTTTTCAAAAAAATGTGATTTTATCTTTATAATATTCTCCTTTGATTTTTGTTAAAATTATTATAGCGTAAGAATACTGTCTATAATTTAAATTTCTTTGAAACTCTTATATAAAAACTGTTTTTTTTTTCTAAAATTTATATTCAATAATAAGCATTTCTAACGTTGGTGCTGTGAAGTCTTCTCAACTCAAGCTCCGGTTGGGTTGAAAAGACATCTTTCAAAAGCTAAATTTCATGGACTGTCTAACCGAGCCAGAGCATTTCTCCTTTCGATTTTTCGAGTATTAACACAATCTGATTTTCATTCAATTTTTTCTGCTGAAGTGAATTGGGCATGTGTTACAGACTTCTTCACGCTGAAATTGGTGACCTGAATTGACTTAGCAAACATGTTTAGTGAAGAATTCATTTATCATAATTTATCATTAGTCCATGCAATCTAAAAGATATCAGAAACTGAATATCTCTGATGGTATGATTTTTACTGTAAAATTAAATTTGCCTATCTTGTTGCAACAACAAGTTATTGTCAGAGAAATGAAAAGATTAATAGAAAGTTAGTTAAAAAATTTTTCTAATAAAAGTGTAGGACGAATATTGTATGATTCTCAACGTTTGAATTGTCGGGGAAGTAAACACTCCCTCAGACATAGTTTCACTTAATAAATTGAGATCAAAATTTGCTGAAAATTAGTACTTTGTTTAAAAATCGTGTATTGAATTCAATAAAATAAGCACCATTCCAATAAGTTTCTTGTTTCTTAAAAGATTTGAGCGAATGCATCGATTAATCAATTTTATAAGGGCGCGGTAAGCGTTATTTTACTTTCGATTAACATAAAAACACCGCTCCAAACTATTTTATTTGCAATTCTAAACAACTTCATGAGAACTATTGATTAAAGGCATTTAAAGAAAAAAAAATGTTAGTGCTGTACGTGCCAACTTGTAAGCATTTCCTTTGTCTAAACATTAAAGCAAGAGAAAAATCAAGCAAGAAAGTATTTTAAATCTTTGAAAAATGGTTGGTTCTTGATTAGCATCTAGAGAAGCAGTTTTTTCAAAGTTTACTCTAGTTTACTTGCGAAATGTAAATGGTGCTCACCGAGCACCAATGCAGTTATTCGGTGCATGACTAGATGTAAATATTATTTTCCATGCTTTCATGAAATAACAATTTTTATAAACACAAATGATAAGATCAAAGAATGGTTTAATACAGAGTCAGTCAAAATCGTGTATTTTTGAACAGGAAATGCTTATAAGTGTCATGCAATGAACTAATAAAAATACATATGGGAAAAGATGCAGTGAGCGCTGTAACACTGCATCGGGAGTGAACAAGTTGCCACTGCGCCCATGGCTACACAATATTATTTTTAAGTTAGATTCAAATATCACAAGAAAGTAAAATTGATAATATTTTTGAAAGATTAATAATTATATTCCGAGATAAATCTTCTTTAACATATGATTCTGAAAATGATAAGATTCTGGCAAGTAGTTCTAAGCTTATTTTTATTAGTAATTATCCACCTGTGCTGACCAAGTGATACGCCTTATATTTTCAAATGTTTAGCTTCAAGTGAACTGAAAATCGTCACTTAATGCACGATTTCCAGCATATATTTTTTAAGCAACAAATTGTTAGACATCCACGCTTACAAAAATGTTAATAATCTAGTATCAATTTGTTCATTGGTATATAACTCTTCCTAATAGTGTCAAAATCCTTTAACTCACAGAGGCCTTAGAAGCCTTGTATTTGTGATTATCTATCTTGTGACTTTCATGGTGTTTTAAATCTTATCTCTTATTTAAATTTTATATATAATATTCTTCCTTAGGACAAAAGAGACGAAAAACCAGAAAGTATTTGATAGAGAAACGAAAACGCTTTGATCTACTGTTAAATATTGAAATTTGTTAAAATTATAAATATTTTAAAAATAGTTGAAATCTAGGAAAATTCGAGTGAAATTAAATTAGTATTAATACGATGACTATTTTTTGAATAGCTAAAAATTCATTTGTACTTTTCGGTAGTTTTTGCAAGGAAATGCCACAATATTTCATAATATTTAAATAAATTCTAATTAAAATAAAAATTATTCCGAAATGTGCATTCCCATCGTCCAAAATATATGCACCAAGATAGGTAGCTTTTGGTCAAGCGATATGGTCTATAGAGCGCCAATGCACGCCCACACATTTATTTTTAATAAAGAAGCGATGCACTAGATTTTTGAAAGTTTGTATTCTCTCGTTTCTTCAAGACAATGTCTAAATTACATCTTTTTTTTTTAACTTTTCAATTGATATTTTATTAAATTTCAATCTCATTTATTAGGAAATTTATTGTAATTCTTTCGAATTTGAGAAAATGATTTTAAGATGTCCTAACACTTAGGTTAAGAGTACCGTTAAAAATCATCGTTTCAATACTTCCAAAAATTTTCAGCAACAGTTTTGGGAAAATATAGATTCATACAGATTTTGCAACGATGGAAGCAAGAGTTGAGTTAGAAAAAAAACTATTTCTCATGTGAAAAGTATATTCAGCAATGGAGTAATGAATTCATAAGGATGTCGCTTGTTCTCTCCATTCATTACCTCCTCTCACAGATTAAAATAGAATGGGACGTACTGAAGCTCAACCAAGGAGTGCATCAGTTGATGATTCTATTGCGAGTTTCCCACTAATCATAGAGAAGAAAGGGCAGGAGGCGGGTGAGTAGATTTTACAGATATGTAAACAAATCTCCGTGTAGGAATCAAATTTTGGCTGCCTTCAAAAGTAAGTTAAAATGAAAAGAATTTCGCCTTAAATGTTAGTTAAAATAGTCAATATAAAAAAAATGTACAAAAGTAAAGAATTGATTATTATGTCAGAAAAATTGTGTGAATTGGATCAGAACAAGATGATTTCATAGATTTATCATATTCATAAGTAAAAATAATTCTACGCGAGTGGACTCGAGAATGGCAATGGTACCTCGAATAGTGCTGGAGAACATTTAGTTTCATATTTTGTTTTAAAATGTATAGGACTAATTCAAACGAAGTCTTAAACATAATTATGCAAGAAAGAAGATGAATGGCCCACGATTCGAGATCAGGACAAAGGCAAATAGAACACAAATTTCTGATATGCTTATAACCATTATCTAAATGCAAAAAATTAGTTTAAGAAAAAAAAAATTGCTTCCAATGTAAATGTTGCGTACTAAATTAGAAAGATATGGAAACGTAAGACAATGCTATATTCGCCCAACTTCCAAGTTGCAATAATTAAAACATCTCATTCCCGGTTATATATTTTGCATATGCCTATCCCACATCCCTGAATCTCCAAAGATATGAAGTATTTAAAGCTTGAATAGCATCACCAGATGCAGGTGACGTTATTCAAACGTTCATGTAAAGTAATTTTTCTAATGATCTCATTTCAGCTGAACGGAACCACCTTTTTTGTCATTATTATTACAATTATATTAATACCTTTTCCCATGTTGAAATACATACTGAAATTTCAAACAATCAAAATCCTGCTTTTCAAGTGTATGAGATTATGCATATCCACTGCAAATATAAAGTAAGAAAATAAGTCTTGCAAAATTCACAAGTATTAATAAACCAAGCGACTTCCTATAAAAGCTCGTTCAGCTTCAAATTATAAAAATCAATTCCGCTTTCAATATATGTAAAGAAAAATTTCCGAATCGTATTAAATTTCTAGAAGCTTCCAAGTTTCAATTTAATCTCGCGCATCCGTATTCGTGACATGTATTGAAAAATAATTGGGTTAATGTTTCCCCTCCAGTATAACGGAAATAAAAAGCGAAATATTTACTTGAATTTCACCACTTAAAGATTAAAATTTTGAATTGATCATGCTATGATTAGATGCCTTGTTGGTTTTTAAATTATTTCACAAGTGGCAGAAATCAGCTTAATAAAACAAACAATCTATATTGGATTATAACAATAGCACTGTACTTACGATATCATCCAACTTAAGTGGATTATTCTTCCTTTTCTTGTTTTTATATGGTTTAAAAGGTGGGTCAGCTCTTGCTCTCTGAAAAGGAAAATAGAATATTTTACCGAGAAAAGACATGGAAAAATACATATTAGACTGAATAATAAATCTATAAATATTATAATCTGTAAACATATTTAAATACGCATGTTATGGAAATGTATAATTATACAGTTGAGAGTTCCTACAAGACTGTAGAGAGAGCAATAGGTCTCCCTTTGAATTTCTGATTCACTAAAGAAATGTGTCGGGTTCTGATCATTTCCCCCTCATTATCGTTTCCTAGAAGAAGTACCAACACCTACAATGAATCACACCGACATGAAGCATCGTGCACGAATTCCATGATCTTTACTAATAAAGATGAAATTGCAAGCGCACTGGCTCTCTACAGCCCATGCCGTTTGATTTACAGTATATCGGGAAGAATGTATGTATCTGCTTATTAGAAAATCTAGCATATATTATTTTGAAGAGTGGTAATGTGCACTTCGTAGTGTTTTACAAATTTTAATTAAAAAGTAAGCGAAGTCTCAACAATATTCTACGATCAATTCCGGAAACATTCTTGCACAAAATTATATCTTACATCGTTTCAACATTTTTTTTTTTTTTTTGTAAAAAATTGTCCTTTAGAATATATTTTTAATAGTAATTTTTTTTCTTAAATTGAAAAGCTTTTTAAAATCATTTACCTTAATTTCCAACAATGGATGTCTTTGAAAACGTTTCAAGTCCATCTACTTCACTGTACCTTCGAGTAACCGTGTTAAACAATACTGACTAGATTAGTGTATAATGTATATTCTTAAAAAGCTTCAAGGTTCTTTTTGGCGCTTCTAATTTCCTCTTCACATATTAAAACTGCTTTGTTGTTTTAAATCATAAGAGTTTGGATGTTTTAATTTCGGTGTTCGGATGGTTAATACAACCAATTTCTATGTTGTATTAACAGTACGTTATGATTTTTTGGCATAAAGGCTTTCTTAATACACTGGCTGAAACATTTAACTGACATAATAATTGATAGTATAATCGTTCATATAAATTTGAGTTCATAAAAAATACAATTAAGACTAAATTTTTTTAAATATTTCTAATAGCGGCAGTATACAGCTGTAATATACGAAATCTTTTCAAAAGGGCAACATACACTTTCGCTGTCAAGCTACTCGAGATAAGTAGGCATTGCAAAGGCAAAAAAGGTTCAAAATGAGGTTGGAAAAATAGCTTTCTTGTGAATAATCCTCGTAATATACAAAAACTTGCGTATTTTAATTTTACATTATTTTCAGACCACTTGTTTTATAAGTGTGCCCTTTACTTCTATTATGTCCTTATAAAATTTGCATGAATGTCCCATCTGTACCTTCAAAATTTAAATGAGTTATGCTTAAATGAAAATATAGGGGATCGTATATTGGATTGGAAGATATGAAGACTTGGAGAGAAATCCGTTCAGAAAAAGGAAAACCAGAAACTATCTACATTTGCAACGCGTTTGCAATATTTCTGTCCTTTCGCACATGTAATAATATACATTTACATTTGAATTAAAAAATCAAAACATCGAGTTACTGATTTTCTAAAGGATAAATTTATGGACAGCTTCAAATACTGCTATTGAGTTGCGATCATGCAATAAATATATATTGATAGGAAAGATTCAAATTTTTATTCTTCCCGATCATTTTTTTTTGTTTTTGCAATTCTGCTTTCTATAGCAGTAAAAAATATTCAGTGATTAAAATAAATCTTAGATTTCGGTTTCTTTTTGTGAAATACATTTTCTTTGGCATGCAAACTTGTTTAATCATAGCATATGATCTTATCTCTTCCTCAACTTCTCTTTTTTATCATTTTTATGATTTTGTTGGTTTACTACGTTTCTCTCATCATATTTGAGAAAATCCAATTTAATAAATATATAATACTTTTTAAATTAATACAAAACTGATTATCTTGTAAAAACTTTAATTTATAAGTATATATTATAATATGACAGTAAGAACTTTAAATTCTCTCAATTTCAATGTCCGGTTTAGAGACTGAAGAAATAAAAAATTTTTAAAAAAATTCTTCGAATTACCATAATTTAAATTCACGCAACTGCTAAACTGAAAAAAAGTAGAAAAATTCGTCATACTATAATTAGTTTCTTTTTCGTATTGTATTCAAAATTTACTGAAATTACTTTCTAGTATTCGAAGTATACAAAGATAAAGTATTATTATCTTAGAAAAATTCGAAATCCAGATTGAAAATCTTCCAAGTTTTAGGCTTCCCGATGTCAGAAAATTATTTTTTTGAATTACGTCTGTCAATAGCCGACTGAATGATAAATGAAAACATTTGAACTATGTGGATGAAATTTCATATACAACTTCAGGCCGAATTGGTAAATTCATCAAATTTTGAGAGAAAGTTTGTCTGTCCAGCTGTTCCGAGTTGAAATGACCACGATACTTACAAAACGTAAAAAGTATAAAATTTTATAAAAGTTCAGTATAAACATTTTAGTTTCACAGGTTTATTAGTAAAACAGATTTGCATCATTCATCCAAATGTGACTAAAGATTGGCCATTTATGTGCATATTTTGTGAATGCTATACCAACCACTCCGGTGACAACTCACTGCTATGCCAGCCCAATAGTAAAACCGTTTCTATAGTTTTATTCATATGAGAAAGCCTATTAAAAGAGTTCCATTTTGTAATTGAAACACGCGAAAATCCTTAAAAGTGTGTTTTTTGAAACTTTAGCGTCATTGCGGCACCTCCAATTGTACACTAATATTTTTTTTATAATTTATATTTATTTTATCTTTACCAAAAGACAATTTCTCCGTGCTATTAAAAATTAAAAATCAAAAAGATTTTTTTAAAACTTTAAAATAAAGCAAAAACTTCAATTTTATGAAACTAACATCCTTGCGACACCTCAAGACTTGCGCCAATATTTTTCATATTTATAATTCATTTTATATACACCACATGGCAACTTTTCCACACAATTACAATTAAAAATGGATTCTTTCGTTCCGCCCTATTGGACAGCATTAATACACCATTATTACTTACATAATCAGTTCTAAACTTATGCAAAAAAATTAAAATAATTGGTAAAAGCGCTATGATCTATTTATAATTTTCGTAGCATGTTTTATTGCAGAGTATTTTATTTCGTGTTTGATTGTCCTTTTTTTTTTTTTTAACTGTACCATGTTTTTTTTAATCTCGGTAATTTGAATAAATTTAATAATCTGCAGATATGTCACATAATCGGTATTTAAATATACCCCTTTTTTGTTCGTTATGTATATTATCTCGGAAAAAGGTTAAAAGATAATTTAAATTCATCCTTATTATAAATAAAGTTTGTGTTGACGCTCTAACAGATCAGACTGTTTGCCCGCAGACTTAACAAACTTGGCTCATATATACTTGCAGATCAGGAATATGCACCTCAGAGCGATTTTTTAAATTTTTTATTAGAATTTTAATTAAAAAATCAGGCGAAGTTTCAGTGTTTTTCATATTGATAATTTATTTTATTTACACTTAAAGATAACTTTTCCACCCTATTGCCAATTTAAAATCAAAAATTGATTTTTTTTTCTTTCCACCCAACTGTCCAAAATTCAAATGCAATAGTTATAATTTCTTTATTCCTTTCTCGTGAGATTTATTTACTAAAGAAACTCCAACACAAAAGGACAGTTTTTAAAGTAAAGATATGCAATCGCGCTAAAAAGTAACTTGATTAAAGGTTAGTGATACTTAATTATAAACTATTATCAATTCTATTATTTTATATGAAGCTAAATAGATTAAATGTATTAAGATGTACTTCCACTTTTTTCATCACAATAAAAGTTTATATAGACCTGAATTTCAGAAAGCATTCCTTATATGCTGCTAAACAAAATAAACAAATCACTAAACAAAATCAGAAGACACAAGAATCAGCACTAAACAAGTTCATTCGAAATTTAATTGCTGCGGAAGTCATAAAAATGCAGATTTATAGGAAAATCTTAAACACTCAATCGTAATGAATAATACTAACTGCAGTGCTAATATAGATGTTCAAATATTTATACATTTTTCTGATATTATTAAAAAAGCAATCTCACCCTGAAAGTTGCAACTCTTCGTTGTGGTGGGTCAGGTGGTGACTGTGGTGGGTCAGGTGGTGACTGTGGTGGCTCATGTGGTGACTGTGGTGGTTCAGTTGGAGGCTCGGGGGTTGCTTCAGGTATCTCACGTGGTGCCTGAATAGATTTATCAGCCTGAAAAGGATAGCATTTTAATATACAGAATATCATTACTGTACAGTAGGAATGTAGTCTTTGGCAGTTTGAAGCGAACTCAAAATATTTTTTCAGATTTTTTTCCCCTTCAAATGGTACTATTCTTATATTTTGGCGCAACATTATGATTAAGCTTAGATACTTTTTTAAAAATTCTACTTGATATGAAAAAAGGACAAAAAAATAATGAGTAGACTTAGTTTATTTGAATCAGACCGGAAAGATCTGGATTGTAGTCCTCTTAACGGCATAATGCATGCATAAGTACAATATTTTTAGGAAAGGTAAGTCAAATACTACAAAAAAATTCATACCGTATTTATGGCCTTCTCTTTAATTCTTCTGTGGAGATCTCTGTTCTCCTCATTTAAGTCATTAATTCGCTGTTAAAAAGAAAAATTTGTTTCACTTTAGCTTATTTAATGAAATAAAAATCAAAGTAATGAATTTTATGAATTTAATGAAATATGAACAGATGCAGACAAATGATACCATAAAGCAACAACTGGGACAGCTTTGCAACATTTTTTTTCTATACTTTTGTAAACTAGCCAGGTCTCGAAAACGCTCAAAACTTTCATAATTAATTAATCTTGTTTTGCGTTGCACGGAAATGACAATTTAAATAAAATATTGGTGAAAAGTTCAATATGTCGCACTTCTACTACTAATCAAACATGCGCAAAAACATCGCGATTTGGATAAAGTTGACATGCAGTTCTAGAAAAGAAAAATCCTAGTATCAGAAGTTGAATGTTTATTAGATTTTTAATGCAACTTTGTCAAGTTGTATTAATAAACCGAAATGTAAAATTTAAAAATAAATGATTCAGAAATGGAGTTGTACGCTGGTTTAAACAAAAGAGTAATTTTTACTTCGATTTAAAATGAATGGACTTTACGAACCAATTAAGTTGACAACCAAAAATAATTGTTTAGCAAATTGAAAGCATGCGCGCTGATTAAAACTTGTAAGCATAAACTAAGCATTAAAACCTGCAAAAAGGGGTTTTCTTTAAATGCCTCCTCTATATGATTCAATCTTGCACGTTTTATTGCTTAATTCAAAATCTTTTTTTAAAAAAAATCAAATATTTTTTTCTAAGACTTATAAAGCTTTCTCTGTTAAAGGCAATGGAAAAATAAAATGCCGGTAATTAATTTTTTTTATGTACAAATGTGCAATCTATACTTATAATAAAGTCCAATGTTTGTGTGTTTGGAATGATTACGCGATTATTGTATTGAACGCAATCGTCAATTTTTAAAAGAATGATTTTTTTCCCCCTTCATTTTTCTTTCTCCCCATCTCAAAATTGTTAGAATTTCAAAACCTTTTTTTTCCAACTAGAGAAATTCAGAATTGTATCTATCACATTAACCGAAGTTCAAATTAAGTAAATAATCAACTATTATTGAAAATTAAATATATAAAAGTAATTTTCAGCACGTGTCTGTATGAAGTAAAAAATATTAGAAATATGGTATTTTCTAAAAAGTAAATGGAGGAACAATTTTCTATGTTCTTTTGCAATATCTATATTTCTAACTCAATGACACAGATTAAGATAAACATGGCTTAATATATATAGAATAATCACTACAATAAGTGCCCATTAGTTACTTTAGGGTATGCATCTGCTAGAAAAATGATCTAAATAAACTAAATTATATTTTATGTAACTGGAGTCAATAAAGGCTCAATTGCTTTAAATTACGAATTTAAAATTTTTATTTAAGTCCTCTGCCTTAGAATCATTTAAAAAATATATTCTTAAAATACCAGTATTTAAAAGTTGTTGATTAAACTAAATAAATCACTAAACTGAAAAATTAATAAAATTTGAATATCACTCTTCTATAAAGACAGGCGATTTTAAACCACTTCATTGACAGTCTTAAAGAAAATACGCTAACCTTCTGCCAGAGTTCCTAGCCAGTGTTTTTCCTATCATTATGAAAATGTTGACTGTTCTAAAATTTATATAAAAAAATTTCATAAATCGTTTAGATTTGGTCGCAGAAGACAGAAACGTTTATTTAATAGTTGAAATGTCAAAAGTAGTTTGCAAAATATGATTCCTTATGACAAAAAAGACTAAAATTTAAACTTCATAATTTTTTCATAAGTACATTTATTTACTGAAATGAAATACAAGATAATATTGATATTATATACTTAAGAGATTATATAAATTGCAAAAATTATTCTGCACTGCTATGCAACTTCAAAGCCGAAAAACTCTGCTTTCAATTCTCATTCAAAAAAGACTTGGCTGTTTTCAGTGAAAAATGTTTATATTAATAGCAGTTTAACATTTTTAGTCTAAATTAAATTGAAATTTTATGGACGCTGACAGAAAATGAAAGAGTTATGTAATACAATGAACAGAACCGTTTAAGGCCTACACAATAGTATGACTGAATTATATAACTATCTAAATCTGAAAGTTAAAAATATTTTGCAAAATGCTATTAAGGGATCAAGTTCCATAAAATATTTGATTGACTATTTTAGTAATAATAAATGTTGGCGAACCAGCCGGCTGGTCGTCAAAGACGGCTAGTATAACAAACGCATCTCGGGAAGAATCATTTACAGGGAAAACTTTATGGTAAGGTAATTTTTAAAGTTAAATTTAAAAGGTAATTTTTAGTAATAAGGAAATAATTTTAATCAAATGTCATTTCGCAGATTTCGAATTTCACTGGGTAACTTTCTGTCGATTTTTTTTTCAAAGCAAAAGTTGTTTTTTTTAAATCATCAGCCAAAACTGACTTTATCCATGCGAAAGGCATCTAAGCTCAACCGCGTTAAGAATATTTTTAAAGAATAAATTTTTATTTATATTCTGATGCTATTCATTATGTGAATCTTCAAACGTTTCATATTTAATTACTTTAATTTTCGTATTTATACTCTTGAATTTAAATTCAATACGGTATATCGCACATAGCACAATTTATTTAATCTTTCCAATTAAAAAAGTAGCAATACATATCATTAAACAAAATTATGGATCCGAATTTTTTTAACATTAAATCCAGTGGAAATACGTTTACGTTATTGCCAGTATATAGCAAGATGTTTATAGATTGGCATATCTGCAAATTGCGATGCGATAAAATATGTCATTCTTCACAAGAAAATTACTGGATATAACGCTGTAGAACTTGAGAATGACAACTTAATTGGTAGATAATAATTAAACAAAATTTTTTAATCCATATCGGATTATTTAAATGAATGTTGGTGTTTTTCTTAACTAACTTTGTGGCATATTATTACCGATATTTTATTTTTACTTTTTAAAAATTCAAAAAGTTATACTTTTCAATTATAGTAATTTTTTTTTTGAAATAATTTTCTAATTTTCAAGAATTTTCGGATTATATGAAGGCAACCAGCTTTAAATCACAGCTCGTATCTTAAATATTATTTTTCGACATGCATATTAAGTTTATAAGAAAAATTTATAATTATGATGTTGTACATTATAAAAGCAGTTCCGAGTTAAGCCACACCTAGATACCCGGGAATTTAATAATACAGTTGTAATGCGTTAAAAAAAGAACTTATGACGAATCTTTATATACGATATATACTTGTTGATAAAGAATGTTGAATAAAGCAATTTCCCTGTTGATTTTCGATAAGGACATAAATGAAAACGGAGCAAAGTAGCATCTTGAATGAATTGCTATTGATTTATCGACGCTCAAAGATGCAAATGGAATTTTTTCATCGAATTTCTCACAACATATGAAAATAAACATATAAAACTTGTTTCTTACGATGAATTTTAGTTTTACAGTTTTTGTTTCTCGCTTAGCGTTAAACGAAGCTTTACACATAAAGAACCGGTGATCAATAGCAATTCAAATATCTCAAATAGGAATAAGAACATTCTTCCACTGTCAATTTGAACATATGTGACTGTCGATTTTCTTAAATGGTGAACGTTAGTGAGCGGAAAACGCTAATCAATGGTAAAGTTCTTGATCAAGTGGATAATTTTAAAGATTTATTTTAGACGTGCTAAATGCTATATCGAAAATTAAGACAATTGAGGTAGATTTTGACTACATGAAGAACTCAAATAGTGTAAAACTCATCTTATACTACATAACAAAGACTAATGGAATTATTTTTCCAACAATGCAGATTTCAACATTATCCATTTTTCTATAATTTAAAAACCTTCACAACTTATTAAAAAAAATTCAAACAATTAAATTCCACCCACTTTAATATTTCATCAAGGAGTAAAATTGGATATTTAAAGTAGTTTAAAGTCTTCACTACCTCCTAGACCTATGTTTTTTTTTTTTTTTTAAAATTGTCTTTTTAAAATATTTCTGGAAACCTTTCATTAGTTTAAAATAAATTCTTTCATTTTAAACAATAATTTTTCATTTATTTAGAATTTCAACATGGTTTTGATGCTATAAGTTATCTCCTTAAAATCTTAATAAATATTTTGACATAAAAGTTTTGATTATATTAAAATATTTATTAAATGAACTATACAGTGACATGAAATTTCGTTTCCGCACTTCCCCCCCCCCCTCTCCTCATTTTAATGATATTGGCAATAGGCTTCATAAAAAAAACTGCTTAACGCTGTAATGCGTAATTTTATCTCATTGTTGGATGTTTTTATTTTTTATTTTTTTTATTGCTTAAGAACCGAAATATGCAAGAATTATTGTCAGAAATCTTCGATGTATTCTGGAAGAACAATAGAAATATAAAGCTTATGCTTCAAAATTTATATCGTTATTTGATTTTCGAAAGCTCTTTTCGTGGATGAAAAGCGGATTATTTTAACTGCCCCGAAACATTCATTAAATAACTATCAGCATTTGTGAAAAATAAAAAGGATTTTATCGCAAACAATATCTTGGAGAGTTGATCAAATATCATTTCATCAAAGTTCTTAAAAATCACACGATTTTTTTAAAACTGAAAGGACATTAGACTAAGCGGATTTTGTGCATCATAATATCCTGTACAAATGTTTTTACATTAAACATTACGCGTATAAATACTTTACTCCAAAAATACAGATATTATACGAGTTCATTTGATATCAAAAGCACATATCCATGCCCGTATATTGTATGACAATTACCGGATATTTTCAAATTAATCTTTACCAAACACTGGAAGGTTAAAAAATTAACAGTTTCAGAAATAACCGAGAACAAATATTTCGGATATATAAACAATTAACCCATTGATAATTCCCCCATATCCTTTATTAAAATGAAAATTTACTTGAATTACCTCTTTATATTGCTCCAAGAGAGCATCTTTTTCTGCATTTTCGCACCTCAAGGCTCTATTTTGCCTCTCCAACTCCTCCAGACGTCTGACCAGACGTAAGTGTTCCTTAAAGTAAGAAGAAAATATTAAATCAACATCTCGATTAAAACAGCACAGATTCAAAGTTTTTTTTTCAAAACTTTCTAAATCGCTCAGTTATTTCTTCTGTTTATTTTTAAAAAAATTAAATTGAGTTTTAATTTTCCAATTCTTGAAAAAATTGAACTTTGATAAGGATATATTTTGATCAGCAACACAGACGCCTCAAACTAGATTTCATTTAGTTATTTTTTAGCCTAAAAATACATGCTGACTAATCCGGATATATTGATATCAATATTTATTGAATTATTATTTATTATGGTGATTTAAGTTTTTCTACGCAAACTTTTGTCATAAATAGCATCCGTGGCAATTTTAATAATAGAATAATCTACTTTTGCAAGAATGCCCTGAAAATCTATGATAGTCACAGCTCAAATATTCCAAAATATATAGTAAACGGTAAAACAAATGAAAAGAGAAACCACAATAATTTTCAGTTAGCCTAAATTAAAATAATAAAGAAATCTTATAGTATTATTTAACGTCGCATTTTAGCTTTTATATTCCATTAAAACGCCTTATTTTGAATTACGATTACCTAAGACAGGCTGAGAAATTAAAGAACAAGCTTCCATATAAAAATATAAAAGAATTGATGCCGCGCGCGCGTGTGTTCAGACCGTCGAAATGATAATTCAATGTATCACGCTTAATTTCACTCAGTTTTAAATTTTAATTTCGAAAATTTATTTAGGCTTTTATTTAAGGAGTTTTCACCAGTAGTTTCGTTTCTAATGATTGTAGAAATACGATTTACATAATCAAAAATTATTTCATCATTTCTGGAGGTTCAGAAATTGAAATATTCATTTTTCAAGAAAAAGTTTCAAAATTCTGGCATTGGTCAATGTTATTTTACATTGACCAATGCCAGAATTACATTTATACATTACAAGCTTTTTGAGGTCATTATCTAAACAAATGGATCAAATTTAGAACAAGTATGATAAAAATTCCTTGCATCTATTTTTAAACGCCGTTCAAATTGACTCAGATTTTTCGCTGATTAAGTCGGTTAAGCAATAAAACTTTACACTAAAGAAGCTGTCTTCCCTAATTTCGCAGAAATCAAATTAGAAAACCAAGAATCGTGAAAATTTTTACAGATGAAACCGTTAAGTGGAAGTAAAAATATGCAGAATTTTTCATTCATCGTCTGACATTCATAATTTAGGATTGTTGACAGATCTTAACGGAAGGGGGGGGGGATTCTTTTAATTTAGATTGCAGATTGTCTGTTATAAACTAGCTATCAAGCAGAGGTACATTATTGCAAAATTTGGTCCGTTCAAAGTATCTGTGCAATGGCATAAATAGCAATCGAATTGCAACATATCATTATAGAGTAAAAACACTTTTCGTCTGCCAATTACGACATTTTATGTCATTAATAAGCTGTGCTCTAACAATCATATACCTTTTAAACACAAATATAGGAGCAAAGTAGAAAGCATTTTTAGTCAGCTTATAATTATGCAAAAAAAGACAGAAATAAACTTTTGAAATTGTTTTTATTTCGTTTTTATAAAGCGAGATTCACACCAGTAAGATATTTTGGCTGACAATTGTAGATTTAAAGGCAGTGAAATAATCAGTTGGATATAAATTCCGATTGATATAAATAATCAGTTTTTAGACATTTTAGAGCAGTATATTAGTTTTCAATTTCTTTCTGAAATATACATCTGAACTAAGTATCCGATTTCAATCATTGATTAAAAATTAATGAGAGTTCAAGCAATTTCAAATAATTTACATTAACTTTCGTAATTAATATAATTGAGATTTCCTTTTTTTTCTACTAGAAATACATATGTGTTGGATCTCGTAGTAATCTTAAAAAAATCAAGCGTGATTCTTGGGAGTTAATGAATGAAAGTAGAATGATGAATGAAATAATGAATGAAAGTAGCAAGATTTTGAATTTTAATGGCACAAACGCCAGTCTTACATCTGAACTCAATAGAAGGTATTTAATCTGACCACGATTTAATATTACCAAAAATTACAGATAAGAAAAAACAGAACTACGAAAGAAGTTTAAAGGAATGAATAATAAATGAAATAAGTCTGATTAAACCGACATCAATAAGAAAATTTTAGAGAAAAAGGAGGATTGCACAGTAAATGTTTCAAGTTACCAACCGTTAAAATAGTTCATTCTTAAGTTAAAATCATTCCGATCTGCTAAAATAGGTATAACGGATAATAAATACTGTCGTCTGATAAGCACACTGGTGGTAGTTTGCCTTTTAATAAAGGATTATATGGAAAATATGCGTGGAAAGTTCTTAGTCTTTTCAATTTGAAAAATAAACATCAATAACGAAAAGCCGCAACTGCCCTTACAACGATGCTGTGGAAACTGCTCGAGTAACCTGGATATCACAGCCATATTCTCCGCTTTCTTTACGAGTGATTGCATACTCGTGGCGTGAGCTTTATTCATTCGAGATGCTCCCCAAATAAGTTTGTCGAAAAGGGAGGGTTTTCTAAGAATATTCAAGCGATGTACGAGCGTATGCAATAGCTATCAGCTTAATGCCGAACTTTTGTACACCAGTCCCTTAAGAAGATGTGCTGTTATTGCGGTTTTTGATTGGTGGAAATTTTACTTTAATTTATGAAAAAGAAACTTGATATTCTACCTTGGAAATGAAAGCGTGCATGCTTGTTGGAAACCCGCGATACAATGCTAAATGAAGTGTCATTTATTATAGATCTGATCGTCCCTACTTGCATTTTCTTCTGGATACTGAAATATAGTATATATTCAGTATCCAGAATGACAGTATTAAATGTAATAGATTTTCTATATTATGTAGAGGAACGAACCCTTTTCAACAGCCGGTATTGATCCTTTATATCCGAAAAATATTGTTTGCTGTTGTGTTTGGAAAAATGAAATTTGATTCAAACATTTCAGAAATAATTAATTGCCATATCTAGATGCGCGTAAAAAGGCTACACTACAGCTTTTTGAATTTGTGTAAATTATTCTTTCTTTATAAAGCTTATAGAAAACAAAATATTTTAATGAACGGTAATCTACCGACTGTAAAATTGAGCAATAAACATATCTTCTTCAATGATTAAAACTTAAGCAGAGCCAACACGATTTCATTTTTAGAGCCATCCGTACTGAATGGAACTAAGTACTGTATGCTTTATTTGGCAACAAAATAGCTTACAATAAATCGAATTGGATGTTAATTCAGAAATCTTGATAAAATGATCGATATTATTTGCGATCCTCCTTTTCTTTTTGTAAATTTTCCACATTTCCCATCACAAAATATTGCATTAAACTTATTGTATTCTATGTCCAAATAATGGATTGATTAGAGTTCTTGAATTTGGAACTTTACCATGCATAGGTTTCTCGCTCTTTCTATTTTAAAACATTTTAGAGAAAATTTCTGTCATGTAAATTGCAAAATGCTATTTTGCAAATGATATTTAAATTATTTGACACATTCGCGATGAAAATCCGAGTCGTAAAATGATGTATAGTATTCTATGTATGCAAGTGATTTAAAAGCGGATATTATATTTTCAGTATCTGTAGATTTAGAGCTATAGTCGATATGATAAAATAAGACTAGTATTAAGACTATTGAAAATCAGCACTCCAAGGAGCATACGCAAGTACCAGCATTACAAGTTCATCGTACATTTTCAGATTCGATGTTTTGGCACATCTCCATTTCAGATTTGAATATTGGTTTAAATATCAATTTTTGTCAAAGCAAAGATAACACCAAACAAATTCTGTCGTCCACCATAGGTACATTAGCGTCTCTGATAATTTTCAGGCTGAGGATGCAGCTTAAGTATTTTAGAGAAACGCAGAAGCCGTTTTTTGTTTAATAGAGTAAATACGTTTCAATCATTCCAGTTAGTAATGTTTTTCGCTTCTGTATGCATCTGGCGTGCCTAAAATTTCTAATGCACGCATAGAATATTTTGTCCAGAATCTTCCTCTTATGAATGTGTACCTAGTTCATAGTCATGGATGCCAAACCATTCATTCAAAACGAAACAATTATTGAATTAATCCATCAATGAACATTTCTAGAAAATATCTTTTTAAAACGCGTAAAACTACTATCATTTTTAAATCCGAGATTCTAATTTAATGATTCAAATAATCCTCTATATTTGTATCTCAAATAAAAGAATTTATGATTGATAAAGACAACTTGGGTACAACCGAATTTCTAAAAGTGCTTCAATAGATTAAAATAACGTTCGAATATGGTTCTATAAAGTTTCCGCAAATTGGAATGAAATTTTTCAACTTTTGTATTCACAAAGTAAAATTACTGCAGTTCCACTAGAAGCAAAAAAAGTTTACCGCATCTTCATAATGACCATGAAAAGGATGCTATAGAAGGCAAATCAAAAATGCTGATCAGACTTTCAAAGATCCTCAAAGTGAAATCAAATCCCCAGTTATTGCACTGAGTAATGTAAACATTCCACCTAAAAGCAAAATGGGTTGAGAAACAGTCATCCCTCCCACCCCAACTTGGGCAGTATTGCTACGCTTTCTTTTGTACATATTACCAATTCGTTTAACTTAAAACCCTTTTTTAATGTTTAACACCCTTCAGTTTGCTACCATTTCGCTTTTTTCAAAGATTTTTTTAATTCGATATATTAGTGATCCATTGTATATTTGAAGGTTGCCAATCATTTGCATATGATTCTCAGGAAATCTATTCGAGAAAGATAGTATTAATAGTCGGTCTTTAATAGTTCACGAAAGTTACCCATTTGAAATTCGACCTCATAGGTAAAATTCCTATTATTCTGAAATTTGGCATGCTATTTTTTTTAGAAGTTAATTTAATATCAGTAAAATTATCCAGATTTTTGTCATCGGTTGTTAAGTGGCTTACCCTTCCATAACAGAGTAGATGCGACTCATTCCAAAGAATATGAACTATAAAAGCTTTGATTGCACGAGTTTGGAAGTAAACCCTTCCACGCCAATTAATCTAACAAATCAACGATATAATGTTTAGAAATTTACCGCCTTATTTCTAGGAATAGATGGAAGTTGGGAATAACGGTAATTAGAAGATAATCGAGTATTGAAACTATCACAATGTAATTTTTGCATCTCTTTTTGATTGGGAGTAGCAGATGTGAAGGTTCCAATCCTCGTTTTTGCTTTCCCATATGAACCTACTGAATTGCGATATTTTACATCTGATTCAATCAACCCTTTCACTTCTAATCCGGCCATGAAGTTATATTTTAATAAGCCAGTAATTTTTTTAAAAAAAGGGGGTGCAGGATGTAAAGCATGTTATTAGTAGAGAAAACTTCGCATTACATTCCGAATTACCATTCGAAAAAGACAGAATCCCAAACGATCCATTAGTATGAAGCTTGCATTGCCTGGTAAGAGTTAAAGCATTGTAAACGTTCTAATACTGCTAATTATATAAAATGAGGCCCGAACACCTTTATTGTCATTCCATTTGTAAAACATTGAAAAGGGTTTGTTACTATGTCTCAAAATACGTGCATACAAAAATAATGCGTATACTAAAAGAGAATGAAGTATTTCCGCTTTTCATTAGGGAAAGTTTATTTCTAGTTATAATTTTTTTAACGTAACGAATTAAAACCAGATGGTTATATTTAAATTGCTTGTAAAAATAATTAAGTTACTTCACAAATGTCTTGTAATATTTCAATTGATTTTTTAATAAAAACTATGTAGTCTAGTGGGTAAGCTTATTAAAATGTCAAGCTTCAAAAGTCACAGTAGTGCAACTTAAAAAGGAAATTTTTCCAGATAAATTCAATGCAAGTAAGATTCAACACTATCAAATCTTCCGAAGCTGTAGGAAGGTTTAGTTTATTTTTTTGAAGGTTTGAAACTGTTCAGTTGAATGAATATAAGCCACTTCAATTCAAAGTAATTGTTTTCAGCCCGCCCTTTCAATGTATTGGACATATTTACAGAGGTAAAGTCAAAAGATATTTAACAAAAGTAGACTAAATAAAGTTCAAGATCTGTTTCAATATTAAGGGATCTTTATTTCAATTTACATTTATACACAATTTAAATATGTATTGCTAATTACAAAAACAAAAGTTCTTATTATATAGCCTAAATAATTTTATAGCAAAATTGGATTCCATTCTCAAAATCAACAAAGAGGAAACAATTACATCGAGACTATTTCTTTACTGATTTGAGATGCATTTACAAGTGTACGTAGAAAAAATGGTAGCAAACATTTCTAAAATAAAAGTGCACGAAAATTTTATGACAAATTAATATAATGACGAACAATTCACACATACCGGTCCATGTATCGATTCATCAGCGAAGTGAATCCTCTTTCCTCCTGCACCCTCTAAAAGAAATAAAAACGAAATTTTATTGCTCATCTTGGAATATTAGAATAACAATAAATGAAATAAATATAAACATATTGCCAAGCGTGTTCTAATATGAAATCGATCAAAACTGTATATGTGTTGTGTATTTGTACATAGAAACCACTTATTTGTATATTACTTTTCTTGCTGCATAAGCAAAACATTTATAAACATATGTATTTTTTAATTTGAGTTTCGCCAATATTATAATATATCGATACCTGAATTTCGAACGATATTAAAACATTCGGACTTTGTTACACTCCTGTAATTCAACAATTTTTCTATTGCTGTCTCAATTATCAGCTCACAAATTTAATATTTTCGTGGAATGAAGTTTGTAATGTTTTGCTTAATACCCCGTTGTGTCTTCAATATAAAGACTGCGAGTAGCTCATGAAAATGAATTCTGTTAATAATGAAAATGAACATTACAATTTTAATAATTAACATTTTCCTTTCGCGCAACATGAATGATATTGTAAATGCAAATAGCCATTGCAAATATAACCCATTTGTATTCAGGTCTATAGTGGAGCTAAAATTAATTGAGTAAGAATATTGAGAAAGCATCTGTTTGAACTATAGTCCTACATCAACCTGTTTCTCCATAGTGGAAATTTAGAAATTCGAGTTAAATAATGGAGATTTCTTACAAGCAAAAATTATGTTGTAAAATCAATTATTAATCTACTGTTCGATTCTCAATATTAGAATGCATTAAAAAGAATGTTTCTTCAGGTAATCATTTTTAATTTCAAATAGAAAATTGTGCAACTACATATCAAACGCAAATCTGCACATATTCCAAGTTAAAAAATCTCCATAATTAGAACAATAAGTGAATAAAAGTACAATGATGATGAATTCTTTTTAAGTATTACTGGAACAAAAAAGGTACGAAAAAAATAAGTGGCATTTTTCGATTAAAAATAATTCTTGAAACAGTTTTATCCCTCAACCCCCTCGAAGGAGATGAAAATGTTTTAGAAATGCGAAATACTTGCAAATAAAAATTTATCAATTACATTTAATTTTACATTTCATTTAATTACATTTAAAATTTATCAATTATCAACCACGTTCGAAATAAAAAAAGTTGCATTGTGGTTCCTGATGTTTATATATTTACAACTCGTTTTGCGGCTAAAACTTTGAAATCGATATGAACAGTTTCTCTAGTAATGAATGTAAAACTAGAGCACTTCAGAATACATCCAAGATATAACCAAGATTTTAATATTTTATTTTTATTTAATGATCAAATGGCAAAATAGCTGTAACTTGAAGACCTAAATGTATCTTGAGGAACAAATTGGGATATATAATTGATATTCCCAGGTTAATTATTTTGGATTCGAAAATATTCGCTGAAATTCAAAATAATTTATTTTTTTTTCATCAGTTCCATAAAAATTGGTAAATAACAGTTGCAAATTTAAAAAAAATCTTAATTTGAGTACACTCGGGTCTGCTGAGTGGCAAATAATTAGCGTAATTACAGCCAGATTTGGTTAAATCGACCCACCCACTTGATTGCACGATTTTAAGCTAGATGTGTATAGTCATGCCATTAACTGCAGAAAATCGAACCCAGTGGGTGGGCTGTAAAACATCCAATACACTCAGTAATGAATATGACAATTCGACACGGAAACACGAATACATAGCTAGTTACAGTCTTACACAAGAACGACTCTACCAAGCAACAGAAATTCAACTGAAAATGGATATTAAACAAACATAAAAGCGCAAAACGCCAGGGAACTACAACTCCAAATAGACTTCACTTAACTACTCACTCGAGTGACACGTTGTAGATCCTATAGCAGAGCTTCAAATGTTTTATCTTAGTTTCTAATAAATACATCTCTAAGATTTCAGCAATTTTATTTTCTGCGCCAAGTGGGTCCCAAGTTAACCTCCAATGTCAGAAGTCATTATATTGGCATATATATCTGTAAAACTACCTTCTTTACCAGAAGACTTGCTTCGTATAAAAGCAGTATTACAAATTTGTAATAATGTCTTTATTTTCTTCGGTAATAAAAAAAATTGCTGAAATTCTGTTTAATTTTTAACGTCTAATAATTCGTTGTTGATTAAATATAGACCTAATTCCGTCAAACAAATATGAAATTTTATCAATTTTCAATGAATAAGATGCAAGTGTCCAAAATTGTTATATCTCGAGTGTATTTTGGATTCACAGTCGCCGTTAGTATGAAATTCTGAAGTGCTAGAAAATATTGCAAAACTTACCTTCAGGTTCTCCTCCAGGTCTTTTAGACATCTAAAGTAAAGAAATAAAAAGTAAGTTTTGACAAAGTGGATACGAATATAAACTGCATAAACACACGATTTCGGTTTGAGCTAAATAGAGAGGAACCGTGACGATTAGAATTAGAATTTTTTTTATAGAACATCCTATTGCTCATTGCATTATTGCAGTCAAATATATAGTAAATTAACAGTTATATACTTTATACCAGATGAAGATTAAGAACGCCAGATGCCCTAAGAAAGTAACTCTTCGTTTTCCATGGGAGAGAGTGAGGTTAAAGATTTTTATTAATGCCAAGAACTTTTTTTGAAAACTTGGTAACCGTTTATATATAGCAAATTCTGAAATATTGAAATTCGCCAAGTATGTTGCTTGATTCTTCTAAATATCAGGATTTTAGGGGCTTTCTATTTTCTGTTTAAGTAATACGTGATATCAAGATATACCTGATGGAATTCACATATTTTGTTGAACAGTTAGTTACAGAATTTAAATTTTCATACACCCTTGTAGGCTTTATCCATTTGACTTAATTGAGCTATCAAGAAGCTGCTAAATTAAACTAAAGCTATTATTAAAAGCATTAAAAGCTAAAACATTAGAAATATATGCTATTGAATTCGGATGTTACTTTATTATAAATTTTAATTCACAAATTAAAAGAGTGAATTAAATTAAAACTAAAAATGTAGTCATTTTAAATCTGATATCATTTATAAAATGGGAAGAATTAGGTTTGATATTTGATCTAATTGTATCAATGATTAGTTGCATTTTTAAACCTTTAAATAGCCAGTCAATTTCAGAATCGAGAGTTATCGAATTTAGTATTTAAGTCTTGAACTGATGCGAGAACTGAAAACTCGCGTGTTTATTATCATAACAAGCTTAATAAGATTTGTTCATATAAAGTACGATTATTTCATTCTATCCAACTATATAATGAACGATTAAATAAGATGTTTAAATCACATTTCTTGTACGTTTAAAATAGGGTCGGTCTCAAAGTCTGTATATTTAAAATAGAGCCTGAAAACCGTTTAATAAAATTGATTAAATTTTGTAGTACATGCCGATAAATTGTACAAATTGTTAACTTTAATTTTTTTTTTAAATTTGACCCTAAATCAAACAGTTTTAATTTATTACAACTATTAGATTGGAATCCAATTTAAGGAATTTTTTAACACCAAAAAAATAAAGGATAGAACATCCAATTTACAAACTATTCGAATTTCACTGATTTCTATGGATAGACAAATTAACGTCACCGAATTATACAAGAAATTTGCGTACAGTACTAAAATACAAACGGATGGCACATGAAATGAATTGGAGATATTTGTCCTTTAATAAAAATCTGCTTTCAAGATACAATTTAAAAACCCAATTTCATTTCTTTCCTTCACATAACATCGCTAGACTGCAAATGCATATATATTTAAAACGGATATAACAAACTGTTTCTAGATGTTTGAATGGAAACTATTCAACTCAAGCAAAAGATTCCTTTTCAAGTAAAAGGTGACAAATAAGCATATTTTATAAAGAAACATTCTACAAACATAAAAAACACAGAAATTAGAACCTTATTTTTTTAATGATTCAATTCACAATTAAACAAATACAATATTTTAACTAATTGCGAAAAGTAAAAAATTTGTGTAAAAGTAAAAAAAGGTTAAAATTTTAAATGTTCGAAGGACGTAAATTCAAAGATATTAGATGTGCAAGTAGAAAATATTTGTCAAATTTAACTTGAAAAAATACTCATTACAAAAATGGATAATCGAAATGTTCGCCATTACTATGCATGTTCTTTGTTTCTATTACTTTAAACAAGACTGCAGCCATTGACTAGTTCAGGTTCCTATCGATGTTTAGTTCTTGTATCATTTACAGTTTTACTATTTAAACCGACAATGCTCATCTGCAATAGTTTTTCTTCAAGAGTTTTCGACAGAAAAGGAAGTATTTCAAGTATAAATGAAATGGGAACGCTAAAAAGGAATCGAATTTTAGGGCAAATTTTTTAAATAAGCATTTGTTTTATAGAAGCTTAAATTTTCACCTGTCGGAGTTGTATGCTAATACTCCGGCAGTCGAAATGATCAATTTTAACTTTCCAAAACACGTTTTAACAAATTCACTGTACCAAGAATAACTGGCGTATGGCGTCAGGAATGCTTCAAAGGCAATGTTTTAACAGTCTTTACGTATCTTGTTTTTATCGAAATACATCTTTGGAAATTTAGAAAGGAAGAATTGCAGTCGCCAATTTATCCATTAAGTAGGGAATACCGATTAAAGAGTTTGCTCTTCATTAAATCTGAATCTAAAAGCTTTAAAGTAAGTAATTTTCAAATGATACGACCGCATTAAGTGCTTCCATTATACTTAAAACCTCGTTTAAAATGCCACATTTAAACATTCATATTTCTACTACATTTATGTACGGGATTTTTGGTCGAACATTCAAAAACCTTGCTGTCAAATGAAATATCAAGTAACCTCAAAATGATGACTTAAGCTAAACTTGAAATTTCAAAAAGGGTGCATTTGCCTAAGATTTGTTTCTTCGCTCCAGAAACCAGAGCAAATGGTCGCTCCGAAATGCTCCCCATTCGAGGTCTTCTCTCTACCCCCCCCCCCCCCCACAGAAAAGATAACGCAACTGGGTTTTAGCCGTATGTCTTGCATAGCATTTTGTGGATATTGCACAGAAATATCCATTAAATAGCTATGGCATATCAATATCTGTTAAATATAATTTGTATGTATTTTGTATGATTTTTTCCGACCGACTAAAAATTTGACAAGAAACAATTGTTTTCATAAGATCATAAATCGAATTTTATTGATTAATGCCATTGCGTATACACATGTGAAAATACAGAGCATCAGATGGATTTCGTCCAAATTTGATGCATATCTAAACTTTAGATGCTTAAATTATGTACAAAATTTCGTTTACTTAATGAATTAAGTTTTATAGTTACAGAATTCATCTGTACTCGGTCACTCTTACAAGGAATTACGATCAAAACTCGCTAGAAATCAACAAATTTGGTCATGTGTTCATATACCAAATTCTATTCATCTAGATCTAAACATTTGAGTGATTGTCTTCAAAGGCAAAAAGATGCGCGTAATGCCGATGTGTTTTCGGAAAATTTAGAAAATCGATTTCGATTTTGACTTTCACAGTAACTGGCATCCGAATTATTGAAATAGAATTAGAATTAACACGGAGTTTGTTGAAAATAATTACAGAAAGCAAAAACGCTTATCTACTACCTGAATAACAATTAAACATTTGTCGGGGCTTTTTATTTTGTATTTATCTTGCCGTGATTGAATTCCAATGTCTCTTGGTTTGACTAAGGAAGCGATAAATTTCCCAAAGTAACGAAGAAAAACATTTGGATATCTTTCGATTGCTTGGAATGTACCTTTGACTTCTAATTAAAGCGATATGAACAACGCTAAAGAGTTTCCTCAAACATACAGTAATGAGCTTTTGAATTAGGAAGCGTTGAAGAAAATTACAAAGCCTGGAAGAAATTCATAATGCGATTATCCAAAATAGAGAAGTAAATGAAAGCGACTCTTCAGAAATAGAATTTAAAGGGCTGACCTACTCTATTTTAACAGCATTTACCAAAAAAACTGATTGGAAGCAAAAATTTATCAGCCATAATAATCGATGATATGGGACTTGCATGTGAACATCTAGTTTTCTATGAATGAGTTTTATTCTTCAGTCCTGGAATTAAACGCTTATGTTATTGTTTTAGAATTCAACAGGAATCGAACAAGCATCACCATCTGGTTAACTGAAAATTAATTCTACTAGTTTCAAGAAATGTACTTATCTTTAATTTCAATTAAGAAAATTTGGCGATCCCTGGGGCAAATCTAGACTTTAATCCAGAATTGAATTAGTTATTCCATGAAATATTTTGAAAGATTATAAATTTTACACAATTGGTGAAATGTCAAGCACCCTAATTGAACTACACAATATATATATTTGAGCATTAGACCTACCCTAATTGAACTACACAATATATATATATTGAGCATATCAGTGAAGTCGCCCATTCTTGTGTGATGCGATGCCTAATATTACCAGGCAGAAATGAATAATTTGTTACTGCACACTTTAGATCGTTTAGTTATAGAGCATCTGTTTCAAGCATTAACACAAACGGAAATTACATTTTAACTAGCTTATTGACTTGCGAAATAACTTCAAATATGCAGATAAGAGACAAAATAACTTACAAAGAGTGAGGTTTCAAATTAATCTGAAATATTTTGACTAATTCGTATGACACTCATCAGTTGCACTAAGACATTGAAATTTCAAAACTGAAAGGGATTATTTTTTATAAATCACAGAAAAATTGTTTCTTTACCAAGTCCAAAAATTCTCTGCCCCAGTTAAATTTGAAAGCAAAATAAAATTCGTCCATAAAATAGTAATAAATGAGACAGGAAAATATTTTCTACTTCACTGCAGCATTTTCATAACTTTCGGCATAGAAAATTTTACAGAATAATTTCGAGAAGTGCTTTATGGGGCTCTTAGATGGGAAACGTTTGCTGTCGAAATTACATTTTAACAGAAAAGCAGGTAAATAAACTCAAAAAACCATTCAAACACTAAAATATCCTTCAGAAACAGAATTCTATTTACAAACACGAAGGAAAAGATACACACTCCTATTCGAATCAACTGCATCTCATTAGAAGAAATGAAGATTTGAATTAAAAATGATTGCAGACATATTAATTTCTTATAAACACGATTCCAAATAATATTTGCAATTAAAATAGAAAAACCATGCAAAAAAATGTAAATACTAAACAGATAGCAAAGACAAAATTCCAAATTACTTATTGTACAATAAAATGAGGAATGTGAAATGCATTATAAATTTTAAAGTTATAAATTTATGAAGTCATAAATGTTGATTTCATAAGATTAAGAAAATTTTAAATTTAATAGAGATTAGATTTTATTTTAAATATCTAATGAGCAATACGCTTTCAAGTGATTGAAAGAAATGATCATAGACTAATCGTACATTATATGGTATAACTATAGTTATACATTTATAAATTAAAGACAGCCTGTAATAAAGAATTTATAGGAAAAATTAGAAAAAAACTGATTAGAATAAATTGAGTTTTAAATGCATCGCATCGAAAGATTGGCATTTTTGAAAAAGAAACCCTTTAGAAAGTTTAATAAGAAGAACTTAATTGCAAATACTGAGTTTTTTTTTTTACTTCACTAATTCGACTCTCAAGCACACTATTTAATTTTAATAACGTAAATCTCATTGAAATTAAATCTTTGTGTTTACATATTATCTATTACTTACATTAAGAAAGAAATACAGAAATCAATTTACTTACTTTCAATAATTTTTTCTTCTTATCACAAATTTATACTAATAAATCAAATAGTTTTCAAAAATACAAAGGCAGGCAATATTATTATTATTATTATTATTTTACTTTACTTTACTTAAGAGCAAATGATAACATAAGGTCTTAAGTGGGAAACGAGAATCTGACGAAACTCCATTTATATACTAAAATGTCACATGACTCAAAAAAAAATTATGACGAAGAATTGAACAGTTACAAACGGAAGTTACAGTTATTAGATGGTAGATTAATAATAATTTTCCTGTAACTAAATGAAAAAAAATTTATTTCAGCTTGAAAGGAATTGGAAAATCTTTCAAAAATTACTTCAAATCTTTTTTGAAAGGCAGACTTATTTTCTCCTAGAGATTTTTGGTCATCCTAGAATGAATGATAAGGTCTATACTTTGAGAAGTCGACAAGAAAAGATGTTTCTCCTTCCATTCCAGCAAGGTTCAAAATTATTGATGCTCAAAATTCCATTTTGACGTGTAAACGTTAAGACTGATAGAGCTGAAAATAAAATATAAAAACAATGGGAGGTAATCGTAAAGTGTCATTATAATATTTTAAAAATCTTTTTGTTATTCTGTACTTTTAAGATAGCCCCTTTAAATATTAATATTTGCTCAATATTCTGTAATTGGAAGCAATGGATATAGAAACACAACTATTACTTTCAATAGAAAAGGAGAATTATATAGGAATTATGAATGTATAGTATATAACTTTTTAGGTGATAAACCTTCATCTTCAAATTCGTAGGATCATCGGTCGGATTCACAATGCGATCCTGACAAATTCTGTCCTCGAAGGTTCAGCGTCTTTAATTTGTGCTGGATTCAGTTTCGTTTAGTAAGATGCAAGGATTCTGTTCCTGTCTGCTGAACGATGTTTATGATTAAGAGGTTCGAAGAAATCGGGTTTTCTAACTGCAGCGTAAATTCAATTTATTACGTATAGTATTTAGCTAAGATTAAATAATTTTTTTTGTCTGACAAAACTTTGAAATAACTATAATAAATGTAAAAGTATGATAATAAAAAATTTGGGGACATAACCATTTTAACTGAGTTTTTCCATTTCAATGACCACTGCAGATGATGTTCCATAGTATTCTATTAATGCACACCAATATTCATTAGTAATAATTTAGGATTCCCTTATTTAAAATAATTCTATACACCAAAGGAAATTCTGCATGTAGGCACATGAATAGCATATTTCAAATAAAATATTTTAATGATTTTAAGCATTTGTATTTACACACTTGTCCGTGATAATGAGTTGAAGTTTTACTGCATCAAAAACTCATAAAAATAATTCGTAGCAAGATTTATAGAATTTTTATCTTTGAAGATGTCTATTTGTTTTTCTCTTTTGGGCCTTCAACTCTTCTTCGTAAAGTCACAGATTTGGGATCAAAGAATTCTTAATTCAGAATTCGATCAAACAGCAAAGAGAAGCACTCAATGCAAGACAAATACAGCAGGGCTGGACGTCCTTTCTTTGCCGTAGAGTACAATTGTTTACAGATTGGCGTAGACCTACCAGGGACATCATCCTCATTATCTGATCAAAATTATATTTACAATCCTCAAATAACTCTGGTGTTGTATTAAAAGGGATTTAATATATTTTAACTAAGTTCTAGAAAGATAAACAGGCCTTTCCATTTCTTACATATTTTAACATTTCATTTAACTATCGATTTGGTTTTCAATGAAATAGTAGCCGCCTTTGGCGCCTTTCTTGAGCACATGGTTTCAACCAAATCTCTTTCTATAATTTGATGCAAAAATAATATTTAATAGTCTGTAAACTTAAACCTCAAATTGATAGAGTTTAGTTCACTCTGTCAACGAAATATTTTTAAGCCTCTCCTTGGGATATTCCTTAATTCATTGTTACTTTAATAAGATATGGATGTTTTTCAATATGCGATGCATACCTTCCTGAATTTTTTATTGCGAGTAAAATTTTTTAATGGAATCAGATTCATTCCATTATAACCCCAGGAAAACTTCATCCTCTGGGACATCCCTTTTCATTCTGCATTCTGTTCATTTAAATTCGCGTTCTCTCTTCTCAAGAAAATTGCATAGTAAAAAACAAAGTCTTTGTACTAAAGCTTATAAAAAAGAAGGAAAATCTCGCTCTTAAATACATGATGGAATAACTAAAAAAGTTATGAATTTCATTTCACCAATAAAAAATTATATCAGTAATCATGCAAATAAGTTTATTTCAAATGAGTCAAAATTGAAAGCAAGATGAATGGCAAAATTGATACTGCAAAAAATATAATCTTTGTTAGCATCAAAAATATGTAAAATTCCGTCTTATCAGTTAACATTTTAGGCAATTATAGCAAAAAAAAAAACAAAAAAAAAACACGAAATCTTGTTAGGTTTTGAATCAATTAAAATGCTGAGAAAATAGAAAGATTGCTGACATATGACTATTTTCACATTCTAAATTATATTTCACTGAAATTTGGTAATTTTGAGTTAAATAATATAATCTGTGTATTGCAATTTTTTTTCTGTATATCGTTTCACCATACACACCCTCACATTCTCCTTAATGGCATTCTCTGCTAGAAGATAATATTTGTTACTTTCTTTGGAGTCCAAAAGCATTTCTGTATTCACCCAGTTAATTTAATTTGTAGAACACTCTGAAAACCTTCTCTCTTTCAGGTAACCGAGCAAAGATTTCTTTGTGGAGATGGTTAATAGGCACATTGCTAAGAATAGGAAAAATTTATCCGCATGTGCGAGTTCTTGGAACTTAAAATTTCTTTTCAATCTATAGATTTTTGGCGTAAATTTTTATTTTGGATGTATGAGAATTGGAAAAATTCACATTAAATGTTGAATGGGCATGGAGAATAATATTTAAAAAAAGACATTAAAAAAAAGAAACATATATAAAACTATTATTCGGTTACGGGACTCGATCTGAAGATCTGCAAAACACATCGCTACGACAGATCGTTCATTCCACCAGGCCACACAAACTTTACTGTCCGGAGCAGTTTCGAAGAGTCTTAACATATTTAACCTTTTCTAGTTTGAAAAATAATGGGAATCTTGTCAAAAAGCACAATGCTAAGAATATGAATGATGTTTGCGCATGCGCGAGATCTTGGAAATTAAAATTTCTTTTAAATTTATAGATTTTTGAAGTAAAATTTTATTTTTGATGCATAAGAATGGGAAAAGTTCCCTACCGCCTCTGTTTAAAGTTAATTGCGTTTATATCAATCTGTTTATTCATTTTTAAATCTCAGCTGATGCATTTTTCATTATGCGTTCTGTTGCGATATTTTTGTTTAATAAATGTGATGCCAATATTGTAATTTATTGCGAAGAAATCTTTCTGTTGCGTTTATTTATTTTTTGAAATTATGCGCAACCTCTATTCATTTTAAAGATGAATATGTGTGTGTTGATGTTTTCAGGTAAAATCGTTTGACCTACAGCCACCAAATTTGGCAAATGTATACTTTGGATGATGAAATAAACTTATCAAAGCAACTTCAAAAAAAAATTTGTTACATTTTAATTATTTAAAGATTAAACATTTTACCGATAATTTTTTATCGGTCGACTGAAATCTGCGATGGATATCAATGACGTTAAATAGGCAGATTTTCAGATATCTCATTCAAATATCGTTCATTCAGCTTATTATTTGCACTGCTTTTAGCAGAATAATCGACAAGGAAGCAAGTGAATAAGATGTCGCATTTTTCATTCGCGTCAAAATCTCGAGGTTTAATCTTATGATGATTACAATACTTTATACTATGCATACGAGAAAGGAAAAATTGAATCTCGAAATTATAATATAACCTACATGCACATTAGTAAACAAATATCAATAACGATTGATTAATGCTAAGTGTAACAGCAAATAATGTCTTTATTTTACTTTTGATTGGAATTTTGAAAATAGGGATGATGCTTTAAGTATCGTTGAGTCATCTGAACAATGTTCAAAATGATGAGGTCCGTTCTAAAACAAATATCAAGCAGTTTCTTAAAAATAGGGTTGTAATTTAATTAAATTAACAGGTATTATAAAAGAGGGATAAATTTGAAATTTTAGCAATATTATATTGATGTTCCTTTATTATCATTATTTCTGGAGAAAATTTCAAAAACTATTAGTTGAAGGATTTATATATCGTTTTGAAATTCAAAGAATTATCGATTTAATGACATTAATTATACACACCTCAACTAAAAATGACAATGTTCCATTATTTTAGTTCAAAGTTAACAATGTAATAAAATTTTGAAATTCCGAAACTGTTGAATATATTACAAAATAATTGACACCTAACACAAATACCTAAGACAGATCCAATTATCCTGTTTTTCAGGAAGTTACCATATATTTCTGCGTTTCTTTATAAGAAAATTATATATACACTTTTATCCGTTAATTGAGTGAATTTCAAAAGAGGAAACTATTATTAGAAAAATACTTTTATTGCATAGTAAAATACTGTGCCTAGTTATTTTTAAGCATAATTGCCACCATTGTTGAAGAATTTACCTTAGCAGGACATGAACTTTGTCATACCCTTTTCATAGAAACATGCCGCAACGGATAAACAGAAAATGTGAGAAAAATGCATTGGCTGTGTCTGAATGGTCAATCTTTGATTCTCCTTAATTTTTTGTTTAACATCTATAATTAAATCTTCATCAATCAGAATCCACTCAATTTTTTTCTTCCCCTCAGAATCACATCTTTTTCAGGTGTATCGGGTTTCACGATCTAGAGGTAACCTATATGGTCTGATATGGTCTGGATTTCAAATTCTCCTCCCCTTCGGCTGCCTCTTTCTGCTGTTTTGCTTCCTTCTAAGGATGACGAATATTTTTCGAGTGGTTATAACGTAACCAATATTATAACGTTACAAATAACAGTGATCAATACTTTTCAAAGAGGGGTGTGATTCAAATCCTTGATGCGATCTTACTGGTGATATTTCAATTATACGTTTTTGATCACGATAGAAAGTAACAATCGATACGATCTCTCCAATGGAAGCTCTCGAACAAAACAGAAAAGAAGATATATGTGAATGGGTTGAAAAGTGAACGGACCGGTTATTCTTGGAATTATCGTATCATTGAACTGCATATCACTGAAATTTATCGGAGCCGTGACTTCACTGGAAAGTATGAAGTCGCCGCTCCACTTCATGAGTGACCTTGATTTTCCGATATTCGCATTTGATGCACTATTCCATACAAATCATTTTTAATTGCTTGTGACATGACTTTGCATATATTCTGTTTACTGCTGGTGCCATCTATTGGTAGAATATAGAACTAAAGTAAACATTTTAAAGAAATTATATATATATTTAATTCAAATTTTTCAGAAAATGGTTTACTCCAATAAAGAAGTTAAATAAATAGTTTTTTAAAAAAAATCAAATTTAAGAAGTAAGCTGAAATATATAAATTAATTCAATCAAACGTTAATTAAATTAGTAAATTAAGTATTAATTACAATTAATAAATTTTATATTTAAAACTAAGTAATTATAATAATTTTTAATAATTAATAAATTTTAATTAATAATATGATTGAAATAACAGATATTTGGAACAAATATATAAAAATAACAATAGCAAAATTATTTGTTATTAAAAAAATCGTGGATTATGCATCTCTACTTCCTTTCCTCGAGTGCTCTGCATAAGAGGCTGTCGCCGCTGTGTTTGCTTCTTGCTTCTCATGGAGAGCAAAAAACTCCACGTTCTCTAGGAATGATGGAGAAAAAAGGTGAAAATAAAATTTAAAAAAAAAGAAAGTTTTTTAAAAAAAGAAAATTAAATAAAAATATTTGTCAGCTTCTAAGCCTCGAACTGAAGACCTGCAAAATTAAGCGTCACATTCTGCCGACCAAGCCACAAAGACTCGTAGCTCGAGCACTTCTGAAGGGTCTAATATTCTCATTACTACTGTCCAGTAAAATTTTAAATTCGATGTCAATCTGGTCTAAAAGCACAATGCTAAGAATACGAATGAATTCTGCACATGTGCGTGAACTTGACTCGTAAAATTTCGAATAAATATAGAAATATATTTTGAAATTAAATTCTATTTTTGACGTATATGATTTGGAATTATTCTTTTTATCTCTAGAAATGATGGAGAAAACTAGTGAAAATAAATTTAAAAAAATAAAATTATATAAAAATGTTTCTCGCGTCGAACCTTGAACTGTCGAGCCTCGACCGGAAGAACGAAGCGCCACACTCTCCCGATCCAGCCACCAAACCTCGTAATCTGTGAGCTTATAAAGGGTCTACTATTCTTATTACGACTGTCCAGTAAAATTTTAAATTCGGTGTAAAGATGGTCTAAAAGCACAATGATAAGAATACGAATGAATTCTGCGCATGTGCCTGAACTAGACTCGTAAACTTTCGAATAAATATAGAAATATTTAGAAATTAAATTATATTTTTGACGTATATGATTTGGAATTATTCATTTTATCTCTAGGAATGATGAACAAATCTGACGAAAATAAATTAAAAAAAAATTATAAAAAAAAAAATAGTTGTCGGCTTCTAGCCTCGAACTGAACACCTGCAAAATTAAGAGCCACACTCTGCCGACAAAGCCACTAAGCCTCGTAACCGAGAGCTTCTGAAGGGCCTAATATTCTTATTACGACTGTCAAATAAAATTTTAAGTAGGATGTCAATCTGGTGTAAAAGCACAATGATAAGAATACGAATGAATTCTGCGCATGTGCGTGAATTGACTAGTAAAATTTCGAATAAAAATAGAAATATTTCGAAACTTAATTCTACTCTCTCGAACTGAAGACGTGTGAAACTAACTGCAACACTCTTCCGATCCAGCCACCAAGCCACTTAATCCGTGAGCTAATATGTGGGTGTAATGTTCTCATTACGACTGTCCAGTAGAATTTTATATATGGTGTCAATCTGGTCTAAATAACACAATGCCAAAATTACGAAAGAATTCTGCGCATGTGCTTGAACTACACTCGTAAAATTTCGAATAAATATAGAAATATTTTGAACTCAATTATAATTTTGACGTATATGATTTGGAATTATTCATTTTATCTCTAGGAATGATGGAGAAAACTAACGAAAATAAATTTAAAAAAAATTATATAAAAATGTTTGTTGGCTTCGAGCCTCGAACTGAAGACCTGCAAAACTAAACGTCACACTCCGCCCATCCAGCCACCAACCTTCGTAATCCGAGAGCTTCTGAAGGGTCTGATATTCTCATAACGACTGTTCAGTAAAATTTTAAATGCGGTGTCAATCTGGTCTAAAAGCACAATGCTAAGAACACGAAGGAATTCTGCGCATGTGCGTGAACTAGACTTGTAAAATTTCGAATAAATATAGAAATATTTTGAAACTTAATTCTAATTTTGACGTATATGATTTGGAATTATTCATTTTATCTCTAGGAATGATGGGGAAAACTAACGAAAATAAATTTTAAAAAAATTATATAAAAATGTTTGTTGGCTTCGAGCCTCGAACTGAAGACCTGCAAAACTAAACGTCACACTCCGCCCATCCAGCCACCAACCTTCGTAATCCGAGAGCTTCTAAAGGGTCTGATATTCTCATAACGACTGTTCAGTAAAATTTTAAATGCGGTGTCAATCTGGTCTAAAAGCACAATGCTAAGAACACGAAGGAATTCTGCGCATGTGCGTGAACTAGACTTGTAAAATTTCGAATAAATATAGAAATATTTTGAAACTAAATTCTATTTTTGACGTATATGATTTGGAATTATTCATTTTATCTCTAGGAATGATGGAGAAAACTAGTGAAAATAAATTTAAAAAAAATAAAATTATATAAAAATGTTTCTCGCGTCGAACCTTGAACTGTCGAGCCTCGAACGGAAGACCTGCAGAACGAAGCGCCACACTCTACCGATAAAGCCACCAAACCTCGCAATCCGAGTGCTTATGAAGAGTCTAATATTCTCATTATGACTGTCCAGTAAAATTTTAAAGATGGTCTAAAAGCACAATGATAAGAATACGAATGAATTCTACGCATGTGCGTGTACTCTTAAAAATTCGAATATATATAGAAATATTTTGAAATTAAATTCTTTTTTTGACGTATAGGATTTAGAATAATTCATTTTATCTCTAGGAATGACGGAGAAAACCGGCGAAAAGAAATAAAAAAAAAGAAAATTATATAAAAATGTTTGTTGGCCTCGAGGATCGAACTGAAGACCTGCAAAACTAAGCGCCACACTCTGCCGACCCAGCCACCAAGCCTCGTAATCCGAGTGCTTCTGAAGGGTCTAATATTCTCTTTACGACAAGCTAGTAAAATTTTAAATATGGTGTAAATCTGGTCTAAAAGCACAATGCTAAGAATACGAAAGAATTCTGCGCATGTGCGTGAACTAGACTCGTAAAATTTCGAATAAATATAGAAATATTTTTAAATTAAATTCTATTTTTGACGTATATGATTAGGAATTATTCATTTTATTTCTAGGAATGACTGAGAAAACAAGTGAAAATAAACTAAAAAAAAAAAAAAGAAAATTATATAAACATGTTTGCCGTCTTCCAGCGTCGAACTGAAGACCTGTAAATCTAAGCGACGCACTCTGCCTACCCAGCTACCAAACCTCGTAACCCGAGGGCTTCTTAAAACCAGATTTACACATATTTAAAACACATTGCCAAGTCGTAATGAGAATCTTAGACCTTTCAGACGCTCTTGAGTTATGAGACTTGATGGTTAGATCAGCATGGTGTGGCATTATATTTTGCTGGTCTTTTGTTCGAATCTCAAGAGCGAAAAATAATTTTATAATTTTTCTTTTTTTTTTAAATAAATTGTATCTATATTTCACCATTATTCACAGAGTTACTATGAATTATTCCAAATAATAAATTTAGAAAATATATATTAATTTCAAAATAATTCTATATTTAATCAGAATTTTATGAGTCAAGTCGCGCACATACGCAGCATCTGTTCCTATTCTGAGCATTGGGCTTTTAAAACCAGATTTAAATCATACTTAAAAACTTATTGAAGAGTCGTAAGGAGAATCTTATATCTTTTAGACGCTCTCTGTATATGACGCGTGGTGGTAAGATCTGTAGGGTGTGTCTGGGTGTATTTTGCTGGTCTTCTGTTCGAATCTTGAGAGCGACAAATAATTCTATATATTTTTTTTTAATAAATTATTTCTATATTTCTCCATTATTCATAGAGTTACAATGAATTATTCCAAATTTTTAATTTCAAAATATTTCTATATTTATTCGAAATTTTACGAGTTAAGTTTACGCACATTCGCAGAATTCATTCGTATTCTTAGCATTGTGCTTTTAGACCAGATTTTCACCATATTTAAAATTTTACTGGACAGTCGTAATGAGAATATTAGACCCTTCAGGAGCTCTTGGCGTGGGAGGCTTGGTGGCTGGATCGGCAGTATATCAGTTCTGCAGGTCTTCAGTTCGAGGCTCGAAGCCGACAAACGTTTTTATATAATTTTTCTTTTTTTATATTTATTTTCTCCAGTTTTCTCAGTCATTCCTAGATATAAAATGAATAATTCCAAATCATATACGTCAAAAATAGAATTTAATTTCAAAATATTTCTATATTATTCGAAATTTTAAGAGTAAAGTTCACGCACATGCGCAGTATTCATTCTTATTCTTATCATTGTGCCTTTAGACTATAATGACACCAAATTTATTATTCAGAAACATAGAGGAAATTTTAAACAGAAAAAGTGAAAATTTTATTGTAAAACTGCAAAAAATTTTGAAAATTTATGGAAAAAATGGGTGGAAATTTTAGAAAAAAATGGGAGAATTAATGGGGAAATTAGAGAGAAATGTTCAGAAACATAGAAGAAAATGTAGAGTGAAATACTCAAAATTTAAGTATAAAACTGGAAAAAAATTCTGAAAATGTTAGGAAAAAATAGGTGAAATTTTAGCGACAGATTGGAGAAATGTTGGGAAAGAATGGGAGAAATGTTCACAAACATAGAAGAAATTGTAGAGAGAAATACTGAAAATTTAAGTATAAAACTGGAAAAAATTCTGAAAATTTTAGGAAAAAAATTTGGAATTTTAGAGACAGATTGGAGAAATGCTGGGGAAGATGGGGAGAAATGTTCAGAAACATAGAAGAAATTGTAGAAAGAAATACTCAAAATTTCAGTATAAAACTGGAAAAAATTCTTAAATTTTTAAGAAAAAAAGGGGACATTTTAGAAACAGATTGGAGAAATGCTGGGGTAGATGGGGAGAAATGTTCAGAAACATAGAAAAAATTTTAGACAGAAATACTCAAAATTTAAGTATAAAACTGGAAAAAATTCTGAAAATTTTAGAAAAAAAAGGGGAAATTTTAGAGACAAATTGGAGAAATGTTGGGGAAGATGGGGAGAAAGGTTCAGAAACATAGAAGAAATTGTAGAGAGAAATATTGAAAATTTTATTGTAAAACTGCAAAGAATTTTGAAAATTTTAGGAAAAAATTGGTGGAAATTTTAGAGAAAAATAAGAGAAATAATGGGGAAAATAGGTAGAAATGTTCAGAAACATAGAGGAAATTTTCGAGAGAAAGAGTGAAAATTTTAGTGTAAAACTGAAAGAAATTCTGAAAATTTTAGTAAAAAATAGGGGAAATTTTAGAGAAAAATTAGAGAAATGCTGGAGAAAATGGGGAGAAATTTTCAGAAACATATTGGAAATTGTATAGAGAAATATTGAAAATTTTAGTCTAAAACTGGAAAAAATTCTGAAAATTTTAGGAAAAAATAGAGGGAATTTTTGATTAAAATAGGAGAAATGCTGGGGAAAATGGGGATAAATGTTCAGAACCATAGAAGAAATTGTAGAAAGTAATATTGAAAATTTTAGTGTAAAAGTGGAAACAATTCTGAAAATTTTAGAAAAAAATAGGGGAAATTTTAGAGAAAAGTATAAGAAATGCTGGGGAAAATGGGGTGAAATATTCAGATACATAGAGGAAATGATGCACAGAAATAGTGAAAATATTAGTGTAAAACTGGAAAAAATTCTGAAAATTTTAGGAAAAAATAGAGTAAATTTTAGAGAAAAATAGGAGAAATGCTGGGGAAAATGGGGAAAAATGTTCAGAAATATAGAGGAAATTTTAGAAAGAAATAGTGAAAATTTTAGTGTAAAAGTGGAAAAATTTCTGAAAATTTTTGGAAAAAATAGGGGATAATTTAGAGAAAAATAGGAGAAATACTGTGGAATATTGGGAAAAATGTTCAGAAAAATAGCGAAAATTTTGAAGAGAAATAATGAACATTTTAGTGTAAAACTGAAATAAATTTTGAAAATTTTAAGAAAAAACAGGGAAAATTTTAGAAAAAAAAAGAAAGAAAGAAAAAGAAATGCTGGTGAAAATAAGAAATATTCAGAATTATAGAGGAAAAGTTAGACAGAAATAGTGAAGATTTTAGTATAAAACTGGAAAAAATTCTGAAATCTTTAGGAAAAAATAGGAAAATTTTTTAGAAAAATATCAGAAATGCTGTGGAAAATGAGGAGAAATGTTTAGAAGCATAGAGGAAAGATTACAGAAATTTTCGTAGGAGGCATTACGATCGTTGCTAGGTTGCAGAACTTTTCGTAGGTGAAATGCGAACATGCTAGGTTATAGAACATTTCATAGGTGGCACTACGATCGTTAAGAGTTTACTAAACTTTTAGTAAGTGGCACTACGATCGTTAATAGTTTTCTTAAATTCTCATAGGTGGCAACACGATCGTTGCTAGTTCGCTGAGCCAGCAACATTTCTCCTCATTTTCTCCAGCATTTCTCCTATTTTTCCCTAAAATTTCATCTACTTTTCCCTTAAATTTTCAGAATTTTTTCCAGTTTTACACTAAAATTTTCAACATTTTCTCAACATCTCTGTTTCTCAACATTTCTCCCCAATTTCCCCAGCGTGTATCCTATTTCTCTCTAAAATTTCCGATATTTTTTCTTAAAACTTTCAGAATTTAGAGAAAAGTAGGGAAAATTTTAGTGTAAAACTGGAAAAATTCTGAAAATTTTAGGAAAAAATAGGGGTCGTTTTAGGGAAAAATAGAACAAGTGCAGTTGAAAATGGGGAGAAAAGTTCGGAAACATAAATTTAATTTTAGATGACGTAGTGCACTGAATACTACTATACGAAGTATACTGTAATTATCGTAGGTGGCACTCCGATCGTTGCTAGGTTACAAAACCATTCGTAGGTGGCAATGCGATAATATTTCGTAGGAGGCACTGTGATCGTTGCTAGATCTCTGAACTTTTCATAGGTGACCCTACGATCGATAGTTTATTAAACTTTTCATAGGTGGCACTACGATCGTTACGAGTTCGCTGAGCCTGCAACATTTCTCTTCATTTTCTCGAGCATTTATCCTATTTTTCAGTAAAATTTCCCCTATTTTTCCCGAGAATTTCACAATTTTTTCCAGATTTACACTAAAATTTTCATTATTTCTTTCTAAAATTTCATCTATGTTTCTGAATATTTTTCCACATTTTCCACAGCATTACTTCTATTTTTAACTAAAATTTCCCCTACATTTCTCTCAAATTTTCAGATTTTTTTCCAATTTTATATGAAATTCTCACTATTTCTAGATAAAATTTCCTCTATGTTTCTGAACTTTTTTCCCCGTTTTCCCCAGCATTTTTCATATTTTTCTCTGAAATTTACCCTATTTTTTGAAGGAATTTTCAGTATTTTTTCGTTTTACACTAAAATTTTTACTATTTCCTTGGAAATTTTGAAACTTTCAGGAAAAATTAGTGGAAATTTTAGAGAAAAATAGGAGAAATGCTGGGAAAAACCTTATACCCTTCAGACTCTCGCGAGATACGAGGCTTGGCGGCTAGATCTTCACAGTAGGTCAGTCGAATCTGGAGAGCGACAAATAATTTTATAATTTTCTTTTTTTTTAATAAATTTTATCTATATTTCTCAATTATTCATAGATTTACTATGAATTATTCCAAATCATACACTTCTAAAATATATCTTAATTTCAAAATATTTCCATATTTAATAGGAATTTTAAGAATCAAGTTCGCACACATGAGCAGAATCTATTCCTATTCTGAGTATTGTCCTATTAAAATCAGATTTACACCGTACTTAAAACTTATTGCCGAGTCGTAATGATAATTTTAGACCCTTCAGACGCTCTCTAGGTACAAGGTTTGGTGGCTAGATCGGCATGGTGTGTCATTGCATTTTACTATTAATCTGTTCGATTCTGGAGAGCAAGAAATAATTTTTTTATTATTTTTTTTAAATAAATTTATCTATATTTCTCCATTATTCATAGAGTTATGATGAATTATTCCAAATCATATATTTCAAAAATATATTTTAATTTCAAAATATTTCTATATTTAATCGGAATTTTAAGAGTCAAGTAGTGCACATACGCAAAATCTATTCCTATTCATTAAATTGTGCTTTTAAAACCAGATTTACACCATGTTTAAAACAAATTCCCGAGGTGTAATGAGAATCTTAGACCCTTCAGATGCACTCGAGGCTAGAGGCTCGGTGGCAAGATCAGCAGTGTGTATCATTGTATTTTGCGGGTCTTCTGTTCGAATCTGGAGAGCAATAAATAATTTTATAATTTTTCAATTTTTTAAAATAAATATCATCGGTCGCTCTCGAGATTCGAACAGAAGACCAGCAAAATGCAAGTACACATCCTGTCGATCTAGCCATCATGTCTCGTACATCGAGAGCGTCTGAATGGTCTAAGATTCTGATTAGGACTCGGCAATATGTTTTTAGAGTGGTGTAAATATGGTTTTAAAAGCACAATACTAAGAATAGAAGAAATGCTTGGGAAAATCAAGAGAAATGTTCAGAAACGTGAAAGAAAAGTTAGACAGAAATAGTTAAAATTTTTGAGTAAAACTGGAAAAGATTCTGAAAATCCTAGGAAAAAATAGAGGACAATGCATTTCGACCCATTAGACGAGTAGTGCACTGTGGTCCCAATGTATCAATTGGCCGGTGGCTAGCCATCTGAGCGACTAGTCTACTAAGGATTAAGCTAAGAGGTTACTTTTTAGGCTTGGCGTTAAGGGTAGTCAATGCCCCCGGAGACAACTTAATCAATAATTTTTGAATATTTTTTTTTCTTCAAATCAGAAATTTTGATTTTTGTTTTATAATAGGAATAAATCTTTAATCTATCGTATTTAAAACCATTCTTTTTCTCTTGATGTAAGTTTACATTGTGCATTTATTCAATCTGCGAATTATTGTTGGCTTTATAATGATATTAGAATACGTACATTTAGCAACGCCTTTCAGATGACTGTATTGTGGTTAAAGCGTTTGCAATACTGTGTATGGGGAAAGTCATCGGTTCGAACCGTGCTGCGCAATGTGATTTTTCTCTTTCGTTTTTAACTCATGCATTTCAATTCAAAAATTTAATCAAATTTCTCAAATTCCGCCAGCAATTTTTGAGTATGTTCTTTTCTTGATGAAAGATAGAAGAAATGTTTTTCTTGAAATCAGAAATTTTGATTTTAGTTTTACATTGGGAATAAATATTTGGTGCATCGGATTTAAATACATTCTTTTTCTCTTGCCATAGGTTTGAACATTTATTCAATCTTCTAATTATTTTTAGTATTATCATGATATTAGAGTACGTATATTTAACAACTCCAACAATTTTGACAGAAATTGCAATTCTGAGTCAAAATTTGGTATCAATCGGTTGGTAAAAATGTGTCTAAAACACACATTATCTTGTAGAGCGTATGTAAGAATGTTTTTTTGTGATACCACTGCCGCTGGTTTAATCCCTATGATTTCAAAACTACTGATTCTTAAGAAAAAGAGAAACAATGGACAATTTCACTGCCTTCATGTATCCTGAAAACCATTAATTTTTTTTCGTTTTGAAGACCGCACGAGAACGAAGCAATACAATTTATAATATCCGGACAATAATTAATGGTTTGGAAGATTTAATATAATATTCTTCATCGTTTTTGCCTCTTTCAAGGAAACTTTTTCTGTTCGGTTCTTTTCTTTCTGGAATACTTGCAATTTTATGAAGGAAATTTCTAAGAATTCATAAAAATAGTTAGTGCCGTTAGGGAGGAAGAGAAATTTAAACTGTAGGTGTCGCTATCCCTTTGAGATGATGTCAGAGTTTGACATTCCCGTCAAACTTCAGTCATTGGAAAACTGTGAGATGAGTTCAATATGTTGAAAGTTGTGCTGTGAAATATGTAGTTCTGAATTGAATTTTTTAGTATCGATGAATGTTCCACCATTGAGTTTTCATTACGGGTTTGAACTAACCATAATTTTTCGGCAGCTGCACGAAAATCATGTTTTCCTTGTGGTGAGTTATTAATGAATGACTGTACGAAATTGACTCAAATGCGTCTGGAGGAGGATCTTCAGGAGGATTGAATAAAAGTATTTTATTATTGACAGAGCTCTGTTTAAAGATGGCATCAAGCGCAATTCGCATCAAACGAATATTTGCATAAGATTTGAGTAACTGTACATTATATTTGACGACGAATCAATGGTTGTTCAAAGAGGATAATCCAGCTATATTTGTCTGAAGATTAGGATCACAGAGGATAACCGTTCAAATGCATCTTTGTAAACTTAAGAAGAATCAAACTTTGTAACTGAGAACATCGCAACATGAACGAGAGGAAAAACAACATCCTCCCCCCCCTTCCAGCGGCTCAACTTTTACTATACGAAAAAAGGCTGAATTTCTGGGTTAGATATTGACACGTTAAACAATATTGGTCATCTGCTGTTTTGCAAGCATTTGCCACGAAATGAACTATTCGTTAATGGAAGGTATTCCTATGAGTTGGGTGAAATGACTTTTTTTGTACTCTTTGGATGCTTAAAGAGTGGCAAAACCATCATAATCGAGGTATACACGTCTTAGATGCAAGAGGTTGGAGATACTGTTTCGAAAACAGTATTAGTCCAAAGAATACTGTAGTGAATGAGTAGTTCCATTTTTGATATTAAAAGGGTAAGTAATTCTACTTATACAAATTTTTATAAACTTAATGTTAATTTTTATTGTTAAATTCGTATGAGTATTCTTTAGTGTTGCGTGTGATCATTATTCATCTTTAAATAAGTTACCTATTTAGAATTAAAAATAAAATGCTAGTAGATTTAAAACCACCATGAAATCATGTCACTAAGTTCAAAAACTGTTCGATAAGAAAATTGCTAGCTATTCGACTTGAACGATGTTAAATCCAATAATTCTAAATTTGGTGAGATAAAAGTTTCGAGACGTTACTACAATTTTGTCTGAAACATTCTTCTAGTGAAAAATATTCTCATCGCTATAGTGTGTCAGCATTTTATACTTTTGGAAAGCGTATTATTTTATATTTTTATATTCTGTTTAAAGGACATTGAAATTACAGCGGTAGGTACATATGCAACTTTCAATCTGTAGCAGTTTGAAATAGTTCTTTCAAATTAAATTTACGAACTAAAGAAAAATTTCTTAGAAATTTTAATGCCTCTAAAATTCAAATAACATTTTGCATTAAAATGGCATTTCTTAAATAATTCTTATTCTGGATTCGTCAAAATAAATTTCTCGATGAATAACTAATTTAAAAATTGATTTTTACAATTTGTCATAATTCGGTAAGAATTGCAAAAGAATAAACGTTTTCTGTTCATAATTCACTTTAAAAATAACTCTAAATGTTTTATTAGCAGTAATAATACTTTCAATTATAAAACGAAATTTAATTAAATTCTTTATAGAATGATTACTAGCAGATCATTTTTAATTTTCTTACAAAACTGCTGTAGATGTACAACTCAACAAGCTAAAAAAAAAGCAAATCAGTGTTATGGTTACTAAGAAAATTATTCGACTTGGTTTTCTGGGCTACTATTTTGGCGACAAACTCAGGGGCACACTAAACGATTAAACTAATCTGAAAACGTCTAAGAATTGATAAACAATTGAAGGAAAAATTACTTAAAAATCAAGTTGATATCGTTGAAAAGATAAAATTTTTAATCGGTAAGATGCTGTAAATCCTTTTGAAATAATTCCCACCACTTTGTTGTAAAATGGCCGAAATGCTGCTGCCTTCGAACCTCTGTATCATTTAGCAAGAATATTTCTTTGCTTCCGTTTGAGCGATTGAACTTGGGGCTGTTTTAAGAGATAATTTAAAAAATGCAAATGAAATACACTCGATCACTGTACAGAAACGAATCAAATGAAAAAAAAACGTGTATTTTAAATAAAACAAGAATTTTAAAACGAATAGTTCAAATTTAGTGTTAATTTTAATACGTTTAATTGAAAATTCTCAATTTGCAGGCATGAAACCAATATCAGTAAAAGAAAAAATTTAATTTTAAAAAGTTAATTTTTTAAAATTTATTTTGGAATAATTTTCTTTATAGTTGCGACGATAAAAGATGAAAAATTGGTTAATCTCTAATTGAATATTTAATGAATTTTTAAACTTCGAATAGTTAACAATATAAGTTGTCTTGCCTTAAATTTTAAGTGCGCTAAATTTGGTGAATTCAGTGCAATTGTTTAGGGGATGTGGAATACATTTTCAGTTTTTTCATAATCAGATTTATCAATTTTAAAATGCATCTTATTTTAAAAATAAATTCCATGTAATCATTTTTTACGTATAATTTTCACTTTTTCTTTAATATTGCTCTTTTTACAACAATTACCATTATTTTAGTTATTCAATATATATAATCACGGTAATTACAATGGGTAATACATAATTGATCTACGGTAAATTATCTAATTGTAGGCTGTGAAGAAATATAAATTTCTGCTAGATTTAATTCGCATGTGAGTTCCCACAATTATTTCCCAAAATATTAATACAATTTCTTCTTTACAGGCCCAATTTTCCCGAAAAAGAACTCGCAATAGGAATAAAAGCAGACATCTCTTTCATGCATGTCCAGCTGTCAAGTCAGGATCAAGCAATTTCAAGCTACCTCATACTATCGTCGAATATCCTGCTATTTTTCCAAGCTGTCGATTCATATTCTACATGAAGATAACAAATGGATTACGATAAAGAAAGTGGCGAGCAGGACTCGCACTTCGACATGTTATTTCCATTCGAACTTCACTGCACAAAGTAAGATCTGATGATTTTAGAATATTGGCTTGTCAGAACTGGCTGTAAGGCATTTAGGCGATAAATTTTTCCTATTCATTCAGACTAACTTGGGATATGATTTTAAGGCATCTTAACATTTTTCTAATATATCAAATCTGAATACGTGCAATTCGGAAAGCTACAAAATGGTAAAAAATGAACAATTTATAAGATAGAAAGATATCGTCCAAGAACAATTACTCCGCCGTCAAAAATTGGATATTATATAAATGATGAGTAACTGAATTTCTACGACAGATTTTTCAAAATAAATTTAAATTCATAAATTTTTTTAATTTATAATTTCACTTTCAGTTCTCATAGAAGTCGCCAAATAAGATATCATCTAATTAGGATGCATAATAAATCCATATTGCAAATGGTTATTAAAAAGAAAAGTCAAAGTAAAAAGTAAGTTTAAAAAAAATAATAAAAGTCAAGATGATTAATACTAAAGTTAATTATTTGTCCCATTTTTATTACGGTTATACCGATATCGGTTAAATGCAATCTTCTATCGGATGCAGTATATTGGATTCTCATAAAAAGGTTATTATTAGAATTTAAGAAATTTGAGAGAACGAGACATTAATTTTTCGTTTTAATAAGGAAATAAAATTCAAAAGATTAGGCTAAGATTTAGGGTAGGAATAGGATAAAAATGAGATTGTTCAAATTACCTTTGGAAAAATTTGGATCAAATGTCTCATGAAGAAAAGCATTGGCAAAATTCCACAAATTTGATTACATGAATTGAAACTACAAATCAACCAATAAAAACTAAATACAAGTCAGTTAAAATGCAGTTCAGAGTTGAAATTTTACTAATCATTTTCTTTAACGTTAAAGTCTCTTCAGACAATATTGTTTTCACCTTCTCATACACAAAGACGGGAAACTAATATTTCTGTAAGTTGAGTCACACATTATCTCTTAATATGAATTTTTTGCCTTTTTTTAGCATTAATGAGGATTTTTTAACACAGAACAAACTATTATATATTTGAATAAAATGATTAGATCGTTACTGTTCGTCATTCATCACTAAACAGTTTCTGTTGAAATTATTTTATCGATCTTATACTCAAAATCAGCAAGGGGTTATCTAATATCGAATCGCTTTAAGTTTAGACAATTTCACATTAAGATTTGACTACTGATATGACATTAACTTCAGTTTTATTGACAAAATTGAAGGAAACTCGTATTTTTCTTGTCTTGCATCTGTGATATCCAATGTAAGCCTAGAATTTATAATTTCTGGGAATTCAAATTCGGTATCTTAGTATTGAAATCTTCTTACTGACAAATATTTTCTTACATTTCATTTAGTGTTGTAAACTGTCACTCCATTTAGCTAAATATTGAATTTTTAAGAAATTTTTATCAAGACTCATATTTTTGGACTTTGTACTTGGACATAAAACTCTGAAGCTAATTATTTTGGACACACTTCAAATCCTGCACTCTGTCCTGTTTTCTGATTTAAATTCTACTTGTCTAAAACCGTCGATTCATTCAGATTTCCATCAAGGTAAACGATTGCGTAATTCCATATTCGTTGTGATTAGACGTTTCTTTGGTAGAAATTAGCCTGAGCAATTTTTTTAACAAATAACATAATTTAAAAACTTTAGAAGAAAATGTTTCAAGAGTGGAATTTGATAACATCTCCCCGGAAAAAAATCAGATAAATTGCATTCATGTTATAAAACTTATATCCCTGTCCTTCTTTAAAATTAGATCACTTTTCATGTAATATATCTATTGTGCGAATCCTGATCTTTAGCGCATCGTTGTACTTTGTTACCGAAATATTAACACTAAAATTTGTTGGATTCTAAATATCAATGAAATTGATATTAATCAATGAAATAGAATCATAGCAATGAAATATACATAAATATATGAAAATCTTCAATGTGTTTCTCCGTTGTTTGGCTTTCGTGCCCATATAAGACTTGTATTTAAAATATCTTGGATAAATCAAAATCGCCAACAGATGAAAATTTCACTAAACTTAATATTTAACCATTTCTAAGAAACTAAATGTAAATTCTAATCTCTCTTTAATGATCATTTGTATCGTTAAACAGGGAAAGATGCATATTATAATTATCATTATTGATAATATTTTGATGGAATAATTCACTGTCAGAGGTTTGTTTTTAGCTAGGCAGTACATGTTTTGGAAGAATTGTCAGGAAAAGTAGGAAGGGAGGGAATGTGAGAGATGTTTGAAAGGAACGTGAAGGGTTATTTGAGAGCTATTTTGTATAAAAAGCACTATAATTGTTAAGTAATTTGGCCGACTGTCGCTTAAGGGATTAAAATTTTTGCACGCTCTTTACAAATTCAGATTTCTGATTTAAAACGTTTTATTTTCAAGAAAACACTAAAGTCTTTGTTCAACATAAACTTATTCTTCTTTTCATATTAATTAATCAGTCTTGGTGGCAGTATTATAGTTGACATTGTTCAAAATGTTTCAAACCATCATCCCTGATGGTTTGAAAATAAGATGCCCGCAGGAACTTTTATCGAATACGTTTTTCTAAAAGTTAGATGAAAAAGCATAAAATTATTTGAACGGTTTTATTATTGGCAGTCTTACGAAACAGAATTATTATAGAGCTTCAGAAAATCTAGCTTTTGGTTAGGATTTAGTATTAACACGGGATTTAGAGAGTTGTATTCAGTAATTTAACTAAAAGGGTTAATGACACCCATGACAATTTTTTACTTTCTACTTTAGGCAGCTTGGCTCAAACATTTTATCCAAGTCATATAGATTAAAACCCAATCTCATGGATTGATACTGAGCTTTGAGGATCTTAATTTTTTAGTCTTTCTTTTCTAATTACTGAACATTCGTAACAAAGTTGCCCTCGGCCATCTCTAATGTTTGAATGCTGACTTATGTATATATCGAGACCGGAAAGTTAAGGAAATGCAGTCTTTTCAAATTTTTTGAATCATTGAGAAATAACCCTGAATGCTTAATTTCCCCCTATTTTAGAACTTTTCCTTAATTTTCTATTGATCGTTTTTGCTCAGTATATAAAACATCGTTAGAAAGTACTTTCTGTTTCTTAAAGCATCAGAATTATGAAAAATCGGTTCTATGTAATTACATAAATAATTGTTTTATGCATTTACCTTCCTTGCATTTCCTATCTTAATACCTATCATATCATACAAGGCTCTTTGACACATCTGTCTAATGAATGATAGCGTCACCCTTCCGACAAAGGAAATCAAGTTTCAGAAAAACGAAAAAATCAAAGTCTGCATATTATTGGATAATTACTACTTATCATTACTTAAGAGGATCTGAGTATAGAAACCGTTCTGTCCAATTTTAAAGCATAATAATTGTTTCACTTATATTAGAAATACAATATTGGACAATTTTTTTTACTGAAAGCTAATCTTTTCTTAATTTTGTTTTTTTTAACTGCAGAAACGATCCTAACCTCACGGTTATGCATTTGATTCTCTTCACTATTTCTTTTATGAAATGTATTTTATTAAATTTCTTCTCAAAATGATCTAAAGACCTTAAATTTCTGACCGGATTTTTTTATATAGTTTTGAAATTTTAAGTATCACTGAAATATAACAATAGCCATCTATCTCTTTCTTTCTTTTATTTTCTAATAATCATCCTTCTATGAGGAGACGTTATACCGTATTCCATTCCGTGATTCCACATAATTTCGAATTTCGATTAGTCGTAAAAGAAACGCATATTTATTAACGTATCATAAATAAAAATACTAATTGTATCGAAAGCGATTCTGCACATTAAGTTTGAATTACTTTGATATAGTGTGAATATATCGGATGTATCGAAATCATACATCGAAATTGGAATGGCGACAGGTTCCGAGCATATGATCAAATAATTGATTCGTTTTAATGAACCGAACAAAAGTGATTCGGTAAAAGTAAATCTAGGATGAATCTCCTATAAGTGTAGATGCATAGGACTTAGCATTTGAGATTATTGAAAATAATTACGAAACAAATTCAGGCTGAGGTTAATCAATTTCGGTGGCAAAATGAATATTAAGATTTATAACTAGAATGAAACGATTTCATTTTCTTTAAGGAAATTTGTCCCTAAAGCAGCAACGAAAACGAGAACTAGAAATGAAATCATTAAACGATCGTTAGTAATTCAATTTTTAAATAAAATAAAATCCATTTTGGATAATTCAATTGATTTATTTAGCTACTAATTTACATAGTATGTTGAATTTTCGACTGTAAGGAAAAATTTCGAGAACGAAATCCTTTTATTTGATAAATTGTTCATTTTTTCCCCTTTTTAATTTTTCTAATTGCACTTTATTCGAATTTTATCAAACTGAAAATTATTAAAATGCATTAGAATCATATCACGAGACTGCCTGAATGAATCAATAAAAATCACTTCCTAATGTCACAGCTTGTTTTCATCGAGGATTTCAAAATGATTAGCACCTGCTTGCATAGTCTGATTAACGCATCCTTTGGAATTATTCTCAAGCCGTTGTGGATAAATCTATGTAAAAAAAAATCTATGCCGTGAATTCTTTCCAAAGTCATAGAAAATGAAACTGTAAATCTGCCTTCAGAAAGGAAATGAGACAGCTAATGTATACCATTTATTTTGAATTTTGTCTATTCAAAAATCCATTAAACCGAGAAATTTCAAGACATTTAGGAGATATTGGCAATAGAACAACTAAACTCGCCAAAGGAAAAAAATCTTGCAGGCATGAGTGAAAAAAAATCTTCCTAAAAATGAATTGCACATAGATAAAATTATGTACAGCTTGTAAATAGTTTACATATTTCCAATTTGCTTATATCGTTTTTAGATATTAGAATCTGCAAAAAGAATGTGCTTTGATACGTTTTGTTAATGAAATCAGAATCGAATTCGGATGAAACAGGGTAAAACTAAACTTCATTTAGTAATAAGAAATCAAGAATATCAATTTCTATACAACACTTGGGGAGACGGAATAAAAAGAGTTAGGATTATTGAATATTAAGGTCTTGAGTTTTTGATCTGAAATTTTTTATTACAGGAACTGAAATCTGAATAATAGTTCGGTTATTAAACTCTGAAATTTTACATCTGACTTGGATTTACTTTGGAAGAAATTTTTCTTTTAGATATTTCACTACGATCAAAGCTTAAAATAAACTTCTTCTATTGAAGAAATAAGAATATCAATTTATGGTTAGATTATCGCTTTCAGTGTTTGATATTACCTTTCCTTTTTCTTAACTGCTTGCAACGTATGACATTTTATGAAGGTTGGAATACTTCAGAAGAATGCTTTGGAATGTATCCCTGCTTTCTAAGGATCATTAATTTGATTTGCAGAATCTTATTGCCTAACATTTCTGCATATTCATAAATTTTATTCAATCATTTAGAAAATAAAAATTATGCAATCCATAAATCCTATTGGTATATAAAAATAAGTATACTGCAATTATGTGGCATTGAAACTAAGATATTCCATAATTATGTGAATATACAGAATAAATGCCATCCCACTTCACAACTATTCAATCTTTCGATCAGAGTTTTCCCATCAAATATTGCATGCAAAAGAAAATATTGTCTTTATCTATATTTATACTCAACTATATAGTCAGTGAAACTATAAAGTATATGAATTCACCAACATGTGTTGATTATCATGCTACAGAGAAAGACTACTCCTTTGTGGCTGCTGATTTCTTGGATCCAGAGACCACTTTGAAATCCAGAAAAACCTTAAATCAAGGCCAAATTTTCAAGACCTGCAGAAAATGTTTTCTCTGGAATAGAAAGAAGCTTTTAAAGTTCAAGTGTTTGGTAAGTTGAAATATAATTCAGAAACAAAATTTTTATCTGGGAAGGAAACTTTGTCATCTAAAAACATTATGTATTCATAGTACATTTCTCGCTTGCGCTGCTTTTTCTTAGATCTAATGTATGCAGAAACCAGGGAAATCCCAGATGAAGCTTAGTGTAAATACTTAGTGGTTAAAACAATTTCATTTAAAATATCCCTTTACTTAACAGATTCAATTCCATATCTAGATGAACTATAAAATGTTTTCTAGAGTATATAGACTTTGTTAATGGTACAGAAACTTTGAATTTGTTTTTTGATAATTTTTTGTGTAGTTGATTTAGGCAAATCGCTATTCTTAATATCAACATTGTATTTCCTCTACTCATTACAAAAAAAAATGATTCGTATCTAACTTGCATAAATTCTAGTTTCTTTTCCAGATATTATTGGAAGAATTTTAGAAAAAGATGGACCTGCATCAACAGTCCGGAGAAATGATCATCTTGGATCGACTGCAAGATCTTGAACTTCATGGCTCTTACAAGCATATAATACAAGTGGAGCAATATCCAACAGCATTTTTAGCTGACAGCTTGGGAGCTTAATAGAACTGGCAAGAGGCATAGTTTCCAAGACATTTTAAAACGAATTCTATTTTATAAATTAAATGAATCCTTCAAAATTCGTAACTGGAAAAAAATTAGAATTTAATTCATCTAACTAAATGATTTCATTCGTAAAACTAAAAATGAAATGGTACAGTGAGAAATAATAACATTTCATTAATTTCTATAAACCATCACTTTGTGAAGAATGTATAATTCATGCAGTGAAAATATTAATTACATTTGCTTAATTGTCGGATAATTTAATTCTTGTTTGCCTATTTTATTTATCGTCAATAATTTATGCTTAAGGATTTTGACATCCATATTTTGAGAGAAAAATTATTTAAACTTAAAGCACATTTGTTCGCTTTTATTAACCGATTTTCACACCTCAGATATTCAGTGTGAATTCTTAATGATTAATGCTCTAAAATGTTTGTTTCGATTCGATTATAAATTGATACAAATATTTTTATTCCCTGTGTGTGGCGCAGCTTAGCCAACGATGGCTTTTGTGCCTTAAAACACAAACTCAAACATTAAAATAAAATTTGTTGATTATATTTCAAGTACTCTGAGCTGAGCTAAAAACTGCTGATGTTTCTTCGCACAATATATCGATGTATCGGAGAAAATTGTATGAAGACGTATCTGATAATTTGGTTTAAAAGAGCTATATACAAAGAAACGAATAAGCAGTTTTAGAAAGGGAATGAGCTCAAAGACCAAATGATTTTAATTGCATTTTGTTATCGTATAGATTGTTATAATATTATATAATTGGTGTAAAAATGTATATTATAATGTATATAATAGCTGTATTAATATTATGAAATAGCTGTTTAGTAAATCAATGTTGGAAAGAATCTCGTTAAAATGTTTAATTTAAATAAAGAACAAGACAGGAAGTTTGATTTCCATGAGTATATGAATTAGTTTCTCTTCTAATGTCATTTGTTACAAATAATTTCAGATGTCTGAAAGGTTTACAGTATCAAAATCTACCTTGATGTTATTTTTGAATTAAATGGTATACATTACTAGATGCTTTGATATATGGTTTAAGATTAATAAAATTAAATATGCTCCGCAAAATAAATTAAATTTCAGCCATTTCCTAAATTTTCATAATTATACAAAAGAAATCCTGAAATGGCGCATCCATTTGTTGCATCCTTTACAAATTCTTTATTGTAATCTCTCCTACTGCTTCGTTTGCTATATATCATACCTATCATAAGGCTCTTAGTCGTGAAATCTAAGCCTACTTTTTGCAATTGTCCGTCCAATTTTGAGAAACGGGAATGTAATGTTAAAAAAAAAATATAAGGAATTTAATAACTTTTTTTAGTGGTTTTTCAGCAATGGATGACTGATGTCTGTGCTAGCCAGTCAATCAGAAATCCATCAAATTAAAAAAAAGGTATTTGATCGCCATGCCTGATCAGCATGGTGAAGAATATGCTTTAAAAGAATCTTTACAATTTCCAAAAACTGCAGTTGGAAAAAAATATAATTAAATATGAATAGCTTTCTTGTATAGAAAATTTTGCGAAATTATGAATACCACTGAGTAACTTATAGTGTTGTAATGAATGTTTTAACGAATAGAATGGATGCAATAAATGACAAAAGCGTATATGCCATTAAATTTTTTTATATACATTTTTCTTAGTTCCTTAAATTTGTTTTTGACTTTCATTTTTGGCCTTACATAATTCATATCATTATGTATCTTGATGCCGATTTTTCAGTTAGATGGCAACACTAGTAAAAAAAAAATCGAAATTGAATTAAATGAATCAATCATAAGATTATTTAGGTTTGAAAAAGAGGGGGTCGCTGTCAATATTAAAAATTCCAGGATGTCTCTAGCATGTCAGGAAATACAGATTTTAAAATACTGATCTTAATACTTCTGAAATATTTAAAATTTGTTGAAATAATTTCCTATAATATTTAAAAACGCACAAGAATAAAGTGTTCTGTTGATTGCTGAATGCAATCGTTGGAACTTTGGATTTGAAATTCCTGACACTTTTATAATAATTTGTAAAAACAGCATTCTCGAAATCATTAAGAAGTGTTATTTATGCCATTTTCTCCTCTCACTGTCTTTGCATAGACTTTTGATATTTAATGTATATTGCTAATATTTTATGTATAATCTTTATTTCAAGTGAATGTATCAAATATGTATGCAATAAATGTTATTTTTATCTTGTACATTATTTGTGTTATAGGTATTTGAGTGCATGTAATAATTTAAATGTTATATTAATATTTTTATGATTTTAAATATTATAATTTGGTTTCAGCGTTTGTATTTTGTAAATAAATTCTTGTATGTTAATTTCATTGTATTCAGTTTTTATATTTTTAAGTTTATAATTTTGCAAGTGTCAATGCTTTTTTATGGCTTTATATATTTCCCTAAGATTAATAATCGCAAAGAAATCTTTGGGAGATCATTATTGGCTGTACTTCATTAGTAAAAATAATCACAATTAAATGAATAAATCTGTTCAACCAAAATCGCTTTCCTATAACCTTTAAATAATTATCAGCTGGAATGATCTTCCCCAAGCATTCCAGCATGCACTTTTTAGATGCATTTTCCGCAACAGATTGGAACTGAAATTGGACAAAACTACAATTGCAGTCTCAAAATTACCTAATCAAATTGAAGTCATTGCCTTTTTAAGTTGTCGCGTTTACATGCCTCTGAAAGTACCGACAGACGTTCAACTTGTTGGACAGGGTTTCTATAACTTAGATGTTAAATCTGTGGACAGAATTCCATCATTCTAGCTTTCCTCGTTTTTCAGTTAACTATCTGATTAAGAGCCAACTAGAAATACGTTTCTGAAACTGATTTTATTCAAAATTTGGTAGAAAATTAATTTGATATAAAGACGATATACCAAATTTCGTTTGTCTGGCCCAAAGCGTTTTTAAGTTATCATTGTTACAGACAGACGGACATTTTCCAGAAATGTGTTTTTCGATTTCGGGGAGATGTGAAACGTGAAGTTTCCAAATCTTGAGTTTGAATTTTTTTGACGATTTTTATACTTCCTGTGTATTTCATGTACTAGAAATTAAAAAAAAAGTCTCCAGTTACTTATAAATGATTAACTTTATCATGCATCTACGTTTAAAACGGCTATTTGAGTTATTACTTTCTACTGTAAAGATTATGAATTTTTAGTTTTTTCTTTTTTTTTTCTTCCTTATTTTAGAATTCCTTGAAGGGGTTAATTTTTCTTCCTATTCTTTTTTCATTTAATTCTCTTACAAGAAAGTTTTAAGTTGTTTCACCTTTTACTATTTCTTAAATATTACCTAAATATATTGATACCCTTTGCTGCTTACAATAAAATCGTTCTTATTCATTTGCATGATTATATTACTATTATTTAAAATCATATAATTAAATTATTTAATAGAATAAATTTTTATTTTAAAAACCAATTAGGGTATTTAGTGCATTTCGAAATTTCAACAGTATATCACTCTAAAAGAGCAACTTATTGCACTCCCGGCATCGTTGTAGATCATAATGGTATTAACAGGAATTTGGAAATAAGCGCCGTATTTGGGTTTAAAATTAAGAGAAAATATATCAGCATCAGCACATACGTATTTAAAATTATTTGCTGTCACAACTCATTATCTCCAATATTTAAAATATTAATTGTAAAATTTAATATGTTGCTTTTCCAACATATTGTCATGTATGCGAGTTTAGTATAATTGGAAGGGATCTTTCCATGTTAGAAAGGAAAAAAAATAAGTTGAATTAAAAAAAAAATTATCGGCTTTCTTTGAAACGAGGCGAACCAATATTTTTTTCAATTGTTTTTATTCTCTTAAATATCATGGTTATGGAAGTATCAAAAAAAATTTTAAGCATATTTTTTACATTATCGAATTACAAAGTTGGAACGCCAATCATTTCTGGAGAAATTAAAAAAATGTGAATTTTGTAGGTAATCGATATTTTTGATCGAACTAAAGTAATTATTCGAAGATGTATTGGAATGGTATGTTCAAAACCGTTGAAATAATTATTAATCTAAAAAAGTAAACTTGTTTCTTACAGTTCCATTAAAATATTTTATTATTAGACGCGCCTTAAATATTTTTTTTATTAGTTTGGTGAGAGGGAATTTATTCCAAAATAATTTAAAACTAACCGGAGTGGCTTAACCAAAACTTTCTCGTAACTGTGTAATGAAGGTGTTATTCCCGAGAGTGCCTTGCGTGGTATTGGTGTATAACATTTACGAAATATTATGCCATATTATGCCTTATTGGGAATTTAGCATTTTCTTGATTCTATTGTGGAATTCTTGGCGAGTGTTTTGGGAATAAATCTCTGGCATGCAGGTTGATAGTAACCAAAAATTGAATTTTTGTTTTAGATGAGTGTTATCAACCGTTTAAAACAAAAAACCGTTTTAAACAAACCGTTTGACAAAGAACTATAATTTTAATCACAAAATCTCATACCAAATTTCAAATGTTTAAGTGATTGTGTTTTTGAGTATCGCGTTTGCAGGCGTTTGAAAGAACACACCAACAAACGGTTGACCCCTTTATGTCGGTATGGCTCGCAGTTTGACATTTTATTCACTAAAGCTATTAAATACTTGTACCAAATTTTATATCTTTGGCTTTCTTCGTTTTGTAATTATCCTGTTGACATACATTGAAACAGCCAGACAGACGGATTTAATCAGAACGGATTTTGCCACAAATTTGATAGAAATCTACATATTTGATCGAATGATCATAAGCCAAATTTCGTCTACCTAGTTCAAAAAGCTCGTCCATTTAGCTCATTTCATGCTCCTAACTCGTTTTTGAGCCATTTTTGTCACACAGATGGACAGTTTCTTATAAATCAAAATGAAATTTTACGTCAAAAATCTATAAATTTAAAAGACATTTTAAGTTCCAAGATCTCGCACATACGCAAAAATCATTCCTATTCTTAGCATTGTGCTTTTTGAGCAGACTGCCATTATTTTTCAAACTAATATGATTAAATATGTTATGAATTATAGACTAAGCCGGACTTTTAAGTCGGTGTGGCCTGTTGGAATGAACGATGGGTTGTGGCGTTGCATTTCGCAGGTCTTCAGATCGAGTCCCGTAACCGAATAATAGTTTTACATATATTTCTTTTTTTTTCATTTATTTTTTAAATTTTATTCTCTGACCATTGTACATTTCATGTGAATTTTTCTAAATCATATACATCAAAAATGAAATTTTACCTCAACAATTCATAAATTTAAGAGAAATTTTAAGTTCCGAGATCTCGAACATGTGCAAAAATCATTCCTGTTCTTAGCATTGTGCTTTTTCAGCAGATTGCCATGATTTTTTCAAACTAAAAATGATTAAATATGTTAAGAATCTTAGAATGTTCCCGACAGTGAAGTCTGTATATCCTGGTGAAATGAACGATGAGTTGTGGCCTTGTATTTCGCAGGTCTTCAGATCGAGTCCCGTAACCGAATAACAGTTTTATATATATATTTTTTTTCAATGTCTTTTTTTAAATATTATTCTCCATGCCCATTCAACAGTTAATGTGAATTTTTAAAATTCTTATACATCAAAAATAACATTTTACGTCAAAAATCTATGAATTTAAAAGAAATGTTAAATTCCAAGATCTCGCATTTGCGCAAAAAAAATTTCTATTCTTAGCATTGCGCTTTTTGACCAGATTCCCATTATTTTTCAAACTAGAAATAATTAAATATGTTAAGAATCTTTGAATGTTCCCCACTGTGTTGTCTGTATGGCCTGGGTGAATGAACGATGGGTTGCGGCGTTGTATTTCGTAGGTCTTCAGATCGAGTCCCGTAACCGAATAATAGTTTTATATATATATATATATATATATTTTAATTTCTTTTTTTTAAATATTATTCTCCATGCCCATTCAACATTTAATGTGAATTTTTAAAATTCTTATACATCAAAAATAACATTTTACGTCAAAAATCTAGAAATTTCAAAGAAATTTTAAGTTCCAAGATCTCGCATATGTGCAAAAATCATTCTTATTCTTAGCATTGTGCTTTTTCAGCAGATTCCCATTATTTTTCAAACTAGAAATGATTAAATATGTTAAGAATCTTAGAATGTTCCCGATAGTGAAGTCTGTATGGCCTGGTGAAATTAACGATAGGTTATGTCGTTGTATTTCGCAGGTCTTCAAATCGAGTCCCGTAACCGAATAATAGTATTATATATATATATATTTTCATTTCTTTTTTTAAATATATTTTTTCCATGACTATTCAACATTTCATGAGAATTTTGCTACTTCTTATACATAAAAAATAAAGTTTTACATCAAAAATCTATAAATTTAAAGAAATTTTAAGTTCAAGATCTCGCACATTCGGAAAAATCTTTATTATTTTCTGCCCTGTGGTTTTTGACAAGATTTCCATTATTTTTCAAACTAGAAATAATTAAATATGTTAAGAATCTTAGAATGTTCCCCACTGAGAAGTCTGTACGGCCTGATGAATTGAACGAAATGAGTTGTGTTGATCGAGGCCCTCAACCGCATAATAGTTTTATATATATATATACATTTTTAAATTTTTATTTTTAAATATTATTTTCCATGCCCATTCCACATTTAATGTGAATTTTTCCAATTCTTATACTTCAAAAATCTATAAATATAAAAAAAAAATCAGTTCCAAGATCTCGCACATGCGTAAAAGTCATTCCTATTTTTAGCATTGTGCGTTGTGACCATTTTCTAACTAGAAATGATTAAATATTTTTAGAATCTTAGAATGTTCCGGACTGTAAAGTCTGCATGGCCTGGTGGAATGAATGATGGGTTGCGGCGTTACAATTTTCAGGTCTTCAGACCGAGATCCGTAACCTTATAATAGTTTTCTATAAATTTCTTTTTTTTTTAAATATTATTCTCCATGACCATTCAACATTTAATGTGAATTTTTCCAATTCTTATACATAAAAAATAAAATATGACTTGGAAAAATCTATATATTTAAAAGAAATTTTAAGTTCCAAGATCTCGCATATGTGCAAAAACCATTCTTATTCTTAGCATTGTGCTTTTTGACCAGAGTCCCATTATTTTTGAAACTGTAAATGATTAATATGTTTTGAATCTTAGATTGTTCCGCATTGGGAAGTCCGAGTGGCCTGGTGGAATGAACGATGCGTTGTGCATTTGCAATTTGTAGGTTTTCAGATCGAATCCCGTAACCGAATAATCGTTTTATATATATTTGTTTTTTAATTATTATTCTCCACTCCCATTCAACATTTAATGTGATTTTTTCCATTTCTGATACATCAAAAATGAAATTTTACTTCAAAAATCTATAAATTTAAAAGAAATATTTAGTTCCAAGTTCTCGTACAGGCGCAAAAATCATTCTTATTCTCTGCAATGTGGTTTTTGACAAGATTCCCATTATTTTTTCAAAACAAAAATGATTAAATATGTTAAGATTCGTAGAATGTTCCGGACTGTGAAGTATGTAAGGCCTTGTGGAATGAAAGATGACTATGACGCATGAAGTAACTAAGTCTTACTCTTTGCCCTAATTGGCTCTACTGAAAAAAATAAGAGACATTCACTCGGCTTAAATTCCTGATAGAACTATCAGCGGGCTTGTAAAGTGTCATAAGTCACAGCATGCAATATAAAGCATTTTGTTCATTACAAATTCAAATTTTTGAGATCGTGAGTATTGTGCATATTTTTCTTTTTTTTCTATTTGAATTTATTTTGTAATTTTTTTTGCTACTCTAATACGTAAGATTCTGTATTAATTAAAATTGTTAATCAATTTTAACTCACAAGATAATTAGCGTAATGCAATTTTAAATTGCACACCTTTCGTATGCATATCCATCGCCCCAATTCAAAGCACTATATTTTGAGACCGGAAATGCATAACTTTTCAAACTATAAATTTTAAATCAAACTTGGGGAACCTAAATGTAGATGGCGCTATAAAAGCATGTGACTTAATGAATTGTGAAGCATTGCTACTCAGAGTATTCTGCAGATTACAGGTTCGAATCTGGGAGACGATGAGTATTTTTACATATTTTGTTCTTCTTTTTTCTACTGTTTTAAAAATATATTCCAAACAAATACTTATGTTAATAGAAATTATTCAAATTGTTATAACTCAGAAAATAAATTTGCAATTAAAAACCTCAATACAGTACTATAATTTTTAATTTTAGATCTTGCGCATTCGAATCAATCTCTCCAATTAATAACATTGTACTTTTTAATTAGAAACGCATCCAATTTCAAAATATGAAATTTTATTCGAACTTAGAATCTTAAATGTAGATGGCGTTAGAAGAACTTCCCACGTAGTTGATTGAGAATTATTACACTTCAGAGCATTTGCAGATTACAGGTTCGAATCTCAGAAGTAGTGAGTAGGTTTGCATATTTTTTTAACTTTTTAATTTACATTTTTAATTATATTCTAGGTTAATTTTTAGGATTTTAACTATATACCAGGTTAATTTTGTAGATTAATTAATTTTTTATATTTCCAAAAATTAATTTTCTATTCAAATCATCAATAGGATAATACAATTTTTAACTCCACAACTGACGCATGAGCAACAAGCACTCCAATTGATAGCATTAGGCTTTTAAACCATAAACGCATCCGATTTCAAACTATGATATATTAATTGAACTTAGAATCTTAAATATAGATGGCTCCAACACAGTTTTTGAGTTGATGGATTGAGAAGCATTGGAGTTCAGAGAATTTTACAGATTGCATTATCGAATTAGGCAGCCGATGAATATTTTACATATATATATTTCCGTTTCCTTTTCTATATATTTTGAAAAAAAAATCGAGATAAATACTTAGAATACTCCGAATCATATAAAATGTTAATAATTTTTTTACTCCCAACATAATTAGGTAATGAAGTTTTTAAATTCACATCTTGCATATGCAAATCAATCCCTCCAATTAAGAGCATTAGGTTTTTCGTCCAGAAAAGCATAATATTTTAAATCAAGATATTTTAATTCAACTTAGAATTTTAAATGTTGATGTCGCCGGGAGATATTTTGATTTGATGGAGTTAGATGCATGGATGTTCAGGGCATTCAGCAGATTGCAGGTTTGAATTTGGCAGAAGATGAATACTTTTAAATATTTTTCTTACTTTTATTTATTCATTTTTAAATTATATTATAGACTGATTCTTATTTTACTTCAAATTAGTAAAAGTAATATACTTCCAAAATTAAATTTTTACCTCAAAACATCAATTAGGTTCTACAATTTTTATTTTTAATTCCACATCTTGTGCATGCGCAGCAATTGCTACAGTTCCTATCATTATGCTTTTAGAACAGAAACGCAAAATTTTTCAACGTATGAAATTTTATTCAGTTGTAGAATCTTAAATGTAGATGGTGTTAAGAAATATGTGACCTAAAGGATTAAAAGGCATTATAGATCAGAGCATTTTGCAAATTGTAGGTTCGAATCTGGATGAATAGTTTTACATATTTTTCTTCACTTTTTAATTATTTTGCAATTTATACTCCCGTTGAATTTTTAACATACTACGAATTACTAAATTTGTTATAATTTGAAAAAAATATTCTTAAATCAAAACATCAATAAAGTAATAAAATTTATAATTCCACATCATGTGCATGCGCATCAATCGCTCCAATTCATAATACTTTGCCTTTTGATGAGAAAGGTATTCCATTTCAAACAATGATTTTTTAAATCGAACTTCGAAGATAAAATGTTGAGGCGTCGGAGAAACTATTGACCTGATGGATTGAGAGTTATTGCAATTCTGAGCATTTTGCAGGTTGGAATCTGGAAGACAAGGAATATTTTTAAAAGTTTTTTTTCTCTTTTTTAAAAATTTATTTTGAATCTATTTTAAAAACTAAATCTTAAGTTAATGAGAATTATTAAAATTGTTACACTTCCAAATGTAAACTTGTAACAAATAACAGCAATAGAGTAATACAGAGCGCATTTTCAGAAATCGATCTATTTCACAGCATTATGTTTTGAAACTAAAAACAAATCCCATTTCAAGTAATGGATTTTCATTTAAACTTAGATTCTTAAATGTAGATGGCGCTAGAAAAATGGCACCTGATGAATTGAGAGTTATTACAATTCAGAGTATTTGCAGGTTCGAATCTGTGAGATAAAGAATAGTTTTTCATATTTTTTTTTCTTATTTTTAAATTTATTTTGTAAATTATATTCCAAAATGATTCTTAGATTACTGTGAATTATTAAAAATGTTATACTTTCTAATGTAAATTGGGATTCCATGCGTTCTGCCGATAGGAGCTTCGAACCTGGGAGACGATGAATATTTTTAGATATTTTTTCTTCAATTTAATTTATTTTTTATACTAGCCGCCTTTGGCGACCAGCCGGTTCGCCAATCTTAACGTTCGTTAAAATTTTAATAATTAAATATTTTATGCAATTTCTACTTTAATAGCTTCTTCATCAAAATATTTTAAAACTTCAAATTTTGATTATCATATAACTCATTCATAATACTATAAAAGCCTTCAGTCATAACGTAATATGTATCTCTCTCATTTTCTGTTAGCACCCGTAGAATTTATGCTTTAAATTAAAGTGGAAAGAATTTATCTTCAATTAATATAATAATATTTTTTTACTGAAACGAAGCATTTTTTTATAATCTGATTACTGAAAATAGAGTCACTCAGCGTTTAAACTTTATGTTCACTAAAGAATATCTTTTTTAATTTATGTAATATCTCAAGAATTTGTCAACAAAATTTTCTTAGATTCATTATGAGCAGATCGATTCATTAACAATGTTTAAATTTAAATGCATCAAACACTAAGAAAATAAAACGAATCGTTTAAAATAAACGGTTGAAAACAGGTTTTAAAAAAACTACTTAAAAAACGATGTACTTAAAACTATAAGCATATACAAAAAATATATAACTAACATAAATACAATTTACTTACAAAAGCATGCAACTAACCCAAAAATATTTTAAATCATCCATTGATAACGTTGTAATGGCAACAATCAGAACAGAATGCGCATGCGTGAATTTTCTTCGCCGGTTACGTAACGCAAATACGTGATTTTTTCTACGCCAGTTGGGGTAACGCTATGCGGATTAGAAATTTTTAATTTCCTTTATTCTGTTTTATTTTAATTCAAAAGTACTTCAGAATGAATCTGAAAGATTGATTCATTAACAATGTTTAATTTTAAATGCATCAAACATTAAGAAAATAAACAGAACCGATTGAAATAATCCGCCGAAAAATTTTAACCCTAGCCTCATTACTGTTGGGAGAAAAAAAACTGAAACCTTTCTCGTTTGGCGCTGGGGATAATGGAAGATTTTTTTGGCGGAAAAGTTGGCGGTGGGGAAAATGGAAGATTTTTTTGGCGGGAAAGTTAGTTTTTAATTAATAATTAAAATTCTAATTAAAAATTCGAAAAAAGAAACCCCAGGTGCACATTCCCAACCTCCAAGGTATACATGTACCAAATTTGGTAGCTGTATGTCAAACGGTCTGGCCTGTAGAGCGCCAACACACACACACACACACACACACACACACACACACACACACACACACACACACACACACACACACACACACACACACACACACACACACACACACACACACACACACACACATTGAGCTTTATTATAAGTATAGATTACATTCCAGACAAATGCTAAGGTTATTGTAAATTAGTACATAGATTACACTTCCATAATTACATTTTTATCTAAATTATCAATAGAATTAATACAATTTTTAAATTCCTCTTCTTGCTCATGCGCAGAAATGTCTCAATTTCGTAGCATTATACATTTAGACGAGAAAAGCTTCCCAATTGAAACTATGAGTTTTTTATCGAACTTTGGAGCTTAGATGCAGATGACGTTAGAATAATTTGTGAAGTGATGGAATGAAATGAATTACAGTTCAGAGCATTCTGCAGATTGCAGGCTCGAATCTAGGAGACGATGAATAATTTTACTTATTTTTTTTCTATTTTGTAAATTATATTCTAGTTTAATATTTAGGTTTCTACGATTTTTTAAATTGGTTATACATCAAAAAATAAATTTGTAATTCCAAACATAAAAGGGGTAATGCAATTTTTATTTGCACATCTAGCACATGTGTATCAATCGCTGAAGTTAAAAAGCATTATATTTTTAGACCAGAACGTCTCCCATTTTAATGAATGATATTTTAATTTAACTTTATCTTAAATGTAAGTGATGCTATACAAACTTGTGACCTGAAGTATGGGAAAAATGGAATTTGGTTTAATTCGATTTCTTACAGTTATTAATTAATTCTTTTTTATCTTATTTACTCATTCGTCTTGGAAACTCTTTTCAAACGAAAGAAATAAGAAAGATAGAAAAAGTGAGAAAGATAAAAAGTAAGTAAGAAAGATCATTGAATTTTTTGAACTAATTTTTTGCCCATTTAAAGGAGCAGATTTCCGTTTGCCCATACGACATTAAGAGAAATTCAGGCCCGACGGCACCGCCCACCAAGGAAAGACAGCCAACGGCTCTGGCCATTCCCAGGCTCGGCGCTTACCTTAGTGCTAGCCGGAACCTATACGCTCAGAGTTACCCCCGGGGACAGCGACCACCCTTAACGGAAAGCCCAAGAAGTGACCCCTTCGCTTGATCCCGAGCAAACCAACAACTCAGGTGGCTAGCGACCAGCCGATTGATACACCGGGGAGCACAGTGCATCACCCGTCTAATGGGTCACCACGCACGGCAAACACGTGGGGGTATTTTCTGTCCATGTAAAGCAGGAAGCAAACAGAGCGGCAACAGCTTCTCATGGCGAACTCCCTAGCCTACCCTCGAGGGAAAGAAGAATGGAAGCCAAAAGCAGAAGAGGAGGGAAGAGAAGGGACTATAGATTCCAGGAAACCTCGGGAATGGGAAACCCGTACTCACCTATAGTAGGTGAGCCCCTGACGGGGCAGTCATTTAGGAGATTATTTTGGAGACATGTGCGTTCATTTCCATTGAAACAAATAAAAATGCCACTGAAATAAAATAAAAATGCCACAGAAATAAAATAAAAATGCCACTGAAATAAAATAAAAATTTACTTCTTTGTATGAGATATAATTTTGGCTTCGAAAAATGCACGTTTTAAATCTACGGTAGTGTTTATGGAACAATTTCTTTCAAGAGATAATTTATGTACAGTAATTATAACATAAATTACAACCTTTTAACTATATATGAAACTTCTGCCATTAACCTTGAAAGCTTATTGAAAGGCGATTATTTTTCCTATTCCTATTGCTGATTTATTAAAATTTTTAAATCCAGTAATGCTGTGTGATCACCCAGTATAGTAACCATAAATATTCTAATGCTAAAATGGATTAATTATCCCAAGCTTTCCAAGGATTAGATCTTTTCATAATACTTAATCATTTCGATAAAATAATTTTGGAGCTCTCTTCTTCTAAAATTAAATTTCAGTTATTAAAAAAAAATTAAATTTACTTCGTTCTTTTTAAGATGAAATATTCTTCTTTACAAATAATTAAGGCAAATTCTCCTTCTTATAAAACAATTGAAATGCATGTCTTTCAAAACATAGAGAACTTCTGTAATCAAGAGGAATATTTATTTTCAAAACCATTAAAGTATTGAATGTTTAGTTATATTTAAAAATCAAATTTAATATGAATTCTCCTCTTTAATGAGTAATCTCTTACAACAGATTTCAGATCTTCCGCTGAGAAAGTCGGGAATCAATTCTGCTAACATTAACCTTACACTCATTAAATTAAACAAAAGCTTGCTTTCTAATTCAGGCGAAATTTTCTCAACATTTAACGCAAATAAAGCTTTACGTATTGCAGAAAAAAACTAAATTCTGTGGAATCAGATAACTAATTCTAAATAGACGAAATTGATTTTCTAACATTTATGCTGAAAAGATAAACAGAATAACAATAATCAGGCCTGAAGCAGAAAGGACAGCTTCATTAATAAGTGAATAACATATTTCTTAGATATAATTAAAGAATTAAAAGAAACACTTCATCTGGCACATTTTTTAATACTATATTTAAAGAACAGTAGGGTAATTTCAATTTATTACAGTTGTAGAGTATAAATGTCAGCTAACTCTTTCTGTTGCATTAAAAATTATTATCTTGTGTTAAATCCTTATTATACCACTCCTTATTTTTATTCGGAATATTTTTTTTATTTAAATTCTTTTCATATACCTATTTCTTGGAAATGTGGAGATTTTTAGAATAATGGATTGATAATTAAGGAATAATATTTGAGAAAGAAATTTCGATTTTTAAAATTGTTGTGTTTATTTCAATTCATTGTTAATAACGACATTTCTTTTGAAGTATTCAGTTGTTAAACATTAAATGAGATCGTAAGTAACACAATAAAGTGCCAATTGATATTCATTGATTTTTGGTAACTATTACGCATTTCAGTATGACAAGAAAGGAAAAGTGTCTTTTTCAACAAAAAATTGACACCTCTTAAAACGTATACTCCGCAGACTAATTCAATGGATGAAAATAATCTTAAAAGAAAAATATAATTCATAAATTTCGCCGGATGAATTAGAAGAGATTTTGCATCTTTTATCAAGGAAGATGGAAAGCATAATTTTATAAATGTTTAGAAAGTATTCATTCTGCCGACATCTGAAGTTCCTTTTATATTATGACTTTAAAGAGTTGAACAACAAATAACTTGTGGTTTCAAGAAAGAGGGAGTGTATAATTCTTACTATAATATTTAATCGAATAATGCAGAGGGATATAATTAGAAACCTTGCGCTTTTGATTTCAAAATTCTTTCATGAAGTGTACTTGTTCCCTTTGATTTAAACCCAGCCAAATAGTTGCGAAAAAGAGAAAACTGCATGAACTTCGATTAAAAAAAACAGTAAAGATATTTTCTATCATAGCGAGAAATATTTCCTTGCAGCAGGAACTTAAACCTTGTCTTAAAGGTGGAGACATATTATATAAAAAAATATTAAAATCTTTTATGACTAAAATATTTGACGTTGCATAAATTCGCGTTCAGACTAATATAAAATTCTAGTAATAAAATTTGTGAAATGAATTTAATAGTCATCAACAAACTCTTAAAAAAATTAAATGAAATACGTAGCATCAAAGTTAAATTATCATCAAATTTAATCTAAAATATATAGCAGCAATAACATGCAAACAAAAAAATTGCTTTTAATACCTTCACGGGATTCTAAATTTCATATCTGAAACAGTGAAAATTTCTTTTTAAGTACGTTTTGCAGCATTTTTAAGAGAAAATGTATAAAAATAATTACTTTTTCCAGTGAATTTTTTATATCAATGAAACGTTAATTTTCGTAACTTTTCTAAAGCAACAATGTTTTTTTTTATTTATCTAACGAAAACTAAATTGAGTTTTGAAAAAAATTTATTGAAACTAATTAAATATTTCAAACATTGTTAGTAGGCATTTACTACATAAGAATTATCTATATACCAAATAGAATAATTTAGTTTACGTTCATTTAATTTACGAAATTGGTTGTATTTAGTAAATTTATATAAAACATTTAATTCTCATTTTCGATATTATAATTTAAAACTACCATGCCTGCCTATTATACCTTTAAAAACTTTAACGACAAATGGCTTACACAACTCAAGTGTTGAGGGAATGGGCAATTATCATTATAATACTCAATTGGAATAACGCTCAAAATTATCAGAAAATTGAAACTTTTCATTTCGAAACCTTTCTATGCATGTCATTGTTCTTTCTCTTCAGAATAGAACTTGCATAAAAGAAAAACAATAAAGTGCAATTAAACGATATTTGCATCACAGTCAGAAATATTTCCTTGTAGAAGGACCTGGAAGTTTGTCTCAAGATTTTAATTATTTTTTTAAATGTTATCATCCTTATGACAAAAATATTTCATATTACTTTCATTTGTTTTCAAACTTACTTTAGATTGAAGCAATAATATTCGGGCCAGGGAGATATTTTATACTCAAAAATCGAACTCTTAAAAATATTTATCGAATTCCGAAACATCCTAGCCTGATAAATTAGGAGTACCAGAATTAAATTATTTACCAAATTAAATATATATCAAATAAATTTAGCCATAAAATGTCATAATAAAAGTTATTAATTACTCTTTATCGAGCCATTCCACGCCATCTGAAGATTCCAATCTAGCATCTTACGTTATTTCGAATTAAAATGTTTTAAAGTTCATGTATCTAATTTTTCTTTCAGATTCGCTTAAGAGTATAGCAACTTTAATATGCATGCAAAAACCTTTACCCTTTGCACTCAAAAAGATAATTCGATGCATAATTATTCACTTATTTCATGGGCCTTTTTATTACCCAAAAATAGATGCATGCAGCTGTTTTACACTGAATTTCCCTGAAAATGAATCGACATCTTTTTAACATTCTGTAGGTATTTTTACCAATTAAAATTAAAAATGAGGCACCACCTTGAATGGTTACAGAGAAAAGACATTCGAGTGAAGTGCAAAAATATTTAAACAGTTCACGCGATTCCGAATCTCGTAGCTGAAAACTGAAGTTTAATATTATTAAAAATATACATTTAAATCCATTTTTAAAAAATAAATCAGAATTATGAAAAAGAATCGATAGAAAAAGCGTTATTGCTTCCAAGTTTCTTTTTGTAATTTCGTTATGCAAAATGTATTTTTTGTAATAATATTCACCGAAAAGAAAATCAATGATTGAAGAAATTTAATTCATATTAATTTGTAATTAAAAATATACTTAAAATTTGGAAACTACTAATTAGGCATTTACTTAATAAAATAAACTATGTGATCAAATTTAGTAAGTCAAAATTCACTGATCTCTTCTGTAAAAGTTATCATTCGTATTTTCATTTTTCATTTCGCATTTCAAAACTATTACGAAAAGTTATTACAGTACTATTATTAAATAATTAAATATTGCTATTATTATTACTATTATAATTAACTATTAATATTACTAAATAATTAATAATTTTTGAAAACAAATTATTACTACAACTAACATTTTGTAATAAATTATATTGATATTATATTTTGCTATTTTCAAATGTAATATCAATTGTTTAGAAAGTGTAACTAATTGCGATTAACAAAAACGTATTTAAAGATTGTATTGGAAGAAGCTGACGAGAATTTGATTTATTCATTAAATGAATCGTAATTTTATTGCAGTACTCTTTGAAATAATTGTAAATCTTGATAAATTTATAATTTAATAATAATTATTTATTTATAAATATTCATTGTAATTATAATTTAAAAAAATTTTCATAATAATTATAATTTTTTTGTTTCTTTTAACATAATGAATTTAAATATTTCTAGTTAAAATTTAGACATTTCTATTATTTCAAGAAATTTTAATTCTATAAATAATACATAAATTAAATCAGCCATAAAATGCAAGAGGTATGAAATGTATTCGATATGAATTTCAATTTCAGTCTTTAACAAATTATTTGAGGAAGAAGTTTTGCTAATTCAATCTAGAAAAGAAATTATACATTACCGTTTCAAACTAAACAATCAGTAACCATTAATTGAAGTCATATATGCTTAGAAGGTTGAAAGAACAGCAAAATTACCGTTCATCTTAAAATAGTGAAAATATATATACCTAATAAAGAGAAAACTCCATAACAGACAGGCTTTTATTTCAGGAAAATAAATTCAAATTAAAAAATCAGGTTAGGAAATTCCAATAACTTACGAACAATATATACATATTAGTTTACGATCATTACAATACAATTGTTTACGAACAATTTATAATATTAGTTTACGAACAATACAATTGTTTACGAACAATTTATAATATTAGTTTACTAACAATACAATTGATTACGAACAATTTATACATATGTACAATATATACATTTAATTAGATATTGAAATATTTATAACAGCATACATCCATACATGAAAAATTATTAACATATAATCAATCACTTACATTATTACTCTTTACACTTACATGAATTTTACATTTCACTTTAAAGAATATATTTCATTATAGTATTGTACATTCATTATAGCTCAGAATACAGTTTCAAAAATGTTTGCCTAAAACATTTCTACAAAAAAAATGTCTTGTAAAATACAATTTTAGCTTCAAACATAAGAAAATAGGAACATAATCTTTCTAATGATATATCAGTATTAATTTTAGTAAAACTGGCTGAACAATTATTTACAATTATCTGATCTTTCCTCCTTTTATAGCCTAACCCCTACTTTTTCCGTTTATCTCTTCAGGCAGTTGATAGGAAGTTTCCAGGATAATTTTTTTCTTGCTTGTGATGAGCTAAAATTTTTTATTCGATTATGGCATAGTGGTGCCTGACTTGGCAATCTGTTTCTGAATATCCATCTAAAAAGTTCCTCTTAAGGATGGAAAGTAAAGCCTTTCCCCCTGACCTTGAAGAATACGGATATTATTTAAGCATCAAATCTAAATGCATCCACGTGGCATTTCTATGCATGTTGTTGTAGAAAAGGCTCCATGACTGCCATCAGATGGTAGAAAGTAGACGTTTTCAGTTTTTGGATGAAAATTAAATGAACCAATATTTAAAACATTTCCATAAAATTTATGAAAGTTTACATTGACAAGAAAATGCTCAAAATACCAACATATTCAACCAAGAACGTTTTATCTATCACGTCTTGGAATGAAAAGACAAAGAAAAAAAAGTGGCAATATGAAAAATCTTATTTTGTTTAATGAATCTTTACAATAATCAGAAAATGCATCTTTGCATGAAGGTTTGTGCAAGAGCCAAATTTATCATCAATGAATTTAGAAACAGAATCACACTTTTAACTCAACAAAAAGGAATTTTTCATGAATGCAATCACGTTTGATTTTCAAATTAGAAGAACTAAATGTTTAAGCATCTTATAGTTTAAGGTAGAAAATTATACGATGACATTATACCCTCTTTAAACATATCATCACTTGGAAGTTTTTGCGTGGAACAACTGCTTTGAGCACCAATCCTTTTACAAAACTAATTTTCAAGAACAAACTTAAAAACTTGTTTATCTTGCAATAAGAAAGCATCAAAGTGACGGTGGAATTTGTATGAAGGTTTTTATGACTGGAATACATTTAAAAGTAAAGGTTTTAGTTCTTTATCATGATATGTAAAATATAATTGCATCGATCTGTATCCGTTTTACCATTTGGTAACAACTCGCCAAAAGTAGTAAAGATAGAGATTTTAAAATTACCAGAACTCTGGATAGAAATGGAAATTTGCTTTCACGAACTGCTTGTTGGGAGTAAATAATCAGTTTGATGAGCAGATTCTAGATGCAGAAGATTTTAAGTTCTACATAAAAGTTTTTATGTAAGAGCAGTATCTAGGGTGTTGCAATAGCCTTGATAGTAACAGAAGTAACATTCAAAAGTAGAACATTGAACTAAGTCTCCAGCATTTCAATTTGTGTAGCAAACAAACTGATGATGCGCTTGGCAACTTGCACCTTGGCAGACAAGAAATTATCAGAAGTATCTTCAAACCCAAAACAAAACCCAATTCAAAAATATGATACAACAGAGCATCTTTGATTATATTCCTAAAATCGATTTATTTCAAGTCCGGCGGCGGAGACACGATATGAAACAAAAAAATGCCTCCCCTTCATTTGAAAAGGGCTGTCTTGACAAGGTGATCAATGCTTATGATAAGAATGTTTACAATATATTTCCTGTAAGATAGCCGCAAAGATTTATAACAAATAATTACAAATAGACTTTCTCATATTTTTAAAAATAATTTTTCCATTTACGTAAGAAATATGCGACGTGAATTTTCAAATTACCAAAGCAAAAAGAGAAGAAATAATTTTCCTGTGATACAGTTTATCTGTTTCGCATAATAGATCCAACAAAATCGACTTGTTCAGGAGAAACTGCTCTTCCACTTTAATTTATATTACCATTAAATGTATCCGTTAGAGGTCGGCTCACACATGCAGCTTCAAGTGCGAAGAATGAACAAGGTAGAAACAATGCGATCTCTTGAACACAAATATTTTTTTTTCATTATCAATGTTCTGTGTGAAGTAATTATGATTTAAATTCAATTCTTTAGTCCAGCAAGTGTTCAGCATTATTGGAGGGAGTGTACTGTAAAAAAAATACATTTACGAATTGATTAATATTGAAAAAGTAGTCCTTCTCGCAGGAGCGACTGAAAGGTAGGCCAGTGTTGATATTATATTTCTTTAATATTCCTACCGATTCTGATAAAAAAAAAATCTAAATTCTTAACGAGAATGTTGGTAAAAATTGAATACCTTTATCATAATTGGATTAATTCACATTCACTGTATACCTCGAAACAAATAATGGGGAGAAAGAAAACATTCTTGCATTTCATTTATGATAATTTTCTATGAACTCATTTTAATGATGTTTTATTTACCATGAGGCATTTTACAAAAATATGTTTTTTTCTTATGATCTTTCTTAAATTTCTGTAGATTAGAAAAACCATTACAAACTCTTAATGAGAATTGTTTGTCCTGATGCAATAGAAGAGGATGTCTAAAAATAGTTCTTTGTCCTCTACACATCAGGGAAAGAAACCAAATGTGTAGCAACCTAATATAAAAATAAAGACTTGACTATCACCTTGAAAAATCTGAAAGAACAATCAAAACTCGTCTTAGTAAAATTCTCATCGATGAATGGCAATTAAGGTGGAAAAATATTGAAAAGGGCCACTTTACTTTCAGTATCTTTTCTCAGGTTAAAAGAAATAGATTTATTGAAAATAAATATTTAGCCCAATTAACTAAAAACCATGGACTTTGACAGCATTATCTTAAAAGATTCAGTTTGAGAAATTGTTGTTGTAGATGTGGTAAAGATTATGATGACATTCCACACTATATTTTCCATTGCCCTATTCTTCATCATTTGAGAAAATTTATAAAACCTCAACTAAATATTTCCCAAATTCTATTAAACAACAAATTGAATTTAGAAGCTCAAAATATTTTGGTCTTCCTACATCATAATGAAAACAGAATTTTCCAAATTGAACAATAATTTTTCCTGGTTTGTCAAGCACTGTGGACAGAATCTAGTGAGTACAAGGAAAAAAATGCAAAAAGAATTCTATCAGGCCTTTTGTTCCTGATTCCTGGACTCCCTACCTTAGACTGAGGCATTGTATATATTTATTTTTCTGTTTGTTTATTTTTTCATTTACTTATTTTTTTATTTTGTTTATTTATATTTTTCACTTTTTTATTTATATTTTTTTTTATTAATTTTTATTTTTCATTTTTTTTATTCTTCTAAATTTAAATTTCCTATCTTCGGTAAATTTTATTATTTACAAATTATGTTTCAATGATGCTGTGGAATATTATGTAGACTCTTCTGCTTGGGCTATTTAGACCTTTCCACTTTTTCTTTTTTTTCCCCTTTCGCTGTTTTTAGCTTCTAGTTCACAAAATTATGAAAAAAAAAAATTGAATAGCTAGTCTTTTAATAGCTATTTAAAATCTATTTTATTTTTAAATTTTATTTATGAGCTTTTACCGGTGTAACGCCACTTATGGCACACATCTAATCATCATCAGAATACATCATCTACTGTATTTTTCTGTTATTATGAGAGCAATTTCGTTTCCTTTTGCTTTTGTTTGTGTATCTATTGGTTTCCCTCCATTTTTCTTTCTTCTGTCTTTGCATTTGTGCCTGCGTCCTTATATTTGAAATTTATTCTACTGTGAATTGTGTACTGACTTACATCTATAAACCTTGTGGTATACTTTTTGGCACACAAGGAGTTTATACATCGAGAACAAAAAAACGCATATGAAGCCAAGCATGTTCAAAATTTCAGATACACTCTTACTATTATGTATTCAGTTTTTTTATTGCAAAGATTTATATCTTATAAATCAAATAACTATGCCAGAAATGCCAAATTTAAATAAGTGTTCTTTTTAAAACTTATTAATAAAAGATAAATATTATAATTTGATAGTTGTGGATAAATATTTTAAAGAAAGGTTTTTCGTACCACAAAAGCTGCTTAAAAATTCAAAACATGCTTTTCCTCCTATTTGGTTCAAGTGAAAAATAACAGCTGATTCAACGAATTCAGGGATCGGCAAGCCGCATGCGGCTGTTTATACGTGATGTTGCGGCTCTCCAGTTCCATACGAAAAATTAATAATTTCCTATCAAAACCCTTTAAAAGATAAGAAATTAGGTTATTAAAAATATATATTCTTAACAGCTTCTATTAACATAATAGTTAATTACAAATGGCTACGCTTAACATGACCATAATGAGAAATTTTAACCAGTATTTTTTTTTAGAAATGATTCCATGACCATGTTTATCTTTCAGCCAATTGCATATCATTTCTGTCTCACCCAAACAACCACCATCTAGATTCTAGACAACAAGTCTGAAGTTGCCTGTCAGTTATCCTCTGATAACTTGGTCGACCTTACATTCCATGTGTGTTAATTTAATCACTTGCCGTTTTTGCGAGTCGATTCGCTTGTTGTTTCAAGAATACGATTTAGAAGCGAATTATCTTCTTAAAGTGTATGTACGCGTATAATATAAAAAAATCAGTATCAGAATTGGATTACATATCTGAGGATCGTAATAACGAATAATAATGGTAAATAAATTGTGTGTCGTTTTAGATAGCAAAGAATTTTTTTAAAAAAATCATTTTTCAGCTCCATCCCAGCATGGCATAAAAAAGCGAAGAAGTTAACCGAGAATTTAATCAGGATTGAACGGAATCGTTTGCAACAATGTGCAATATAGATGGCTTTTTACTTGTCTCATTTGCCATGAAAAACTCGCACACAATAAAAAGTCAAATTCGGAAAGACTTCATTACAAAACATACCCAGTTTGCTGGTAAGTATCCAAACGAAAAAAAGCTGTTGAACTCCAAAAAAAGTCAAATTTCATGCTAAGTAACTGGGTTCAATCTTCCAATAATGTAAATCTGGCAAGTTTTCCAGTATCATTAGAATTGCAAAAAGAGGAAAACCATTAACAGATGGCCAGTACGTCAAGGTTGTTTTACGCGTGCATCTGAAGAACTGTTTCGTAATTTAAAACACAAATCAGAAATTATGTAAAAAATCATAGATTTGTCATTATCTACTAAAATATTACAAGATAGAACTACTAAAATGTCTTCAAATGAAACAAAAATGCAAATGGAAGACATTCAACTGGTTTCTGTCTTATCACTTGCTATAGATGAGTCTTGAGAAATAAAATATACGTTACAAGTTACCCTTTTTGACAGATATATGTCATCAAAGTCCAAAAGAAGAATTGCTAGGATTCCTAACGCTCTCAGGGCACTCGTAAAGAAGATGCAACAAATACTGTGCAAAAGTGCCAGGAACACAATGGAATATATATAAATAAAATCGTTTCTGTAGGAACTGAGGGGGGCCAGAAATATGACAGGAATACATAGAGAATTAACATCAATTTTTCAGAAAAAAAATAAACCACGAAATTGTAACGTTTCACTGCATAATTCATCAAGAAGCGCTTTGTGCTCATCATTTCCGGCCGAAATAGTTGAGGTCATGAACTTTTTAATTAAGATTATTGACAGCACCTTGGCAAAAGCACTACTATCGCCAGTTTAAATATTTCCATGGAAAAATAGAAAGTGTAACACCTCTTTTTCCCCTTGAGCAGAGAGTGCATCCTTGTGGCGTTTTACAGAAGACAAGCAGTTGAATGGCAGACCTGCGCACTGAAGTCGACTTTTTATCTTTGCGCTACGCTGAATGATTTTGGCTGGAAACCGTGAAATCCCTTCACCATACTATTTTCTTTAACCTAATTTTCTATGTCTGTCTTCAAAATTTACAAACACTTATTATTGCAGTGTAGCTGTGTTTGTGTAGATTAAAAATAGTATATTTAGAACCGGGCAGTTCCTTAGAAAATCGCAACACAATCACTATAATTGCCAGTTTTCTGACCTACTTCTGCACAATAAAGTGGGATGGCTTTACAGAGGTAACGTATTGCAACGTTTTGCTTTGTTCTTGAGTAAAATAAAAACATTCCTCAATGAAAAAAAAAAACATTGGACATCCCAAATTGGAAGACGACAAATGGCTACAAAAATTCAACTTCATGGTAGAACCACAATGAAACTAAATGTAAAACTACAAAGGAAGGGCAATCCGTCATACACTTTGCTTGAAGTAGTTTGTTTCGAAAAAAAATTACTACTTTTTGTTGAAGATACGGACAGAGGAGAATTACTTCATTTTAAAAATATGAAGCAATATCGCGATGACACCAATGCAATTACTAACTCGAATTACTTCAGCATAACATTAAAAACATTATCTGAGCAATTCAAAACAAACAAAAGTACTCTCGCGTTCATAATAAATCCTCACAACACAAAAACAAATGAGATCAACATTGAGACATTTGGAACCGATGCTGGATCGCTTCAAATGCAATTGCTGGATTTGAAAACTAAAGACTTGTGGAGTGGCAAGTTTACAGAACTCAACAGCAAGTTGAAAAAGTAGGATGTCCATAAATGCATGCACATCGCGCAGCATAAATGGACAGCTCTAAAAGAAATTCTTCGAGTTGAGGTCCTCATATACGACGCATGTAATAGTCTTCCAGAATGCTACAGTGGCGTGAAGAAGTTGGCATGTGGAGTGCTGACGATCTTATGGGTCGACTTATTTGTGTGAGCAAGCGTTCTCTTAAATGAATAAATAAAAAAAAATAATTGAAGTCAATTGACAAACAAAAATCTATAGTCGTACTTGAAACTTATAACAACAAACTATAAGCCAGATTTAATCAAACTTTCAGAAGGTATGAAAAGACATTGATCCCATTGATGTAACTTTCAATATTTGCGTTTTTATATGAATAAATATTATTCTGCATTTAAAGCCGTTTATTTTAAATCAAAAATATATAAGCAAATACTATAATATATCGAAAAATTTGTGGACAAGTAAAACAAACAGGAAAATAAAAATAAACAGGAAACATTTATAAACAGTAAAATTTTGTAAAAGGCTAATTTTGGCTCTTCCATTTCAATAGGTTGCCACCCCCTGAACTAATTCAAACTATATTTCATTCATATGAAAAAAAAACAGTATATTTTATAAAAGGAAATAATAATGACCAATGAATTTTTCATGAATGTTGTTATTTCTGGTTTAATTGCACAAGGGCCACATATGGCCATGCTGCGCCAAAATATGTGGTTAGATCTGTGAATAAAAGGTAAAATTTTAAATATTATAATTTAAAAATGGGCTTAAAAGCATAAAGTCCAGTATAACAGAAATCAGAACAAATATAATAAAAGCTAAAATATTTCAAATGTGAGAGTAAAAACCCAATGGTCTTCAAATATTTAAAAAAGTTATAATGGGGACGTTCTCCCACCAAGTTGCAAATATGTGGTGACGATGCACGTAAAATAAAAACGTAATTGATGGTGATCAAAACAATGGCATTCGGTTAAAATATGGATGACCGTATAATCAACATTGCATGATGTGTAATTGGCAGTCAATTTGGCATCGAGTTCACGCACCGGAATAATTGACCATGGTTTTATGTTGGGTATAATATTATGCAATTTATTTGAGATTTGAAAATCCCAAAATGTTTGCCATTGTAGGCGTATGTACAAGAAATAACTCTTCTTTATATCACAATAAGGAATTAGCCGCCGCAATAAAGTAGATTCTGCTTTTGCCGCATCATCAGCAATTTAGTTTCCAATTATATCGACGTGACCAGGAATCCAACAAAATAAAATCTGAATATTCCTGCAATTCAGTGTTTGTAAAAGCCGAAGTATATCCCAAACCAAAGGATGCTTAGAATTTTGGGGTTGGTTAAGAGAAACTGTCGTTCTTAACTGTTGCTCATTCTGTCAGAGTGTAAGCAAAATTTACGACCATGTAAACTTGAAACTTTCTCAAGGGCGAATAAATCGCAGTTAGTTCAGCTGTGAAAACTGAACACGAGTTTTGCAAGCGGCAACTAAATGTTTCTTGAGCAATAACAACCGAGCAGCCCACATGGCCAGTTGTTTTTGAACCATCAGTAAAGATGGGAATGTAAAATTATCACGATGGTTTAAATAGAGCTTTTGGAAAACAACTGGAGCTGTATTTGCTTAATCATACTGTGAAAAAGGATTATGGAGGGAGATCTCTGGAACACCCCAGGGTGGAATTGATATAGAATCTAATTTACGGATTTGTACATCCGAAATTTCAAAATCAGCAAGCATTCTTTTAGTCCTTTCATAGAAAGGAAGAATGTTAAAAGGACGAGCCGTATATAGTCTCGAGTCCAATAGACACAGTTATATAGCATGTAGGACGATTTGAATGACTCTGAAGACGGAAAATATATTGCGCGCTTAACGTTTTTGACGCAAATTCAATGGCATTTGGTTACAAACTACATACAAACTATGTACCGGTGATGTTCGGAAAGCACCAGAACAGATCCGTAAGGGAGAATGATGTATCGTGTTCAAATGTCGTAAAACATTAGAGCGAGCAGTTCCATACACTTCGCATCCATAATCAATACGGGAGAGTATAACAGATTGATAAATGCAAAGTAAAGATGTCCTGTCTGCTCCCCACAATGTTGTTGAGAGGACATCCAAAATATTGAGGGATTTCTCACACCTCTTTCTCAAATGAAGAACATGAGGAAGGAAGGTGAGTTTTCGATCAAAAATAAACCCCCAAAAATTTACCTCTTGAACTACTGGAATATTAACATCTCGTATATGTATTACAGGATGAGGGTAGAGTTCCCGTTTTCGACAAAATTGTACACAACGGCTCTTTTCAGGAGAGATCGTATGCCCATTTTCATCACACCAAGCAATAAGTTTGTTGATAGCTCTTTGAAGTTGCCTTTCTATTTTTTTTCTTTCAAAAAAATTGGATTTTTTTTTCTGTAAATAATTTAAAAAAGCATTTCAATAAATTATAACAATATTTCATCGATAGTAGTACCGCCTGAACATCACAGTTTTAACTACAAATACTTTAGTCATTTGTCTATTTCTTTAAGGAAAATTTGGAGAGCCTCTATGGAACACAATTCATAGAACTGTTATGAAGATTTGTTTGTCAAATTCCACAAGGAATATTGAAAAATTTAAATAAGCAGCAAGCAATGAGTAAGAGGACGTGATTTTTTTTTCGTTGAAAAGCAAATGAAATGTATTTTTTATTTAAAGAATTTAAAAAAGCATTTCTATGAATTAAAAAAAATATTTCATCGATAAAACAACCACCTAAGCAGCACAATTTTGACTGAAAATGTCTTAGTCATTTAGGGTTTCTTATTTGTTTAAAAAAAAATTTGGAGAGAATATGCAAGAAATTCAAATAACTTGGATGCAATTTAGTTTGGCAAATTGAACCACTTAATTTGAAAAATTTCAATAAAGAGCAAATAATTGGTAAGAGGATGTAATTTTTTTTCTTTCAAAAGGAAGTAGACTTTTTTTATGCAAAGATTTTTAAAAAGAATTTCGTTGTATTAAAACAATTTTTCATTTCAGGCATAGTAAATTTGACAATAAATGCCTTAATCATTTATTTCTTTTCTCACTGTTCAAGGAAAATTTTAAGAGCCGATATGAAAGACAGTTCAGAGAACTGCGATGCTTTTTGTTTGGCAAATTGCACCACTTAATTTGAAACATTTCAGTATGGAGCAAGCAATCAGGAGGAGGATGTGTTTTTTCTTTTAAAAGGATTTGAAATTTTTTTAATGCAAAGAATTTAAAAATCATTTTGAAGAATTAAAACCTTTAATCGATAATACCACCAACTAAGCAGCAATTTTTTGATTAATAATGACTTAGTCATTTGGATTTTTCTCTTTGATAAAGAAAAATTTGGAGAACCTTTATGGAAGACAGTTCACAGAACATGGATGCAAAATTTTTCGGCTAATTGAAACAATTAGGAAAATTTCAGGACGCACCAATCAATCCGTAAGAGAATGTGGTTATTTTCTTTCAAAAGGAATTGGTATTTTTTTATGTAAAGAATATAAGAAAGGCACTTCGATTAAATAAAATGATATATCACACATAGTAGCACCACGTAAGCACTACAGTTTTCATTACATGTGCCCAGTCATTTAAATTGGTCTCAATGTTTAAGAAAAATTTGGAGAGCCTATATGAAAGACAGTTCAAAGAACTGGGATGCACAAATTGCACCACTTAATCGGAAAAATTTCAGTGAGGAGCAAGCATTGGTCAAAAGGATATAATATTTTTCTTTTAAATGGAATTGGAATTTGTTTTTTTTAATGTAAAGAATTTCGATGAATTTTAACTATATTTCATCTAAAGCAGCACCACCTAAGCAGCATAGAGTTGACTAGTAATGAAATAGTCATTGAGGTTTTTCTCTTTATTCAAGGAACATTTTGCGATAAAATATAACACATAGTGTAGACAACTGGGATGAACATTTATTCATCAAGTTGCACCACTTAATTAGAAAAATTTCAGTGAGGAGCAAGCAATAGGTTAGACGATATAATTTTTTTCTTTAAAAAGGAATTTTGATTTATTTTTTTATTTTTAATGTAGAGATTTTTAAAATCTGTTTCGTTGTATTAAATCTATATTTCATAGATACAAGCTATCTTAAGCAGCACAGGTATGATTTCAAGTGCCTTAGTCATTTAAATTGGTCTCAATGTTTAAGAAAAATTTGGAGAGCCTATATGAAAGACAGTTCAAGAACTGGGATGCACAAATTGCACCACTTAATTGGAAAAATTTCAGTGAGGAGCAAGCATTGGTCAAGAGGATATAATATTTTTCTTTTAAATGGAATTGGAATTTGATTTTTTTATGTAAAGAATTTCGATGAATTTAAACTATATTTCATCGAATTCAGCACCACCTAAGCAGCACAGTGTTGACTAGTAATGAAATAGTCATGGAGGTTTTTCTCTTTATTCATGGAACATTTTGCGATAAAATATAAAACATAGTGTAGACAACTAGGATGAACATTTATTTATCAAGTTGCACCACTTAATTAGAAAAATTTCAGTGAGGAGCAAGCAATAGGTTAGACGATATAATTTTTTTCTTTAAAAAAGGAATTTTGATTTATTTTTTTATTTTTAATGTAGAGATTTTTAAAATCTGTTTCGTTGTATTAAATCTATATTTCATAGATACAAGCTATCTTAAGCAGCACAGGTATGATTTCAAGTGCCTTAGTTATTTAAATTGGTCTCAATGTTTAAGAAAAATTTGGAGAGCCTATATGAAAGACAGTTCAGAGAACTGGGATGCACAAATTGCACCACTTAATCGGAAAAATTTCAGTGAGGAGCACGCATTGGTCAAGAGGATATAATATTTTTCTTTTAAATGGAATTGGAATTTGATTTTTTTTATGTAAAGAATTTCGATGAATTTAAACTATATTTCATCGAAAGCAGCAACACCTAAGCAGCACAGTGTTGACTAGTAATGAAATAGTCATTGAGGTTTTTCTCTTTATTCATGGAACATTTTGCGATAAAATATAACACATAGTGTAGACAACTAGGAGGAACATTTATTTATCAAATTGCAGGAATTAATTGGAAAAATTTAGGTGAGCAGCAAGTAATCGGCTAGACGATATAATTTTTTTTTTAAAAAAGGAATGGGGATTTAATTTTTATTTTTAATGTAGAGATTTTTAAAAACTGTTTAGTTGTATTAAATCGATATTTCATAGATACAAGCACTCTTAAGCAGCACAGGTATGATTTTTAAGTGCCTTAGTCATTTAAATTGGTCTCAATGTTTAAGAAAAATTTGGAGAGCCTATATGAAAGACAGTTCAGAGAACTGGGATGCACAAATTGCACCACTTAATTGGAAAAATTTCAGTGAGGAGCAAGCATTGGTCAAGAGGATATAATATTTTTCTTTTAAATGGAATTGGAATTTGTTTTTTTTAATGTAAAGAATTTCGATGAATTTAAACTATATTTCATCGAAAGCAGCACCACCTAAGCAGCATAGTGTTGACTAGTAATGAAATAGTCATTGAGGTTTTTCTCTTTATTCATGGAAAATTTTCCGATAAAATATAACACATAGTGTAGACAACTAGGAGGAACATTTATTTATCAAATTGCACCACTAAATTGGAAAAATTTCAGTGAGGAGCAAGCAATCGGTTAGACGATAAATTTTTTTTCTTTTAAAAAGCAATTGGGATTTATTTTTTTATTTTTAATGTAGAGATTTAATAAAACTGTTTCGTTGTATTAAATCTATATATCATAGATACAAGCCCTCCTCAGCAGCACAGGTAGGATTTCAAGTGCCTTATTCATTTAAATTGGTCTCATTGCTTAAGGAAAATTTGGAGAGCCCATATGAAAGACAGTTCAGAGAACTGGGATGCACAAATTGCACCACTTAATTGGAAAAATTTCAGTGAGGACCAAGCATTGGTCAAGAGGACATAATTTTTTTTCTTTTAAAAGGAATTGGAATTGGAATTTTTTTATGTAAAGAATTTCGATGAATTTAAATTATATTTCATCGAAATCAGCACCACCTAAGCAGCACAGTGTTGACTAGTAATGAAATAGTCATTGAGGTTTTTCTCTTTATTCATGGAACATTTTGCGATAAAATATAACACATAGTGTAGACAAATAGGAGGAACATTTATTTATCAAATTGCAGGAATTAATTGGAAAAATTTAGGTGAGCAGCAAGTAATCGGCTAGACGATATAATTTTTTTTTTAAAAAAAGGAATGGGGATTTATTTTTTATTTTTAATGTAGAGATTTTTAAAAACTGTTTAGTTGTATTAAATCGATATTTCATAGATACAAGCACTCTTAAGCAGCACAGGTTTTATTTTTAAGTGCCTTAGTCATTTAAATTGGTCTCAATGTTTAAGAAAAATTTGGAGAGCCTATATGAAAGACAGTTCAGAGAACTGGGATGCACAAATTGCACCACTTAATTGGAAAAATTTCAGTGAGGAGCAAGCATTGGTCAAGAGGATATAATATTTTTCTTTTAAATGGAATTGGAATTTGTTTTTTTTAATGTAAAGAATTTCGATGAATTTTAACTATATTTCATCGAAAGCAGCACCACCTAATCAGCATAGTGTTGACTAGTAATGAAATAGTCATTGAGGTTTTTCTCTTTATTCATGGAACATTTTGCGATAAAATATAACACATAGTGTAGACAACTGGGATGAACATTTATTTATCAAGTTGCACCACTTAATTAGAAAAATTTCAGTGAGGAGCAAGCAATAGGTTAGACTATATAATTTTTTTCTTTAAAAAGGAATTTTGATTTATTTTTTTATTTTTAATGTAGAGATTTTTAAAATCTGTTTCGTTGTATTAAATCTATATTTCATAGATACAAGCTATCTTAAGCAGCACAGGTATGATTTCAAGTGCCTTAGTCATTTAAATTGGTCTCAATGTTTAAGAAAAATTTGGAGAGCCTATATGAAAGACAGTTCAGAGAACTGGGATGCACAAATTGCACCACTTAATTGGAAAAATGTCAGTGAGGAGCAAGCATTGGTCAAAAGGATATAATATTTTTCTTTTAAATGGAATTGGAATTTGTTTTTTTTAATGTAAAGAATTTCGATGAATTTAAACTATATTTCATCGAAAGCAGCACCACCTAAGCAGCATAGTGTTGACTAGTAATGAAATAGTCATTGAGGTTTTTCTCTTTATTCATGGAAAATTTTTCGATAAAATATAACACATAGTGTAGACAACTAGGAGGAACATTTATTTATCAAATTGCACCACTAAATTGGAAAAATTTCAGTGAGGAGCAAGCAATCGGTTAGACGATAAATTTTTTTCTTTTAAAAAGCAATTGGGATTTATTTTTTATTTTTAATGTAGAGATTTAATAAAACTGTTCCGTTGTATTAAATCTATATATCATAGATACAAGCCCTCCTAAGCAGCACAGGTAGGATTTCAAGTGCCTTATTCATTTAAATTGGTCTCATTGCTTAAGGAAAATTTGGAGAGCCCATATGAAAGACAGTTCAGAGAACTGGGATGCACAAATTGCACCACTTAATTGGAAAAATTTCAGTGAGGACCAAGCATTGGTCAAGAGGACATAATTTTTTTTTTTTAAAAGGAATTGGAATTGGAATTTTTTTATGTAAAGAATTTCGATGAATTTAAATTATATTTCATCGAAATCAGCACCACCTAAGCAGCACAGTGTTGACTAGTAATGAAATAGTCATTGAGGTTTTTCTCTTTACTCATGGAACATTTTGCGATAAAATATAAAACATAGTGTAGACAACTAGGATGAACATTTATTTATCAAGTTGCACCACTTAATTAGAAAAATTTCAGTGAGGAGCAAGCAATAGGTTAGACGATATAATTTTTTTCTTTAAAAAAGGAATTTTGATTTATTTTTTTATTTTTAATGTAGAGATTTTTAAAATCTGTTTCGTTGTATTAAATCTATATTTCATAGATACAAGCTATCTTAAGCAGCACAGGTATGATTTCAAGTGCCTTAGTCATTTAAATTGGTCTCAATGTTTAAGAAAAATTTGGAGAGCCTATATGAAAGACAGTTCAGAGAACTGGGATGCACAAATTGCACCACTTAATTGGAAAAATGTCAGTGAGGAGCAAGCATTGGTCAAGAGGATATAATATTTTTCTTTTAAATGGAATTGGAATTTGTTTTTTTTAATGTAAAGAATTTCGATGAATTTAAACTATATTTCATCGAAAGCAGCACCACCTAAGCAGCATAGTGTTGACTAGTAATGAAATAGTCATTGAGGTTTTTCTCTTTATTCATGGAAAATTTTTCGATAAAATATAACACATAGTGTAGACAACTAGGAGGAACATTTATTTATCAAATTGCACCACTAAATTGGAAAAATTTCAGTGAGGAGCAAGCAATCGGTTAGACGATAAATTTTTTTCTTTTAAAAAGCAATTGGGATTTATTTTTTATTTTTAATGTAGAGATTTAATAAAACTGTTCCGTTGTATTAAATCTATATATCATAGATACAAGCCCTCCTAAGCAGCACAGGTAGGATTTCAAGTGCCTTATTCATTTAAATTGGTCTCATTGCTTAAGGAAAATTTGGAGAGCCCATATGAAAGACAGTTCAGAGAACTGGGATGCACAAATTGCACCACTTAATTGGAAAAATTTCAGTGAGGACCAAGCATTGGTCAAGAGGACATAATTTTTTTTCTTTTAAAAGGAATTGGAATTGGAATTTTTTTATGTAAAGAATTTCGATGAATTTAAATTATATTTCATCGAAATCAGCACCACCTAAGCAGCACAGTGTTGACTAGTAATGAAATAGTCATTGAGGTTTTTCTCTTTACTCATGGAACATTTTGCGATAAAATATAAAACGTAGTGTAGACAACTAGGATGAACATTTATTTATCAAGTTGCACCACTTAATTAGAAAAATTTCAGTGAGGAGCAAGCAATAGGTTAGACGATATAATTTTTTTCTTTAAAAAAGGAATTTTGATTTATTTTTTTATTTTTAATGTAGAGATTTTTAAAATCTGTTTCGTTGTATTAAATCTATATTTCATAGATACAAGCTATCTTAAGCAGCACAGGTATGATTTCAAGTGCCTTAGTCATTTAAATTGGTCTCAATGTTTAAGAAAAATTTGGAGAGCCTATATGAAAGACAGTTCAGAGAACTGGGATGCACAAATTGCACCACTTAATTGGAAAAATGTCAGTGAGGAGCAAGCATTGGTCAAGAGGATATAATATTTTTCTTTTAAATGGAATTGGAATTTGTTTTTTTTAATGTAAAGAATTTCGATGAATTTAAACTATATTTCATCGAAAGCAGCACCACCTAAGCAGCATAGTGTTGACTAGTAATGAAATAGTCATTGAGGTTTTTCTCTTTATTCATGGAAAATTTTTCGATAAAATATAACACATAGTGTAGACAACTAGGAGGAACATTTATTTATCAAATTGCACCACTAAATTGGAAAAATTTCAGTGAGGAGCAAGCAATCGGTTAGACGATAAATTTTTTTCTTTTAAAAAGCAATTGGGATTTATTTTTTATTTTTAATGTAGAGATTTAATAAAACTGTTCCGTTGTATTAAATCTATATATCATAGATACAAGCCCTCCTAAGCAGCACAGGTAGGATTTCAAGTGCCTTATTCATTTAAATTGGTCTCATTGCTTAAGGAAAATTTGGAGAGCCCATATGAAAGACAGTTCAGAGAACTGGGATGCACAAATTGCACCACTTAATTGGAAAAATTTCAGTGAGGACCAAGCATTGGTCAAGAGGACATAATTTTTTTTCTTTTAAAAGGAATTGGAATTGGAATTTTTTTATGTAAAGAATTTCGATGAATTTAAATTATATTTCATCGAAATCAGCACCACCTAAGCAGCACAGTGTTGACTAGTAATGAAATAGTCATTGAGGTTTTTCTCTTTACTCATGGAACATTTTGCGATAAAATATAAAACATAGTGTAGACAACTAGGATGAACATTTATTTATCAAGTTGCACCACTTAATTAGAAAAATTTCAGTGAGGAGCAAGCAATAGGTTAGACGATATAATTTTTTTCTTTAAAAAAGGAATTTTGATTTATTTTTTTATTTTTAATGTAGAGATTTTTAAAATCTGTTTCGTTGTATTAAATCTATATTTCATAGATACAAGCTATCTTAAGCAGCACAGGTATGATTTCAAGTGCCTTAGTCATTTAAATTGGTCTCAATGTTTAAGAAAAATTTGGAGAGCCTATATGAAAGACAGTTCAGAGAACTGGGATGCACAAATTGCACCACTTAATTGGAAAAATGTCAGTGAGGAGCAAGCATTGGTCAAGAGGATATAATATTTTTCTTTTAAATGGAATTGGAATTTGTTTTTTTTAATGTAAAGAATTTCGATGAATTTAAACTATATTTCATCGAAAGCAGCACCACCTAAGCAGCATAGTGTTGACTAATAATGAAATAGTCATTGAGCTTTTTCTCTTTATTCATGGAAAATTTTTCGATAAAATATAACACATAGTGTAGACAACTAGGAGGAACATTTATTTATCAAATTGCACCACTAAATTGGAAAAATTTCAGTGAGGAGCAAGCAATCGGTTAGACGATAAATTTTTTTCTTTTAAAAAGCAATTGGGATTTATTTTTTATTTTTAATGTAGAGATTTAATAAAACTGTTCCGTTGTATTAAATCTATATATCATAGATACAAGCCCTCCTAAGCAGCACAGGTAGGATTTCAAGTGCCTTATTCATTTAAATTGGTCTCATTGCTTAAGGAAAATTTGGAGAGCCCATATGAAAGACAGTTCAGAGAACTGGGATGCACAAATTGCACCACTTAATTGGAAAAATTTCAGTGAGGACCAAGCATTGGTCAAGAGGACATAATTTTTTTTCTTTTAAAAGGAATTGGAATTGGAATTTTTTTATGTAAAGAATTTCGATGAATTTAAATTATATTTCATCGAAATCAGCACCACCTAAGCAGCACAGTGTTGACTAGTAATGAAATAGTCATTGAGGTTTTTCTCTTTATTCATGGAACATTTTGCGATAAAATATAACACATAGTGTAGACAACTAGGATGAACATTTATTTATCAAGTTGCACCACTTAATTAGAAAAATTTCAGTGAGGAGCAAGCAATCGGTTAGACGATAAATGTTTTTCTTTTAAAAAGCAATTGGGATTTATTTTTTATTTTTAATGTAGAGATTTAATAAAACTGTTCCGTTGTATTACATCTATATATCATAGATACAAGCCCTCCTAAGCAGCACAGGTAGGATTTCAAGTGCCTTATTCATTTAAATTGGTCTCATTGCTTAAGGAAAATTTGGAGAGCCCATATGAAAGACAGTTCAGAGAACTGGGATGCACAAATTGCACCACTTAATTGGAAAAATTTCAGTGAGGAGCAAACATTGGTCAAGAGGATATAATATTTTTCTTTTAAATGGAATTGGAATTTGATTTTTTTTATGTAATGAATTTATAAAAGAATTTCGATGTATGAAAACTATATTTCATCTTAAGCAGCACCACCTACGCCGAATAGTTGTGACTGCCAAAGCTATATATTTTTTTTTCTTTGTGTAAAGAATTAACTTTTTGGTGAGCCTTATATTTTTTCCTTTATGGAACTCAATTTCATTAATTGGAATGATATTGGACAAAGACGTGTATTTGCTCCACTTATATAGAATTTATCCGTATGCACCACTTATATAAAATACATTTCGACCCAGAACAACAATTATTGAGGAGACTATTCTATTTTCAAATAATTAAGAGAATCAACTGAATTTTATGACGTAAAATAAGATTTGACAAATACGTCTATTTGGCCCAGCTATATAGAATATATTCGTATGCACCATATATGTAACTGATTTTAACCCAGAAAAAGTATTTTTGAGAAGACGATTCGTTTTCAAAGTAATAAAGAAAGAAACGAATGTTTTCCTTATAATGATGAAAAGAATATGGAAGTTTGTGAAACGTTTATTCTTTGTAAATATAAAAAGCGCATTATTGAAAGATTATGTTGACCTCTCCTCACGTATAAAATAAGGCAGTTTTCATTTTATAATTTATATGCTTCATTTTTCTGTACGCAGTGATGAATATTTGGAACACTTTTAAATTTATCTTAATATTATTTCTTATATAGATTTCCTTCTCTTTCTCGGGGACCGTAATTTTTTTAAAAATGAATTGGCAGTAATTTTTTTTGATACAGAATTAATTTCATTTTCTTGTTTATTTATTTAACGTGCGATTGTGTTTATGGCTATTAGAACATGTTTATCGTTTACTTGGCTCCTACCTTCGTATTCCGCTACTTGCTGGGCCATTTCGAATATCCGTCTGATGGTATTTATATTTGTTTCATTCGCATCAGGGCTCTCTAGAGGTGGTAGTTGTTCGATTTCGAAATAAGGATAGGATCTGTCCCCGAGAAACTGCGCCATTACTCTTTTATACACTGCCATCGGGATTCTGGGTGCTTCTGGGTCCATCTGTGGAAGAAATGAGGAAATTTTTATTAGTATGAAAAGTTAAGATTATGCAAATAAATATAATAATTAAATCTTGTTTGGTTCGCATTTCATTTTTTTACTCATTACAGTCTGTGCTTTCCTTATAAACTACTCATGGTTACATAAATTTATTCCTTGTGGCATTTTTCATTATCCCCGATTATTTATCTGCGTTTACACCTGTTGAATGCTATCCAAAACTAAAATTTAGAATAAATACTTTACTGTATAAAAATAAACAATGTAGAGAATTCAAGAATTTCAAAACCTATTTTGAAGCAATTTTTGTTGTACTTCATTCGCTATAGCATTTTATTAAAATATTTTTTCTTTTTTCAATGAATTAAAAAATCCTATACGTTTTTTTTAAAATTTAGAACAATATTCTAATAATTTTCTCCGCAAACGAAAGTCAACCAATGTGTATCTTTATAATATAGGATTGTTTTTGTTAAAGTTGAAATTTTGGGGAGTTTGGAACATTCTACTATTGCAAACCAAAGAAAGCTTCATTTCTATGCTCTTCAATAACTGCTTGCTGGAGGAAAATAATTAATGCTTCGGTCTGTATCTGGGGTTCCGCTAATAATCAAGCATAACTTTTGTTTTCCTTTGTAGTTAAATTAAAAACGTCGTGGAAAACTTTTATGAACGAAAAACGGTTTAATACTAATTTCATCCAAGGCAAGACATGACGTCAAGTAATTCGCTTAATTAATACAGTATCCGTGTACCGAGTTCAAGTTTTGAATCTTAGAATCGTGATTAGAAGTAAGTATGCATTTTTACGTCTAACTCTTTTCCGTTCGACTAACTGAATTTAAAATTTGAAGAATGTAATTTTTATAAGAATATTAATTTATTTTCTGAAGTAAATCAATGAAATTATTTAGTTACATTTCAAGCACTCGATAATACAAATCAACAGAATGTTAACTCGCTGAAGAATTTCATTCAAAAATATTATGCTCACATTTCAGAGAAATTTGCTAAAAATTATATTTATCAGGGGTGAAAGACAAAAATCCTAAAGAATCCAAAATTCGATATTGCCATCAAATTTGGTTCAAAAGGAGCAGTCCAAATTTTATTTTTGTAAATTGAAGCGATTAGATAGCAAATGTGTTTTTTCTTAGCTTGGAGACTCCAAACTGTGATTATTTTTCAAATATTGAAGTTATTTTCTTTGAAGGTCATGTTTTCTATTTATTTTTTTCATATACCAAACGGTAAAATTTGAAGCAGTTACCTTAAATGTTAAACCAGCGCCACATATCGTCCTAAATCAGAACTCTCCGATTTCTGAACTAAACATTGAAAACCATTGAATTTTTAATTCATTTGTAGTCGTAGAACTAATTCTAGGGACTTAAATTGATTTTCACTGGTTACAGTACCGGATAGCGAAAGTTTCAAATAACTTTTAAATTTGTATTGAAGTACAACTCCGCATCGTTGCAAGTAGCGCTATAAGTCTTATAAAATTATCAAGAAATAAACGTATGATAGGTAGGTACAGGGTTAGAAGGATGGTACAATGTCAATAAAATTGCTCAGCACTGCACAGTTTTATCAGGCGTGAATTGTTTTTTTCAATTTTTAAAAACGCGTCGACACTGACTTTTCCAGCTATCAGTTTCCCGAAATTGGAGTGTTTCGTATGAAATTCCTTTCTCGACAATGATAGAGATTCCACGGTTTAAAATCGTTTCAAGATAGTGGAAAAAGTAATGCTCCAGAAAAATGGCATGAATATCGTTGGTCAATACATCCACCCTCCCAACGCAATTTACATCTTAGGGACTTTCTTGATTCTATAAGACCTCTTTCAAAGGATTTAAATCAGTTATTAAAAATATATTCCTCAGTGAAATATATCGGTTTAAATGGTTGATTGAGAAATCCTTAGGGGTGTTAGAAAAATTATATTTGTTTTCTCTTTGCAGTCATTTACATTTAGTGTAGTTTGTAAAGATTATTTCAGTTTGAATATATAATTTAAATTAAAACTAGCATACTTTATCACTTATATATTACATTATCACCAGTCTTTCTTTTCGAGATATTCTAGTTGTTGGTAATAAATTAATACATTAACTTTTACATTATTTGATTTCTAACAAACAAATATTCGTTTAAAATTATGTTATATAATTAAGTTTAATATCACCTGTTAGAAACAAAGACAAGACACTTGAATAATAAGTTACGCAACTGTAATAACAGGGCACATTAATGAAAGGACCGGTCAAGGTTTCGCAAAATTGTAAGCAATTTCATATTATTGTCAAAAGTTGGTTTACTTAAAATTCTATTCAATTGCAACTAAGGAATTAAATGTCTAATAGGAAATTGAATACAAGAAGCGTTTTCACTTACATTTGTCAGCTCCTCCCATAAATTGTTAAGCTCACTTATAATAGTGTTAAAGATATCCATGTCCTATAAAGAAAAAAATAGGACCGTAAAATAACATCGAATAAAATCATTATCTTTATAGCAAGCATACATTCAAAACGTAAGTAGAAAAATGTACAGATAAAATGATCATTTTAATAAAATTACATTTTCAATTTTTAGAATGCACTTATTTCAATCGCATGTCAGTAAAAGAAAGGGATATAAGCGAATATTTACTAATGAACAATTCCAGAAGTTTAGTCTTGGATTTATAAAACTTCGTATGAGAAAAAATGCAAACATTTGTTTCCCCAATTTCATCTCGCATTTAATTATTCTATAGCTTTTAATCATTTAGTAAAGAATTGGAGAAATCCAAATTCAAACGAATTTCTTTCATATAAATTTTGTTGTGCGTGTTCATTTGCATACTAGATATGTTCTGATCAGAAAATAATTCTTTCTAAAATGTCGGCTAATAGATTCGGTAAGGTTATAGAACATCTGCTAGTAGGACATTAAGATTTCAAAAGCACACAAATAAATTGTTCTTTGCTGAATTGCTTTTAAAATTTTGCTTTCATTTATGATGTGAAAAAGAATTACATGTCTTTGTAAATACCTCCATTTGTGGCAAAGTCATTCCAAATTATATCGTATGAGCTTCACCTATTAATTTGGCTACGTTAATATTAACATAATGTTAATTATCTTAAAGTTCTCATTTAGAAAAGTTCTGACAACTGTATAAAAATACCCCTTGTCAGTTTCATGAAGTGAGCTATTTTGTTATATTGTTTTATGTAACGTGTTAAAATTACTATCTGTAGTTCTATTTGCATTCATAAAAGGGTAAAACGCATTCATAAAAGGGTATCGGATTAATGATTGTAAAACTGCTCTTTAACCATTTGATTTCAAACTCGATCTGCGTTTTGCTAATATATATAAATGGATCAGTTCTGGATGGTCTTCTGTCCCAAACGAGCATTCCGAATTTTAAAGCGAATTTTCAACAAGGGTTGTCCTGATAATGAATTTATAAGAATGTAGTCTGTGTTCCCCATTTATGCATATCTCCTCTTAAAATTTAAAATGGAATACGACTTGTTGAAGCTCAACCAACGAATGTATCAGTTGATGATTGCATTGCGAGTTACCCACCAATCAGAGAAGAAAGGGCAGGAGGCAGATGAGTCAATTTCACAGATTTGTAAAAAAGTCTCCAAGTATGAATTATACTCAAATTTTGGCTGCCTTCAAAAGTAAGTTAAAATGAAATGAATTTCTATTTAAATTGTTGGTTAGCATTGTCAATATAAAAGGGTACAAGAGTAAAGAATTGATTATCATGTCAGAAAAATGTGTGAATTTGATCAGAACAACATTATTTCATAGATTAGTCAAATTCATAAGTTGAAATAATTCTATGCGAGTGGAATCGAGAATGACAATGAAACCTCGAATAGTGCTTTTGTACATTTAGTTTCCAATTACGTTTTAAAATGCATGAGGAATAATTCAAACGAAATCTCAGATATAATTATACAGCAAGGAAGATAATTAGCTCACGATTCGAGACCAGGACAAAGAATAATCGGACATAAATTCCTTGTGAGCTTACCACCATTAAGGATCTCAACGCAAAAAATTAGTAAAACAAAAAAAAAGGACTTGCTTCGAATGTAAATGTTACGTATTAAAGAAGAAAGATACGGAAACATAAGAAAATGCCATATTTGCAAAACTTTTAAATTACAATAATTAAAACATCTCATTCCTGGTTATATATTTTGCATATACCTATCCCACCTCCCTGCATCTTCAAGGATATGAAGTATTTAAAGCTTGAATAACATAACCAGATGCAGGTGACGTTCAGGTTGAAGTAATTCTTCTAATGATCTTCCCATTTCTGCTGAACTCATTTTTTTGTCATTATTATTACAATTACATTAATACCTTTGTCTAAACTGAAATATATACCGAAATTTCAAATAATCCAAATCCTGCTTTTCAAGTTTATTCAGTTATGATAACCACGGCAAATTAAATGTGAGGAAATAAGTTTTGCAAAATTCACAACAAGTATCAAGAAACCAGGTAACTTCCCGAAAGAGCAGCTGTTTTCTTCTATAAAAACTCGTTAAGATTAAAGCATAAATATCAATTCCGTTTTCAATACATGTAGAGAAAATTTTTCGAATCCTGTTAAAATTATTCTAATTCTAGAGCTTCCAAGTTTCCATTTAATTTCATGCATCCGTATTGGTGACATGTATTAGCAAAAAAGAACTGGATTAATGTTTTTTATTCAATATAATGGGACTAAAAATCAAAATATTTATTTAAATTTTATCCTTTTAAAAATTAAAATTTTAAATTCATCATGATGTAATTAGATGGTCGTTAAATTATTTCATAAGAGGCAGAAATCAGCTCAATAAGCAGACAAAAATCTTTAAATTGAAAACCAACAATAGCACTCTACTTACGATATCGTCAAGTCTAATTGGATTATTCCTTCGCTTCTTATTCTTATAAGGTTTAAAAGGGGGCTCATCCCTTGCTCTCTGAAAAAGAAAATTCAATATTTAACTAACAGGGGAAAATACAAGTTAGACTGAATAATAATTGGCTTCATATTACAATCTATAAGCACATTTAAATACACATATTCCCGAAATATATAGTTATACATTTGGGTGTTCCTACAAGACTGTAGAGAAAGCAATAGGTCTGACTTCGAATTCCTGATTTGGGTTTTGATCCGTTTTCTATTATTATAGTTTCCCAGAAAAAGTACCAACGCCTCCAATGAATCACGCGCCGGCATGAAGCATCAAGCATGAATTCTATAATCTTTACTAACAAATATGAAAATGCACACGCACTGCGCTCTACAGCCCATACTGTTTGATTTAAATACCTGGAAAAATGAATGTATATCTGGTTATTAGAAAATCTGGCGCATATTACTTTGAAGAGTGGTAATGTGCACTTTGTAGTGTTTTACAAATTTTAATTAAAAAGTAAGCGAAATATCGACAATGTTCTGCGATAAATTCCGAAAACATTCTTGCACAAAATTATATCTTATATCGTTTCACAAATTTTTTGTAAAAAACTGTCCTTTAGGAGATATTTATAGTCGTAAATTGTTTTCCTTAAATTCAAAATCTTTCTAAAATCATTTTCCTTCATTTGCAACAATGAATGGATTTGAAAACGTTTTAATTTCAAGACAACATCGTTTCAAATATTTGAATGAGTCATTTCGTCCGATTTCTTATGTTAAAAATCTGGTTCATGTCTACACGTTTTGTCAAAAGACGATGTTATCTTCGATAATCTAAGTACTTTCATTGCAGAGTTATTGTTTTCATATCCTTTAAATATAACAGCCATTCCATAAAATTCATCACAGAAATTTGCATTTTTTTTATATACAAAATACTAAATTTAGTCCATCTATCTTCGAGTTACGGTGTTCTCAGAAAGATTGACAAACAATTGAAAAGATTGAAAGATTGACTAGGATTAGTGTATAATGTATATTCTTAAAAAGCTTCTAAGTTCTTTTTAGCGCTTATAATTTCCTCTTCACATACGAAAACTGCTTGTATATTTTAAGACATAAGAGTTTGGTGTTTTTAATTTTGGTGTTTGGCTGTTTAGAACAACCAACTTCAAGATTATTTAAGAAATAAATAGAATGGCTGAAAACAAACTACTGTAAAAATAAAATTTGAAATAAAATATTAATAGTAAGTAATTATTTTTTTTTACAATAAATACATTCCTAATACACTTGCTGAACACTTAGCTGACATAAGAATTTATAATAATTGTTTATATAAATTAGATTATATAGAAATAGTTGATTGAAATGCCAAGCTATTCGAGATAAATAGGCATTGGAAAGGCAAAAATGTTCACTATGATGTTGAAAAAATAGCTTGCATTTTAATTTTATATTAGAAACAAGTTATTTATGCTTGCCTTTTATTTCTATTACATATTTATACAAAAATAACATGACTGTGTCTTTAAAATTTAAATGAGTTTTTCTTAAATGAAAATATAGGGGATCGGAAGATATGAGTATATATAGAATAATGCGTTTAGAAAAAAAACTAGAAATTATCTACAATTGCAACGTATCAGCGATATTTCTGTCCTTTCGCACATGTATGCCATTTTAATAAAATACGTTTACATTTGAGCTGAAAAATCAAAATACCAAGCTATTGATTTCCTAAAGGTTAAATTAATGGGCAGTTTCAAAATACTGGCATTGATTTATGATCCTTCAATGAATAGACATTGATGGATAACAATTCAAATTTTGATTCAACACAATCATTTTTTTGTTTTTTCGCAATTCTGCTTACTATAGCAGTAAAGGTATACAGCGATTAAAATTAATATCCTTCATATCGTATTCTTTGTGAAATTCATTTTCTTACGCGTGCAAACTTTTTAAATCATATCCTATGATCTTATCGCTTCTTCAACTTTTTGCTTTTACCATTTTTATGATTTTGTTTGGATATTTTGTTTCTCTCACCATATTAAAGTAAGTCTAATTTAAAATTTATTTTCATAGTTTTAATAAATATTTATTATTTTAAAACTTCATACAAAACTGATTATCTTGTAAAAACTTTAATTTAAAAGTATATATTGAAGATTTTCTCTCTATTTTAATGTCAGGTCTAGAGACTGAAGAATTAAGAAAATATTCGAATTTCCATAATCCAAATTACCTCGAATTGCTAAGTAGGAAGAAAATACGAGAAAGTCTTCATACTATAATTATTTTCTTTTTCGTATTATATTCAATATTTACTCAATTTACTTTCTCGTACTCGAAGTATATAAAGGAAAAGCATTATAATCATAGAACATTTTGAACACCAGAATGAAAAATTACAGTTTCAGGCCACCCCAAGTCCGAAAAATATCTTTTGAACTGCATCTGTCGATAGCCGACTGAATATGATAAATGAAAGGCTTTGAACTATGTTAATGAAATTTGATATACGACTAGAGGCCAAATTTGTAAATTTATCGAATTGAGTGAAATCCGTTCAGAGAAAGTTTGTCTGCCCAGCTGTTTAGAGTTGAAGTGAACACGATAATTACGAAACGTGAGAAGTATAAAATTTTTATAAGAGCTCAGTATAAAAATGTCAGTTCACAGGTTTATTACTAAAGCTTAGATTTGTATCAAAGTTGAATCCATATCTGATTAAAAATTGATCATCTATCAGTCTTTCGCGTACATAAGTATGCAATAATTCAAAATCGCAATGGCCTAAATGAAATTTAGCACGTGATCTTCTGATTACATTTATAGTTAGTTATGTGCTAAATTTTAGTTTCAATCGATCAGAAAATCAAGCCTAAAATACATTTTCGATTTTTGTAGTGCATCTTATAAATTAATCTCAATGATTGCGAGCTAGTGTTTTTTTTTTTCTAAATCACGTGGGCACAACAATGGCCTTTGACATTAACAGCTATTTACCCATCAGTCAGAAGGACAATCATGGAAAATTCTGTGAGCTATCTATTCCAATTTTTTTCTCCTAATCCATGGACACGAGAACATGTTATATTCAGTAAAAATTCGGAATTCACTTCAAAGATCGATATTTCGAAATTATTAGTTAACAATGCCATCCATTTGATATACAGACATCAGTTCTCTTTACTTCAAAGTACTCAACTGCCATGTGTGGGAAACAGAAAATGAATATCTCGGTACTTGTGGAGTTGATGATCCTGCCACAATTTTATGCGGGGGGAATGAGATTGTAGCGATTGAATTGAGCAAGAATAGAACCTGGGACCTTGTGGTTCGCAGCCCGGTAATATGACCACAATACAAAAGCAATTGCTCCTGCAGCGTAGATGTTAAATGGCTTACAAGCTTTCACCACAAGATATATAACTCCTTTATTAGGGCATATACGAGAAAGTTCGTCGGAAAGTACACCCGATGCTTTTATTCTAAAATCATAGTAAAATTGCTAATTTTTGTAGATTAGGACATTATTTGCAATATTTCTGCGGATATATTTGTTAAGTGTATATTATGTATATATATATATATATATATATATATATATATATATATATATATATATGACAAAATCATTTAATATCATTTGTGATTATATGACCAGTATCTATGAAATAATCGCAATTATACCAATTTCTGATCCCAATGATCCATGTAATAAACACTGTGCAGCTTGTAAAACCCATGTTCTGATTTATATTTCATTACAATTTTGATATTAGTATAGCTTGTCAAAGTTTCAGCGCGATTTGAAACTCGAAATGATGTCAAACAAGTGTCTGCATGATTGCATGAAATAAATACTTATTTAAAATTGCCGGAACTATTTAGGATGATATTTTTTTTTTGTTTCCACATCAAAGAAATCAGCTTCCATTATGTTAAAAAATACACATATTTAGACGCAGTTGTGTATTCACCAATACTGTTCGATTATGTTCGCTTGCCTGAAGCGTTCCTCGAATGAAAAACTATCCAATGTATTTGCACGTTGGCTTTCTGACACAGAATGTTGAATTTCTAATAAGTTGTAAATAGTTAAAATTTAAAAAAAGATAATGATGTTAATATACTGCATCAAATTGTATTCCAGTTTCTTTTTATATTTCAATTGAGTTATGGTTATTTTCCCTAAAGTTTTTGTTCTGTAAAATTTCCGTAGTTCAAGTCAAGATGTATTTTATCTTTCCTTCCTATGGTATTATAAATTGCTACAGAATTCACAATGTACAAATTGACAATATCGACGCTATTTTCTAAAAGTGCTTTGGCGCCAACAGTTCCTTAAATTGTACAAAGGGATCGGTACGTATGATAGCATTATCAATATGATTATATATGAGATAGATCAAATAATTGAATCTTTATCCTACATTTTGTAATTGCTTCACTTTTTCTAAAAGAAATGATATTATTTAGTAATACGTGTTTCACGTCAAGCGAGAGTGAATTGCCTTCATAATTAATGTCATGATTCTATTTGGAAACGTTAAGAAATGTTATATTCCCGCAACGTTTTATCAGTTTTTTAATAAATAAGAAAGATAGGATGTAGATCGAGAAGTTTAAGAACTAATAATTTTTCTGAATTGCATCACGTAATTTATACTTTTTGATTTGAAAATTTATTTAAAGTGTAACTTAAATGGAATTAAATTTTGGTTCTTCATTAAATGTGGATATTATTACATCCATTGAAAGAAGACAAAGAGAAAGAGATTGACGTCAGTCATTTATTTCCCAAGCGTCTTTCAAGCCATCATATTCAACACAGGAACCATTTATAAAGTTGATATTTTTCTGGAAAAAAATGCACTGTTCCTTCGAGATCAATTATAAATTGATCTTCAACATTCAAAACCCTGCCTCTCCAATAAAAATTCTTTTAATCATATTTTATCATTTAAGTTTATTATTTTCACAATACATTTTACCAGAGCCTTTATTCTTACTGGTTACTTTGTGTCATCTAATAAAACTTTCACTTTAAACAATAAAATTTATGAATGCTTTCTAAGTTCCTCACTAAAAATGTCCTATACTCTCTAAGACTAAAATGATATTTTAGTTCAAATGTTCAGGTTAATTAAAATTCACTATGTTCGTTTTATTAAATAAGGGATTTTAATAGTTTTAGTAGTTAGAATAGCATTTTAGAACACAATAAGCAAGTAAGGAATACAATAACGTCAGTGATGTTTATGCCATGCTTATTTCCTTTTACAATGAAGGAAAAATTTTGAGGTTAAGATGCTCTATAAATGTGAGAATTATGTTCCGAAAATCACAAGGCATAACGAACATGTCAGTTCCTTTGAAAACCACATGACTTAATGAGACCTTCTGCTTTTCATTTAACTCTGCATTATATCTAAAGTACAGAATCTAGAATTACCCATCATTACTATTTTGCACGATACGATGTAAATACGCCTTATGTGGCTATAGGATTATCCACCTTGAAGAAAATGGGGCTATCGGATTATCTACCCTGAAGAAAAATAAGGATGTGAAGTAATAACGTGTAACTTCCTACTCGGTTTCTGACTGAAGTCATTTCGATGCTGTTTATAAATGATGAAATAAAGTTAGATTTGGCAGCAAAATTGAACTCGGTTACAGATATACATTCAATGAGTTATTGAATGCATTATTCAATGTATTAAATTGTCTTAATATTAATCAACGGTAGTGGTCTTGTGGAATTTTCTCATATATTGATAAATGTACTAGCGTATTAATTTTACGCTTTTGGTGAATAATAGCTGCGATCTCTTGGGAAGTTTTGGGTATTTAATGGCTGGGATACAATTGGTATAGCAGCACTAGAAAACCAAAAGTATTTTGGGCGTTTTTTATTCCAACTCATTAGAAATTACAAATGTAATCATTAACTAGCATACCAAATTTCATATATTTAATTTATTGCCTTTGAGTTGAATTCTATGCTTGCGGAAGAACAGATCGACAGGCGATCATCTCTTTGATGGAGTTGGTTCCAAATTTATTACATACTAGCCGCCTTTGGCTATCAGCCGGTTAGCCAATCTTAATGTTCGTTAAAATTTTAATAATTAAATATTTTATGTAATTCCTATTTAAATAGCTTCTTCAAAATATTTTAAAACTTCAAATTTTGATAGTCATATAGTTCACTCATAATATTAAAAGCCTTCAGTCATAACGTAATATGTATCTCTCTAATTTTCTGTTAGCTCCCGTAGAATTTATACTTTACATTAAGGTGTATGTACACACTTGAAACTTCGAAAATCGTTCAAAATATCGAATATTTTCTTATTGCTTAATAATGTTTTCTGATCCTTTAGCTTTCAAACGATACCAAGATGTTGTCAATATTCGAAATATTTCTCGAGGTATAATTATTTTTCTTGGTGTTTTCATTAAAAACTCTAGATACGGTGTTTTTAAAACTCATTTTATGAAGAATAATATTTTTCCACTATGTTGCTTCATTCAAACAATCATAACTCATCAAGAAATTAACCAAATACAGTTATTTATATATCAAAATAATCTGTATGTAATAGCGGATGGTTTGTGCCTCAATCAAAGTTATATTTATAGAAATAAATTTTAATAGCTATTGAAAAGTTAAAATTACAGAAAAAATCTCGCTTTTTCTATTCATCGTTGATGAAAAAATTGTTTAAAAAATATACATTTTTATAACTTGATTGAAGCAGACAACATGAAGACTAATATTAGGCATAATTTTCAACTAGAATTGTGTGTCTGTACAAATTAGAATTTAAGATATTATGTTTCAAAAAATAAGCTAATTAGCTCATTAAATATTATTTAATTAATTAATAATTAGTGTAATAATGTAATATAGTTTTTTTCTCACTGAAATGAGTTTAAACATATATTAATGACCCACTGTAAAAAAACAGGATTTTTAAATTAAAAAAAAATCTAGTGTGTACGTACACCTTAAAGTGGAAAGGACTAATCTGCAATTAATATAATAATATTTTTTATTGAAACAAAATATTTATTTGTAATATAATTGCTGAAAACAGTCATTGAGCGTTCAAACCTTATGGGCACTAAAGAATATCTTTCTTAATTTATGTAATATTTCAAGAGTTTGTCAACAAAATTTTCTAAGATTCATCATGACCAGATCGATTCATTAACAATGTTTAATTTTAAATGCATCAAGCACTAAAAAAATAAAACGAATCTTTTAAAATAATCGATTGAAATCTGGTTAAAAAACTACTTAAAAAACGATGTACTTAGAACTATAAGCATATACAAAAAATATATAACCAACATAAATACAATTTAATTACAAAAGCATGTAACTAACCTAAAAATAATTTAAATCAAGTCCGCATCCGCTGTCAACAATCAGAACACAATGCGCATGCGTGAATTTTCAACGCTAGTTACGGTAACGCAAATGCGTGAATTTTTCTACGCCAGTTGAAGTAACGCTATGCAGATTAAAAATTTTTAATTTCCTTTATTCTGTTTTATTTTAATTCAAAAGTATTTCTGAATGAATCTGAAAGATCTATTAATTAACGATGTTAAATCTTAAATGCATCAAACATTAAGAAAATAATCAGAAGCGTTGGAAATAATCGGCCGAAAAATCTTAAGCCTAGCCTCACTGGTGTGGGGAAAAAAACTGAATGCTTACTCATTTGGCGGTGGTTAAAATGAAAAGATTTTTTTGGCTGAAAAGTTAGTTTTTAATTAATAATTAAAATTCTAATTAAAAATTCATAAAAAGGGACCCCAGGTGCACATTTCCGACTTCCAAGGTATGCATGTGCCAAATTTGGTAGCTGCAGGTTGAACAGTCTGTTCTGTAGAGCGCCAACACACACACACTGAGCTTTATATAAGTATAGATATGCACTTTAAATTAGAAATTTGTGCCATATATTTTTAACTCTTCTGCTTTATAATAATTTTTAAATTCTATTGGGATGAACTTCCGCGTGGATTTTGTTCAAAATTTTAATCAAAACAAAAAAATTAACACAAATTTGGCGCAGAGACTATTTATAAGATTGTATCCTTTTAACTCGAAAAGGTTGAATTACGTTCCTAGGCGCTTCTAAAAATGCGATTATCGGTCTCGGAAAGATCTGAAATGTGCAGACTTCTCAAAATGTTGAGTTGACATCGCTTGGAAATTTCCATGCTTTGTTCAAGATACTTCAAAACACGATGAAGGATTTTTGAATGTAAAAGTATGAAATCTGGCTAAAAGATCCGTGATGCTTAATTAAGAGCTTTTTCATTAATTCACGATTATTTGATAAAAAATGTAAGAATCCGTAGGTCCAAGTCGCAAACGGGATACAATAAATTGTATAAGATTAAGTTTTCAGGAAAGTCTTAAAAACTCACAATCATTATGAATACTAACTGCAATGCCAATAGAAATGCTCAAATATTTATGCCTTTTTCTCATAATTAAAAGATCAATCTTACCCTTCTATTTTGAACTCTTCGTTGTGGTAACACAACCTGTGGGGGTTGAATAGGTTGGGGTGGTGACATGGGTGGTGCTAGTGGTGGTGACATGGGTGGTGCTAGTGGTGGTGATAATGGTGGTGCTTGGATCTGCTGCACCTGAAGCGGCAGGTCAGCTTGTGCGTCTATTTCGGCACCATCAGCCTGAATGCCAATTTCAGCTAAGGTTCCTACCTCTATATCCAAATCTTGCTCATTACACTGAATACCCATATCAGTCTGAAAAGGATAACAATTCTTTATATAGCGTATCATTACTATGCAGTAATAGTATCTTAAAAAGGTTGCATAAGAATACAAACTTCGGGAATAATTATTTAAATATTAAGTTCCGATTTCACATTCTTTTTAAACGTAGATAGTAAAAAAGTGTTGATGCTAACAATGCGCAGAAAAATAGTTAAAATTGGATACAGTTCATTTGAATCCAACTGAAAAATCTGAATTGAAGTCCTCTTAATGATATGCTAAATGCTTAAGTACAATATCTAAAGGAAAGAAAAGTCAGAAATTCTATAAAATTCTTACCGCATTTATGGCTTTTTCCTTTATTCTTTTGTATAGATCTTTATTCTCTTCATTCAGGGCATGAATTCTCTGTTAAAGAAAAAAATGTGTTTCACTTTAGCTTTGGTAATTAAATAAATATATACATAAGGAATTTGATGAATTGCGAACACATTTTGGCAAAGTATACCATAACCCGAGACAGCTTTGCAACATTTTTCTTTCTTTTATTTAGTTTTACTTCGGCTTGAATGAACGGGATTTTTTAATCATTTAAGTTATTAAAGATAAATAAAAATACTTGTCCAGCAAATTGAAAACATAAGCGCTGATTAAAACTTGCAAAAAACTAAGCGTTAAAACCTACAAAAAGGGTGTATTTTTAAATGTCTTCTGTGCACAATTAAATAATGCAATCATTTAATGCTTAATTCTGGAACACACCAGAAAATCAAACATTTTTTCCTTAAACTTGCAAAGATTTCTTAGGTTATAGTAAAAGAAAAATATGCTGATAATGAATATTTTTTATGTACAAATGTTTCATATAAAATGTGATCATAGCGTGGAAAATCATTGTTATGGTGTCAAATATATGCATCCATCCCTTTCCGTGTACTTTATCCACGACTTGGAATTCTCATTGTTTAAAGGAAAAAATTTGCACATTTAAATTAGAATTGCTATACTTATGAAAATTATCCAAACAAGTAATAAAATGTTTCAAAGTATTAATACTAGAATTAACACGGCCGTCATTTCGATGGTTTTAAAACTTCATTCTTAAAATTGATACGATTTATGTATTGATTTAGAACTTTATGAAGACTTTTAATGAAATATAAAAACAATTACATATTCCGATTTAATTTCCTCTCAGCCATTTTAACTTCCATCATCGGTATGACCTATACCTATTAAACCAAAACTCGTCAAAATGACGGATTCAGCAATTTCCAAATTTATATTTTATGGATTACCTATGCAATGATGGACATCAATATCTACTTCCGTTTATTTACACGTCGCTCTCAGACATTTCATGAAAAATATTGAGTAATATTTTTCATATGAAATTATATTGAGGGATCCAAAGTGTTCGGCAGCCGTTATAATGGGATCTATTTTATTCCAATTTTGATTCATTTTAGAACTCAAAGCTCTAAGTGGGTATGCTATAAAATACAAATACAAATTGTTTTCTTGAATTTATTAATTAATTAATTATATTAAAGGTTTTTGTTAAATTATATTTTTTTATTTACAAAAACTAAGTCAAAAGTTACAATGAAAACCATGATCGAACACCCATCAATTTTACGAGTACAGTAAAACAAGGTTTATATTTAACCAATACAATCATTAAATCATCAAAACCTCTGTACTTTAATTACTTGATATATAATTGTACAATAGTAAACATGATACATGTAATCTAAGCTTAACAAATGAATACAAAGAATATTATAAACATTCTGCATTTTCTTTAAAAGATGATTTTTAATGTTTAGTTTCAAATTTTACTGAAAAATATTCTTTATTGTTGAATAGTATAAAAATATACAATATTCAAGATTGCATAAACTTTCAGTTACTTCTTTAGGTTTTTGAAGATTTTAATAGCTATTATGTATTAAATCCAAATCATATTTATCAATGTAAAAACATCGAATTCTAGTTTTGTAAAGATACGAAACAAGCAAGAAACAATCACTTAGTTTGGGCTTATCCTTCACTTATAAATAACTTGGAACAGGATTCAAAACTTAGAAAATCACTGTTTCTTGCATAATGAAATGAACCAGAATCATTGCAGAGTTTCTAAATAGATAAATGAAAAATTATTTTTACAAATAATGAAGACTTTAGAAACTGAATCATTTTATATTGGTTGAAAACTTAAGACTGGGATCCCTTTCTCTGGAATTTTCTTCTGAACTAAAGTGGTATTCAAAGGGGAAAGCATTTTCTATTGATAATTTGATACTATTTACTATATACATCTCCAAAAGGCATCTATTCAATTCTCTTAATTTTGGCATTTATACTCCTGAATTCAACAATTAGTATGGTTAACTGCACATAGTTCAATTTATTTGATCTTTCTGCTGATTAAAATGGCAACACATTTTTAAATTATGAATCCGAATATTTTAGTTTAAAGCAAATGGCAAATTTATCTCCTTAACAAGATGCTTATAGATTGGACTATCTGTAAACTGTGTTTCGAGTGATATTTTTCACAGGAAGATTCATGGATATAAAGTTGGCGAATTTGAAAGTTTACTACTTAATTATCAGTTACTCTTTAAAAAGGTTTTCCTACATTCTAGAATAATTAAATTAATTTCAACGTTTTTCATCACTAACTTTATAGCATTTCATTGCCGATATTCCATTTATAAATTTCAAAATCTAAAGAATATACTTTCCAATTACAGTAATTTTTTTGGTATAATTTATCTAATTTTCAAAAGTGTTTGGATTATATGAAAGTAATTTTTATTGTTTTAGTTACTTGATTTAAATGCAACGACGTTAGATACTTTTTCTGTTACATGTTTATTATATGAAAGAAGAGATGGCTAGAATGATAAACTAAAGAAACGAATTGAGCCTAAAAAATTTAAGATATTTCTGCCAAAAGGTGTGAACTTTTTTATATATTTTATATGAATTCCTTTAGATACAGTAATCGTAATACAAAATGACTTCACAGTTTGGAAAACAGGACTTTTTGACATTTATTTACAAATACTTGAAACTTTTTTTACAACCGCCATTTAAATCGCAGCTCGTATCTTGCATATTATTTTTCGACCTGCATATTAAGTTTATAATAAAAATTAATAATTATGATGTTGTAAATTATAAAAGCAGCTCTGCGTTAAGTCACACCATGAGACCCAGGAATTTAATAACACAGTTGTGATGCATTAAAAGATAGAAAGATTAAGATGAATCTTTATATATGATATACAGTGGTGGACAAAATTGTGGACACTTTCGAAAATCGTTATGTTTTTTAACTTTGAATGCTTACAAAAAATGCTACATTTCACAAGATGCAAACTCTTATGTATCATTTTAAAGAGAATTTAATGCCGATTTCAAAACAAAAGACAAAATTCAAATATTTGCCATGCAAAAAGTTATTCTTACTTTAATCTGAAAAACAAACAGTGATTAAGTGGATTGTAATTTCTAAATTTAATGACAAATCACTGTTTTTACTCTGGGAACCAATAAAATTTTAATAACTACTAGTAGAAGCTAACATGTTTAAATTTGAACAAGTCATTGTGTTGTTTTTTTTTTTTTTCTGTAGAAGGAAGACTTTTTTATGTAATCAAATAGCAAGTTAGAATTTTTGTTAAACTTTTTAATATATAGTTGGAATTTTTGTAAATAGTTCTAATATTTAGTCAAGAACCAATGACATCGAATAAAAGAATAGACTGGACTCCTAGAAGGAGAACTAAGATTATTGTGTTACATGAATCTGATCTTTCCTATGCTGAAATCGCAAGACAAGCGGGTAGTTCAGTGGCTACATCTGGAGTCCGAAAGTTTTGTTTACGATATCTGAAGACAAATTCAATAAAAAACAAAGTAGAAAATGTCTGAAAAAGGTACACCATCTGTTGATGACAGGAGAATAAAGTTATATCTCTAAGATAGAATGTCATCAATGGCCATCCAAAATCAATCGAATGATGCTAGCATTTATGTCAGTTCAAGAACAATCAGGAGAATATAATTAGATGTTGGGCTAAGAGGTAGAATTTAAAGAAGAAATCCTTATCTCAATTTACAGCAGCGTATAAAAAGATTATAGTGGGCAAAAAAGAATGCATTAATTGGACAGATGATCAGTGGTCACAAATTATAAGGAGTGATGAAACAAAGATATTATTATTCGGTTGTAATGGCGAAAATATATAAGACATAGGAGAAGAGCTACATCCTAACTGCATTCATGCAACTATGAAGAACTTAGTATTATGATTTAATCATGCATATCCGAAGACAGTACTGGTCTCCTTCATGTTATCGACGGGACATTAAATGCAAGAAAATACATTGCCACTATTCAAGAACCAACCAAAACTTACACCTTCCATCAGTAATCTCTTTGCCAACAATAAATCATTTATTTTTACGCAGGAAATTTTATTTTCCCCTTGCCACACAGCAAAAATATCAAAAGCATGGTTTAGTGCAAAGAGCATTGAATTGTTATGACCAGGAAACTGTCCTGACCTCAAAATTGAGAACTTATGGAACCGTTTGAAAATTCTAGTATATATGAAGCATTCAATTAAAGAAAATTAATGGAGGCTATAATTGTTTCCTGGCATCATGCAATAACAAAGGAAGAGCTTAAAACTCTCGTCAGCTCAATAAAACATCAGTGTGAAAATAAAAAATAAAGGCTATCCTACTACTACTATCCTAATGATAACTCAATGCAATCTCCAAATCAAGTTATACTATCCAATTTTCATCTCCAAATCAAGAAATAGATAGTGCAAAAATAAATATTATGATACATCATAAAAACCAATGGATTATTTTTCAATAATACATATTTCAATGTGGCCCATTTTTCTCTAATTTTAAAAAGCTTCAAAACTTATTTCTAAAGAAATTTCAAACAATTAATTCGAACCATTTTAGTATTTCATCAAGCAGTAAAATTATTTATACTTAATGTAGTTTAAAATCTTCACCACCTCTTACACCTTCAATTAAAAAAAATGTCTTTTTAAAATATTTGTGGGAACATTGTTTCATTACTTTAAAATTCATTCATTCATTTTAAACAATCAATTTCCATTTAATTAAAATTTCAACAGGGTTTTGATGCTCTACATTATCTTTCCCAAAATCTTATAAATATTTTGACATCATTAAAGCTTTGATGTTAAAATATTTATTAAATTAGCTATACAATGACATGAAATTTCATTCGGCACAATTTTCTCCTCGTTTTAATGATTTTGGTAATAGGCTTCATAAAAAAATACTTGCGATGTAATGCGTAATTTTTTCTCATTGCTGGAGATGAGTAATTTTTTTTATTGCTGAAGAATAGATATATATTAGAATTATTGGCAAATATCTTAGATGAATTCCGGAAGAATAGAAAAATTCAAAAGCTTATGCTTCACAATTTATATCAGTATTTGATTTTCCTGGATGAAAAGCGTTTTACTTTAACTGACCCGAAACATTCATTAAAATATTATCAGCATTTGTGGAGTAGTTCATCACCATATGTGTAAATAAATAGTCTATTTTATCGCAAATATATCTTGATGAGTTGATGAAATATCAATTGATTAAAGTTCTTAAAAATCACTTTTTTTTAAACTGAAAGGACATAACACTAAACGGAATATGTGCATCATAATATCCAGTACAAATGTTTTTACATTACATAAGTTACATGTATAAATATTTTACACCAAAAATACAGATATATACGTGTTCATTTGATATCAAAGGCACTTATCCTTGTACATATATTGTATGGCAATTACCTGATATTTTCAAGCTAATCTTTACCAAACATTGGAAGGTTCAAAAATGAACAGTTTCGGAAATCACCGTGAACAAATATTGCAGATATATAAATAATACACCCATTGAAAATTCACCAATACCTTAATTTAAATGAAATCATTAACTTGAATTACCTCGTTATATTGCTCCAACAGAGCATCTTTCTCTTTATTCTCACTCCTCAGGGCTCTTATTTCTCGCTCCATATCCTCCATTCGTCTAACTAACCGTAAATGCTCCTTAAAGAAAGATGAAAATATTAAATAAATATCTCTTGATTAAAACAGCACAGATTGAAAAGTTTTTTTTTAATCCTAAAATGCTAGTTTACTCCTCTGTTTTTTTAAAAAAAATTAAATTGAGTTTTAAATTTCCAATTCTTTAAAAAATTGAACTTTGATGAGGATATATTTTGATCAGCAACACAGATGCCTCAAACTAGATTTCATTTAGTTATCTTTAGCCTAAAAATACATGCTGACAAATCAGGATATATTGATATCAATATTTATTGAATTATTATTTATTATGTTGATTTAAGTTTTTCTACACAAACTTTTGTCATAAATAGCATCCGTGGCAATTTTAATCATAGAATAATCTACTTTTGCAACAATGCTCTGAAAATGTATGATAGTCACAGCTCAAATATTCCAAAATATATAGTAAACGGTAAAACAAATGAAAAGAGGAACCGCAATAATTTTCAGTTAACCTAATTAAAATAATAAAGAAATCTTATAGTATTATTTAACGTCGCATTTTAGCTTTTAAATTCCATTAAAATGCCTCATTTTGAATTATGACTATCTAAAACCGGCTGAGAAATTAAAGATCAAACTTCCATATAAAAATATAAAAGAATTGATGTTTAGAACGCCGAAATGATAATTCAATGTATCGCACTTAGTTTCACTCAGTTTTAAATTTTAATTTCGAAAATTTATTTAGGGTTTTATTTAATGATTTTTCACCAGTAGTTTCGTTTCTAATGATTGTAGAAATACAATTTCATTATCAAAAAGAGCAGATTGCCATCTTAAAGAAATTTGTTTTGCTTCTGACTTGGATTTCTGGAGGTTCAGAAATTTAAATATTCATTTTTCAAGAAAAAGTTTCAAAATTCTAGCATCGGTCACTGTAATATAATACATTTATATATTTCAAGCTTTTTGAGGTCATTATCTAAACAAAGGCATCAAATTTAGAACAAGCATAATAAAAATTCCCTGCATCTATTTTTAAATGCCGTTCAAATTGACCCAAAGATTTTTCGATGATTCTGTCGGTTAAACAATAAAACTTTACCCTGAAGTAGTTTTCTTCACTGATTTCGTAGAAGTCAAATTAGAAAACTAAGAATCGAAAATTTTTACAGATAAAACAGTTAAGTGGAAGCAAAAATATGCCGAATTTTTTAATCATCGTTTGGCATCTTAGAATTTAGAATTGTTTACAGATCTTGACGGGTGGATTTCTTTTAACTTACATTGCATAATTTCTATTATAAACTCCCTATCAAGCAGAGGTATATTATTGCAAAATTTGGGTTCGTTCAAAGTATCTGCTCAATGGTATATCATTGAGCATTTTATGTCATTAATATGCTGGTCTCTAACAATCATATTCCGTTTAAAAACTTAAATATAGCAGCAAAGTAGAAATCATTTTTAGTCAGCTTATAATTATGCAATAAAATACAGAAATAAACTTTTAAAAATGTTTTTATTTCACTTTTATAATGCGAGATTCACACCAGTAAGATATTTTGCCTGACAATTGTAGATTTAAAAGTACTGAAATAATCAGTTGGATATAATAAATTCCGATTGATAATTTTTAGACATTTTAAAGCAGTATGAGTTTTCAATTTCTTTCTGAAATATATATCCGATTCCAAATATACATCTGAACTAAGTATCAATTTTCAATCATTGATTAAAAATTAATGATAGTTCATACAATTTCAAATTATTTACATTAACTTTCTTAATTAATATAATTGAGATTTCCTTTTTTTTTCTACTAAAAATACATAGGCGTTGGATCTCGAACGACAAGAATTGGAATCTCGTAGTAATCTTAAAACGCGATTCTTGGGGGTTAACGAATGAAAGTAGCAAGGTTTTGAATTTTAATGGCACAAATGCCAGTCTTGCATCTGAACTCAATAGTAGGTATTTATTCTTACCACGATTTAATATCAAAAATTACAGGTAAGAAAACAGAACTTGAAAAGAAGTTAAAGGGAATAAATAATAAATCAAATAAGTCTGATTAAACCAATGACAATAAGAAAATTTTTAGAGAAAATAGAGGATTGCAAAGTAAATCTTTCAAGTTACCAACCGTTAAAATACTTCATTCTTAAATTAAAATCATTCCAGTCTGCTAAAATAAGTCTAACGTATAAGAAATACTGTCGTCTGACTGACACATTGGTGTTAGTTTGCCTTTTCATAAAGTATTATATGCGAAATATATGTGGAAAGTTCTTAGTCTTTTCAATTTTACAAATAAACGTGAATAAGGAAAAGCCGCAACTGCCCTTACAACGATGCTGCTCGAGTAACCTGGATATCAGAGCCATATTCTCCGCTTTCTTTAAGAGTGATTGAATACTCGTGGCGTGAGCTTCATTCATTCGAGATGCTCCCTCAAATGCCCCCTCCCGAAAAGGGAGGGTTTCTAAGAACATTCAAAGGATGTACGAGCGTATGCAATAGCTATCAGCTTAATGGCGATTTTATGTATACCAGTCCAGTAAGAAGATGTGTTGTGATTGCGGTTTTTGATTGGTGGCAATTTCATTTTTAATCTATGAAAAAGAAACTCGATATTCTAACAGTCTGAGATACCTTGGAAATGAAAGCGTGTATGCTTGTTGGAAACCCGCGATGCAATGCTAAATAAAGTGTCATTTATCATAGATCTGATCGTCCCTAATTGCATTTTCTTCTGGAAACTGAAATATAGTATACATTTAGTATACAGAATAATAGTATTAAATGTAGTAGATTTTCTATATCATGTAGAGGAACGGGGCCTTTTTCAACAACCGGAATTAATCCTTTATTTACGAAAAATATTGTTCGCTGTTATGTTTTGAAGAATGAAATTTGATTCAAACGTTTCAGTACTATTTAATCGCCGTATACTGAATCGCGTAAAAAGGCTGCACTACAGTTTTCGAATTTGTATAAATAATTCATTCTTTATAAACCTTACAGAAAACGAAATATTTGAATGAAAGTTAATCTACTGACTGTAAAATTGAGCATTAAACATATCTTCAATGATAAAAACTTTAGCAGAGCCAACACGATTTCATTCTTAGAGCCATTCGTAACTGTATGGAACGCAAGTACTATATACTTTATTTGACAACAAAACAGCTAAAAATAAATCGAATTGGATGTTAATTCAGAAATTTTGATAAAATGATCGATATTATTTTTGGCCAAGTAATACAATCCTTTTCTTTTTGTAAATTTTCCACATTTCCCATCATAAAATATTGTATTAAACGTATTGCATTCTATGTCCAAATAATGGGTTGATTAGAGTTCCTGAAATGTCCCGAATACAGGATTTGGAATTTTACCATGCATAGGTTTCTCGCACTTTCTTTTTATTTTAAAACATTTCAGAGAAAATTTCTGTCATGTAAATTGCAAAATATTATTTTGCAAATGATATTTGAATTATTTATTTGATACGTTCGCGATGAAAATCCGAGTCGTAAAATGATGTATAGTATCCAATATATGCAAACCATTTAAAAGCGGATCCTATATGTTCAGTATTTGTAGATTTAGAGCTAGTCAATGTGATAAAAAAAGATTAATATTAAGACTATTGAAAATCAGCACTCCAAGGAGAATATGCAAGTAGAAGCATTACAAGTTCATCGAACATTTTCAGATTCGATGTTTTGGGACATCTCCATTTCAGATTTAAAGATTGGTTTAAATATCAATTTTCGTCAAAGCAAAGATAACACCAAACAAATTCAGCCTGGCACCATAGATACATTAGCATCTCCATAATAAGTTTCAGGTTGAGAAATGAAGCTCACGTATTTTAGAAAAATGCCGAAAGCGTTTTTAGTTTAATAAAGTAAATCCGTTGCAATCATTCCAGTTAGTAATATTTTTCGCTTCTATATGCAGCTGGCGTACTATAAAGTTCTTTGATTCCAATTCGTAGTCTATCTGGAAGTCGCGTATATATAATAAACCGTTCGCGTATTGCTGTAGTTGCAGAATAATTCGCTTTAATTTGATAAAGTTACACTTTAAATACTTCCCTGAATCGCCTTCATACTGCGGAAAGCTCGATAAAAAATCCATGCGTACTTATCTGGGGAAAGTCCTTTATTTATAAAAGTTGGCACGTTTGCTAGAAAACTCATGGCATACAAACTAAAATGCCACATTGTCATGACCTGTCCTAAACTTTATCCTAGTTGGAAAAAACCAGAAAGTGTATTTTGCCACAAAAGAATGTTCAACGACGTATCTAGCATTAAAACATTAGTATTGCCTCTGCCACATCGAAACCCACTTTGAAAATTTGATTAGAAACCAGATTTTTCAATGCAGTATACGAAATGAAAATTAGCATTTCTCACCATTCAGTTTTCACAAGCAACTTGTTAATGCTAGTGTGTACGGGGAACTTTCTATGATTGGAAAGTCGAATAGCATTGCTCTACGCCATACAACTGGTAAATATTTTTTTAGCCAAATTATATAAGACTTAAAAGAATGTCAGAATATATTATTAAAATCTTGAACAATTTACATTTTTTTTTGTCTGGGCCTAGGTATGCTAGATGGGATTTGTTCATAGATATTTTAAGTTCAACTATAGCGAAAAAGCCGTTATTTCTGAATTTGAAGACCTAAAATACAGCAATCCTTCCACACGTTTTTTTCGCATTATAAATTCTTGGAAAAGTATTCTATACTTGACATTTATTAAAAGATTCACCTATGCGTCTCTTCAGTGCGCCTTGTTTTCAAGATATTTTAAACCTATTTAAACACAAACAAGAATCGATACTAAATCGCTTATTTTATATTTTTCCAGTATCTTGTTAACATTTCCTCATACAGCTTTCGATACCATCTTATTTTGAATTGCATTTTATGTTATTTTCAAAACACTCATTTTAATTTGACGTTTCTTTCTCCTAGTTTCTGCTTGATATTGCTTTAAGGACTATGCAATCAGTTTCTGGTTAACGATAATAGTAATTCTAAGAATTAATTTGCCATCTTCCGCATTTACGTCGTCCCATCATGGTTTCCGAAATTTAGGGGATTTACCCAATGTTTGTGGAATGGAGTTTTCATCAGCTTTTAAAATATGACGTGTTACATTTTCAGTACCTATGTCAATGTTATTTTATCCCAAACCATTACTAGAATCAATTCTGAATTAAACCTCCGGGTGTAAGCTGTAAATCGATAAGTTTTCCAACCTTCCAGCAATGCTTCCTTATTTCCCAGAAAATGCACCACCTGCCAATAGAGGTTAAAAAAGCGGCCTCATCCCTACCAACCGATAAGAGGAGCGGTAGGAACAAAAGTAACAAAGACACCAGGATCCTACTTTACCATCCAAATCCATATTAAATAGAAGTTTAAAAAACGCATATTATGTATGATATGCCAACTTAATTTATAAAGTAAGGAAACGTTGAAGTTAAAAAAAAAGGAGAATCGTTAGGGCAACCCGAGGACTTGGGACCAGTGCTCACCAAATTGCCAAAGAACAAAAAACCTCTTGGGATACAAGAAAAGATCCCTGGGAACTGAGTACGAGGAATCCACTCAAAAGATAAGCTTCCGATAGAGGGATTAGCAAGTACTGGATTAAATTCCAGTATCTTTGGAGATAAATTTCATTCCCTCTCACCCTGTCAAGTCTTCACTTTCGTTTTTTCTTTCCATTTTTATAGTCTAATGCCTGTAATGATACAATTATCAAGAGAAGAGAAAAATCCTTTCGCTTTTATAGCTTTATTATAATTTATTCTGAATTTGATTTATGTAACATTCATAGCGAATCCATGCGAGATAGTCTTCTCTAAAAAAGACAAAAGGGGAATACACGATTCTTTTAGATTCCATTAAATCTAATAGTTAAACATTGTTCGAGGAGAGCAAATATATAGCCGCAACACTCTAAACTGAAGACTTGATTCTGAAGTAAACAAGAAAAATGTAGACAATCCACGATTTATTAGTAGAAATGGCAATATACTTTATAGAAGGGGAGGAGGGTCTTTCCGTAATACCATTGGTGAAAAGCTAACTTGATATCTGCATCTGCATTCTCCACCGTTTAAGTTTTAAAAACGACGAATAAAATCTGATCTTTTAAAACACTGAGCTTATGGAAGTTTTAGGATGCTTAGAGACGTCTTAACAAAGCCTTACCATCTTCGATTAGTACTAACCACTAGTCTCTTCTAGATTTCAATTTTTTTTTAAATGAAAAATTTTAAAATTTGATCCGATTATTCCATTTTTGATATCTGGAAAGAGAACAAGAAAATTGTACACGATTGTGTCGAAGACGAATTTATTTTTACGAAGTTTAACAATTCTTAAAATTTTACCGTCACTTATCCTCGGCAATGCCTAAAATTTCTAATGCCCGCATAGAAGATTTTGTTCATAATCTTCCTCTTATGAAATGAATGCGTACCTAATTCAATCATACCATGGATATCAAACCATTCACTAAAACGCAAACAATTACCTAATCCATCAGTTAACGTTTCTAGGAAATAATATTTTAAAAAGCGAAAAACTGCTATCATTTATTAATGCGAGATTCCAATATTTAATGATTCAAACCATCCTCTATATTTGTATCTCAAATAAAAGAATTTATGAATGATCAAGACAACTTTGGTACAACCGAATTTCCAAAAGAGCTTCAATGGATTAAAATAACGTTCGAATATGGTTCTATAAAGTTTCCCCAAATTGGAATGAAATTTTTCAACTTTTGTATTCACAAAGTAAAATTTCTGCAGTTCCACTAGAAGCAAAAAAAGTTTACCGCATCTCCATAATCACCTTGAAAAGGATGCTATAGAAGACAAAACAAAATGCTAACCAGGTTTGCAAAGATCCTCAAAGTGAAATCAGATCCCCAGCTATTGCATTGAGTAATGTAAACATTCCGCCTGAAAGCAGAATGGACTGAAAAACAGTAGTACTCCCTCCCACCCCCACTTGGGCAGTATTACTATGCTTCCATTTGTAAATATTCCCAATTCATTTAACTTAAAACTCTATTTTCATGTTTATCACCCTTCAGTTTGCTACAATTTCGCTTTTTTCAAAGTTTTTTTTTTTTTAATTCGATATATTAGTGATCCATTGTATATTTGAAGCTCGCCAATCATTTGAATATGCTTCTCGGGGAAACTATCCGAGAAAGATGGTATTAATAGTCGGTTAAAAGGCGGTCGTTAATTGTTCATGAAAGTTGCCTATTTGAAATTCAAGTTTATTATAGGTAAAATTCCTATTTTTCACAAGCTGCAGCATTTTGAAATTTATATTCTTCAAAAGCAATTTTTCTGAAATTTAGCATGGTATTTTTTTAGAAGTTAATTTAATATCAGTAAAATTATCCAGATCTTTGTCATCGGTTGTTAATTGGCTTACCCTTCCATAACAGAGGAGATATGACTCATTCCAAAGAATATGAAAAACTATAAAAGCTTTGATTGCACGAGTTTGGAAGTAAACCCTTCCACGCCAATTAATCTAACAAATCAACGATATAATGTTTAGAAATTTACTACCTTATTTTTCGGGACAGATGGAAGTTGGGAATATAATTAGAAGATAATTGAGAATTGAAACTATCGCATTGTAATTTTTCGTATCTCTGATTGGGAGTAGATGTGAAAGTCCCAATCCTAGTTTTTTCTTTCCCATACGAGCCTACTCATTGCGATATCTTACATCTTTATTGAATCAACCCTTTCACTTCTAATCCGGCCATGAAGTTTAATATTAATAAGCCAGTTACTTTTTTAAAAAGGGTGCAGGATGTAAAGCACGTTATTAGTAAAAATAACTTCGCTTTACATTCCGAATTCCTGATTTGAAAAAGATCGATCCCCAAACGATCCATTAGTATAAAGCTTGCACAGCCTGGTAAGAGTTAAAGCATTATATACGTACTAATGCTGCTAATATAAAATGAGCCCTCAACACCTTTATTGTCAATACATTTGTAACGCATTGAAAAGGGTTTGTTACTATGTCTCAAAATACGTGCATACAAAAATAATGCGCATAACAAAAACGAATGAAGTATTCCCGCTTTTCATTAGGCATGGTTTATTTCTAGTAATAATTTTTAATGTAAAGAATTAAAACCCGTTGGTTATATTTAAATTGCCTGTAGATATAATTAATTAACTTCACAAATGTATTGTAATATGTCAATTGATTTTTTTAATAAAAACAAGGTAAAGTAGTCTAGTTTGTAAGCTTATAAAAATGGCAATCGTCAGAAGTGAAAGTAGTGCAGCTTACAAAGGAAATTCCCGATAAAAAGGAAATTATTCTAGATAAATTCAATGCAATTTAGATTCAACACTATCAATTCTTCCGAAGCTGTAGAAGGTTTAGATCATTTTTTGAAGGTTTGAAACTGTTCAGTTGAATGAATATCAGCCACTTCAATTCAAAGTAATTAAAATTCAGCCTGCCCTTTCAATGTATTGAACATATTTACAGAGGTAAAGTCAAAAAATATTTAATAAAAGTAGACCAAATAAAGTTCAAGATTTGTTTAAATATTAAGGGATCTTTATTTCAATTTAAATTTACATTTATACACAAGAATTTATAGATATATTGCTAATTACAAAAACAAAAGTTCGTATTATATAGCCTACACAATTTTATAGCAAAATTTATTTCCATTCTCAAAATAACAAAGAAGAAACAATCACATCGAGACCATTTCTTCTTTATTGTTTTGAGATGCATTTACAAGTGTACGTAGAAAAAAATGGTAGCAAACATCTATATTTCTAAAATAAAAGTCATAAAATATAGTCATAATATAATGACGAACAATTCACACATACCGGTCCTTGAATACTCTCATCTGCAAAGTGAATTTTTTTTCCACCTGCACCATCTAAAAGAAAATAAAAACGAAATTTTATTGCTCATCTTGGAAATGACAAGCGAATGAAACCGATCAAAACTATGCGTTATGCATATTTGTACATACAAACCACTTATTCGTATATTACTTTTCTTACTGCATAAGCAAAAGATTGATTGATAAACAAATCTATTTTTTTAATTTGAATTTCGCCAATATTATATATCGATACCTGAATTTCGAACGATATTAAAACATTCGGACTTTGTTACACTCCTGTAATTCAACAATTATCCTATTGCTGTTTCAATTATTCGACTACAAATTTAATATTTTCATGGAATGAACTTTACAATCTTTTGCTACAAACCTTGTTGTGTCATCAATATAATGAGTATGAGGACTCATGAAAATGAAATCTATTAATAATGAACATTTTTTTTCACGCAACACGATTGATATCGGTAATGCAAAGAACATTGGCAAATTAACCCATTTTATGTAGTTCATAAATTGAAGCAAAAACCAATTAAATAAGTATTTTAAAAGCATCTCTTTGAACTAAAGGAACTGAAACGTTCCCCATAATAAAAAATTGAGAAATTCAAATTTTCTTACAAGAAAGAGTTTTAAACTGTAAAATCAAGTATTAATCTACTGTTCGATGTTCAATATTAGAATGCATTAAAAAGAATGTTTCTTTAGGTAATCATTTTTAATTTCAAATGGAAAATTATTGTGCAATTGCATACCAAACTCAGATCTGAGCATACATTCCAAGTTAAAAAATCTAAATTAGAACAATAAGTGAGAAAAGGAACAAAGATGTATTCTTTTTAAGTATTACTTGAACAAAAAAATGGTAGGAAAAAAATCTGAAGTGGCATTTTTCGAATAGAAATCATTCCTGAAACAGTTCTTCCCCCCCCCCTCCCAAGGAGCTAAAAATATGTTTTAGAGATGCGAAATGCTTGCAAATAAAGATGTATCACTTACTCTTAAAATTTATCAATTATCAACCGCGTTCGAAATGAAAAATGTCTTGATAGAAAAATATGTTACATTGTGGTTTTTGATGTTTATATATTTATTTATAGCTCGTTTTGGGGCTAAAATTTTGAAATCGATATGAACCGTTTCTTTAGTCACGAAGGTAAAACTAAATGTAAAACTAGAGCACTTCAAAATACATCCAAGATAAAACCATGATTAAATAAAAAAATAAAATTATATTAATGATCAAATGGCAAAATCACTGTAACTTCAAGATACATTTAGGTCTTCAAGTACAAATTGGGATATATAATTGATATTCCCAGATTAATTATTTTAGATTTGAAAATATTCGTTGAAATTCATCAAGATATTTTAATTGGTTTTCGTCCGTTCTAAAAAAATTCGTAAATCACTGTTGCAAATTTTAAAAAAATCTTAATTTGAGTATACTCAGGTGCGCTGAGTGGTAAATAACTTGCCTAATTACAGCCAAATTTGATTAAAACGGCCTTGATTAAATGATTTTAAGCTAGAAGTGTACGAAGAAGTGTCATTTGCATCAGCGAAAGAATTGCTGAAAATTTTGATGGCCTCGAGATGAAACAGATGCTATGAACAGTAGGCATGCCATTATTGCGGAAAATCAAACCCGATGGGTGGGCTGTAAAATATCCAGTACAGTCAGTAATGAATAATGACAATTCTACACGGAAACACGAATACATAGTAGCTAATTACAGTCTTACATAAGAACGACTCTTCCAACCAACAAAAAAAAATCAACTGAAAATGGTTATTAAACAAGCATAAAAGCGTAAAACGTTCTGGAACTACAACTTCAAATGGACTTCTCCCTCGAGTACTCTTTGTAGATCCTATAGCAGAGCGTCAAATGTTTTATCTTTGTTTCCAATACATCTCTAATATTTCAGCAATTTTATTTTACCAGGAGACTTGCTTCGTATGGAAGCAGTATTGCAAATTTGTAACAATGTCGTTGTTTTCTTCGGTAATAAAAATAATTGTTGAAATTCTGTTTAAATTTTAATTACTAATAATTCGTTGTTGATTAAATAGACAGAATTTCGTCAAACAAATATGAAAATTGAACAATTTTCTTTGAACAAGATGCAAGTGTCAGAAATTGTTACATCTCGAGTGTATTTTGGATTTACAGTCGCCGTTAGTATAAAATTCTTAAGTGCTAGAAAATATTGCAAAACTTACCATCAGGTTCTCCTCCTGGTCTTTTAGACATCTAAAGTAAAGAAATAAAAAAAGTCAGTTTTGACAATTTGGATACGAATATAAACTGCATAAAGACACGATTTGGTATGAGCAAAATGGAGAGGAACCGTGACGATTATAATTAGAATATTTTATAGAACATCCTATTGCTCATTGCATTACTGAAGTCAAATGTATAGTAAATTAACAGTTACTACTTTATACCAGATGAGGATCAAAAACGCCAGATGCCCTAGTGAAGTAACTCTTGATTTTCCATGGGAGTGAGTGAGGTTAAAGATGTTTATTAATGCCAAGAACTTTTTTTGGAAACTTGGCAACAGTATTTAGATAGCAAATTCTTAATTATTGAAATTCGTATTACTGGTTCTAAATGTGAGGATTTGGGGAGCTTTTAATTTTCTGTTGAAGTAATACATGATATGCGAATTCCATCAGGTATATCTTGATATTTTGTTGAATAGTAAGTTACAAAATTTCAATTTCCATACACCCTTGTAGGCTTTATTTCTCCATTTGACTTAATTGAGCTATCAAGACGCTGTTAAAGGAAACTAAAGCTATTATTAAAAGCATTTAAAGCTAAAATCTATTAGAAATGTACGCTATTAAATTTGGATGTTCCTTTATAATAAATTTTAATTCAACAATTAATAAAACGAATTAAATTAAAACTAAAAATCTAGTCATTTTAAATCTGATACCATTTATAAAATGGGAAGAAAATGGTTTGATATTTGATCCAATTGTATCAATGATTAGTTGCATTTTTAAAGACTACCTTTAAATAGCCATTCAATTACAGAATCGACAGTTATTGAATTTAGTATTTCAGTCTTAAACTGATGTGCGTATTGGATACTCGCGTGTATATTATCACAACAAGCTTAAAATGATTAGTTCATACAAAGTACGATTATTTCATTCCATCCAACTATATAAGGAACGATTAAATAAAATGTTTAAATCACATTTCTTGTACATTTAAAATAGGGTCGGTCTCTAAAAGTCTGTATATTTAAAATAGAGCATGAAAACTGTTTAATAAAATTGATTAAATTTTGTGAAGTTTACAATTTATCGGCATGTACTAAATTTCCTTAATTTTGACCCTAAATCTAACGGTTTTAATTTATTACAACTGTTACATTGGAATCAAATTTAAGAAGTTTTTAACACCAAAAAATAAAGGACAGAACATCCAATTTACAAATTATTCGAATTTCACCGATTTCCATGGATAGACAAATTACCACACAGAATTATACAAGAATTTTTCGTACTAAAATACAAAAGGATGGCACATGAAATGAATTGGAGACATTTGTCCTTGAATAAAAAATGGCTTTCAAGACAAAATTTAAAACTCAATTTCATTGCTTTCCTTCACATAACATCGCTAGATTGCAAATACATATAAATTTTTAAAAGGGGTATAACAAACGGTTGCCAGATGTTTGAATGGAAACGATTCTATTCAAACGAAAAATTCTATTCAAATAAAAGGCGCAAATAAGCATATTTTATAATGAAACATTCTACAAACATAATACTAAAAAACACAGAAATTTGAACCTTATTTTTTTAATGATTCAATTCACAATTAAACTAATACTATATTTTTACGAATTGGGAAAAGTAACAGATTTGAGTACGAATAAAAAAGATTAAAATGACCGAAGTTCGAAACACGTAAATTCAAAATATTAGAAGTGCAAGTAGAAACTGCTTTATTTGGGTCAAATTCAACTTGAAAAAATACTCGTAACAGAAATTAATAATCAAAATGTTCGCCATTACTATGTTCTTTATTTCTATTACTTGAAATAAGATCACAGCCATTCATTAATTCAAATTCCTATCGATATTTAGTTCTTGTATCATTTATAGTTATAATATTTAAACCGACACCGAGCATCTGCAATAATTTTTTTTTCTTCCAAGATTTTTCGACAGAAAGCGAAATATTTTAGGTATAAATAAAACAATAGGAATGCAGAAGAGGAATCCAATTCCGGGGCAAATTTTTAAAGTAAGCATTTGTTTTAAAATAAGCTTAAATTTTCGCCTGTCGGAATTTGTGTGCAGATACCCCGGCATTAAAAATGATCGTTTTTAACTTTTCAAAACACGTTTTAACATTCATTGTACTGAGAATAACTGGCGTCTGCTACCAGAAATAATTCAAACACAATGTTTTAAGAATCTTTACGTATTTTGTTTTTATCGAAATACATCTTTGGAAATTTAGTAATCGATAATTGTATTCGTCAATTTATTGGATTCGTATAGAAAACCGATTAAAGAATTTGCTCTTCATTAAATCTGAATCTAAAAGCTTTAATTTTAAACGTATTAAATGCTTCCATTATACTTAATAAAACAATGTTTAAAATGCCACATTTAAACATTCATATTTCCACAGCATTTATGTACGGGTTTTTTGGTCGGACATTTGAAAACCTTGTTGTCAGAAGAAATATCAAGTAACAACAAAATGATGCATTGAGCTAAACTTGAAATTCCCAAAAGGGCGCATTTGCCTAAGTGATTTGTTTCTTCGATCCAGAAACCAGAGCAAGTGGTCGCCCCGAAATACTTCCCGTTTGGGCTCTTCTCTCAACCCGCCCACGGATAAGATAACGCACCTTGGATTTGGCCGTATATCTTGTATAGCATTCCGTGGATATTGCATAGAAATATCCATTAAATAGCTATGGCATATCAATATCCAAAATATAATTTGTATGTATTTTAGAAGATTTTTTTCCCGACCGACTAAACATTTGACAAGAAACAACTGCATTCACAAGATCATAAACCGAATTTTATTGATAAAAGTCATTGCGTTTACACGTATGTCAAAATACAGACGGATTTCGCCCAAATTCGATGCATGTCAAAACTTTAGATACTTAAATTGCGAACCAAGTTTCATTCATTAAGTTTTATAGTTACGGAATTAATTTGTACTCGGTCACTCTTCGAAGGAAGGAATTTCGATCAAAACTCGATAGAAAACAAAATTTGTCATGTGTCCATATACCAAATTTCATCCATCTAGATCTAAACATTTGAGTGATCGTCTTCAAAGGCAAAAAGATGCGCGTAATGCCGATGTGTTTTCCGCATTCGGCAATTCCTCAAGTTTGGAAAATTGTCAGAAATTCGATTTCGAATTTGACGTTCACAGTAACCGACATCCGATTTATTGAAACAGAATATAATTAGTATTAATATGGAATCTGTTGAAAATAATTATAGAAAGCAAAAACGCTCATGTACTACCGGAATAACTATTGAACATTCGTCGGGACTTTTTATTTTTTTATTAATCTTACCGTGATTCAATTCTAATGTCTCTTGATTTGTCTAAGTAAACGATAAATTTCCCATAGTAACGATGAAAAATATTTATATGTCCTTTGGTTGCTTGGAATGCACCTTTGACTTCTAATCAAAGCGATATGAACAATGCTAAAGAGTTTTCTCAAGCATACATTAATGAGCTTTTGAATTAGCAAGCGTTGAAGAAAATTACAAAGCCTAAGGAAATTCATAATGCGATTATCCAAAATAGCGAAGTAAATGAAAGCGATTCTTCAGAAATAAAATAATTTAAAGGGCTGAACTATTCTATTTTAACAGCATTCACCAAAAAAATTTGATTGGAAACAAAAGTTTATCAGCCAGAATAATCGGTGAAATGGGAGTTGCATGTGAACATCTAGTTTTCTATGAATTAATTTTATTCTTCAGTCCTGGAATTAAACGCTTACATTTATGTTTTAGAATTCAACAGGAATCGAACAAGTATCACCATCTGGTTAACTGAAAATTAATTCGACTAGTTTCAAGAAATGTACTTATCTTTAATTTCAATAAAGAAAATTTGGCGATCCCTGCGGCAAATCTAGACTTTAATCCACAAAGGAATTAGTTATTCCATGAAATATTTTGTAAGATTATAAATTTCTCATGATTAGCTAAACATCAAGCACCCTAATTGAACTACGCAGCATATACATTTGTGCATTAGATAAAATATATCAGTGAAGTCGCCCATTTTTGAGTGATGCGATGCCTAATATTACCAGGCAGAAGTGAACAATTTGTTACTACACACTTTAGATCGTTTATTTATAGTGCATCTATTTCAAGCATTAACACAAAAGGGAATTGCCTTTTAACTCGCTTATTGACTGGTGAAATAATTTCAGATATGCAGATTAGAGACAAACCCCACTTGCAAAGAGTCGGAGGTTTACATAATGAATATGAAATATTTTGACTAATTCTTATGACACTGATCAGTTGCACCAAGAGATTGAAATTTCAAAACTGAAAGCAATTATTTTTTTATAATCCCAGAACAATTCTTTCTTTACCAAGCCTAAAAATTCTCTGCCAAAGTTAAATTTGAAAGTAAAATAAAATTCGTCGATTAAATACTAATAAATGGGACAGGGAAGGATTTTCAACTTCACTGCGTCATTTTCTGCGGAATAATAAATAACTTACGGCATAGAAAAGTAAACAGAATAATTTCGAAAGATGCTTTATGGGGCTCTTAGATGGAAAACGTTTGCAGTCGAAATTAAATTGCAACAGGAAAGCAGATAAATAAACGCAAAAAACCTGTCAATCCATAAAATATCATTCAGAAGCAGAATTCTATTTACAAAAACGAAGGAAAAGACATACTCCTATTCAAAACAATCGCATCTCATTAGAAAAAGTGAGGATTTGAATAAAAAAAAGATTGCAGATATATTAATTTCTTATAAAGATGATTCCAAATAATACTTGCAATTAAAATAGAAAAACCATGCAAAGAAAAAAAAAATGGAAATACTAAATAGATAGCAAAGACCAAGAATTCCAAATTACTTATTGCACAATAAGATGAGGAATGTGAAATGCATTATAAATTTTAAAGTTATAAACATATGTAGTCATAAATATTTATTTTATAAGATTAAGAAAATTTTAAATTTAACTGAGATTAGATTTTATTTTAAATACTTACTTAGCAATAAACTTTCAAACGATTGCAAAAAATGATCATAGACAAATCGCACATTATATGGTATAATTAATTATAAATTAATATATTATTTATAAATTAAAGACAGCCTGTAATAAGGAATTTATACGAAACATTATTTGTAAAGAAACTGATTAGAATAAATTCAGTTTTAAATGAATCTCATCGAAAGATTGGCATTTTTGAAAAAGTAACCTATTAGAAAGTTTATAAGAAAAGCTTAAAAAACTCAGCATTTGCAATTCTTATTTTTACTTCACTAATTCGACTCTCAAGCATACTCGTTAATTTTAACAATGTAAATCGCATTGAAATTAAAATTTTGTGTTTACATATTATTACATTATTATATACACTAAGGAAGAAATATAGAAATCAATTTACTTACATTAAATAATTTTTGTTCTTTTCACAAAGTTATACTAAAATAGCAAATAGATTTTCAAAAATATAAACGCAAGCAATATTATTATTTTACCTAAGAGCAAATGTAAACATAAGGTCTTAAGTGGGAAACGAGTACCTGACGAAACTCCATTTATATACTAGAATGTCACATGACTCAAAAACAATTCTGACGAAGAATTGAACAGTTAGAAACGGAAGTTACAGTTATTAGATGGTAGCTTAATAATAATTTTCCTGTAACTAAATGAAAGAATTTTAAAACTTCAGCTTGAGATGAATTGGAAAAACTTTCAAAAATTACTTCAAATCTTTTTTGAAAGGGAGACTTATTTTCTCCTAGAGATTTTTGACCATCCTAGAATGAATGATAACATCTATACTTTGCGTAGTTGACAAATAAAGATGTTTCTCCCTCCATTCCAGCAAGATTCAAAATTATTGATGCTCAAAATTCCATTTTGACGAGCAAAAATTAAGATTGAGAGAGGTGAAAATAAAATATAAAAACAATGGAAGTTAATCGTAAAGTGTCATTATAATATTTTTTAAAAGATTTTGGTTATTTTGTACTTTAAAGATAGACCCTTTAAATCTTAATATTTGCTCGATATTCTGTAATTGGAAGCAACGGATATAGAAATACAACTCTTTCTTTCAATAGAAAATGAGAATTATATAGGAATTATGAATGTATAGTATATAACTTTTTAGGTAATAAAGCTTCATCTTCAAATTCGTAGCATCATCGATCGGATTCACAATGCGATCGTGACAAATCATGTCCTCGAAGGTTCAGCGTCTTCAATTTGTGCTGGATTCAATTTCGTTTAGTAAGATGCAAGGATTCTGTTCCTGCCTTCTGAACAATGTTTATGATTAAGAGGTCCGGACAAATACCTTCGGGTTTTCAAACTAGAGTGAAAATTCATATTTATTACGTATAGTATTTGGCTAAAATTAAATAATTTTTTTGTCTGACGAAACTTTGAAATAACTAAAATAAATGTAAAAGTATGAGAATAAAAAAATTGGAGAGATAACCATTTTAACACAGTTTTTCCGTTATAATGACCACTGCGAATTATGTTCCATAGTATTCTATTAATGCGCACCAATATTAATTAATAATAATTTAGGATTCCATTATTCAAAATAATTCTATACGCCAAAGGAAATTCTGCATCTAAGCATATGAATAGCAAACTTCAAATAAAACATTTTAATGACTTTAAGCATTTGTATTTACACACTTGTCCGTGATAATGAATTGAAGTTTTACTGTATCAAAAACTCATAAAAATAATTCATAGCAAGGTTTCTAGAATTTTTATCTTTGAAGATGTGTATTTGTTTTTCTCTTTTGTGCCTTCAACTCTTCTTCGCAAAGTCGCAGATTTGGGATCAAAAAATTCTAAATTCAGAATTCGATCAAACAGCAAAGAGAAGCACTCAATGCAAGACAAATGCAGCAGGGCTGAACGTCTTTTCGTTGCCGTAGAGCACAACTGCTTACAGATTGACGTCGACCTACCAGGGACACCATCCTCATCATCTGATCAAAATTACGTGCACAATCTTCAAATAACTCTGGTGTTATACTAAAAGAGATTTAATATATTTGAACTAAGTTGTAGAAAGATAAAAAGCCTTCCCATTTCTTACATATTTTATCATTTCATTTAACTCTCGATTTTGTTTTCAATGAAATAGTAGCCGCCTTTGGCGACTTACTTGAGCATATGGTTTCAATCAAATCTCTTTCTATAATTTGATGCAAAAATAATATTTAATCGTCAGTAAACTTAAACCTCAAATGGATGGAACTTAGTTCACTCTGTCAACGATATGTTTTTAAGTCTCTCATTGGGATATTCATTAATTCATTATTACTTTAATACGAAATAGATGTTTTTCAATATGCGACGCATTCCTACCTGAATTTGTTATTGAGAGTGAAATTTCTTAATGGAATCAGCTTCAACCTCTTTATAATTCCTAGAAAACTTAAACATCAGGGCCATCCATTTTCATTCTGCTTTCTGCTCATGTAAATTCGCTTTCTTTCTTCTCAAGAAAATTGGATATAAATAATCAAAGTCTTTGTATTTAAGCTTCTAAAATTGAAGGAAAATCTCGTGTTTAAATAGTTGATGAAATAACTAAAAAAGTTATGAATTTCATTTCATCAGTAAAAAATTGTATCAGTAATCATGCAAATAAGTTTATTTCAAATTAGTCGAAATTGAAAACAAGATGCACTGGAAAATTGATACTGCAAAAAAGGCATTCTTTTTTAGTAACAAAAACATGTAAAATTCCGTCTTATCAGTTAATATTTTAGGCAATTACAGCAAAAAAAAAAAAAAAAAAATACCGAAATACCGTTTTATTTTGAATCAATTAAAATGTTAACAAGACAGAAAAATTGCTGAGAAATGTTTATCTTCACATTATAAATTATATTTCACAAAAACTTGGTAATTCCAAGTTAAATAACGTAATCTGTGTATTGCAAGTCTATATATGTATATCGCATCACCATATACACCCTCACATTCTCCTTCAAGTCATTCGCTGCTAGAAGATTATATTTGTTACTTTCTTTGAAGTCCAAAAGCATTTCTGTATTAACGCAGATTATTTAATTTGTAGAACAATCTGAAAACATACTCTCTTCGTGGAAAGCGAACATAGATTTCTATTTGGATATGGTCAAAAAACACAATGCAAAGAATAGGAATTACTTTTCCGCATGCGCAATATCTTGGAACTGAATATTTCTTTTAAATTTATAGATTTTTGAAATAAAATTTTATTTTTGATGTACAAGAATTGGAAAAAATGACATTAAATGTAAAATGGGCATAGAGAATAATATTTAAAAAAATTAAAAAAAGAAATATGTATAAAACTCTTATTCGGTTATGGAACTCGATCTGAAGTCCTGCCGAATAGAACGCCACAACCCACCGTTCATTCCTCCAGGCCATACAGACGTCGCTTTCCAGAACAGTCGAAGATTCTTAATATATTTAATCATTTGAAGTTTGAAAAATAATGGGAATCTGGTCCAGAAGCACAATGCTAAGAATTGGAACGATTTTTGCGCTTGTGCGAAACTTTGAAATTGAAAATTTCTTTTAAATTTATAAATATTTGAAATAAAATGTTATCTTTGATGTACAAGAATTGGAAAATTGACATTAAATGTTGAATGGGCATGAAGAATATTATTAAAAAAATTAAAAATAAAAGAAATATATATAAAACTATTATTCGGTTAAGGGACTCGATGCGAAGACCTGCAAAATGGTAGGTTACAACAAATCGTTCATTCCTCCAGGCCATACAGAATTCAAGTTCAAGAACAGTCGAAGTTTTCTTAAAATATTTAACAATTTACAGTTTGAAAAATAATGGGAATCTGGTCCAAAAGCACAATACTAAGAATAGGAATGATTTTTGCGCATGTGCGAAACCTTGGAACTGAAAATTTCTTTTAAATTTATAGATTTTTTAAATAAAATTTTATTTTGATATACAAGAATTGGAAAAATTGAGATTAAATGTTGAACGGGCATGGAGAATAATATTAAAAAAAATTAAAAAAAGAAAATTATATAAAACTATTATTCGGTTACGGGACTCGATCTGAAGACCTGCAAAATGTTACGCTACAACAAATCGTTCATTCCTCCAGGCAATACAGACTTCACGATCCAGAACAGTCGAAGATTCTTAATATATTTAATCATTTGAAGTTTGAAAAATAATGGGAATATGGACCAGAAGCACAATGCTAAGAATTGGAACGATTTTTGCTCATTTGCCAAACTTTGAAACTGAAAATTTCTTTTAAATTTATAGATATTTGAAATAAAATTTTATTTTTGATGTACAAGAATTGGAAAAATTGACATTAAATGTTGAATGGGCATGGAGTATATTATTAAAAAAATTAAAAATAAAAGAAATATATATAAAACTAATGTTCAGTTATGGGACTCGATCTGAAGACCTGTAAAATGGTACGCCACAACGCATGATTCATTCCTCCAGGCCACATAATTCACGGTCATGAGCAATCGAATATTCTGAAAATATTTAATCATTTGAAGTTTGAAAGACAATGGGAATCTGATCAAAAAGCTCAATGGTAAAAATAGGAATGATTTTTGCGCATGTGCGATATCTTGAAACAGAAATTTTCTTTTAAATTTATAGATTTTTGAAAAAAAAAATTATTTTGATGTACAAGAATTGAAAAAATATACATTAAATGTTGAACGGGCATAGAGAATAATATTTAAAAAAATAAATTAAAAAATAAATATATATAAATCTATTTTTCGGTAATGGGACTCGATCTGAAGATATTCAAAATGGTACGCTACAACAAATCGTTCAATCCTCCAGGAAATACGGACTTCACGATTCAGAACAGTCGAAGATTCTTAATATATTTAACCATTTAAAGTTTGAAAAACAATGGGAATCTGATCAAAAAGAATAATGGTAAAAATAGGAATGATTTTTGCGCATGTGCGATATCTTGAAACTGAAAATTTCTTTTAAATTTCTTGATTTTTGAAATAAAATTTTTTTAATGTATAAAAATTAGAAAAATTCACATTAAATGTTGAACGATCATGGAGATTAATATATATAAAAAAGAAATTAAGAATAAAAGAAATATGTATGCAAAAATTATTTGGTTACGAGACTCGATCTGAGGAATTGCGAAATGCCACACCACAACCCATCGTTCATTCCACCTCGGCATACAGACTTCCATCCCGGGAAAGTCTAAGATTCTTAACATATTTAATCATTTCTAGTTCGAAAAATGATGGGAATCTCGTCAAAAAGTACAATGCTAAGAGTAGGAATGATTTTTGTGCATGTGCGAGATCTTCGAACTGAAAATTTGTTTTAAAATTATAGATTTTTGAAATAAAATTTCATTTTTGATGTATAAGAATTTGAAAAATTGACATTAAATGTTGAGCGGGCATGGAGAATAAGATTTTTAAAAAAAGAAATTAAAAAAAAAGAAATATATATTAAACTATTATTCGTTTAGGGGATTCGAGCTGAAGACCTGCAAAATGCTACGGCACAACCTATCGTTCACTCCATCAGGCCCTACAGACTTTCCGATTAAGAACAATCGAAGATTCTTAACATTCTAAATCATTTTTAGTTTGAAAAATAATGGTAATCTGCTCAAAAAGCCCAATGCTAAGATTAGGAATGATTTTTGTGCATGTGCGAGATCTTGGAACTGAAAATTTCTTTTAAATTTATATATTTTTGAAATAATTTGTTTTTAATGTATAAGAATTAGAAAAATTCACACTAAAATTTCAACGGGCATGGAGAATAGTATTAAAAAGAAAGAATTTAAAAATTAAAGAAAGAAGTATAAAACTATTATTCGGTTACGAGATTCGATCTGAGGACTTGCAAAATTCAACACCACAACCGATAGTTCTTTCCACCACGTCATACAAACTTCACATTCCGCGAAAGTCTAAGATTCTTAACATATTTAATCATTTTTTGTTTGAAAAAGAATTAAATTCAGGTCAAAAAGCACAATGTTAAGAATAGGAATGATTTTTGCGCAATTGCGAGATTTTGGAACTGAAAATTTCTTGATTTTTGAAATAAAATTTTTTAATGTATAAAAATTGTAAAAATTCACATTAAATGTTGAACGGGCATGGAGAATAATATAAAAAAAAGAGATTTGAAATAGAAATATACATAAAACTATTATTCGATTATCGGAGTCGATCTGAATATCTGCAAAATGCAACTCCACAACCCTTCATTCATTCCACTAGGCCATACAGACTTCTCGTTCTAGGACAGTCTAAGATTCTTAACCTATATAATCATTTCTAGTTTGAAAAATAATGGGACTCTGGTCAAAAAGCACATTGCTAAGAATAGGAATGATTTTTGAGCACGTACGAGAACTTGATATTTAAATCTTCTTTTTAATTTTTAGGTATTTACCCCAAGTAAAATTTTATTTTTGTTGTATAAGAACTGAAAAAACTGATAGTAAATAGATGGCACTGCATGCTCGGCATGGGTCGACATCTCTGCCCTTGTTGTTTCCTTTATTTAACATTGTATTTTTGTATTTTTCAGATGTTAGATATAGATTAGAAGAGGTGTTCGCGTTTGGTAAATGGCAGTGCAAGGTGGGAATACATCCGAAAGTATTTCTTTTTTCTTTTTTTAACATTGTATTTTGTATGTTTCTGGTGAGAGATGTCGGTGCACAGATCGAACGATGTGTCCGTGCTCGGGAACTGATACTGGGCGCTCGTCATGGATCGACATCTCTTGCCTTGATTCCTTTATTTAACATTGCATTTTATGTATGTTTCTGGCGAGAGATGTCGATGCATACATAGATCGAATGAGGTGTCCATGTTCGGGAAATGGCACTGCGAGCTCGGCATGGGTCGACATCTCTCCTCTTGTTGATTTCTTTATTTAACATTGTATTTTATGTATTTTTCTGGTGAGAAAGGTCGATGCACAGATCGAACGAGGTGTCCGTGCTCGGGAACTGATACTGGGTGCACAGCATGGGTCGACATCTTATCTCTTGTTGTTTCCTTTATTTAACATTGTATTTTTGAAGGTTTCAGATGGCAGATATGGATTGGAAGAGGTGTTCGTGTTTGGTAAATGGCACTGCGCAGTGGGAATACATCCGACAGTTTTTCTTTTTTTAACTTTGTATTTTCTATTTTTCTGTTAAGAGATGTCGATGCATAGATCGAACAAGGTGTCCGTGCTTGCGAACTGGAACTGCGCGCTCGGCATGGGTCGACATCTCTCCCCTTGTTGATTCCTTTATTTAACATTGTATTTTATGTATGTTTCAGATGGTAGATATATGTGTTTGAATTGAGTAGGGGTTAAACATATTAAGAATCTTAGAATTGTGCGGCGTTTCAGGAATGTGTGTTTGTTGGATAGAACTACAGGTTCTTTCTTTGTTTTTCGCTGATCATTGGTTCGTGACAGGAATTGTTACATATATTTTTCTTCTACTTCTTCTTTTTTAAATAACATTTTCCATACTAGTTCAGCAATTACTCTGATTTTTTGCAAATAGTATTCATTAGTTTTAAAATTTTACTTCAAAATATCTATAAATTTAAAGAAATTTTAAGTCTCAAGATCTTACATATGCACAGAAGACACTCTAACGTTTAGCATTGTGCTTTTTGACTAGATTCCCATTATGTTTGAAACCAGGAAGTGTTAAAAATATTAAGAATCTTAGAATTGAGCAGAGTTTCAAGGAAGTCTGGCTTGGTGAATTTTAGGTTCTTTGAATGCTATTTGCTAGTCTTCATTGAGAGTATCGAAGTGCAGAAAATGTTTTATATATTTTTTTAATTTATTTTAAAAATTATATTCTATATTAATTTAGCATCTAATAAGAATGTTACTAATTCTTCTTCATCAGACTTAAAATTTTACTTCAAAATATCTATAAATTTTAAGAAATGTTAAGTTTTATGATCTTGCAAATGCATTATCCAAATGCAAATGCATTCATTCCAACGGCATTATGATTTTAGACCAGATTCTCATTATATTTGAAACAGGAAGGGTAAAAACCATTAAGAATATAAGAAGGTAGGTAGATTGAATTGTTGGTTCTTTCACTACTTTTTTTGCTGGTCTTCAGTTTCTCTAATTCTTACACATCACACTTAAAATTTACTTAAAAATATCCATAATTTTTTTTAAATTAAATTTTAAGATCTTTTACATGCGCAGAAAACATTCCAATATTTTGGATTGTGTATTTAGACCAGATTCTAATTATGTTTGAAATTAGGAAGGGTTAAACGCATTAAGAAACTTAGAATTGAGTGGTGGTTCAGACATGTGTCGCTCGGTGGATAGAACTATAGGTTCTTTCATTGCTTTTCTCTGGTCTTGAGTTCGAGTCGCGAGGTGCAGGAATTATTTTATATTTCTCTCTCTCTCTCTCTCTCTTTTTTTTTTGAATAATATTTTCTATACTAGTGTAGCACTTACTATGTATTTTACCCATTCTTTACATCAGATTTAAAATTTTACTTCTAAATATCTGTAAATTTAAAGAAATTTCATTATCTTGCACATGCGGAGAAATCATTCCTATGTTTAGCATTGTTCTTCTAGACAAGATTTTCACTATGTTTGAAACTAGGAAAGGTTAATAAATTTAACAGAAATTTTAGGATTTTTTTAAAAATCTTTTAATGAAATAACTAATGTCGCGTACCTCTAATATTTGTAATTTTTCAAGAATCTGTAATGTAGTATAAATAAAAAAATATATATATAATGCAGCGTAGTTAATACAAGGGAAAAAATTGGCGCATATATGATTTCGAATGAAATAAAGAAAAAAAGAAAATTACTTGATAGATTTTAAAAATATTTTTCTTTTTTCATCATTCATTACTGAAGCATTACATTTCATCATTCATTGTTCGAAACTTTTTTTTTTTTTTTCGAATTCAGCAATTTCGATTTTTTCTCTTATGCAAAGAATTATACCAATGATTCATTAATTTGATCTATTTGTATTCTTTTCTTAAATTAAAATCTCAGTTCTTGAGAGAATTTTTAATTATACCTAGAACAAAATATGTGTTATAATTCAACTATAATAACAATTTTGGGGAGCTTGTATGTATAACCATACATTCATAAAATGCTGCATGATTTAATAAGGAACTTCAGTCTGATATAAGATTTCTGTAAAAAGAAATAATTCTGGATAGGAAATATTTTATTATATTTCTTCTTGTAGTCGTCTCTTCGTTTGACATTTTTAAAATCTCGAAATAAAGGGGACTGCCATATTCGAATATTTTATGTTTTTCGAAATATTTCTCCAATACATGAATTCTATCAAACATATTATTTTTCAGAATATTTAAGTTTCTATAATTATATTCAGTTATTCAATTAAACTGATTAAAATGTATGTTTAATTATTTTTAATAAGAAGAACTGATGAAATTGCACAAAAATGTTCGCTTTAATTAATTAAAGAAATTGTATTTTGTTTATGCAAGAATAATTTTGGAAAATAATTTTCTCAATTTGAATGATACTTTTAATACATTTTTATATTTCTGATAATTTTAAATGCACTGAAATATGATTTAAAATTGTGATCGAAATATTAAGTATGACGTGTTCTATGCAAAAATATAAACAAAAGATGGTTGGTATCAAAGTTTTTCGAACGAAGTATTGAATATTTTTATACAAATGCAAAATAATATAGTAAACCTTTATTTAGTACCTTGTTTATAGAAAAAAAATAATAATGAACATTAGAATTTGGTACGCATGAAAATCCTTTTAACATAGCTGAAATTTATCTGAGACTCAATCAGGAATGGAAAATATATTAAACCAAATATTCGGAATTTGTTCAAGTATTATTTTTAATTCTTATTAGAAATAAGAATATAACCTAATTTATCAATATAATTAATTTATAATATAACATAATTTATAATATAATAATAGGTAAAGATTAAAATAGACTTTTCAGAATTTTTAAAATTAATTTTAATTTTTTAGTAGAATTTTTCTATGCCGCTAAATAAAATGGGGAAACCGGCCGAAAATTTCTATTAAATAAGTTTGATAATAGATGGCGACACGAAAACAGTAATCAATTCTTATCTAAAATTTTGCGGATAGATGGCAGCACAAAATAAGGAAAAACTTTTATTTTCTCTTTTGATTCATAGATAGCAGCAGTAATGATGGAAAACTTTTATTTTTTTGTTTTAATTCATAGATGGCAGCACAAAAGAAAGAAAAACATTTTTTTTTTTCTCTTTTGAATCATCGACGACAGCAGTAATGATGGAAAACTTTTATTTTATGTTTTACTTCCGAGATGGCAGCACTAATAAATAGATAATCTTTTAGTTTCTCTTTAGCTCGAAAGATAGCAGCACTAATGCAGAATTAATCTGCCAAAAAACGATTCTGGCCAGTTCTCGCCTCACACTGCAAATATTTTTCTGCAGGAAATAAATGAATGATTCTTATTATTCGATTGCTTTCATTATTTAATGATATAGATGAATTGATGAATTAACGGAAGAATTCCATATTAATTAACCAATTAATAAGAAAAGTGTATCTAATTTATCGTATGAAAAAAAATAATTTAATAGTATAATAGTAAATCTTCTTAATAAATATTAATTAATAGTTTAAAGACAAAAATTCTGATTGCTTATATTTTCACCTTATAAGATATAATTCCTTTATATTTTTTAAGGTAACTGAAATAATGTGTTAAAAGCTTTTAAAATTTTGGTTTTCCCTTTTTCAAAATTTTTATGAAAGAAAGAATATTAAAACAATGTTAATTATTAAATTAATATATACACATAATTTTTCTTTAGATATTCTATTGCAAATGAAAAGAACGGAAATTCTGAATAGTAGGAGTAAAAAAAATGCAGAATTGAGCTAACATAGCATTTATATCGAATTAAATTGGGGCTATTGCAAAAAACGTACCGGTAATACTATATTTCCATGAATAAACACGTATAATAATTATGGCAGTAATATCAGATTGTCGTCATATTAATATTCTTAATTAAAATTTCCTGTCATATTCCTGTCTAATTATGAAACCTTTTGCATCTGTTTCATTCCTGTGCACATATGCATTACGCTGCATCTCACCAAGAAGAAATTATTCAAGAATCGCTTCATTGAGTATATTTTTTAGTTTTTCTGCAGGAAAGAATAATTATCCTTTCCAGTATGTAAATATTTTTTGCATTTCAATAAACAATAAAAATAAAATTTTACTTCAAAACATTTATAAATTTAATTGAAAAGTTAAGATTCAAGATCTTAATCACATGCGCATAAACCATTCCTATTCTTAGCATTGTGCTTTTTGACCCGATTCCCATTGTGTTTGAAACTAAGAATTGTTTAAAACATTAAGAATCTTAGAAATGTGCGGTGTTTCAGGAATGTGGGCATTTTTGGATAGAACTATATTTTTAATATTTCCTTTAGAAGTTATCCCTTATGCTATTCAAACAATTATTTTAATTATCCGTTAATGTGTGATATCATTTAATAATGATGAATCATTTAATAGTACAATTTACATGAGGAAAAGGAGAGTTCGTATCAGGAGCTACGTATGTTCGTTACCCTCAGATCGATGTGATGACGGTCAGTCTTAAAAAGCTGATTGGAATCTTTATAAATTTCATTCTATAGTTCTGTAGTGTCTCTTGCCAAGCTTTATTTATGATTCAAAACGTTTTCTGCAAAATTCTTTCAATTACATGCATTAGATTATAAATTATCTATTCATTATATAACAATCATTATATCAATTTCCTATAATTAAACCGATAAGAAAAGTCGCGATTCGGATCATAATTGCTCTCTTATTTATCAAAGGCTTACACAAAGTATTAAACATCTTGTTGATTAATATAATGGCAATTCATCCATTAATGCTGCAGTATCCACTTAGCTTATTTTCAGAAGTAACATTTTCTTCTTTTAGTTGAACCAAGTGACTCTTTTCATCATCTGAATTTACTATCAGCAGCGGCATGAAGAGCTCGTCATTTTTTTTTTCCTTCTCATTCAAAAGTTTGCATCGTTCTTTCGGATTTTTATTGGTGTTTTTCTCGTCGGTTATTAATAAGTTGCTTTCGATTCTCGATGTATTGACAGAAACAAATCTGCTTTATTGAACATTCATATTCTTTTGCTAGAAACTAATTTTTTTTAAAAGTGTTCTTCAGATAAACATTTTTGTGAGCGATCAATAAATATTTACCTCTTTGAACTCGGAAAAGTAATTCGATGCAAAATTATTCACAACATACGAGGCCTGTTTATTATTCCGAAAAACGAATAAATACATTTATTTCAAGTTGAATTTTTCCTAAAAGTTAATTTACACCTCTTTACCATTCTGTAGGAATTTTTAACAATCGAAATTGAAAAATAAATAAATAAAACGTTCAAATGATGCAATGTCTTGAATGGTGATAATGAGTCACCTTTTGAGTGCAAAGACTTAATCAGTACATTAAAAAAACATTAACGCTGCGGGTAATTTATACATATCTTATGCGATATTCATATTTGGAAGGGAATTAGCTGACTAGAATAAGGACTGTGCGGGGATGAAAACCGAACCTTTTATATGCTGAATTATCACACAATTTTCTATTGCGAAAACTATAAAGAATTTTTATACCGATTATTCAATAAGTTTAAAATGCAAGGAACCTCATCCGTGGATTTAAAAGTTTTAGACTACTTATGGGTAGAGAAGTTCTTTTTTTTAATGCAATACTGTGTATTCTGAAGATATGACAATATAAACCATGAACAAAAACCGAAAGGTAACCAGATAGACCTTAATACGCATTTGTTGTACGCATACGCTCTGAAAACTTGCTCATAAACTACAAAATAAAAATAGCCATTTCCGAATGGAAAAATAGCCAACAAACAGAATGTTTGTAGCCGCAAGTCGGACACATTTCGCTTTGTTTTACATCCAAGAGCTTTTTTTTTTGAATACTTACTAATCAGTATAATGAAAAATCAGGTACGAGAACCATTTTTTTAACACTGCAGCTACTCCCGTGCCATAATTCGATGGCAAAAACTAACAAATTAATGATCCGTGTTTCACGAAAATCCATTAAAAAATACATTTTTTTAAAGTTTTCATTTCTGACCGACAACTTGCATTTTTCTAAACTTCATTAGTAAAGAAAAAAAATACGAAGCTTTAGATCTCTTACAAATTACTGCAAAAATTCCATTGAAATCATCTTATACGAAAAATATACGAGATTATTTTAATTATTAGATTTTAACAGAAATTTCTAGAACTGAAATCGTACATCAATGAAATTGAAAATGTAATAATTTTTAAACTAAACCCTAATTCTTAAAAAGTAATTATCCTATTGATGAGCAGAAATCTGACGAATAATTTGACAATTTAATCATCTTTCAAAAGAGGATTAAATTGTTAGAAAAAATCGCATTCCTTGAAATTAGTACCATCTTAAAAATCTCTGTTAAACATAACTTTAAAAAATATCCACCATAAAAACAATATTAAAAATGAATTCGCTTCCTAAGAAGTATAATTAATCTACAGAGAACAAACTGCAATTTAAGTTTTGTTTCCCGACCATGAATATACTTATTAAATTTGAAACAAACGCCACATTTTTTTTACACTTATTACTAAGATATTTAATCATTAAGGCTAAAATTAAGTTTTAACTTAATACTATAAAAATTAAATCACTGAATTTTTGATAGATTCATTTTTTTTCTACATTCCACTAAATCCTCATTTTAAATTAAATTTTGCAGCTATGCGAGCATATCATAAAAAATTCAATGGAAAAAAATCGAAGCGAAATCTGTAGAAAGAAAAACACTTTAAAATCTACAAAATTTTGGATTTGTTTATGGTTGATTATTGATCAATTCTGGTGCTAGCGAACGCGAATACTACAAAAAGCTACGAGTTAGTGTAATAAAATATAGAACATCTGCACTAGAAAAATCGACAATTTTTTTTTTTTGAAAAATTCAGTTAAATTTACAACAACAATTAAATTAATCAACTAGAAATTAGAAAGCTCACTTCCACCAAACTAATGCCAAGACATTTCTCCAAAACTCAATATAAACTCGCGCCATATGGACCTCCTATAAATGCATTTTAAATAAGCATGTTATAAATCATGTTTAAAAAAAGTATTAAGCAAATTTGTTTTCTGCATAACTCCACTTACATTCAATGAGGAATCCATTTTAAGGCGTTTATTTCACGTGTGTATCTACAATCTTGATCCATATTAACAATAATTTCCAATTAATTTAACCAACTTTGTAAGAATCCCGAAAATACCTATTCATCTTAATCCAGATATACAACAAAAAGTTTCCAAATAAATAAAAGTCGAGACATGGGGATTAATCTGAGAGAAAAATGAAGGGGCTACAGTTTTTGCGAAATATTACCGCTCATTTGTGGACAAGAAACAAAACTCTTTCAATCAGAATTGCAATCCGTGTTTCATAAAACTTATTGTTCTATTTAAATCAGTTCTATTCGAGAAATATGCTTCACCCAATAAAAACCATACACATGTAGATTTTTCCTTTCTAATCGAAATATGCATGGACCGAGAGAATTTAGATACACAAGTAATATACGCAGCCAACGTGTGTATGAAACCATAGTACTCATGACACTGATACAAAATTCGGAACATGGAGCCCCTTCACAATCAGAATTCACCCAGCACATTTGCCAAAATTATCATCAGGGCAGATTTGCATAGCTTCGACACAACAACACCTGCCTTGAAGTTTTCCATTCAAATTTGCTTCTACCCTTAAAAAGGTAATGACCAAAGTATTATTGCTGGCATTAAAAAAAGAAAGCCTAATTAGTAAATGAAGCTTACAGAACGAAATATTCATTAACCACTTTCGTAAATTATGATCCTTATAATAATCGAACAAACCTCACATCCATCTAAAAACTAGATAAAACTAACTTTTTACGAAAGATGTCTTGTTTAACAGAAGGCCTGCTTTAAATTTCCATTTTAACTATCCTTAATGTCCTCAAAGGAGGAAGTGCTCAATATAAAAGCAATACTATACAAATTTGTACGCCACAATTCCACAGTGAAGATGCACAGTGTTAACGTTTAAGACATAGCAGAACGCAATGTTTAACAAACTAATAAATGATGTATACCCGACTAAGCAATTCTACACCAAGATATGGCTTCACAGATATTCGACTTCCGGTAACCTCTTAGAAGTGACTTATATTATAAATCATGCGACTAAAATGAGAGCACTAGCCTGTACTAATATTATTATTATAAATAATAATAATAATAAAAACCCTGATTTCATCTTTAAATCCATTAAATTGATTTATGGAATAAATTTACTACGCTTTGTGTCTACAAAAATTTAACGCACACTATAGAAAGACTTGAATGGCGCTTCCTGTTAAAATAACTATCCTATGAAAATCGCATTTTATTGCGACGTACAGTAGCATTAATGCGCGGAAGATTTTTTTTTTCTGCTTCAACACATTATAAAATCGGAAAGACACCCATTTAGCAATAGTGTCAATCTTGTCTGCATGCTGTTGATGTAAAAGTTCAAACCCTTTTAAAGATTAAAATTTTAATGTATCGGAAACCTTCTACAATGTAAACTCTAAAATCAAAAGTCGATACTAAACATACAACCAAAGCTCATTAAAACTCAGCAATTACATTTACCATATTCGACAAACCGATTAAAAATGTAGCCTAATAATATGCGCCGAAATATAGTTCTAACATGAGCCATATTATATTAATACGTCATTTAATTACATTTCCTGTAGAATTATGCTAAGTTTCTTCACCCAACAATTCACCAAAGCAACCTGGTCATTCAATACACATTTATAGTACTTGCCATTATCGTGTTTTCCCTCTAGAGCTTGCCGATACAAACCATTCTAAGCGACTGTTTTTTTAACTCGAAATCCAAGTACACAATATCTTGTTTCGGAGAATATCATTGCAGATATATTGAGAAAAGCTGCTGAATGCAAAACACGTACATTAGCTTTTGTTTTTGCCTCTACCTTTGTTTTGCGTTTTTCGTAATCCGATCAGCGACAGAAAAATTTGATAAAGTTCCGATAAAGGGGGGTAAACATTCGTTAAATGAAATATTTTCATGAAGCTAACAAAAATAGGTATTCTAAATTACTTAACATAACTCAATTTTAAATTATGACATTTCCGACTATACTCCCAGAACATTCTCTTTAGCATACTTGGCGGCCCATTTAAAAGCAAATGTATAGTTAAAACAGTTCTGATTCACAAAAACACTTCCAAGCGTTTTTTAATAAGGAGTAATGATACGAAATATTAAATTTTGAAAAACTTAAAATTTAAGTGATGCTGTGGAAAATCAGAAATTTAAAATTGAAGATTTAAAAAGAGAAATAACACAACCTGACCACTAAGCAGTCGCATGCCAGCTCATAAAATTTTTGGCGTCTGGATGCGATTGATTAGGGTCCAGTAAGCCGTTTCGGCTACTTTAAAAACTCCCTTTTCTTTTGTGGGAGGACAAAATTAATATTATTCAGTAATCATCAGAAGATTAATTTATGGTTGTTGAAAAAAAAACCCCATTATGTTACATCATTAAAAATAAAAGTAACAAAAGTGACAACAATAATATTTTCCGTAGCTTGAGCTACTTTTTACAGTGAATCGAGTTCAAACCATAATTGATAAAGTCCTTAAAAATGGAATTCTTTGGTGGGAAAATAAGTCAAATAATGAGGATCTGGAGCAAAATGAAAAATTTAAAAGCATCAACTACAGCAAATTAGTTCAAAGGATCACAAAACGAATGTAAAATGAAGCCATTATTAGCAGATGACGGCAGGAAATGACCAATACTTGATATACAGCTGTTGACAGATATCTGTAGTATTTTGAAGTATATATATATTTCAGATTTCGTATTCGTACTTCTTTATCATAATATCCTTTTCCTCAAGTTATTTATCCAAACCTTTTTGTTTGCTTAATAGAAATCAATTTTTTAGGCGACAAATTAAAATGAAGTTGAATGAATATTAGACGGAAGGTTCACCAAATTTTAGAAAATGCGCACTCCTTATTTCGACCACCAGTCCAGCACGCTTGTCATAAACATTGCTATTTCATTGATAAATGTACTTCTTTCAGATATAAGCTCTTTCCTTCTTTAAGTAACATGCTGTTTATCTGTATACATAACTATATGTTAAAGTTACAGCACAAACTTATGATGTTTGGTGAAAAATTTGTCCATTGTTGTTCAAGAACGGCAGGCTGGCCAACTCCTTGAGAGGGGGGGAAGGTCCAGTGGTTGAAGCTTTCCGGAATCATCAAGACTAACCACTGCAGTTCAGTGTTCTCTTGCATACAGAATTAGAGCAATATCAATTTGAAACTGTTGCTCTTCGTGAAGGGTTGGAGGACAGTCTAAAGAGGAGGCCTTGTATTTATTTCCCTCGGTCATCAGCTTAGTGTCAAACAGAAGTAACCTAAAAATAAGACAAAAAATATTAATAATATATAAGTAAAAATATTGTTTGGCGAAATAGGCGCGAATTTAATTTTAATTCGTAATTTGAAGAATTAGTTCAATTTTTTAAAATTTATCATGAAAGTTTCTTTTTAAAAGCATCATCAGGAACAGTGCAGCTACAGATTAGAAATATAGTAAGCAAGAAAAAGAGACTGAAAAATTATTCCGAACTTACATAGTTTTAGAAAGAGAATTTGCCAACATAGCGTTTTGGTTTAATAGGAAAATAGTCAGCGCAACTTAGTTCGAGTTAGCTAAAGGCAGAGTTCGAGACAAGCAAATACTTTTTTAAACGAATATTAATTAGATATTATTACATGTATTTAAGAAAGCCTCTGCAATAAGACGATGTAGAATTTAAAACATTTTTTTTTCCCAAAATGCAAATTGTATTTACAAACAGTCTAACCACGACAAAGAAACATTTGGACCCAAACAACTTAATATTTAAATTAATTCAATTATCATATTAATTTTTCATATTTTCAAATACGCCAATGACGAGACAAATTGTTAATTTTTAAATGATTTCCCTTTTAACAAACCTTATAACATGAAATTTGATAGATTAAGAAGCAAAATAATCCGATATATGGTAGAAGAAAAATCAATAGTTTTCTTCAATACATATTTATGCGAAAAGGGGTTTTCTCAGAATAATTTTAATAGTTCTTAAGTTAAATATAAATTTACAAATTGGTCTCTTTAGTCATTTCAACAAAATTGTGCACAGAAGCATAAAACATTTTTGAAAATATGAATCAAAAATTACTCTATTATGTTCTTTCATAAAAAGAAAACAAGGAGGGAATATTAACTAAATCTCTTTATATGGCTTCTCGTCAATATAACAACTTGAATTTCGCTATTTAATTGTCCCAAGGAGATCACGTGAATTACATAAAACACGATTGAATCATTTACCTGAGGATCCATCATTTATATAAAATGTTCTTTGAATGTTGGTTAAAAATAATGCGAATATCCCGATGCATTTCAATAGCTAAAATTTAATTCAGATTCATTTTCTAATTCAAGCAGTCAGTTTCCGAATTAACGATGTAAGAGAGCAATGGGAAAATTGATTTTTACATAAGTTCGAATTTGCATTTTCAGAAATTAAAATTATTATTAACGAGAGATCTTTTAAATTCAATCGCCTAATAGAAGAAATTGCCCTTTAAAATTTTACATAATATATTAAATACGCTGATACTTTTCATATTACGGTAATTTATTCAAAATTCCCATTTATTTGTTGATTATTTTATACGGAGATTTATGAATGAAATAACGTATTTCATACAGAAAAACATTTTGTGAAATGGGAGGATGGTTTTAGAAACACCGACTAAGTTAAAAAAGAAAAAAAAATCCTTGTAATTGGAAGGCGATATCAAATAAACATGATCAGTTTATATAAAATTATCCTCGAGTGAAACATCAAAATATTAAAAGAACGTATTAAAGTCTACACTGTAACACACGAATAATTTGATATAATATATAATTTATGTATAATTTAATTCAATAAGAGATAATTTAATTCAATAGGAGATGTTAGAACCAGCAAGAAAAATTGGGGAAATTTTTATTATTACTTTATTTTTATTTTTTGCTTTTGCACATAAGGAGATTGATGTTTTCAGTGTTTTACGGTATAAGAAATTTTAATTTAAATAAATAGAGTATTACTTTAACTCGTATGGGGGGGAGGAGGAGGAGGAGACAGCTGAAAAATTATGATTACGTTGTAGTTTGAAGCCTTTTTTATTATGAAAAATAAATTTCATTACTGAAGCTTCAACTTATTAATACTTTATTAATAAAGCTTTTATTCATAAAATTGGAAATATGTCCCGACAATTTTAAATACAGTATTTAGAATCAAATCTTTTTAACTAGACAGAATCCCTAATAAAACGAAATTTAAAGGTCTCCTAATTTATATTTCAATTTCGAAAAAGCATTGCATCAAAATTTAAAAACAAGTATTAATTATCTTTAATATAATTATTATTTTAATCATTTCGCTTGCTATTTAATTATATTTTTATAGTCTCATTAAGTTGAACAACGTTGAACCTACTTTGTTAAAAATTTTAAAAATTACAAAATTTCGAGAAACTACTTGCAATCCCAATAAATTTCCTCTCATTATTACATAGAACTATTTTGTTCGAATGTTAATCATATAAAAGCCGTTAGCTTAATCGATTGTCCGTTGCTGCGGTACTTTTTGAATTAATAATTATATAAATACTCAATATCAATTTAAAATAACAAAAGAACTTTATTTCTTGCAAACTTTTAGCGACTCAACCCTCCTCCCCCTCAATTTATATGTTAAACTGCAAAAACTCTAGAAATGAGAACAAACATCAGCACTAACAAATATTCTAGAATTTAACTGTATATCTCTGTAATTAGTGAGCAGAAACCACTGAAATTTTGCATTGCGGTTATTTGCTGTTTCGATGAATATAAAAATTAATTTGAGAAGAAAAAAATTTTTAAGACAAAAACCTGAAATTTTTATTAAAATTATTAAATACTAGCCGTCTTTGGCGACCAGCCGGTTCATCATGAGTAGTACTCTCTAAATTTTATAATTAAACATCTATGTAACTTGGTTTCGGTTAGCTTCTTCAGCAAAATATTTTTAAGCTTTGAATTTTGATAGTTATATAATTCATACTGTTACAGAATCCTTACATTCAGTACATTTTACAGTATATGTCTCTAATTTTCTATCAGTTTTCGTAATATTTGAATTTGAAATGGAAGAGAAAACTTTATTCAACGCGAAAGCGTTTTTGCTGAAACCAAGCATATCTTTTAAAAATGACTACAGAAAATCGAATCTTCAGAATTGTAATCTAACGTGTATCACAGAATATTTTCTTTTTTGATTTATACCAAACTTCCAAGAATTGTTCAATAGAAATTCTTCTGATTCGTCATGAAATTCCATTTTACTTTCAAAAAGATTTAAATGTGGTAATATTTTATTTCAGTCAATATATATATTTGAAACAATTATGAAGTCTAAATTTTATAAAGTCCTTCGATCCTATAAATCATATTCAGTAAAATTATCTCGATAATTAACGTTTCAATCTACGGCGATCAAACTTGATCAAGTTGTAAAGCAGCTTTGAGTACCATTATTTTAGGAGAATCAACCATTTCATCATTTTAGACAATCAGTCTTGGTAGAAGTCAAAACGTGATTCTTCAAAATGGTCGATGGAATTTCCAAAACCGCACGCTTTTATAGAATAGAAACATTCCAATTTTCATAACTCAATTACTTTTAACTACAAAAATTTTTCTTCAAAAATATTAGTGCCTCAAGGATATTTTATTAAATACTAGCCGCCTTTGGCGACCAGCCGGTTCGCCAATCTTAATGTTCGTTAAAATTTTAATAATTAAATATTTTATGCAATTTCTACTTTAATAGCTTCTTCATCAAAATATTTTAAAACTTCAAATTTTGATTATCATATAATTCATTCATAATATTATAAAGGCCTTCAGTCATAACGTAATATGTATCTCTCTCATTTTCTGTTAGCACCCGTAGAATGTATGCTTTAAATTAAAGTGGAAAGAATTTATCTTCAATTAATGTAATAACATTTTTTACTGAAACAAAGCATTTTTTTATAATCTGATTACTGAAAATAGAGTCACTAAGCGTTTAAACTTTATGGGCACTAAAGAATATCTTTTTTAAATTTATGTAATATCTCAAGAGTTGGTCAACAAAATTTTCTTAGATTCATTATGAGCAGATCGATTCATTAACAATGTTTAAATTTAAATGCATCAAACACTAAGAAAATAAAACGAATCGATTTAAATTAAACGGTTGAAAACAGGTTTTAAAAAAACTACTTAAAAAACAATGTACTTAAAACTATAAGCATATACAAAAAATATATAACTCTCATAAATACAATTTACTTACAAAAACATGCAACTAACCCAAAAATAATTTAAATCATCCATTGATAACGTTGTCATGGCAACAATCAGAACTGAATGCGCATGCGTGAATTTTCTTCGCCGGTTACGTAACGCAAATACGTGATTTTTCTACGCCAGTTGGGGTAACGCTATGCGGATTAGAAATTTTTAATTTCCTTTATTCTGTTTTATTTTAATTCAAAAGTACTTCAGAATGAATCTGAAAGATTGATTCATTAACAATGTTTAATTTTAAATGCATCAAACATTAAGAAAATAAACAGAACCGATTGAAATAATCCGCCGAAAAATTTTAACCCTAGCCTCATTACGGAAAATAGAAGATTTTTTTGGCGGGAAAGTTAGTTTTTAATTAATAATTAAAATTCTAATTAAAAATTCGAAAAAAGAAACCCCAGGTGCACATTCCCAACCTCCAAGGTTTACATGTACCAAATTTGGTAGCTGTATGTCAAACGGTCTGGCCTGTAGAGCGCCAACACACACACACACACACACACACACACACACACACACATTGAGCTTTATTATAAGTATAGATGACTCGCAGAGAAGAGGATGTGTATAAAAATTTAAAATTCTTAATTCATCAGATTAACTATTGATTCGTTGGGCCCTGATTAGAGTTGATAGCCTGTATATATTAAGATAGGTGCACCTTAAATAAAACTGAATAATAATGGTAATAAAAATATTTGTATTTTAAAACTTCATAGAAAACTTTTCCCGAATTCATTTTTTATGGGAAACTAGGGTGGCTTCGAATTTTTCTCATTTCTGCTCCTAAACTCTATATTGTACCCGATGTTTGTCAGTTCCATTTAACAAGTTTTTAAACTTCACTGGCATTCGTTCAGTGCTGAAAATTTAATCATTCCATGAAGACAACATAAAATTTTCCAACTGACCTTCTAATGATTCAAAACAGAAAGTCCCACGGCGAAAACTTTCTATGCTCATATCTCCAATATCTAAATATTATTTCAATTTTTCACGTTTTGCCGCCAACATAGCAGCTTCAGGAACAACTTTTTTTTTTAAATGAGCAGATTCTCACTCTATCTTTCTTCGCATTTTTTCTTTTTCATTTGATATCTTTAAACACACCATTAATATTTTTTTAACAAAGAAATGTGTGTTTAGCTTAAGTATTCAGATGATTCTTAGCCAGAGAGAGGAATATCTCACTCAGTTCAGTAAAACTTTGAATTTATTCTTGCCATTCGGCCGTTTTATCTCCATTTTTCTCGACTGATTCAAGATATTTTAAGGGTAAACATGCATCTTCTGCTATTCGGTCAGCTCAGTTCAGAGAGATGAACCATTTTCTTTACTCGAAAAAGGCAAAGAAATTGGAAAACTATTCATTCATGTTGCCACAAACCATGCGTCCAAGAGCAGAATTAACAAATAATAGTGCTTTCAACTCATTTGCTGTTCATTTGGTGTTGATTAAAGCTTTACTTTTCTTTATTTTTTTTCCCCATTTCACCGTCAAGGGCAATATAAATACTTAATGCGACGTAATACTCATCTGCATTCAACGTTTCAAACAATACTGGTAAAAAAATCTGAAATGTCATCAGTCAGGTGACTCGCTGTCTACCAGTCACAAAGCGAATAAAACGCAATGCTCATAAAAAAAATACATAATAGAAATAAATCACGTTTCATATTTATTCCATTTAAAACATACATGTGTTAAGCATTATACTTTCCTAGTTTTAATTTGTAGTAAAAGTAAGTTTGTCAATTTTTTTTTTCTTTGTCAACGTGATGGCAGTGCGCTGATAAAAGTTTACATTTCTCACGACCTCTTAACGTGCTCGTGCAGGTTAAAGTTAATTTTCATTTTCTGCGAAATAAATTGGAAAATATGATTAAAATATTTCTTTTAAAAAATTCATTATAAATTGAAACTTGATTTAAAGGCTTAAACACTGATATCATTAAAAAGATTATTTTATTGAACTTTAACTTGATGTAAAAATCAGTTTTGTGCAGTAATATTTTCGGACGTTATCACGAAAAAACACCAAAATTTTGCTTGCTTTTGTAATCAGAATTCTAATTAAAAATCCCCCCTCCGCAAAAAAAATCGCTCCGAGATGCACATTTCCACCCTCCAAAATATACATGTGCCAAGTTTTTAGATCTAGGTCAAAGGGTCTGGAATCTAAAACCCCAACACACACGCGCGTGCAAATATAGATTCCTCTACTTATAATAAACAGTCTTGGTGAAACCTGGACAGAGATAGAAGTATATATTTTAAGATGGTGGTGGAAGAATAGGTCGAAAATCGTGTGTTACTATAAAATAGCGATATTTAAATTTTCGCAAATCAGTCAGTTTTAGTGATTGATTGAGATGACTAGAGTGCAATTCTCTATTTAAAATATTAGTCTGAAGATTATTTTGTTAAATACTTCTCACAACCAGAAGAGTTAAGTATGGATTTGAAATTTGTAATTCATCAGAGTATTTATTGACTCAAGTTACATAAAATACAATTATTTACTTCATTTACATCATTTCTCTTAGGCTGATTATTACTAAAAGTATACAAATTAGCTGTTGGGCGTTGATTAGAGCGGATATTTTATAAAAATTATAAAACCATGTTTGCTTTAAATAAAACTAATTTACTGAATAAATAATATAGCTATTTTAAAACTTTACATTCATTTTCTTGCATTTATTTTTTTAGAAAATACCTTATTTCATTTCATGCAGACATGAGTTGAAGTATTTCCAAGTTTTCATATTTCTAGTTTTAATTTACAGTAATGGTTAATTTCTCTTAATTTGAGCTATGTCAATGCGATGATAACACGCAGATAAAATGTAGTTTTTTTCACGTGCTCGGGCAGGTTCAATCTTATTTTTATTTTCTGCGAAATAAATGGCTGGGAAAAATAGTTAAAACAATTTTTTAAAAATCCATTTAAAAACATTATAGGTTAAACCATGGTATTATTGATATGATCATTTTTTGAACTTTAAGATAATTTAAAAATCAGTTTTATGCTGTAATATTTTCGGAAGTTATCGAGGAAAAAAAGCAGAAATTTCGCCTGATTTTTGGTTAATTAAAATTCTAATAAAAACTTTAAAAAAATCACTCCGATGTGCACATTCCTGATCTGCAAGTATGCATGAGCCAAGTTTGTTAAGTCTGGGTCAAACGGTCTGATCTGCAGAGCGTCAACACACACACACTTTACTTATAATAAAGATGAATGTAATTTTTCTTTTATCCTTTCTCCGAGATAATATACGTAACGATCAAAAAAAAGTTGTATATTTAAATACCGATTAAATGACAATTGCAGATTATTAAAATTATTCAAATTACCGAATATAAAAAAAAATCTGGTACAGTTAAAAAAAGGTTAATCAAACGCGAAATAAAACATTCTGTAATAATACACGCCACAAAAATTATAACTAGATCTTGACGCTTTTGCCAATTATTTTAACTTTTGTTTAGAACTGATTATGTAAATAATAATGGTGTTTTAATGCTGTCCAATAGGGTGGAACGAAAAAAAATCAATTTTTGATTTTAAATTTGTAATAGCGTGGGAAAGTTGCCTTTTAGTGTAGATAAAATAAATTATAAATATGAAAAATATTGGAGTAGGTATTGAGGTGCCGTAAGGAGGTTAAATTTTCATAAAAACACACTTTTTGTAACTTTTTAAGGATATTTGCGTGCCTCTATTATGAAATGAAAACTTTCATTAGGCATTGTCATATGAATAAAAGTACTATTTATTCATATGACATAATTTATTCATTATTTTATTGTTGTACTGAGTTGTCGAGAGCGGTTGTTATTGAGATAAGGCGGAGATATGTCTGCGTCCGGTGACAAGGACAGAGCTGGTTTCAAATCAATAACTTTGCTGTGTTCAGTTGAGATGACTTCTCTCCTCCGTCTACTGTGTAACCGATTCGTCTGTTTGTGCTTGTGTGCTTTGCTGTGAGTAGAAATGGCTCAGTCTAAATTAATAAAGACAAGACAAATATCGGAGTGTTCTATTTTTGGGGAATTTGGGGGTTTGCTTGAAGATGAACACACTAATGACGAACCGAGTACTACTGTTATATTAGTCATAACCTCAAAATTGCTTCAGAAAAGGATTCTTTTGTAAGCGAAATGTGCGACACTTTAGTTCTTATAATAGAACAAATATGGTCAAGAGCTTCTACTCCAGTTGCTTGCAGCAAAAGAATTTCACAAATGATAAAAGGTTAATAAATTCCTGTATTTAGCATGATAAAGTCTAAAAGTAGAAAATCCTCTGGTAAGTTTAATTCCAACCTCACAGAATTTAGAGAAAAAGTTAGACGTTTATTTGATATTAATGACTTGTATAAAAGAAAAAAAAGTGCCAATTATGGAATAAAAGGTTCTGAATGATCAATGCTCTAACAGGAAAATGGTTATAGGTAATAATGATATTGCTACCACAAGGGCTTTGAGGAAGAAAGAAGCACTAAAGAGTAAAGAACTACAGAGAATAGTGAAGTTTAACCATGAACGGGCAAAAAATACTAGTGTATCAGAAACAATTACTGGCGAAAATGATAGAGCTTAAAAACAAAGGTGTTCTTAACAAAAAGACGCAAGCCAACCAGATCCATCAAATAGACAAAAAGCTGTAAAACTACTAAATGCCTGTGCGGTTTAATATTAAGTTAAAACTTTATACATAAGGCATCTGAAGCTGAATCAAATAGTATAGGGGACTCGGTTATCGACTTTTTCCGGCTTCCTTGTTACATGCAAGCTGTGACAAGGAAGAGCTGCGAGACTGGTGGCGAATCGGCTCAAAATGCCTAGCTCATCGCAAGAGAGAGATATACAAGAGCAAAAATTAACTCGAGTGTGAATATGCCAAAATTTTATTAAAAAAAACAGTTTAATGTTGCAATGAAATAGAAACAAACATTTTGCAGCTGTAACATTTGTAATCATTAAGGATACAGTAGTAAGAAACGCAAAATAGGGCGTAGAAATATTTTATAATTATTATATTTTGTAATTAATAATTTTTTCCAATTGTAATGTTAATACATGTATTTAAAATCATCTTTTGTAGGATTATATGAACGAAAAATTCATAAAAGTATTTTATCAAAGTTTATAATTTTTCAATTTTTTTACAAACTTTAAGCTCTTTACGGCACCTTGAAATATTATTGTATTGCAATCGGAATTTTTTAAAAATCTTTTTGAATCTAAAATGCAACTTTTCCAAACTATTACCAAACTAAAATCTAAAAACAAACAAAAAAAATTAAGGTCATATTTGTTCTACCCTATTGTCTTATCTCTTCAACTTCGAAATTTAATGATAAAACTAATAATAATAACAGAAATTCTTTCCTACCAAGCGGGGTGGTATGTTCCTCTAAATTTGTAATCGCATTATATGGATCATAAATTATCGAACGAATTGATGCTGGTTCAAACATGTCTCTTTCGATTGCTAGACGATTTTATCTATTTTAACCATATTTTTCAACAATTTATTTTCCAAAAATAAATTTAACCAACACGAGCACATTAGGCGTCCATAGCAAAAAGTTCTTTCATCAACTTTCTGAAATCAAACTGACTTATTTTTAATTCGATTTTGTCAATTATTACCGCAAATTAAATTTAAGAAAGTAATTTTCAGCACGCATTTGCATGAAAAGAAATAAATATAAAATATGAAAGTAATATCTTTACATTCATTTTCTAAAATATAAATATAAGGAAACCTTTTCTGATTTTTTACGATATTTATTTATAAATCATTATGTTTTATGTAAATTGATTCAATAAATGCTCTAAAGAATTACGAATTAAAAATTCTAGATCCTCTGGTTTATGATTCGTATTTAACAAAATATTCTTGCGACGCTAATATTTTTTAAAAAAGAGTTGCATTCCAATGAACTAAATAAATCACTGAAACTGACTGATTTATGAAAATCTGCATATTACTATTCAATTTTACCATTACTAACAACTTCATTGGCCGGCTCAAAGAAAAAAACCCAATTAGCGCCTATGGTTCATCTAGAATGATTGGCTTTAAATTACGAAAATGTTGATTGTTTCAAAATTATTATATTCAAACTTCATAAAACAGACATATTTGATCGCAGAAGAGAGATATGTTCATTTATTTATTTAAAACTTGGAGTGTTAAGAATATTTGACAGATTGTGATTCCTAAGGACCAAAAGACTGCATAAAATTTAGATTTCATAATTTTTTAAGCATATTTATAAACCGAAACAAAATAAAATAGTATTACTGATGTCATTCAAATTATTTTGATAGTAAAACTATAAATTTAATGATGAGCAATCTGAAAGTTTTCTGTTGAATAATTATTTGAGATGTGGCATAGATTATGAAAATTATTTTGTAGTGCGCATCAGACCGTTTTCAGTACTCGTATTTTTTTTAATGCTTTGTATAAGAAAAAAATGTTTTATTAAAGTGAAAGTGAATAAACTGCTAAGTTAATGTTTTAAAACATTTTGTTGCAATTTTTTTTAACTTTTTATTTTCTGTGAGATATTAACTCACAGAAAATAAGAGATACACAGTACAAGTACAGGACGGTTTAAGGTTTCCAGGATAATGTAATTGAATTATTAGCTATTAAGAAGAAGCCATTAAGAAACAAGTTACATAAAATATTCAATTGAAACTCATTGCGAGCATTAATACTTTCGAACCGGCAGGTCACCAAAGGCGGCTAGCACTTATAATAAACAGGCTGTGTGTGTGTGTGTGTGTGTGTGTGTGTGTGTGTGTGTGTGTGTGTGTGTGTGTGTGTGTGTGTGTGTGTGTGTGTTAGCGCTCGACAAGAAATACAACTAACAAATTCGGCCCCCTGCCTTTTTTCGAGGCTGTAAATGTGCATCTCGCAGCGATTTTAATTAAAAATTAAGTGATATTTTGCTGTTTTTACGTAATAACTTCTAAAAATATTATTGTATAAAAATGATTTTTTTATCAAGTAAAAGTTCTTTTAATGAATATAAAAATGATATTTTAACCAAATTTTTCAAGTTATTTTGCGCAAAATAAAAAGAAATTTTCAATTTTAAGCACGCATGAGGAGAAGTCAGGTTTCATCTGTGCGTTGCCATCACTTTGACAAAAACTGAAAAAGAAAGATTAAAGTAAAGCTTACTGCAAACTAAACCAATAAAAGCTCACTTTACAGCACGTGTTTGCAAGAAAGGAAATAAATATGAAATCTTCTATTAAAAAATACAAATCAGAAAAAGTTTCCTGCGACGTTTTAAAAAAGCTACATCATTCATTCTATTATGTTATATTTAAGGCATACATAGTTTGATATACACAGAATATCTGCTCTTTTCAGGACTAGGCAGCTCATTTCTAAAACTTTATTAATTGACAATATACAGTCGCTACAAGCCAAACTCGGACACCGTAAAAAAAAAAAAAAAATTCTCTGCCAAATTATTTTAATTAAAATAGAAAAAAAGCGAAAATGTTTTCTTAAACTGTGAGTTTAAAGTACTGCTAAAAACAAAGCCAAATAGCGCCAATTCTCAAATTATAATTAACAATTTAGACATAAAATTAAAAATTTGTGAAAAAGAGCCCGTAAGCCAAACGCGGACATCTTACAATTAAACAATAAATAGTTGCAATCCTGGGTAAAATTTACTGCCGCCTTTATGGTTAATGTTATAATTGATCAGGGGAGTTTCTCAATTGTGTCATTTTCATTTACTGTGGAAGTAAATATTAATTTGATTAAAATATCAAGGCAAAGGGACTAAACGAAGAAGTAAGTTAAGAAAATTGGTTATTAAGCATGCTGAAGATGGAAAGTATGTGCCGGAAATATCAGAAATTGCCAACAGAAATCATTTAGTGTTAATGACATCATAAAACGCTTTAAAAAGAATAATCAGGTAGAAAATATACCTAAGACAACCCACAATAAGATTTTCAAAGAAGCAAATTATCGGTATTAAATCAGAAAAGTAAAAGCAAATCCGTTTCTTAATGCACCAAACCTATCTCTTATTGCTGAAAAAGAATTAGAAAAGAAATATAGTCCATCAACAATAAAAAAAAAATGTGCTCCATAAGGCAGATCTCATTTGAAAAAAAAAGCGAGACAAAAACTTTTCATAAGTAAGTGAAATCAGACTAAGATTTAAATTCGCAAAGAACGTCAAAACAAAGATTTTTCTTATAGGAATAATGTATTATTTCCTGGTGAGAGCAAATTCAAAATTTTTGGATTCAATGGCAAGCCTTATATCTGGAGAAAACTGAACGAGGAATTTCTCGAACAAAAATAAGTAAATAAATAAATAAAATTGAAGCAACTGTGAAGTACGATGGTGAATCGGTAGTGGTCTGGGGCTCAATTTCAGCTACTAGCCCAGGAATCTTGCATTTTATTGAAGGAAGAATGGGTCAGAATGTATACATCTACATTTTAAAGAAACATTTACAACAATGTTTGCGGAAAATTTCTTTTAGCAACAAGTGGCAATTTTATCAGGATAATGATCCGAAACAAAACTTATCGAATGCGTTCCTGGATTCGATATAATTGTCCTTAACGTCATGGACACTCCACTCCAAAGCTTCGATATAAATTCCATCGAAAATTTATTGGAATACCATAAGAAAAAAGTCCGAGAACACAGCAGTTCCTATAAAAGTGAAGTTAAAAGAATATTGTTGCAGGAATGAGAAAATATAAAACTTAATTTTTGTGAAAAATGAGTGCAATCTATGCCTAAACGTCTTAGAATGGTTATTTATAAAAACAAGGACTTGCATACAAAATAATAAATCATTTGAAATATTAACTAGTTTTTAAAATTTCCTTATCTGTCAGAGTTTGGCTTGGCATTATTTTCTCTTTTGTTTTATTTTTACCATAATTTTTGGTTAAAATGAATTAATTTATAATTTTTGTTATTTGTTTTTATAATTGCAATAAATATACTACTAAAAATTATTTAATTAAGTATTTTTTTATTAAGTCATATTTTAGTTTACAAATTTTAATTGTATTGGCATCTTATCTTTGAAGTCCGAGTTTGGCTTGGGATGACTGTATCTGATAAAAAATGGTCTAAATGAAATTAATAATCATACCTTTGAAGTTCATATCAAATGCTTTGATGAATTACGAATTTCAAATTTTTATACAGATACTCTGTTTTGTGAGTCATGCATAATAAAATATTCTTGAGGTACTAATATTTTAAATAAAAAAAAGTTTCACGCTTTTGCAATTAAAACGTATTGAGTTATGAAAATTTGAATGTCTATTCTATAAAAACGAGTTATTTTAGACCTCTCCATCCACAGTCTTCATAAAAATACGCCATTTAGGGTTTGAACTTTCACCAAGACTGATTGCCTAAAAAATTTCTTCGTTGATTGTTCTAAAATAATGACAATCAAAATTCTATAACTCGTTAAGGCTTAATGTCAGAAGATTGAAACGTTAGACTGTCAAGATAATTTTACTGAATATGATTTATAGGTACGGAAGACTATTCAAATAAAATAATATTTACCGCAATTAATACTTTTTGAAAATAAAATTGATTTTTATGTTGAATAAAAAAACTTTATTGAATAATTCTTGGAAATATTGCATACATTATTCTAAAAATATTTTGTGGTACACATAAGATTACAAGCTGAATAATTCGATTTTCTCTTATCATATTTATATAAACTACATTTGGATTGAGGACACATTTTTCGTACTTTACGAGGTTTTATCGTTTCTATTTCTAATTCAAATCTCATGGGAACTAACAGAAAATTAGAGTGGTATATAGTACAATTTACTGAATATCGTACAGCTTCTATAATACATAATATGAGCAATATGACTATCACAATTTGAAGCTTAAAAATATTTTGCTGAAGAAGCTATTAAGAAACCACTGTACATAAATATTTAATTGAAAATTTCAGAAGTACTACTCCTGGCGAACCAGCTGGTCGCTAAACGCATATAGTTTACTCATAACTGCCAATTTTACTATTTATGAAAATAACAATAAAGAAGTTCATTATTTCAGATAGGCGAAACAATAAAACCTAACAAATTTAAATACATTTTAAGCTTAATATAGGATTATTTATTCTGCTGTATGAGAATCAGTCAAATTTTGTTGCATCTTTAATATAATGAGGGTAATTCAAGAACCCTTGTAAAACAGCAACAATTTAAAATTGAAAAATTAAAAATAAAATAAATTAATTACGTAAGTTCTTTACCTTGGAACTCTTTTCAGCTTATTCATAGGCGAAGAAAGTTTTCCCAATGATTTAGCAAGATGAAAGTTGAGGTTTGATGTGGCATCAAAAAATCTTTCGGCATCGATAAAAAGTTCACTCTGTCGGATATTTTCATCATGATGAAAAATCTGTGCACTAGGAAACACTTTTTTGATTAATTGTTGGTTCACTTGTGTGTAAGATCGTTGAGGCAACCTCCAAATTTCAGAATACGAACCTCCAAGGTTTCACATTTTGGAATTGAAAAGAAAGAATTAATAACATATCTACGTAAACCAGCTCCAACATTTGTTATATAAAATCAAAAAGTTTAATCATTCAAAAATATATAACATCTTTAATCTTTTGTATGACACATTAGTTTCATTGCTATGAATCATCTTATTATAAGTGGTAAAACAAACACCAAAGTACAATTTAAATCGATGCTGCATCACAGCTGGACCCCATTTTATGTCATTTAAGTATACTTTCTAAAAACTAGAAATGGCAGTGTCTGCTATTCAATTTATTCGCATGGCAAATGGCGAGGCCGCGTTTTTACAAACACTGCGAAAATAGAAATATATTTCGATGTTCTATTTATTTCATGCATATTTTTATGTAATTCTACATGAAATGAAACAATTGCTTCAAACTTTCTATACGTAAAAAAAGACTTTGCTGTACAATCTAATGCACTTTAAAATATAGGACAATGGCAGACAAGTATTGAGAATAATGGCAGAAAGGCCAGATATATCTATACTGTGTCAATAATGTGACATAAAAGTAGCAATAATGTGACATAAAAGTAGCAATAATGTGACATAAAAGTAGACTTGGTTTTTCGAATACAAAGTATACAAAGAAAAGGTAATGTAATCGCTAAAAACTCGCGATTTTCTCCAAGTGTGATTTTTTTCCCCGAATCGGAAAAACACAGTTTTGTAATTACGTTTGTAACAGTCTGCTAACACTATAATTCGAAAACGCATTGAGCTGGTTGGATTAAATCTGACAACAAATTTGGTGTATACACATTATATCAAATTTTGAACAAAATTCATTCCCAGAAAACCAATTTGTGTATTTCTTCAAGTACAACTGAACACAATTATAAAACGGAATGAGCTACTACATGTTTAAAATTTGGTACGCAGTTTTATTATTTTAAAAAAAAGAGATAGTATAGATTTGTATCAAATTTTGAATTAAATCCGTTAACGGATTACCTGTCGATCTATGTGCTTGTATGTATGTATGTTAATTCCATAAAACAAAGACTTAGAAAAATGAATGGATCGGCAAAGAAGTACCCAAAATGCACTTTCAGTTTTCTTTACTTTATACTGCGTAGCACTAAGCTCTTTAGGTGAGGAACTTTGAAAATCAAATAGTCTGAGCACTTAAGGAGCTCAGACTATTTGACAGTTTAATCTCAACTGGGCTTTTCTCCTGGGGATTCCCACGAGAGATATTTGAGTAATCCGTTTAGTATAGGTTTAGTACTGTTTTTCGAGGCATTTAGATTTATATGTCTCGACATATAGTATTTGAGGATAATTTATAGCAAGAAAAAAAATGCTTGCATTAGTTATGCTATCTTTATCTTATAAGTTATCAGGAAAATTCCAATAAAATTTCGAGGGATAATATTTTAAAAGATAGTTTTTGTAAACTCTGCAGATAAGATCATGAAATTGACAAATAAAATGTGCATCTCCAGTAAATATTTCTTCCAAAAATGTATGATGCTTTCTCTGTTGTCGACGTCAAGATGACAAATAAGATTTTTTTTAAAATTTTGTTGTTGCTAACCAAAAGGCCAATCACTACTCAAATCATCCCATTCAGTGTAGTCTTATTATATGGTTCACAGTTCCTTCTGAAACTCCAAGCTGATGAAATAGTTCCTATCCAGAAAGCCTATCATTTGGTAAGTCCTAAATATACCAAGGCCAGTATAAATTTGATTTAAAATTTTGCATCCACAGCGTTCGTTTGCTGTATTGTAGCATGCACTACGTACTGTTAAATTCTAAAAAATAATATGACCCCGGCTTTGAAAGAAAGAAACTGCCTATATTCACCAATATTTTCTCAAGATGAAGTCCTGTCTCATAGTGTTCAGTTTGCTAAACAACTGCTTCACTAAACTTTTAATAATCATCTTGTAATTAGCAGATGTTTCCGAAATACTGGGTCACTAAGTTCGCCTGAGTTGAATCCTTGCGATTTCTGAGTATGGGAATATTTAACAGACCGCGTGTATAAAGTCAAACAAAAGCGTATTGTTGATGTAAAAAGCAGCATTGCTAGATATATTCTAGAAATTTGCTAGGAAACATTATTACTGCAGCATTTGATTGGACTTGAAGGCACACATACTGAGCAAATCTTGTAAAAGTCAATTTCTTATCTTTTAATAAAGAAAAGTATATTGTAATTTCAATGTATAAAATAAACCAATAAAAAGTACAACCTAACTGAAAAATGTGACTACATTTTTTTATTGCGTAATTCATTTTCCCATGCTATAAATATAACAAATACCAAATTTCTTCAACAAACTCCAAACAGGTTTTCCTCTAGAGTCTTTCAAACACATTTTAATTACAATCACACAGTTATTTAAATTTACTAGAAAAATTTGGATCGTCATTACTTCCATATAGGTTTGCAAGATGTTAATGCACTATTGACCGCCAATGAGTAACCAGCGAATACCAGATAGCCTTGATGCATACTAAAAATTCAAATGAGCATCCTCAATACACATTCGCAATTCAAAATTTATTATTTCATGTCCTTATCCGTTGATAATTGTAAAAAGTTCTCAGTCATTTCCTTTGGTATTCAAATTAGTTGATTATCTTATTACGAATGAAAGATTCTAATCTATAAAAAAATGTTGGATTACTGTTTTTTTTTTTTTTTTTTTTTGTAAACAATACGATGCATTTTGTGTTGATTTTCATACAGTGTGCATTTCGACTCTTTCCTTTTAGTCTATTCGGCGAAAATTTTATCGAAATTTATAATTCTGACTTTAATCGAATTTGGTTTGTAAACTTAATCTCATATGTTTTTGAATTGTTGCGTGCACATAACCACGAATACACAGACCGTATTTTGAAACGGATTTGATCCAAAATTGTATAAATATTTAAAATTCTTGATATAAAATTTTGATGCCTCATTTCATTCTATCTAGCTAAATGAGGTTTTAAGTAATTGTGTTCGTAGACAGAAAGCGTTCCAAAAATGCTGTATTATGCCTCAGGGACACTAAAATAAAGCGTGGGGATTCATCAAAATCTCGAGATAGATTAAGGTGGCATTACTTTTTCTTTCTATATTTAGGTACAACAAAAAATGCATGAAGTTTTTTTTTTCAATATACATGATTCAAACTAATTAGGGGCAATAGAAAAGTATTTCCATCTTAATAGTAGAAAGATGATAACCAGAAAAGATCCAATTTATTTGCAACGTCACATTAAAAATAATTCAATAAAAAAAGTTCAGCATGACTTCGGTCTTTTCATAAATATGCAAACTTATAGCAAATTGGAGATGCTAAAGATAGAAAAAAAAATACTCCGCAAAAATTTTGCGTACTTCCAAATCTGATTGGCAAATATTTATGAAAATCAGGCGCTTTAAATCCCTTGAATTGTGTTTTTAATTCGAAACTGCCCAATGTATTGGCATCCATAATTTACAGAAAAACAATCACCTATTTTATATTTACCGAGTAAAATGTAAAAAGAATTTTTTCCACCTCATTCAAGTTTTCAAGCAATGATTCAAGTTGAATTAGGTAATAAAACCTTTTTCTTTTTTAAATCTTTTAGTACCAGAAAATTCACTTTCATTCATTCATTGCTCACCGGTATCAACAAGTGACATCTTCGAATTTTTTCTAATAGGCATTTAGAATAAATTATCAGTCACACACATCAGTTTTTATGCTACTTGTTATAACTTCGATTCAAGAATGCCTCATAACAAGACAGGATTAAACTCTATAGGAGCCCTTAGAGCATGCTTTGTGTTCTCCTTTCCCTTCAAAATATCCAAAACCAGGTTTTTATTGATTTTTTAATTTAATATGTGCGTAAATAGTCATTAACTTCTTTACCCATGAAATTATTTAATCTCCTCATTAGATGATACATTCTTATTTGGGATATTTGTTATTTAAATTGTCATAATAATGAAGAACAATTGAGACAAATTTTACCAAGCGATTTTTGAGTTTCAAATCATGTAAATCTTTTACCTAATTTGATTTTTATACTAAAAATTCAACAACTCGATGCATGTATCAGACACGTCATTATAACGCATGAAGTTAACAAATATGATTAAATGAAATAAACTTAATTTCAAAACTCGCGGTTAAGATAATCAGATATAGCTACCCCCGTATAATTTTTAAAAAATAATTTTAAACAAAGTAGCAAAATTAAATCTTTGAACATAATTTGAAACTCTGATATAAAGTATGTTAGAGCTATTGTGTGTTAGTCAGCCAATTACGAAAAAAAGATTGAATCGCACAAATCTGTAACTATTTTTTTGGGGGGGGGGATTTAAGAGTGACGTTCTGTTTCAAGAGTGATGCATGACTCAAATCAAATGATGACGCATACGTAATTAGTTTACTCTGGAAATACTATAAAGAAAAATCATTAAATCTTGCATTAAACAATGCTAGTAGAAAACCATGGATGTATGGATAGGATTATAGATATTTTAATTAAAAATGAAGTATAAAATTAAAGATAACAATAACGGCCGTTCTCACAACATTAAGAACTTTCGCTCAATATTATGAGAGCCACAAATTTCTTAAAGAATATTACATTTTTAACTTTCACATTTGGCCCTAATAAAATGTTTACCAAATTTATTAATAAATAACCAAATTCGTACTTACCTACTGAGCTATCTCCATTATTGTTGTTGGCTAAATAAAATAAGTACTTTCTATTCGAAACATTTGATCTGGCTTGTCTGAACTTATCACAATAGTCTATTTTTTAACCGGAAAATTTAGTAACCAATAACGAAATACCAAAAAAAAAAGACAATTACTTAAAGTAATTTAGTCAGATTGAGTTCATCAAATAATATTAATAAAATATTTTAAGCCAAACCATTTTTCTCTCTTTGGATTGTGAACAGAAAGGATATAGAAAAGAAAATGCTATGAGAATTGTTAGTTTAAATTGAATCACGAGGAAATGAAAGAACCTCTGATCTACTTACCAAGAATATGATCCTAGAATACTTCCACCATTACACTATTAATTCTTTTACATCTAAGGCAGTTTTGAAATAAGGAACTAACTCTATAATTCATTTTTAGTGCTTTTTGAAATCATTAACAAAAAAATAGCATTATAATTAGTATAACGTATATTAGTATAATAAAATAGCATTATAATAACGTGTAGTCCTCAATACACGGTTTGTTAATCTCGTTGTAGGAGAGTACTGTAAAGAATTGACAAAATCTTGTAATCACAATTCAAATGTTTATAATGAAATTGTATTCTAAATATATATATGCAAACGATGAATTTTTAAACACAATTACCGAACTGTACATGTACAATGCTGAGAGATCCCATCCCTTTGATCAACGTCTAGATTCGACTTCTGGCTCTGCCCCATCACCATCGTTCTTCGAGCGTTTCGAGGGATTCGCACAACACGACATTCCTTGTGACTGGGAACGAATCCCACAGTATGCGCCAGACCAGAGTTTCTGTTCGTGCATCTCCGCTTAGCAAATAAAATGTGATGAATGTTTATTGCATACAAATGGATTGTATTTGAACGATATGCCTCTATGGTAATGGTCAGTGGCGTAGAGACAGGAGAGGGGGTTACTGCTCCGGTTGTATCAGCCTCGTTCATTTGTTCAAAAAGGCGTTATGAAGACAAATTATAGTCAGTGGTCAGAACTGAAAATTAAGTGTAATAAATAATTCAAAGGAAAAATGATTCTAAACATTTCTGAAGTTAAAAAATAAAACGAATTAAGTTCTCTTACAGACATCGTTCCTGTGCGATAAATGTGAAAAGTAAATGATAGTTTTCTTAATTTAAAATTAGTCATGTTGGTTAGGAAACGTTAGGGTGATTTTCTTATGTGCAGCGCTCTCCTAACAATAACTTTTTTACTTCATAACGCTTACCACTTTTAGTCTTCAATTATGAAAGCCACTTCACGGAATCCTTCAAGTCCATTAATGCATTGGTCTCCATGGGGATTAGCGGTGACCTACATCTAATTATTTCCATAGTGCCATGCTAATTATGGCGCCTGGGGAAGAATACTGGTCTTTCATGATATAACGCGACTGATGTGGCTCTTCTACATATTGCTGAGACTCTGCTTGAGACTATTATTTGAACGAGATAATGTAAGCTTCTTTGTGGTAAAATTATTCCTTTAGCACCATGACGCGCAATAATGGAAACTTTCTCAAAAAATACACAAAAATATTAAAATACCAATTATTCTTAGATATGACCACAAGTCGGCTTGCAAACCAATAGTCATTTTTTTCACCTCATTTCTATAAAATTCCACTGCGATCAGTGTATTAAAATATAGTTTTTACTATATTAAGTCTCTGCACTCTTGTTGAGAGAAACTAAATGGTTCAGTATCTGATCCTATTATATTTTAAATACATTAATTTTTAATATAAATGGTATTATAGGGAGTCCGCTGTCGGCATGCGACATAACTGGATCCTGAATCCTTCGATCGATCCTAAACATCTCGAACGAAGTGTGAAGTCGTTTCGACAAATTATAAATATTGTGAACTCCTATAACCAGACCCCTCCTGCGCTGTCAGAAACACGAATGCAAAGCATTAAACGGAAAACAGGTTATTGCATGTCGATCGCATTGGCCTTGTAACGAAGTCGGTAACTCCTTCTGCTCCTATTTTGCAGTGCTTTTCGTAAATAACAAATTTTTTGCATAATATTTGACACAATAAGCATTACCAATCCAGCAATGCACTAGTCTGATATATTTCAGATTTAAAGATTTTTGCAGATAATCATTTTAATGAATGAAAAATTTAGAACTTGTATTGTAATCAAGTTAATAAATGATTTGCCTTAAATTAAGTGGCAACATTTTTTATGACTTCATTTTGTTGCATAAATTGCTTGATTTTCGAATTTACTTAATATCGTAATAGATGACATATCCGATTAAGGACACTAAAATAATATTAAATTTCTACAACATGAAGGCTGGCTTGAGACACTGAAACATTTTCAAGTGATTTTATTTTAAATTTTTTAATACTGTCATTTAATTGCATATTTAAATATTAAAAATTTAGTCATTAGAAACACAGATGCCTCATTGTAAACGAGGAGATGAACACCATAGTCGATTTCGGATGATTTGGCTCGATTGAATTGATTGGCACAAGAACATTTTTTGGCGATATTGCGGCAGATCAAATGCCATACTGCCAAGGTAAACCTATTTGGGATGGATTTTGCAATTCGGGATGATGCACAGATGAGAAGATACTATTATTTAACGAACAGTAATGAGAAGTAGCTTTTCACTGCACTGAGAACTGGAGTTGCGACTGACAATAACATTTTTACTTTACCTTTCTCAACCCACTTGCGTTACAGACCTGAATATGCTTCAAACCTTATTCATTAAAGAAGTTCATTAGCTAAATGGTACCGGGCTTTGTTCTACTGCAGCGCTTTTTCCATCCTTTATTAATGGTTTCATAAATTAGGTACAATAAGGCAAAATGATGAACTATGCAATAAACGATTCGTTAGTCTAATTAATATGATAATCCTTTTGCCTCTAAATCCTACATTTTTCGTAAAATGCTCAAGAAATCAGTTACGACAGTTGTCATTAAGTTGGTGCATATTATTCCATGTCCGTTAATGATTAATCATTCCAGGTGGGTTGTGCGGATTATTCCGCTCACTGCATTCAATGAATTAAAGCAAATATGAAGAGGGGAGGGGCTAAAAATAAGTGACCTCTTATGGAAGAGACTCTCTACGCCACTGACAACAACACAAACCTATTCTGCAATTAGGTAATGGATCATTATGGCTTGTTTCAGTGCTCGATACATTTATAATTAAAAATTGAATTATCATTCAACTATCTTCTGGTACTCTTAGGCGTGGCGATGTTAGTTCAACTCAAATGGAAGCTGATTTGATGGCACTCATATTATTTTCATCCATTGTTTTTAAATTGTTACTGAGAGTTCCGCTTGTACTTTAGTCCTACATTAAAAATTTGCTGCTACACCATTGATTATTAATAATATAAGATATCAAAAAATAAAATTTACTAGACGATGTAAATACGATTTGAGCAGCGAAATTCCTTTTTAGAATATCAGACATATGTTTATTACTACTTATATTTGAAAATTTCCTTTGATTTTTATTTAATTTTACAAATTACAACTCATTTGAAACGAAGCTTTCGAAAAAAAGCAAATGGATACTTTGGTTTGGTTTAGTTTTATTTTAGAGTCCCATTTTAAAGCCACACTAGGACTATTATGGGACGGATCTCGTCGTTTTGAACCGCGGTCAGATGATAAGACACCTGAGCCTGCCATCCCCTCTCTAAACTTCTACCCCACACCAGAGGGAGAACTATTGTCTCCGAACTGATTTAAAGTGCACCAGACCTGCCTACACGATGGTTCCTCGGTGGAATCGGATCTCGAACCTGTAACCCTTGGGTCCCGAAAACAAGATCTTGCCAGGCCAACCCGGCCATGGATACTTTGAATATGGAGATAATTTATTTCTACGTATTCAATTTGATCATAGCAAACCAAGCTTCTTTTTGATTGGCCTGAAGTGCAAGGAATAAATTTTATTTTTATTTTAAGATGTTGCTAGCATATATTAATTTTTTAAAATCAAGATTTCTTTTAAAAATAAACAAGGCAACAATATTCCTTGAGCTAGATTAATAAAAAAAGAACTTAAAAATGAATTAATTGTTGCCCCATGTAACTATTGATAGCATTTTTTAGTGTAATCGGATATTGACAAATCAGACATTCAACAAGTGGATTTGATGCTATGTTACAGAACTACCAACTAGTTTTTTTTTCTGTATCAATATAAAAGATTAATATCCATCAATTCATTTTTATGTAAACTTTCTAAATTTATAAACAGAAAAAAAAATTAATTCAACATTTTCTTTATAGCCTATTATTGAGAGATATTGTTCTTAGCATATGGGCTAGTGCACGTCCTCTATCACTAAACAATCAGATATTCATGCTCCTTCAACTTCCCATTCCATTCGGAATTAAAGTCTATAAACCAATAACCCGTTCGATTGTTTTACTACCCTTTTCTATAGTACAAATCAAGTGAGACAAATGAAGTCAATATTAGATAATAATTAAGAATAATATAATTTAAAGGATAGAAACATTTTTCCTGTTTTTATGTAAAATATATGCTTTAAAGGAATTTTTGAAATTTATCTCCGGATTACTTTTCAGAGCAGAAAAATAAGATAAGGTGATTTCAAAGAAGATTCATGCAAGGGATCTCTGAATAACAACCGATATTAAAAATCTCTTTATTGAACAATAATCATGTACCAACTATCACATAGTCAGATGCATTAACAAACAGAACAAATATTTTGATTTGTGCTTAACATTCTTTGTTGATTTTTATCACAGAAATTCCAAACATATCTTAGCGTACGGATAATGTATGCTCATAAAAGTACAATTATAAATACCATATTTATTATAATAGAACATAAAAGTGGGCATATTTCTTAAATGAAATAATTATTTCTCATTTGTGAGTGTTGGTTCATTTCAATGACATTTTAAAATTTCTGGAATACATCAATCTATTGTTGATTCTCAAGAGAAATTAAAAACTGAATAATCATTTTTTTTCATTTATTACATTTTAATCTCTCGATATCAAATGAATGCAATTTTATATACAAGTAATAATATTTAAATATGAAAGCACTCAGTTATTAAATTTGCTAAAAAGCCTAAAATGAAATTAAATGCAAGCTGACAATTACATTTTGAAAGCATTGGTAACAGAAAATTCTTTCATTCAATGCGCGTCGGATACGTGTACATAAAAAAATGTAATATTAAACCTCAGATAAATTAAAAACATTGTAAAACATTGTACGCTTTTAAACATTGTAAAATATCTTAATGGATTGGACCGACTCTGAAACAAATCACGTGCACTCGCAGCTAATTATTTTCCCCTCGAATCCTGCTAGTTAAAGGTACAGACCAATTTCCCTGAAATGTTCATCCTAATTCAACCCTCATAAGGTTTCTTTTTTTAAACTTAGAAGTAAGACTTCCAAACTCTTACGAAGTGTTTTATGAAAAGTCAATTTCTTAGTAAAATTTACTTTTGTTTTTCGATGAGACATAATTGATGGAGAAGAGAGAATGATTGTCAGTAAAATCCATAACAGAGGAACTTGAATCCATGCAATTATTATGCAATATAAACTAGATGTTAAATCGTAAGCAGTTAAAATGGAAAATAATTCAATACAAGGGCCATTATGAAGCCAGTAAATTTTAACAGTCGAAAAAAATACACCTGATCCTTTAAAATTATGTTATGAACACCCATCTGGCTCCGATACATGATCAGATACTTGGTAGAATGCGATTTCGAGACCAAGATTCTTTAATGACTAAACTACAGCGATAGTGAAATATTGAGAAAAACAGAAAAATGTTTTGTTTCCGCTAAAATGAAATTATTTGTTGTAATCATTCTGAAAATCATAAATGCTATTTATTTTACCGTCATTTAATGCCAAATCCACTATCAGAAGAATTTGTTCGAGATAATTCTGATTAAATTTTACATTCTATGGGGGGGGGAGCTCTATACAATATGGAAATAGTGACGCTTCCTTTATTTTAAATTCCTGTAAAAATGTATGGAAATAAAAATACACATAACGAAGGGCATAAACAATGGAATAAAATTTTGAAAGATGCAAAATATTTCAGAGTTTTGATAGCAGATAGCTGTTTCTTAAGCATTGCACATTAAAATAAATATTCCTTTTGGAATTCTAAGAATGGAAGATATGTAGCAGCTGAATAATTGAAGCACCCGAAAAATGTCATGATTTCTAAAATAGAATATCATATTTATAGCCAACGTAAATGATCGAATATAGAAATTTAATAAACAAAATGTTTATAAACAGGAATTTTGTAAATCAAGGTGAAAAAATAAGTCTAAATCAATCAAGAAAACGAGAGACAGAAATCGATGATATTGAACATGACCTCGAAAGCAGTTAATGGATTACTAGAACCATTAGATATTCTAAAACTGAATCAAACACAATTAACTATCCACACAAATATTGAATCGCTTTCTTTCACAAATATGCAATATATTTTTTAGAAGAGTGAGAAACATTCTCGTTTAAAAAATTCATTTCCATAAGCGAAGATAAAATTTTTCAACTACAAGCAATGGTGAGTAGGCCTCATGTAGCTTCGTTCGTAACCAGACAAAACGACTTTATAGGGCAGAAAAAATTACATCGTATATAACTAACCTTAAGAGATAGTATTTCAATAACTGAAAAATGTTATCCAAGTTAAAAAGATCAGAAATATTTGTGGAAGATATTCAACATATTTTCAAAAGAAACATTCTATGAGCACGAGTTAATAAGTCACATTTAAAAATGTCTTCTGTCTGATTTAAATACTCTTAAAAATTAGTAGTCTTTAAATTTTATAAAGTGACAATTATCTGATTTTTAGTTAGCTTAAAGAAGAATGACAAACAATTTCTTGTAATTGATAACATTATAGATAAATGCATGACTTCACACATGTAAATATGTAAAGTAACATTCTCTCACATCCATTCAATACCTTATTCATTATTTTTAAAAATTATGAAAAAATAGCAGTTCTCAAAAAAAGCCCAAACTGAAATTGCGGAATCTATACTTTTCTAATGCTGATAACCCAAAGTAACTTTTGATCGAGCACTTAAAAATACTAATTGACTAATTCGTTTTCGATTCCCCTCTCTTAAGGTAAACAATTCATCCAAATTGCTTTTGTTTCATTTTCCAAAATGAATGGGCACTTCGTCGCATTTCTCTAACGCATGCTGTACCATGCTGCACTAAGCATGGTAGAGCATGTCCAAATGTTACAGTTCAGATTTTCAGATAGTAATAAAAATCAAAATTATATATAATATATATTATATATATAAAATCATTTAGTGCGTGTGAAAACTACTCTTGTTATTCTAGTTTTTAAAATACTTATAAAATAAGATACTTTTACATAGCTCTTATCAAGCAGTGGAGGGTTACAAATGATACTCAAATGCTACGTTAATTATAAACGGTAGGAATTTCAAATTTAATTTAATCATGAGGTCATTTCATATTTCTAAAGACAATCGCAAAAATAAGGCCTTTTGAACAGAGCTTTATTTTCCAAAAAACAGTAGCAATTTGGAATATAGGAGAAATAGTTATTTTTGAAAGTTTTACTCGAAAATAATGGAAGTAAAGCCGAGAAAAACAAAGATTTATTTTTGAAGATTTTCGGTAAATATCTTCATTGCTTTTAGGGTACAAATCCTAACTTTTTAAGGTTGTGTTTCGATTAAAATTTCACGTGGAAACATAAGAAATTAAAAACTTATGGATTACAATTTTTTGAACATTTTAATTAATAAAATATTTTTTTTATTTACTATATATTATTATATATAGATATTTCATTTTACTAGATAGGATGCAATTTTTTAATCTTCATAAATTGTACTGCATATGCATAGAAATGAATTTCTGTAATAACATGAATTTCCCTCTATCAATTAATTTTGAATAATTTAACAATAAGTTAATAAATTTTGAATATGACGTACATAAGTTTTTTCCATGAGGTGCTTAAATTAAATAATCTTTCACTTTTAACTAAAGAAAAAGCAACATCAAAATAAATTGCAGAAATATTTCTCCTGCATTTCTTACTCGTTTTTACTCATTTATAAAACTAGGATTGAACGAAAAAATTTTAAGTGTAAAATGAGCAAGTTGAAAAATTTTAGTATTTATTTACAAGAATAATTTTTTACATAACAATACCTTTAAAAATATTTCTCATTGATCATCTTTTATTCGCCTGCACTATTTTCAAATTTTTTGGCACAAAATATATCAGCTTATTAGACACAGTGTTTCTAAAAAATCATTTCAAATCACATGATGGGGAACAAGTCCTCATATTGTTAGCATACTAAGTAGGACGGTAAAATACAGTCTTTAGAAATATTTCTCTTTGTGAAGAGAAGCATTTTTTTTTTACTCATTGCTTTCTCTATAATATAAAATTTTAATATAATGCACAAAAAAATTAGCGGTTACATTTATAAGTTAAAACACTTCATGCATTGCAGGCTGACACATTTTAATTGAAAAGCTACGTTCGCGCCTTTAGTGATTTTGTTGGATTAACTTTTCGAAGCGAACAGGGTTACTATTAGAAAAAAGCCATTTCATACACAGTACATGGGGTATAAATTTTGCTCTTACAAATTTTATTGAAACTTGCGATTTTCTAAAATATTCAAACAATTTTTTTTTGTATTCAAATTTCTGCGAAATTTTCTTTGAATTAAAAACTAGAGTTCAATTTCTAAAATTCTTGAGATAATGTTTTTAGAACAAAACAACCAACTTTAGATTTTTAAATATATTGTGTATCTGAAAAATTAACTTATTTCGTTAAGTCCATTCTAGGCAGCAACAGAAATTTTTTTAAAAATATATGTGAATTATAATGTTAAATTTACCTACTATTAATATCGAATGTCAAACAATCGTAATCTACAGTAAGGATAATAGAAACAATTTGGAATGATCGCGAAATTTTGTTAAGATAAAAAAGAATATTTAAAACGTGCCATTTTGAATGCATCATTCTCTTTAAAAATTTCAGCAAAATTATATACAGACACGTGAATATTTAGATGCTCAGAATTATCATTTAGCTCAAACATCCTCCACAAATATATATATATATATTTGCCTCGCTTAAATATTTTTTTTTTCTTAACGCAATAACATGTTTCAAGGTATTTCCTCATTCTAATTTAGACATTTCGTATTATAAATGGAGTCCCAAATACTGTTAAAAACTAACTTAAAGAGCAGCAATTTTGCATAACAAAAAAATATTTTAATAAATTATTAATATATATATAATATATTCAAATATTATTTAAATAGCGCATAGTTTCGTACTTAATTAAATTAGTTCCTGCAGCGAAGAATAATAAAAACAAAATCGTCTGCCAACGAATCATTAAATTATCCACTCCAATTAAAAAGTAAAAGAAACTAATCTGAACAGTAAAGATCTTCGACTAAACATTTTTGTTGTGAGCAATCTCTAGAAATTACTTCAATGGGATTTTTTTTTTGCTGCTTTAATTGGTCGCTATTAATACTTCACAAAAGATTTGTATGCTATCAGAATACAGAAACAAATTCAATTGGCATCACCTTTTATACAATGAAATACTATAAGGTACAAAACTAACATAATGCACAATAAATGCTGGATGAAATCATTCGTTGAATATCCAATTCCGAAATGATTCCATGGGATTATCATGAAACTACTAAAAAAAAACTCGCAAATCTTGGAACTTAATAAATATAACTATAAACAAGAATAGTATGGAAGTCAATGCTTTAGTAATCTAACACTTAAAATTTCAGCTATTCAAATGGGGTAAAACCACCTTTCGACAATTAAATTACAAAAACTCATATCACTTATCTGTTTGTGTATTTAACTACAGACAGGCAATTAAAATTATTAAAAACTTTTTTAAACCTTTGAGGGAATCCTCACGTTTTTTCCCTTTTTTTTAAATTTTGAAGATATTTAAGAAATTTAAAGTCAATGGTTGGTCTAATTCACAATTCATTCGCACCTGATACCAGCGTTAAAAAAAGATGAATGCTGATTATTTCGTAAATTTTGCTCTTCAATATACAGTGTGAAAGAAACCGATTCAAATAGAACATGAAGTAAACGCAAATACTAGGATGGGACTCATTTTAAGTATTATTATTGTATCATTCAAATTACTACAGCAAAATAATATTTCGATGGAATATTTGTTAAATTGCGAAATTAACTGAAATTAAAAGACAGAAAGAAAGTTGCTTTAACGATTGATGGTCGTCTCAAGCAACTGGCACACAAATCACATTTTTGCAGAGAACTAAACTGAAAAATTTCTGTGATATCTAAAACAACATATTTAAGACATTTGACATTCGCAGGCAATTAAATAATTTTATTAGAAAGTAGATTCATCCAAGCTTCGAAGAATCCTGATTATTATTATTTTTGTGAAAATTTTTCTACAATTATAAATAAATTTCTAAAAATTTATGATTATAAACTGTTAGTTGGTTTAAAGTCGCCGTTCAGATAAAAACATATATTGTTTACCAATGGATTCTAAAACACTCCGTGCTTTTGCACACGCGTTAAGATGGGTTTAATTCAACGAAATAGAGGTGAAAAAAAAAGATAAAACGAGGATTATATTTAACAATAAAGTCAATTCCGGAAATGTGCATATCCTTCCGCGTCTAAACCCTTAATGAGATAGAATCGTCGAAAAATGGTCGTCTCAAATACAATCCAGCCTTATCTTTGTCAAATAAGACTGAAGAAAATAGTTTATGGTTACTTACAGCACATTATCAAACACAAATAATAGATTCGTATCACATTTAAAATAATTTAATGAATATTGTTCATTTGCAGAAAATCCAGTTTGCTCAAGAAATCCTGAAAACAATGTCATATTGACAATAAAATTTAGTAACGAAAATTTTCTAATATTAGGCATTTCTATTAGGTATTTCTAATATTAGGCCAAATTAGGCATTTCTATAATAATGAAACATTTAAGAGTTAAATTATTTCGTTTAATAAAATTTAATTTATCAATATTTTTTCAGTTTTTAATTATTATATAAGTGTTACTCATAATAAATTTTATTTAAAAGAAAGAGCAGACACAGTATAATGTGCAGAAAATAAAGCTATATAACACGATTACAATGTCTGGAAAGTTTAAATTGCAACAATTGCATTGATTTTTAAAAACTAAAATTATTGATTTTTGGTTCAAACAATAGATTGATTGCCTTAATGTTTAAGATGAATATTTGTATATTTGCACCATTTCTTAAAACAAAGAATCATCACCATACCAACTAACAATAAAAAAACAAAAATATGATGACAATTTTAGCATGAAAAACATAATTCCGATTTACATGCATTAGATCACTTGGAAATATTCAGCTACTTAGTCTTCTGTTTGCAAAGACGTGCAGTAATTAGACTGATTAAATATTTTCTTATCCATTACCTCAAAATTTTCGTGGCAGCTAATGCGCTACAAATGTTATGAACTTAAAATATAGTATGTTTTATACACTAAGCACAAAATTTATGCAATATAAATAGGTACAAATGAAATATCAAAATATACACTGGTTACAAGTATAATTATTTTAAAAGTGGAGAGAGAAATAACTTTTTCCTCATTTTTTTTTTGCAATTTTTCTTCATTTTTTTTTTTTTTTTTTTGCAATTTTCTTTTGCAATTTTTTTTATTTTGTTGCATTTTTCTTTTTTTGCATTTTTTTTATTTTGTTGCAATTTTTTTTTCGTTTTTTTTTACAATTTTTTTTTTGCATTTGTTTTACATTTTTTTTTTTCTATTTTCGAATTTTTTTTTCCAATTTTTTTGTGTTTTTTTATTATTTTTATTCCCCCTTTAAACAATATAAATCAGCAATGTACAATAACAGCTAAGAAATGTTTCTACATGAATACCAGATTCTTTCACAAGGAAATACAATTTAACCCCATATTGCACAATTTGATTTTATTTTTCAATTACAATTTATAAATCAATGTAAAATGAATACTAAGAATATACTGCCAATAGTAATTAATCAGCTTAGTTATTTAAATTAATTTTTTATAATAATAATGAATTCAAAACTTAACTAAATCTGAACTTACTCAAAACAAATTTCATGTATAAGCGTCTCTAATGTTAAAAAGTAACAAATGTTTAAATCATTATATTAAAAATTTATATGAATGAAACATTTTAATAATGCAAATTATTATACAATATAGGGTTAATTGACACATTTTAATACTAAATAAGATTGCATTCGTCTGAACACAAACCACTAATATTTACAATAAAAAGGGAAATAGTGTGGTCAGATTTCTAGGAATGTATTTTTTTTTAATTTAGTTCAGCTGTCCTGCATAGTTTTAATTCTCAATGCAACTTTTGATTGAAATATTTTTATAGATTTCTAAACGTATTCCTGACTCACAGGAAATACACAATGAAAAACAATGCAATTCAGGAAAAGGAAAATTTCACGAAATTACCAGATGAGTAACATTTTAATTTTAATTAGAAGGTTTCTATGAAAATAAATATTAATAGAATTAATACATTTCAATATAATTCGCATAGAATAAATTTCGATGCTATTGAATATAAAATATTTCCTGTTTTTAGTAAAAACAGGAAATATTTTAAATGTAAAGATTATAAACAAGCATAAAACTTGATTATTAACTTGTAAGATTATAAACAAGCTTAAAATTTTATTTGCTGACCGTTCCCATGCAGTCCGTTTCAACTGACAACACATTAAAAGATGTTCATGACACTTGCACATGTTTGAAATCAATGTTGATTGGAGAGTGCGACTCCAAAAAATGCAAAGATTCTTAATATCTTGCATTTCCCTAACTGATGCATTTTGGAAACGAACTAAAATTCAAAAGTATAACCGGCTGAAATAGGTTTTATAGATTATGACTCCAGCCGATATATACATTAAAAAGGCGTTAGTTAATTTTATGAACAACCAAAAAAGTATTTAATGATTTTAATATTACATACTGATTTTTTTTAATATTTACTAACAAAATATATCAAAAGAAAAGTATCTTCAAATGACTTATTTCATTTTCAGAAAAACATCTGCTGAAATTGATATTTAAAACAGATGAACTCTCTTTGGATTAAAAAGACATCGGAGTTATTTGTTGCACCAACGCAATATAACTGCATTTTTCGAGTAAAAGTTTTAAAAAAATTCTTAATTTGGAAGATAAAAGAACATTTTCTTTCAATCTCATAGTCAATTCGATACTAAAAATGTTTCATTGCGAGTTTATAGCAAATTTTTATTTTATGAAAATCATTATTACTCTTAGTATTTATTCAAAATTGCAGCATCATAAATATATAATATGGACAAAACAAGTATAGCATACAATAAATATATAATACGGTCATTATCGCACATAAATCAGCAACATTTACAATGTCAAATATTAATTGTCTAATATAAAACATCTTTTTCAGTCCACAATACTGGGTTGCACACTGCCGCATTCAACTAAAAAATTCAAAAGGAAGAATTATTTTACGAGACTGCTAGTGTGCCAAGTCCACTCCACAAGCATGGAAAAGTGCGATTAACATTTTGTCATTAATGGCAGAAAGTTCAAAGAACAGATTGATAAACACCACTTTCATACGAAGCACAAATAAAAATAAATTTTCGATGCAGCCCTTTTGTTTTGATAATGCTATCTTAAACGTTCAGAATCCACTCATTTCTGAAGTGTCAGGGGTCGATACATTACATTGTATTGGACCAATGAATAGCAGACGGTTATGGCATTAACAGTTTGTTAACACCAAATTGCCCGCCTTTCTTTCAAGAATAGTTTTTTTCTTTTCTCGTTTTTCTCTTAAATGATTGACTCGCAGATTAATTTCATTAACTAGTTGAGAAGTTTCAACTTGTACTTTTAAGACTGATCATCTGCTGCTGAAAGACAGTCAATAAGCAAATTCTATCTACATGCAGGTAGAAATAGGTTATGGATGAAGCTGATATGAGAGGACTTTGGAGGTCACCAATGAATTAAGAGAAGGTTCAATTCTGAAGACAATCTTGACTCTTGAAACTTATCTGCAATAGATTTTATTCATGCAGCAATCAGCTTTTACCCCCTCTTCCATTGAAGACTTTTTTTAATTTTTACATTCATATAAAGAGCATTTTTTTTTAATATTCTGCTGTAAGAGGGGTTTTTTTTAGTTGCTGACAAAGATTTTTGCGTTTCTTCTCGCAAGAAGGTTTTTTTTCCAGTTTCTTTTTTCAAGGGTTCATTTTTAGTTTCTCCTTGCAAGATTTTTTTGTTTGTTTCTTCTTGCAGGATTTTTTGTTTTCTTTTTTACTTTCAATAGTTTTTGGAGGCAAAAGTTTTACTTTCAACTGTTCATCAGACGCAAGAGTTTTACTTTCAATAGTTCATCGGAGGCAAAAGTTTTTTTTTTTCCCCTTCTAACAGTTCATTGAAGCGAAAGTGTCACAAAAAGCATGATTTTCTTTCGTTTTCTGTCGAGAGTTCTTGATATCACTTATGGAACTATAAATGAATCGAAATGGGGCTGCAAACATCACTTGATCGCGATATATTCGGTATACAGTTTATACTGGTTGGACAGTCCATTATAAAACCTTCATCATTCATATATCTGATATTATAAAGATGAAAATCACTAACCTCCTGACATAACGTATTATAAGTTGAGAAGAAGGCAGAATAGTAGAGAAAGTACCTCCATAAGAGCTGAATAACCACTTGTAGAAGAGATGGAAATTTAGAACATTATGCTCATACGCATCACTCACTTCCATGCTTGTATCAGTACACAATACTAGCAGCGTAAGTTCAATTCATTTCACAAATAGCCGGTAAACACGACAAATTTATTTCCATTATTGAAGGTGAAGAACTGGGAAAGCACACTGATGTAGTCAAAGCAGGGCTCTGCAGTAATGAGTGTTTTTTCCCAATAATGGTTGTACTACTTCCAAGAAATGGCAGGTTTACGTTCATACATAAATAGAAGAACAAAAACTAATATTTACATTTAATTGACACAGTTGAAATATATAGAAACAATTTTGATGCTGCAATTTTTAAAGAAATACTATCTTTATTTCAAATGTATGAACTATAAAATTTGGATACCCGAGTTATTAAAAATGTTGTTTTCCTTTAAAAATTTATTTATCCTCAAACAGCTTTTGATAAGTAAATAGCATTAATTCTTTTTTTTTTTTGGTGGGGGGAGTCATTTTTCTTAATTTCATTTCTTTTGTATCTTATTCGCATAACTATTATATGAAGGATAATCTGAATGCCCTAAAAGAAAATGTTTAAACATTTTGTTTCCATTTAAAGATTACTTTTAATCATTACCTCTGTTCACATTGAACATATTTTTGTTCAGAAAAGCTGATAAAAACTTTAATACAATGTTAACAAATATAATAGCTCTTTAAAAAAAATTTAATGGGAGAAAATTTTAAATTAAGCCGTATTTAAAGCCTTTCTGTGAAGTAATTATCATATAAAGAAACAGTACATAACAGTATTATAACAATTTAAGGTAATTTTTGCTTTTACAAATTTTATTTTACAGATTTGTTCTTTAATACAATTTTTATTTCAAGACAATGTTTCTGATACGTCACAAGAAATGCTTCATGCATTGGTGCAAAAGAACTAAAACGTAAATTTAATTGCCTTTACAAGTAATATTTTTGGAGCCTCATCCTTAAGAGAAAATTATATATAATATGAAATTTTTATAACCAGTTATACAATTAATACATATAACATTCTCTAAACTTAACGAACATAAGGCATTAAAGGAACCATAAAAGTAAAGCTTCGCAAATAACATACAGATATAATTTATATCATTCATCGTTATCAACTCTTCGAAAATATTTTTTTTCACTTTTATATTTACCATAAGTTTGCATTTTTAGAAGCAAGATCATAAATAATTGTGAAATATACATCAGCAATATACTTTTAAGTGGTGCAATATACATTTAAGTGGTAAATTATTTTAAATAAAAAATATTAGATACAAAAAAACATTTGATGAATAAAATTAAAAATTTGGATAAGAAATTCCTTTAGCATTTTTATATCTAATTCATTTTAAATATTAATATCTTTTTTAGGTTTATAAATGAAAACGTTCGTAGTTATAACTACTTCATGAGCAAACTGGCATACATTTCGCTAGACAAATGTTTTAATTTCAATTACTAATTTCTGAAAATCCATAATATTATTTATAATTATCATTTACTGAGTTATAATTAATAATAATAGAATAATAAATAGCAATCCATTTTTCAATGTGCTGTAAGTAGGTTTTAACAAATTTCATAAAATCATAAAATATACCTGCTTGTATTTTTAAAATGAAAATGCTTCAGACAAACTTTTTCTTTCTTTATTAATTTATATTTCAAGCTTGAGCTAGTTTATTACTATCGTCCGTAAAATTAAAACTGTCAAAGAAAAAAAAATTTCAGGATTATAATATTTATTTGCAATAAACTAGAAACCAATGTTTTAAACTAAAAACAAAATCTCACCTAAGCTTAATAATCATATTTGTCTTATTATTATTTCCACAATTTTATATTTCTATATTTACGTATGTCTCCTGTAATTGAAACTTTTGTATTTATTCTTACAGTAACTACTGAAAACTTCTGTTTACCATTAGCATTAAGTATACCATATTTAATGTTCTACATATTTTCATTATATCCATCTCAACAAAAACATTGTCAAATTCAAAATAAGGCGGACAAAATGATATAAGCACGTAGAATTTAAATTCTATTACATGATTTGAAGACACTCCATAATAATAAAATAAATTTCGTTTATCATTAAGTAGTTAAGTTCACTGCAAAAATGATGAAAAACATAAGAATTCTAAATTATATAAATTGTCGCAAATTAGGCCACATTTTATAATGATCACAAATATTAAAATACAAAAATATATAGAAGTATAATAAGTTGCTCAAGATTATTATTAGTTAATTTGATAGTAGTAAAGTTTTGCAAAATTTCAACATATTCTGAAATTACATACGAATACACAATGAGATATTTTCGGAGAAATAAAATGTAAATGATTCTTATAATTCACATCAGCTAATTACTTCGGCCTATAGAATGTCGGGAAGATGAAATCACTAACAATGGAATCCTTTAAGTATATTATTTACACACATTTCGTGCCATTTTCCATTTTGAGATTTTTCCAAAAATTAAATATGCAAAATCATTGAGTCCCATCCAGATTTTCGGACTTCACAATTTTATAAATTAACAAATGATGGAAAAACGTATTACGTTATGAAATGATTTCTATATCGAGATTAATTTTAGCACTAAAATTGAAAGGAAAAAATTCCCATGCTTGAGTAAACCAGAAAAGGAATTTAAACGGACAAGAATCGATAAAATTGCAATGAAATAATACGTCTTTCTAATTGTATAAATCCTGTCATCTAGCTTCCGTTTTTAAAAAAATATTATGCGAGAAGAATGCAGGATTATCTTTAAAGAAATTTGATGAATGGTTGACATATACATGAGCAGAATCATTAATGTATTGAAGAAAATATGACGAAACTCACAATAGAACCGTTTGTTTTCATTAAAAATGAGAAATGTCATCTAAAAGTTATAGTATTTTCATGATTCACACAACAACTTTAGATATTTTTAAGATTTCGCTATTAATGCGATTTGCAAGCGAGGCAAATAGAAAAAAAAATGGTTTAGAATTAGATGAGAACTAATTTTGTTCGATCCAATGCTGGAATTTTTTTAAGGAAGTTTACATAAAAAATTTGAATGAGAAACTAAAATAAGCATTTCTTTAAAAATATAGAAATATACTTTTCTACTAAGATAAAAACGGAGGAGATTAATAATTTTTACATATTTAGATTCATTGGCAGACGTAAGATTTCTTTGCTTAGAAAAGACTTTGACTTAAGTAAATGCTCCTTTTTCTGAATTGTTTCAAAGAAAAAATGTATCATAAGGTAAATAATTTCGACCGGTCGATGGGTAGCTAGGAAACTACTTTCCTACAATTTAAAATATATCTTAGGATTGAAAAAGAACCTATATTTTATCCTGTATTCATGACTTTCAGTTACTGATTGCTATCCTACTTTTAGCTAGGATTGTTTATTTTCAGCTAACGAAGAAAAATAAAACTTTCTCGTAGGTCATTTTGAGTAAATATACTATAATTAATAGCGCTTCAAATAATTTAAACGTGTTTATTTCTTTTTAAAGATGCTCTTGAATTCGGGGGGCGGGGGGGGGAAGAGAGCTACAATTCATTGATGAACTATATGCATTTTTTTTTAATTGTTAGATGGAATGAAATTGCTGCTCTTCTCATATTAGTTTTTAACATTAGTCTCTCATTTTGGGAACTCAAGGGCTATTTCGCAGCGAATTTCGTGATTCCCAACAGGGGCCAGACATCGACGACGACACCTGAGCCAATATATCTCCCACAAACACACCCATTTGAAGATAGTTGCATGTTAAACTGACGTCGAAGGTTACCATATCTACATGCATCAGATACCAGATTTCGGACCTAGAACTTGTAAAATTCGATAACTTACCAGTCCATTTCTATAAAAGTTCTATACTTATTTTCTATTTCACTGCGCCATTCTTAACATTTTGAAATCTGATATCTTTTTGCGCCGGTTTATATATAAAATTGATGTCGGAGCAAAAAGTTTTTACTTCTCCCCTAAGGTTCTTCTAAGCAAATTTTGAAAAAGATTCTTTGATTAAAAGAAAACAACTTTTCATAGAATTTTTGTTTTTAAAGAATACGAAATTTTGGTTTGAAATGGATCGAGTCTTCACTGATGGAGTTGGGACCTAAATTATTCATGATTTGATCTTAATTTACATAATTACATTGAAAAACCGCCAATTTTACTTGAGTTTTGTTGTATAATCAACTATTTACATTTCCACTCGGTCAAAAGATGTTTCTATCACTACATTTGTTAATGTGGTATGTCGCACTTATCGCGCAACATAGTCACTGCCATGAAAATTATCTCTTCAAACTTTCTACTGATAACGCCGCTATAAAATAAGATTTTCCAATATCATATAGGAAAACTCTAGACATTGGGGAAAATAAGGAAAAAAAACTGAGTTGAATCAAAAAATGGAATTCCCTCAGTTATTCTGGGACAATTAGAATATGGCGTATGGGAATAAAGACGGAAATAAGTTTTTCCAAATTGTTACTTACAAACATTCAACTGGATTAAAAAATCCTGCAGTAAATTATGTTTTTTTTACTAAATAACAATACTCCGAATGAATGAAAGTAAGGAATGCAAGTGAAATAATTTTTAAAGAATAATATTTTTAAATTAGAGATAAGCGGCTTAGTTTCAATTTCATTCATGAGAATTGAAGATTAAAAGCGATAAACGTGAGAAGTGCCAGAAGCGAAAATGTCATGAAATTGCTCAAGTTTTCTTTTACACTTATCTAGACACAGAGTTTATGATTTTCATTCAAGCTCATCGCGGAGCTCCTTTTAGTTCCTGAATAAATAAATTAATTTTCAATGCGCTAATTCAGCCAGTTCAGCCCGCAACCTGTTTAAACTTATAGTTTTGAATTCAGAGAACTAGCTGAATTTTTTTCACTTTTATCACGCAAGGCATCGCTCTTATGATACTTTTTACTTTCACTTATATGCAATTAAATCATAGATCTGAGTGATAAATCTGTTATATCCATATCAGCCAATATGCAAGGCATTGCTTTAAAACTGCAACAAACGGACAACATGTTTCAAAGGCTTTCGATAAAAAATCTACACTTATGACCGTGCTTTAATTAACCATTTAAAATAAAATATTTAAGCTGAAGATTCATGGATTTTAATATTTGGCTTAACCAATTCCTGATATTTTTTTGCAGTTAAAATTTAGTTGTGCCTAATAACTGATATTCGAAACTTTTCCATTATTTTGCACATAATTTCGTAACTCATTTATTGAATTCCATCAGTTTTTTTAAAAGGAAAATAGATTCCAATTTTCGGATAATTAAACATGAATTTATAACACTTAAAAAAAGACATCGGATTAATGCTTCCAAATTTAAAGACATAATACGGATTTTAAATTTGTCTAAAAATGAGAGTGGGTAGTAAGAGCAGAGGTGGTCACAATGAAAATAGCGTCGAGATTTAAAAACTGCAAGTAACAAGCATTTTTAAAACATCAGCTTTACCTATTTTTTGGAGAATAACACCTGGAAATAATAACATGCTCTGGCAGCACGCGCAATTAATTTATTTCGAGAAAAATAAAATTATTCTTGAGAATAAATTCAGAAATTCTTCTATATATGGATGTTACAAATTAGATTGATAAGAAACGAATCCTGTATAGGAAATTCTTTTGTAAATTTAGCGCTATATCATAATAAAAGCATTTTTGAAAGATTTAACAAATTTAGACCTAGAACAGAAATATATTAACATCTAAAACAAGATTATTCTTTAATTCTTATGAAAGAATTACACTTTCTGACAATCGGTTCCAGATCGTGGCCTCAACCTCATGGCACTACAAAGTCATCGCTACAAGAACATTTTCTGTCAAATAAATGAACAGAACACTACTTTAGAACTCATGTTGTTCACCGAAAAAGAACAGAAACAAACGCAAGAAATAGATTAAATCAAAAAGAATTTTTTAAAAAACGAAAGTGATTAAAGATCTGTGTTTAGCTTTGCAACGACATAATTTCAAAAAAATTGTGCATCGAATTCACGCAATGTTCGATCTTTAAAGAAATAAAACATTGACAATGCCTTACAATCGAATACCAAAAAGAAATATCTTCCATGAAGGTGAAAATGTCAAATCCAAAATGATTCACATTTCACATTCCAGTTTAAAGCCTCTACTGAAGAGAATTGAAGATCTCTTATATTAAATTTTTCAAGAAGGATTAAAAAAAAAAATACGAAGCGATTTTTATTTTTGTATATTTTTATTTAATATCGAAACAATTCAAAGAGGCTGAAAAAAAAACTGAATTTATTCTTCGGAATTTATCAAAATATTTTCATTTATTCTCCTTGCCTTTTATCCGAACAGATTTTAATTTAAATCCAGCGTAGAATGATTTTAGAGGGGGGAAATGAAACTAACTTATTAAAGCTTATCAACTATCTTGAAAAAATTAAACATCAAAATTTTAATTAATCAAAATAGAACCAAAGTTTTAAAATATATAAATAAAATTTATACATTTCATTTACTACATAACAAATTATTTCACATATCCATCCAACGAACATGTCAAAATCTCTACACTCGAAAAATATAGTACAGAAAAACAGGAGCAGGCTATAAAAATATCAATTCAAAAGTCCAATGTAGATAAAGATTTTGTTTTAATCTCAAACTTCAGATCAAAGGGAGTCCCGGATAAACTTTTTTCTCCATCAAAGAATTTAAAAAATCCGAAAGAATCAAAAATAAGAATTCAAATGGTGTTTAAAATCTTGTCATATTAATTTTTTCTAACCATTCCGTCATGATTTGCAGGAATTTGATACGAGTTTCTATAATATAACTTCGATTAAACAGCTTCTACGTATAAAAAAAAGAAACGCCCACTATTTTAAACTAGGAGTTTAGACCAATTTTTTAAAAACAATTGTAGATTGTCTGTAAAGACTCAGTTTAATGACATCAACTAAAGTATGTCCTGAAGTTTGAAAAATAATATTTAGCTGCAAATAACATTCATTCTAAATATAAATATCGTACTTGTTACAATTTTACTATACAGCAGAAGATTTATAATGTTAATTGTATTTCACTTTTGGGGCAGAATTTTTAAAAAAAAATGCCAAATTGGAATACATTCGAAGTTAATATGTATATTCCTAACTTATAAGAATTGTCAACTGGCATATATCTGATCATTCGCCAGATTTAGAAGTTGGCGTGTAGTCACTTCCAAAATGCATTTTTCGAAATAATGCAAAGAATACAAAATTAATCTTTATATTTTAATATTTTACAGCATTAATTAAATCCTACATATATCTAGAAAAGAATTTTAAATGATTTTTAATGCTTTTTCAATAATTTTTATGAAACAATTTTTAAAAATAGAAAACTGTCATGTTTTTTAGAAATTTTTCTTTACAGTGCCATTTTAAATTTGGTGTTCGTTATATAATTTATAAAGATTTTCTCAAAAATCTATGTTTTAAATTAAATTGGATAATAATGATTCATTTTCCTGGTATAAGACCTCATTTAACACATTTCATTTGAACCGAGTACTTTCATAATCATACCATTAAAATCTCTACCAGACACTTATATTAAGATTAGAGGGACGCATAAATATTTTTATTATATCCTCAAATAAGCATTATCAATGGGAGTTAAATATTTTAATATTTAATTTATGCAATTTTGATTCATTTAATGACTGATGATCGTCTTCCAGATACAAAAATTTTTTCAACCGTTATTTACACCTTTCTGATATTTAACGTTGGTCATTTCTGTGTAATATTTTATTAAATTATATTAGTTATTTTAATTCTGAGCTGTTTCCAGAATCATTTTTTCAAACAAATTATTTCAAAATATTTTAGAAAGATAAGTCTTTAATTTCAATAAAACACGACATTCAAAAAATTAATATAAAAGGAAGCCTAATCAAAATTTAAAATAATTTTGATTATTAAACATTTAATACTACTAATATAAAGGCTAACTACTATCATATTTTGATATATAAAGATACTATTAACATATTGCGAAGAATTTTTAAGATAGTACTAATATGTTACAAGTTGGTACTGAAAGCATTTACATTTTAAAATTAAACAGTTACGCTAATAAGCAAGATAATTCATACCTAGATTTCATATCTTTAGTATTAATTATATCTTTCTTATTTTATACTATTTGAAAATGCATGCAAATAAGCACGTAATTTTAAAAAAAACTTATTCGTCTGACATTCTAACTATTAAGAATAATACGATGTATAGTTTCATTAATGTCTTATTTAGAAGTAAAACTGAATAGCATTATAAATCGAATAGTCATTAATTTATTCTTTTTACTAGTGTTCTGCTAAACAAAATAAGTTCCAACTTTTCCAGTGGATTCTTCAGTGTCTTTAGAAGAAAAGTTGTATAATTTCTCATTCTTCTTTATTATCGTTTGCATCAGTACTAGACAATTTGACCTACAATTCCATAATTAAAGATTTCTCCTTTAATAGACGAGAAGAAAGATTAAGGCAGAAAATTTTTAGAACTTAAAACGTATCAATGAAGATTTCCATTGTAAATACGAAAGACATTGTTACAATGGCAACAAATAAATCGGAATTGTTAAGAAACGATGTATAAATGGCAAACGGGAGGAAAAAAAACGATACTTTATATTATATAATATTTTTCTCTTCGAACATGAAGATTATAAGGATTTATTCGAAACTGATTTAAAGTGAATATTTAAAAAACTTATAAAATAGTTAGCATCCATTTTTCGTATACTATTGATTACTTTCAAAAATCACGATTTGGCTCAGTTATGGTATTTCAGATAACATGAAAAACATTATTCAAGTATAAAGTTCTCACGAAATAACTTTGTGTGTACATATTATATCAAGCGCATATACTTGAATGAAATGAATCTCCGAAAATTTCAATGATTTACTCCAAATCGAATAATTTGATTCAACTTCTCTTCAGACTACCCAATAAAAATAAATACTATAACCATACTATCATCAATCCAAATAAATGCTTATAAGACTTATTATAAATTATTTCAACCTCTCCGGGCTGTTCAGTGCTATAATTTGTTGTTGATACACATTACAACAACTTTCTATTATTGAAATTACGATAGTGTCAAGCCCAACAAGCTAACATCAGTTTCTTTTAACGGCCATTGGTTTTCATTCGATCTTAACTAGTCATCGTTATCGCTATCCAAGTATTGTGACGATGAAGATGCAAATATTTAAATTCAATTATTACAAATTTTACAAAATGCTAAACTAATGTAAGTTCCGATACAGACTAAGAAATCACTGTAACATTCTTATTTATCCCTAATTATAAACAATTTTTAGAAACTTGGTGTAAATTAGATGTGAATTTTCAAGCTTTTTTTTTCTTAGTTCCACTTGGCTTCATAACTTTCGTTGATATGTGATAAAGTTGAAAATTTAAAAATGGTATTCAAGCACTAAAAGTACACACAGTCTTGGAAAAACGTGTATTTTAACACTCTGTTTCCATGACTGAAATTTATATATTTTTATGATTAAGCGTTTAATCCAGAGATAGAAGCTTTAGTGAGCACTTCATTCTTACGCAAGCGTGATGCGATTTGATTTGCTTACCGCTTACATACCTCTTCTGGGACATTGTGTTTTAACTACACAAAAGCTCCATTAAATGCTTAACATTCGAATAATAATAAGATTCAAATACTTAAAAGATGAAAGATATACTTGCATCAATAATATTACTAGTTGCCGTTTTAAAATTCAAAAATTCGTTCTTTCATAATATGAATTTTGAAGTTAAATTATTTCACGATATTTATTATCGCCACAATTACCCTGTATGTTGTACACTATTTTAACATGGTACAATTTATTATTTAAAATTTATAAGGAATATATGAAGCACAGTTTCCTGCAATAAATCATGTAAATTTTATAAAGCTCTGGCAGTTTTGTACCATTTCGAATTAGGGGGTGAATTTTCAACCAGACTATTGATTACAGCTGCTCGGCTTCAGGTGGAGGGCAGAATGCAGGCAGATCGATTAAAAATATTATTTCCCTAATTGCAAATAAATTTTTTTAATTACAAATTCTGTGAATTATAAAATACTATGGCTATAACGTTTGTTGACGCTGAATTACTAAAATCACAAAATATATTTGATAATTATATATATATATATATATATATATATATATATATATATATATATAATAAATGGAATATTAATTAATAATTTATTATGACATATCCAATTTCACAGATCTTGTAAAAAAATTTTTTTAATTATATTTGTTTGAAGCTTATTATTTCCTCATAATAAAATTTTATTCTTTTGATCTGATAACTTTAACCCTCTTGATGGCGATTTTTAAAAATCACTATTTAAACGCTGTGTTTGCAAACAAATTCAATATTTTTAAAGAAGTGAACTTTTTCTATATGCTATCCGATAATATAATACGATTCAAATATGTAAAAGTGAAAAAAATAAGCATATAAAGTCAAGAAACTCGCAGAATGCAATAGAATACAGATCGAATTACAATCTGTGAATATCAAGCATAAGCATCTGAATTTTGAGGGTTAACATTTGAGTAATAAGTTTTGAAAGAAAATAACGGGAACTATTTTCTTATTCAACAAAATAGCTGTCTTTAAAATTATAAATTCTGAAGTTTTTCAAAACTATGTATATGTAAAAGAACTATCTGTTTTTGAACTGAACATGAGAAATAAATGAAGCCGAGCTGTTTGGATGGCAAAAAATTAAAAACCTACGTATTATCGTGAAGCTATTTAAAAAATTAACACTTGCAAGTCAAAAATTCTGCTAGATGCGTAAATAATTGGGAAAATTTTTAATGAGGGGGTTATAATTACTCGGAACAGCAAAATGCTTGCATCCACCCACCAATTTTGAATAACTGGGGCGAATAGATATTTATCGACTACGAAGCACATTCTATTTTTAATCGGTAGTTAAATCCACTCTCATTATTATTAAATTCTGTTTAAGTTAACCCAAAGGCGGCGTTAGAAAGGGGACATTTATTTCCTGTCGGCAACCACTTGCTCCCCCCCCCCCCAGTTGGTGAAAAATCGAGAGTTCCGTCAGCAGAAGTTTTCATTTCAGAACGGTTATAGTGAGTTGAGTATTGTAGTTCTTGCTTATCCCGCTCAGATTGAACAACCATTCAAATCAAGTCCAAGAGATCGGGGAAAGAGGGGTGCGGTAGTTTCTGAGAGTAAGGACCTCTGAGCACCTGACTTCTAGATCATAATAAGATGCGCAAGCGAGTGTGTGTGTGTCAACTCCTTTTTACGGGGGCGGGGGAGGGGCTCTTTCACACACTTCACATATAGAACACAGAATAACTATCCTGAACCAGGACTCGAACACAGGAAGCCCAGATCACGGGGAAGACGAGCTACCTCTAGGTCAGGACACCGGTGAGCTGAGAATTAACTATTATAACATTTTAAAAGCCATCTTAAAGTTAATATACTATATACATTCGAAATATCCAAATAAGGTTTAAGAGGCTTGACTACATTTGGCGAATTGATAAGGTGACAAATCAATAAGATGTCGCATTTTATCGTTAATTTTGATTGGACGTTTGATATTACCTATAATTTTTGGTTTGGTGTTCTTTGAAAAAAAAAACCCGTCAAATCTGCAGATTTTCCACAGGAAAGATCAGCATCTGAATATTAAAAAAGCGAAATATTTAATTTTCTTTAATTAAATTGAACTATGGGTTATTTTCAGGCCAAATACGAGAAATTGTGCTCGCCTACTTGTCAGATTTTTCTTGCTTTCTCCCCGTCGACAAACTTCTGCCGCCGCCGCCTCTGATTTAACACCCTTCCCCATCTTGTATGTTTCACCATTCTTGGATAAGACTGTAGGTAGGAAAATCTATACCGTTCAATGAATTCTGCAAATGTATGCAATGAATAACAAACAGAAATGCAAGAACAGAAGCTGTGGTCTGCCGAACACTGCGGGATTTGTTCCCAGTCACAAGGAATGTCGTGGTGCGTGAATCCCCCGAAACGCTCGAAGAACGATAGTGATGGGGCGGAGCCAAAAGTCGAATCGAGACGCTGATCAGAGGGATAGAAAACCCTCAACATTGAACATACACAGTTAAGTAATTGCATTAAAACATTCACGAGTGCATAAATATATATTTATAAATACGATTTCATTATAAAAACATACAAATCTATAATTACAAAATTCAAAACCTTTGCATTTTGAAGGCAATTTCGTTTAGTCTAATATCTTACAAACGATGCAGTTAACGTCACATTTAAGTTAAATTTTAAATCAATTATTTTTGCCAAATGCATTCCATATGAAATACAGATTCATAGTCAATAATTATAATGATTTTTCGTTCATTTTCTTTTAAATTTTTAAAATTAAAAAATATATCTTAGTTAAAAAATACTAGAATTTAAACAAGTTTTTTTTAAAAAAGCAATATTAAAAATAAAATTTTCTAAAAATTAGGAATTTTTAAAAATTACAATTTAAAAACAGGTTTTCGAATTTTATCGCAACTATTCATTCTATTTTAATTTAGAAAATAGGGTCGATACTCTAGTAGATATAAATAATGTTATAATATAGATACTGCACATTAAATTCTAAGTTTCTATAGTTTCATTGATTATTTTGAGCGATTCAACACGAACCTTAAATTTGTTTTTCAAAATTGTCAATGAGCCTGAGCCATAACCATTGGGGAAACAAGCAGCGCATCTTCAATTCTATGAATTTGGAGCAAAAAGGATGAAAACCAAGTTTGGTGACGTTTAAACAGTTATTTTGCTTCCAGAATTCCGTGGGGGTAACCGGCGCAACTCGAAAATTAAATATTTTTAAGTTTGAATATAACAAGTCAGAAAATAATTATATGACAGTGCTAAAATGAAATAGAAATATAAATCCCACACCTATATATTGTACCTATATAAAGCATTAAATATTTTAAAACTTCTGAAACACTCGTATTAGATCAAGAAATCTGCAGATTCAAGATTCTCATGCGTTCATTCAGAATTGATTAAAATATTGTATAACGTTTTAGAATGCATCGATGACACGAATTTGCAAAATACTCACACTAGATATCTACAACATAACTTATAAGCAACTTGCAAATATTATATATACATACATACATACATTTAGAATTTTTTTTAAATGTTAAAATAGAGTGTTCAGACGATATTTTTAATTTTAAGTTTCTAACAAAATACCAATAATTCAAGGGTAGTAGCGAATTAAAATATATTTTATATTGTAATTTTCTGCTTTCTGGTTATCCTGATAGTTCGATTAAATTCAATAAATTTTAGAGACACCAACGCAATTATAACAAATGCGCATTATGCGTAAAAAAATTCAAAAGCTTTGAATGTTTATTTAATCCTATACAAGATAAATTCACCATTTTTCTATATGCTTTCTGTAATGCAATACATTTGTAGCGTTAGTTCATATTAGAACAGCCCGAGAGACGCACTTTCTCTAAGCAGATTTAACAAAAAATTTGAAAAAAAATCTGCAAATTTGGTATAAAGACCGTACATTAAATTTTAACAGCCTAGCTCAAACCAATTTGAAGTTCTTTATCACACACAGACGGACATTTTCCAAAAATGCTTTTTCGAATTCGAGGTCTAAAACGTGGGGATTCGTCGAAATATGGAATTTTTTCGGCCATTACTATACTTTCTCTAAACTACATATACGAGGAAGTAAAAAAATGTAAAGGCTGTTCTAAAAAGATTAGAAAATTTGATATTTTTTCATTTCGTATGTTAAAAAATGATTTTTTTATCTATATTTAGAAATTTCAAGATTTCAAATCTTAAAAACGAATATTTTTTAAATGCTTTAAATAATTTTCCATGTAGAATTTTTTTTAAAAATTTTTTTTTATTTTTAAGAGAACCGATGTAAATTCTGTCGTTTACGCTTTGCAGTTTTTAATGCTAAAATGTGTTACTCTGATACAACATTCAAGATCCGCAACCTGTTATAAGATGGAGTTAAAATTATTCTTCGAAAACGAACGAACATTAATGTTTGCTAAATATTTTATAATGAGCCATCACGCATTGGGCCTTCAAAATGCAAAAGTGTTTAAAAGTACATTGTAAAGTTTGCAAAAACTAGGATATTTACTTAAAGATCAGAAAAAATATTAATCATGAAAGGTTACTTTTCATACAATTAATCTTTAATAATTATGATATATAATGAATTCAACTTGATTATTAATTTGTTAATTGAAAAATCACAATTCCTGAATAAAGAAAGCTAGAAAGAAATACTTTAAGATGCTAAAAACATTCATTCACTCCCAAAACTTTTCTTCATTATTAAAGAATATACGAGCACAATTGAGAGGAAGAGAGCAAATTTGCACTTATTCTTAAAACATTTCAAAGCTGTTTACAATAATTATGAGAAATGGCTTTTGATATGCGCTATTATTCAATGATATGCTAAGAAAAAACGCTACAGATAAGAAAAAAAATTACAAATGCAAATCTTCCAAGGAAGTTTATGAAAATAGAAACATAAAAAACACATTTACCATAAAGGTGACTGCTTTCCCAATCACCTTTGTTTATAACTTTACGAATGTTACTTGTAATAGGTTCCAGTCTGTCATAATTAGCTTGAATAATTCAATCGTACTAAATAAACAAATATTTCTTTTTAAGTTACAATGAAGTCTGAAATCAAGAAAATAAAGTGAAAAGATTTAGTCCATTTGATTATTTGATATATTTAATATTTGGAGTTCTCAGGACGATTATTAAAATTGAAAAATCATCTAATAGGCTTCACACATTTATGATAAATATTACTGATTATTAAGAATCGGTGATCGCTTAAAGTTTTCTATTATTACGAATCAGTAGAAAGAATAAAAAAAAATGATTAAAATGCACAATTCACTAATGCATTTGCTTTAATTATTTAAATAAAAACTTAAACATGAATATTCAATGATGCTTTTAAAATCAAATTATTTATTGTTACGCACTGCTGCACAATTTCCAAAATTGGACATAAACTACTAAAATAGCAATTTGAACAATTTTGAGGAAACAAAAGAAATTCTAAAGGGTAATGCATCGCATTCTGCTTTTTATTTTTCCTAACTTGAATTTGAACGACAATTTACTTATAAGAAATATGACAAAAAACTATAATAAATTAAAATTATTTTATTATAATTTTTAAAGTACAAAATTGATTTATTATTTTAAAGGTAGAAAATTGTACAGCAGATACATTCATGAATCTTGGTACATTCATAAATTTTAAGTGTTAGTTAAGCTCATTATAATTATTAAATATTTAATCTGAACCGCGGTCAAATGATCCTTTATCACCACATTCTATATGTTATCAATGGCAGGCTGTACATTGAGTCTATGACCATTGTTTCCATATTTAATAGTAAATAATGAGATTTAGTTTTGGTTTTATTGATATCTACATCAAAATCTATAAAGGTTTTTTAATATCTACATAGTTTGATTTTATTAATACCTTTTAAAGGAAATATATAAATATTTTGAGATGGACCTCGTAAGTTCAAATTATGGTCGAATGAATAGAATGTCTGCTGAGCCTGCACTCCCCCTCCAAAATTCTGTGCCACTTTACAGATATGGCATTTGATTACGATTATCTCAATATAGACCAGACTTGTTTACACAATTCTTCGGTGGCATGGTATTTCAAACCTGGTCGAGAAGGCACAATGAATATTCTGAGAAATCGAAACATTAGACTCACTGACAGGAAACAAATAGTATTTGATTGATTTTAGGGAAAAGATACCAATATTTCATTTTACAACCTAATTCGCAAATAATAACTAAATCAATCTAACAAATGTATAAAATCGCCACTAAAGTCTTTCAAATAAGAAAAACCAAAATAATACTCACATGTAGTCCACTAGATGCAAACCTAGAATCGAAGAAATTCCTCTTATACTCCTTCTTCCGATCCCTTTAGCACAAGATATTGTTCGATATTCCCACGACTTTCGATGTTTTGAATGCCAGCCAATGACGGAAAGATATTGTAAACAATGTTGTTTAGAATTTTGTGTTAATAGGATCTGAAAAATTACAATGTAGCTTTAATTAAATGCAACTACAAGAGTGTAATTCTACTGAATAGTTTTTAATAAAACACACATACAAATAAATTAGCAAGCGTTTCTATTTGTGAACTAAAAATAAAACATTTTTAATGAAATATATGGACATCAAAATGAAATCACAAATGCTTGAAACTAAAATACTATAAAGAAATTGCAATGAATATTTTAATTTCAAAATATATATTATGTCATTAAAATTTTGATTGCCTTGTAGCATTTCTAACCGGTCACCACTTTTGTTAATTTTGTTTGGACATCCAGGTTTTGGCAGAAATATTCTAAATTTTTAATACACTCATAATAGCGTGCTTCCAGAAAAATTTAGAATAAAAAAAAAGCTTTATTCAGTCTAATGATTTTATCTATCATCATTAATAAAATTATGGAATGCCAGCCATTTATCCAAAATTCAATTCAACTTAATTGATTAATCAATAATCTAATTAAAAATGTTATAGGGTATATTTTCTGAAAGAAACTTAGAAATTTTAACACATCAATACCGAAATGAAAATTCAGTTACAAATTTTAATGCAAAAAAAAGTTAAGTTAGAAGAACTTGCGTTTAGTCGATAATTATGGATATTTTTGTTGACGGTCAATACGAAATTATATACGGTGAGAAAGATTACATCATTTTATGCATCAAGTACAAAGTTCAAATTGCTGGAGACTAGGAAAGTATTCGAGTCGGCAAGATTTGTTACGGCGGCCATACTAATTATTATTTCAATGCGAAACTAGACATTGGATATAAAATCGAAGCAAGTAGCAGCTGCTTTTATCCAAACTACAGACACCTAACTTTTCTAAATATTATTCCGAGGTCAGAGCAGATGTTCCCCATACAACTCGCTCGTTATTTTAATCCGTCAATAATTATTTACTCATTGATATACGCTGCGTCTTTCAAGAGAAAGAGAATTTCTGACCTAACTTTTAACTTGATAAAGAGAAAGCATTATGCACTTTAATATTATACACACATATTTTAAAAAAGTAAAATAATTTGAATGGAAATGGAAGGAAAACCAATCGGAGGTCTTCCTAAAGTTTCAAAGCATACTCCAATAAAGATTATTACAGAGAATACCTTTCGTAGAACTGACATACAATAATTACGAAATATTAAGCTTTGGTTCGAATTTAGCTTTTTTAATGAATATTGTGCTAACTTTGGAGAGTTATTTGGGATTAATCTCTGGCATGTTCTTAATAGTATCTCAAAATCGAATTCGTTTTAGACGCGTTTTTCCCCCAACAACCGATTGAAATAAAAAAAATTTCACATAAAACTGCAATCGCAGTCACTAAATCCCGCACCGAACTTGATAAATTTAAATCATTTCGACTTTAATGGCGTTTACATGTTTCTAAAGGTATAGACCGACAGATGGTAAACCTTTGGTGGATATAGCTCAAATTTAACAAGCGTCTACTATACAGATGTTAAATTGTGTATAAACTTTTATCCATCTAGCTTTCCGTTTTATAGTTATTGTGTTACATTATATTCGAATAGCCAGAGATGGATTTTCTTTGAATAGATTTTGCTCAAAATTCGATAGAAATCTAGAGACTTTGTATAAGAACAATATACCAAATTTCATTCGAGTAGCACAGCGTTTTTGATTTATCGTGTTCACAAACATGCATAATGCCAAAAATGCATTTTTTCTAACATAAAGAGGTCTAAAACGTAGAAATTCTTTAATCTCGAATGATTTCTTGATTAATAATATTTTCTCCATACCTTGTGTACGAGAAATTAAAAAGGAATGAAATAAACCCTACATATTTTGAATTAACTTGAGTCGGTTGATTCATAAGCTAAGCTCAGTTGTTGTTATATTACAAGATAACTTTGCATAAAGTTCTGTTTCGGTATGGAAGGTAGGGTGAGAATATATACTTTGTAAAGTCTAAATAGGTACAGCTGAATTAAGATAAAGAGCAGCTGAAACGGATATTAAAGCTGAATCATTATTTTATTAATCTTCCCTATTCAAAAACCATTCGAAACTGCAATTTTTAAAGTGTTTTATCTACACAAAAAACGATCCATCATTAAATAATTTGCTGGGAGATGTAGCAATGATATTTGAAGCAAAAGTAATACAAGGTTGGCAGCTGAAAATGAATCGGATAATTTTGGCTTTCTAATTTGTTAACTGAGTGGTTCGCAAAATTATCTTCACCTGGAAATATCAAATGGTGAAATAAATAGATGGGTGGCGTACGTATCAACTTCAGTGCCATCAATAATATATTTATTAATACACAAAATTCATAATAGTTCGAATTAAGCCTCAGAGGCATACCTACATAAAATGGTGCCGGGGACATATACAGAGTGCTCCCCCTAACTTTTTATTCTAATTCAGAGAGTTTAAAGTCCAAAACGTTTTGTTAATCGTATATTAAATAGTAACAAAAGTAGCCACGATAATGCATTAGTACCATGCCACATTGAAGCAATAAATTATCGACTCCTATGCTCGAAAAAAAAAAATAGAATAATCCGATGAGCTTTAACAACAATTTAAAGCAGAAATTAATTTACATTAGGTCCAAAAGAAAGTAAATTTGGCAAATGCTAGTAGGCATTGATTTGCATCATTACTTTAGCCGTTATTTATCTGAAGTAATGGAATTCATCGATAGAAATGTGGGTTCGAAAATTCTGACCTGGAAGGTTAAGAGCAGGATTCTTTACAAAAATTCCATTTTTAGAACATGAAATAAATAAGTAGTAATAAGTAAATCTGTAATAATAAGTAATCTGTAAATAATAAGTAAATAACATGAAATAAGTAAATCCGATATACAAGCTTCAGATACATCAAAATATAAAAATATATAACTCTGCACTTTTTAGCATTTTAAAGAACACGTTTATGCATTTTATTTCAACACACATGTTCAATAAATTCTATGAAAAATGAAAATGAATCATTTCCCCAGAACATTATTAAATATCTAAACTTTTTGCAACTACTAATACATTCTAAGCTCGAATTGTATGCAAGCCCCCCTCCCAAGTAAAGCAATTAATATAAATGACTAGACAATTTATATGCCAGGAAAGAAAGAAACGCATTCTGCAGACATCTATTAACATGTCAAACTTATCTAAAAACTACAAGCCATTCAAATTTTAACATGGAACAAATTGAAATAGAAAGAAATACACCGTTGTTAGCAATAAAAGTGTTCAACAATAATCAAAAAATAAGACAATACGAATAAAAAGAAGCAAATAAACTTACCACATATCTGTTGTTAAATATAAGAAAAAAGTTAGACTCTGTAAGAAATTAGCACAATATTAAAATGAAATATAATCTCTTTTACAGAAAAGACAGAACCACCAACTCATTGCTTTCCCATCAACGTCGAACTGAAAAAAAAAGTTTCACGATTCAACCGCACGTGTGAATGCGTGAGCATATGAATTATGATAATTTATGAAGCCGGCTCTGGGACACTGAAAGCACAGCGAAGGAGTAAACACATGCAAGTGGATTGAAATATGCAAAACAAAGTGATTCTCAAATCAGATTTGCTCTCTTCCCCCCCTCTCTCTTTTGTTATTTATTTTTTAATTTCGAAAGCTATTATTCATAAATGAATTGGAAAACAATGAAAACCTCGATTTGCTTGTTTTTATCAGTTTAGCTAGTTTTTCTGTTAAAAGATAATTTGATGGAATATTTATTTTGGAATTTAAAAAGTTTTCAGAAATATTTCATGTCTATGGAATAGCAAACACAATAGAACTTAAATTTGAAATAATCTCTCGTTCTTCGCATGTGGATAATATTCGGCAGCTGAACATTTTTAAAATTCCGTGTCGGAATGTGACCAGAATATGTTCGTGTCTGATTTAAAATATAGAATTTATTTTAAATAGAATAAAGAACAAAATTGCATCTATAATTGTTTTTTGTTTTGATTTTATATTAATATGAAAAAATCTAACTGTTATTTCGTTGCTCATTAAAAAATGTTACATTTCCAAAAAAAAGTTACTTTTAATTAATTACTAAAAACTTACATTTTGAAGAATTTTTTTTTATTTAATAAGCACTGAGTATTATTACCTTTATTGTTTTAAAAAAGAACTTCAGTTTTACATCGCTATTCCTTTGAATATTATTTTATTACGATAAGAGCCATACATTTATCAGTTGCTCAGATGAGATGAGGCAATGTTGGATTCTAAATTTTTATTCTATTCAGTGCTGGATTTAAATATTTTCTAATAAAATTTGTTTCTAAATAAATTGGTTAATTTAGAATAACTAATTTGATATTAATGATTCATTTTTCTTAATTTAATAAATATAATTTAAAATTAAACTATGAAAATATGTATAGTCTTGTTTATTATGTCTCATGATTTATAAAATGTCATGAGAATGTCTCATGATTAATCTTTTGTGTTTCATGATTCATCTATATTTAAATATAATGTTATTTAATTCTAGAGTACTAATTTGCCAACATTTTACTCATATAAGGATTTGTAATAACTTTTTTTAAATTAAATAAAAGCGTAATTTACAGCACATGTTTGTAAGAAATGGAGTAAATATGAAATATGATATCTTCTGTTAAAAAATAAAAATGAGAAAGTTTTCTGCGACGTTTTAAAATAGTTACATCATTTATTCTATTCAGTTATATTTAAGGCATACATAGTTTAATATGTACAGAATATCTGCTCTAATTAGGGCCAAGAGTTAATTTCTAAAACTTTATTAATTGGTAATGTACAGTCGCTACAAGCCAAATTCGGACACCATAGGAAAATAACATTCTCTGCCAAGATATTTTAATTAAAATAAATTAGAAAAAACGTGAAAATGTTTTTTAAACTGCGAGTTTAATGTACAGCTAAAAACAAAAACAAATAGCGCTCATTCGTAAATTATAATTAAAACTTTAGACATAAAAGTAAAATTTGTAAAAAAGAACCCATAAGCCAAACTCGGACATCTCACAAGCACCAAATATTTGGAATCCTGGGTAAAAATTACCGCTGCCTTTATGGTTAACGTTATAATTGATTAGGGGAATTTCTCAATTGTGTTATTCTCATTTTCTATTGTAATAAATATTAATTTAATTAAAATATCAAGACAAAGGGCCTAAACGAGCATTAAGTTAAGAAAATTGGTTATTAAGCATGCGGAAGATGGAAAGTATGTGCCAGAAATATCAGATTGCCAAAAGAAGTCATTCAAGGTTAATGGCATCATAAAAAGCTTTAAAACCAATAATCAGGCGGAAAATAAGCATAAGACAACCCACAATAAGATTTTCGAAGAAGCAAATGATCGATATTTAATCAGAAAAGTAAAAGCAAATCCGTTTCTTAGTGCACCAAACCTATCTATTATTGCTGAAAAAGAAATAGGAAAAAAAATGTAGCCCATCAACAATAAAAAACATGGGCTAAATAAGGCAGATCTCAGTGGAAAAAAAGCCAGACAAAAACCTTTCATAAGTAAGCGAAATCAGACTAAGACTTATATTTACAAAAGGACTTAAATTTGCAAGGAAAGTGAAAACAAAGATTTTTCGTATTGGAAAAATGTCTTATTTACTGATGAGAGCAAATTCGAGATTTTTGGATTCAATGGGAACCCATAGTCCTGCGGAAATTTAAACACAAAATTTCTCAAAAAAAAAAAAAATGAAAGCAACTGAAGCATGTTGGTGGATCGGTAGTGGTATGGGGCTCATTTTCAATTACTGCCCCAGAAACCCTGCATTATATTGAGAGATATATAGTAGAATGTTCTGAATAACTTACGACTTCTATAATAGTATGAGTTATAAAAATCAGCTGAAAAATATTTTGCTGAAGAAGCTTATTAAGAGACCACGGTACATAAATATTTATTTGAAAATTTTAGAAGTATTACTCCTCGCGAACCAATTGGTCGTTAAAGGTGACTAGTGTATTTGTAACTGCCAATTTTTATAAAAAATTTATAAAAGTAACAATAAAAAAGTTAATAATTTATGAAAGCAAAACAAGAAAACAAAAAATTAAATAAATTTTAAGCTTAATATAGAGCAATTTTTTCTACTGTATGAGAATCAGTCAAATTTTTTCGCACATTTATCAGTATACGGATTATACGAGAACCATCGTAGAACAGCAACAATTTAAAATTGGCAAATTAAAAACAAAAGAAAATTTAGAATTATGAAAAATTTTTTACCTTGGAAATATTTCAGCTCATTCGTAAACGAAGAAAGTTTATCCAATGATCAAGCATGATGAAAGTCAAGGTTTAATGTGGTATCAACAGGAAATTAAGGCAGCCAGATATTTTCCATCATGATGAAACATTAGCGCACTGGGAACACTTTTCTGAGGAATTGTTGATTGTCTTGAGGCTTGAGTCAGCCTCCAACTTCCAGCAAAGAAACCTCGGTAGTTTCATATTTTAAAATTGAAAAGGAAGAATTAATAACATTATTTTTCACCTGCACCAATATTTGTTATATAAGATAAAAAAGTGTAATAATTTCTTTTAATAATTCTTTCTTTTACTGGTAATTTGAGGCGAGTTTAGCATAAGTATACATTCGTGAAATATTTTGGGAACAAATAGTTGAGATTGGTATTACAGATATGCAAATAATAAAAATGCTTATAATCTTCGTGATTTTTATAGATTCAATTTATTTCTTATATTAAAAAATGACCAGAATTTCAAAAATTAAATTATAACAAGAAATAATGAAAGCAATAAGCGTGACGAAACTCACCAACTCCAAAAGTAAAGCTAAGTTAGATGAAACTTTCCTAAGTGTCCAGGAAATCAATGGCTATTATAAATCATAGATTAATATATTTATAAATATATGGCCCTGTTATTTAGATTTACTAAAAAAATTTGAATTGTCGTTGCTTCCACAGTGATTTCTAAAATGCTAATCAATCCACTAGTGACCATCAGGTGTCTAGTTTGTTATTGCTGTGCAGAATACTGTGTCTTCTATCTTTTGGTCATTGTGGTTTTTTTATATACTTATGTGTGTTACTACTTTCTATATGTACTTTTGAACTTAGCAAACTAATTCTGAGTTCAGGAGACTATTTAGTTTAAATATTCTATTTTAGTCAAATGAACTAACTATAGTACATATGAACTCTTATTTATCGCCCATATTCTGTCGATGACTGTATGCCTTTCAATAAATAATGGTTCTCTCCCCGGCGACCTTCAAAGTCTTAACCCTTTAGGGTAGGCAGGTCGTCGTGGGTAGACCAAGACCAGGTGTCTATTGTCACATCCTAGATATTCAACATTCCCAATATTTTCATAGTATATAATTCATTATCTCATGCCCTTTTTTCATTGATAGCTGTAGAAATTTTCAATTTCTCAGTCATTCATTTTCCCTTTGGCATATCAAACTTATTAGTAGATAGGATACCCAAATAAAGATTATAATTTTCAATAGGGGGGAAAAAAGCTGGAATACTGTCAAGTATAGGTAAACAATATGATGCATTTTGAGTTTATCTTCAATGAGTGCTCATTTCGACTCTTTCCTTTTGATCGATTGGCCCCAAAATTTTATTGAAATTTACAATTTTGACAAAGTTTACAAACCAAACAAAATTATTCTAGTATATTTTTGAATTACTGCGTCCACACATCCACGAATACACAGACCGACAGACTCAATCCTAGATGAATTTGATCCAAAATTGAATAAGTATTTAAAATTCTCGTTATAAAACTTGGATGTTCTAATTTCACCCCCCCCCCCCAGCTCGATGAGGTTTTGAGTGATCGAGTTCACAAATAGATAGCATCTCAAAAATGTTTGTATTATGTCCCAGGGAAGCAAAAATAAAATGTGGAAGTTCATTAAAATCTCGAGATAATTTAAGATAACATTACTTTTTTCAATATTTAGCATAACAAAAATACTATGTTCTTTCAATATACATATAAACGATATATAGTTGAACAGCAAGAATTTCTATTTTTATCACTGTCAGTTATGCTTCTGCCTTTAATTTATTCGCTGCATCATTTTAAAAAAACAACTCGGGCAATAAAAAATAACTGAACTTTAGTTTTCATAACTATACAAATTTGCAGCAAATTAGTGATACCAAAAACAGAAAGGAAAAAATTAAGCATACGAATTTCTGCGCATTTCCAAATTTGAGTAAAACATTGTGAGAATCAGGCGCTTTAAATCTGCGAATTGTGTTTCCAGTTCGAAATTGCTTAATGTATTGGCTTCCATTATTTACAGAAAAAAATTTATCTATTTTGTATTTTCCGAGTGAAACTTAAAAATTGTCCACCTAATTAAAGTTTGAAAAAAAAATGCTTCAAATTCAGTCAACTTATAAAAGCTTTTTCTTTGATTCTTAATGCAATAAAATTCACTTCCATTCATTCATTGCTATGAATGAATGGCATCTTTGATCCTTTCTAATAGACATTTAGAAAAAAATTGTCAAACTCATACATCCATTTTCATGCTATTTATTGCAGCTGGAATTCAAGAATGCCTACGAATTATGTACTGCTATTTTCATTGTTCTGGACTAGCACTTTTAGACAATGGCACTTTGCTCAAGAGTGGCATGTTGAAAAATGAGCTGTTATTACGCCTCCTACTTCCTCAAATAATCTGCGTTCTTCCCTTATTGCTCAATGTGAACACCACATTCCAACCTTCCCCCCGCCTGTTTTTTTTTTTTATTTTTGACGAAATAAATTCTCTCTCAAACGTGAGTGAAAGCGTTGAGGTTTTTAAAATCCAAGAAGCAGCAATACTCGTAACAGGTCCGGATTCAACTCTGAAGGGGCCCTTAGAAAATGCAAATTTGCGGAAATCCTTTTCTTTCTAAATATCAAAACTCTTTTTATTGACTTTAAATATCTGTATAAACAGTCATTAATCTCTTCATCGATGAATTTATTTAACCTTCTAATTACATGAAAACCTTTATTTGGGACGTTATTTAAATTTCCATAATAATGAAAGACATTTCAGATATCGATACTTTACAAAGTGATTTTTGAGTTTTAAAAGGTGTAACACTTGTACTTACTTTGATTTATATACTAAAAATTCAATCATTCGATGCACATATCAGACTCGCCCTTATTGTGCACAAGTTTAACAAATATGGCTAAACGAAGTAAAATCTGTTACTTCAGAATTCTGTTTTTATTCAGTTACCCCCCGAATTAAAAAAAAAAATAATTTGAAAATAATTTTAAGCAAAATAATAAAACAATTTTAAACATTTGAACATAATTTAAATATTCTAACATATAATAGCTCTAACATATTTTGTATTAATCAGCCAACTACAGAAAATATTGAATATCACAGATCAGAAAATGGAAATTTTTTTAGAAGAGGAAGAGGAGGAGGATTTAAGAGTGATGTTCTATTCTAACATTGATGCATGATTGTCAAATCTAATGAGGGCACATATTAGATTACCCTGAAAATAATACGAAGAAAAGTATGACGTTTGAGGGCCCCTAAAGTCGTGGGGTTCCATTTGATAACCCAGCTTTGATTTGTCAGCATCCCTTGCTTTTCTTTCCTAAACTTTCATTGATATTTCTACACGACTATTGATGGGTGAATGGAGTGATCCGAGTTAAAATTATGTATAATTAGGAATTTTTCAAATTAAAATTGATTAGTCAAAATATTTATGAAAAATTATTCAGTTTAACAAGCCAAACCGCAAAATTAATTGCTCGTAGAAAACTGTGGATTTATGGTGATTATAGATATTTTAATTAAAACAAATGAAATATAAAAATTTAAAAATAACAGTTTAGACATTCACACATCACATGAGTTTTCGCTCAATATTATGAGATCCACATATTTCTTAAAGAAAATGGCGCATTAAACCTACACAATTGAAATGATAAAAAATTTGTTAATCAAATTCATTAATAAATAACCACACTTATACTTACCTAATGAGCTATTCTCCGTTATTGTTATTAATTAAATAAAGTAGGAAATAAATTCTATTAGAAACATCAGATCAGATTAGCATTTCTGAACTTATCACAATAGTCTTTTTTTTTTAACCGGAAAAATTTCATTCCAATAACAAATGCAAAGAATTAGAAATACAAAAAAAAGACAATTTATTTAAAGAAGAGATTCAATTTATCAGTTAATTTTAATAAAATATTTTAATCTAAAACAGTTCTCTTTATTTTGATTGTAAACGGAAAGGATATAAAAAAGAAAATGTTATGGGAACTTTTAGTTTAAGTTGAGTCACGAGGAAATGAAAGAAGCTCTGATCTACTTACCAAGAAAATGCTCCTAGAATATTACAAACCTTTACAGTATTAATTCTTTTGCATCTAAGGTAGTTTTGAAATAAGAAACTAACTGTAAAATTCATTTTTAGTGCTTTTTGCAAATCACAAAAAAAAAAAAAAAAAAAAAATGTTATACTTAATTTTTGAAAAAAAAAAGATAGCATTATAATTAGTCTAATGTGCAAAATATTGCATATATTTAACTTTGTATGATGAGTTTTCAATAATGTTCTCGAAATCAGCTAAATAATAGCTGGTTCCTGATTGCAAAACTACCGTCTACATTTATGAATGAAAACATTGACAAAATCTTCTAATTACAATTCAATCGTTTATAAGTTATATTCTAAATATACATATGCAAACGATGAATTTTTAACACAATTACCGAACTGTTCATGTACAATGTTGAGAGGTTCTATCCCTTTGACCAAGGTCTCGATTCGACTTCTAGCTCTCCCCCATCAGCATCGTTCTTCGTGCGTTTCGAGGGATTCACCCACTACGATATTCCTTGTGACCGGCAACGAATCCCACAGTGTTCGGCAGACCAGAGCTTTTGTTCGTGCATCCCCGATTAGCAAATGAAATGCGATGAATGTTTATTGCATACAAATGGATTATATTTGAACGATATGTCTCTAGGGTAAAGGTCAGTGGCGTAGAGAGAAGGGGAGTATTACTGCCCCGGTTGTATCTGTCTCGAGCATTTGTCCAGAAAAGAGTCACGAAGACAAAATATAGTCAGTGGCAAGAATTGAAGAATAATAAATGAATCAAAAGAATAAAATAATTTAAATATTTCTCACGCTAAAAAAAATAAAACTAGCAAAGTCTTTTTTAACGTTCTCGTGCGGTAAATGAAAAATAAATAGTAGTCCTCTTAATTTAAGATTGGTTATACTAGTTTTGAGCTCACTAGTGTGATTTTCTTATGCAAGAAATGAGCTTATGCAAGCTCATTTCTAGCAAAATTATACTATTGTAATCATAACGGTCAGTAATGGAATTTTTTTTAAAAATTGCACAAAAAATATTAAAATTCTAATTATGCGTGTATGTTACAACTAAGCCTGAAATTAGTGTTTTACGATATAATTTTTATTGTCTTTGTCTATACGCTCCTGTTGATTGAAACTGTTATTCTAAAAGTCAGTTAAATGGTTCAGAATATGATCCTATTATATTTTAAATACATTAACTTTAAATCAAAATGGGACTATTGCGACTCCACAGTCTACAAGTGACGTAACTAGGAGTTGAATCCAGAACAGACAGTCCCGAACAAAATGCGATGTAGTTTCGACAAATTGTACAAACTGTGATTTCTTATACACAGACTCGTCTTGCGTTTTCAGAGAGACGAGTGGAAATCATCGAACTGAAAACAAGTCATCGCATACCGATCTCAGTGGCCTTGTAAGGAAGCCAATAATATACTCCTGCTCGAATTTTGAATTACATTTTATAACACTCATCATAAATAGCACATTTTCTGCATAATTTTTTGCACAATGAGCATCACTAACCCAGCAAACCATTGGTCTAATATATTTCATATTACTGAAGGATTTTTGCAGCTAACCAATTTAATTAATGAAAAATTTAGAACCTCAGCTTTATTACAATCAATATAATAAATGATTTATCTTACATTAGGTGGCAACATTATTTTTACGGTTTATGCTAGTTACATTAAGTCCTTGACTTTCGAATTTACTTAACATCCGAATAGATGACATCGGATTAAGGGCAATGAAATAACAATAAATCTCTATAATAACATGAAGATTATTTGAGATACAAAATTCTCTTGAATAAGTTTCGGTATTTTAAATTTCCTAATACTGTTGCTTAATTGCATATTCAAATACTAAAATTTCGTCACTCGAAACACATTTCAGACACATCACTGTAAGAAGAGATTAACATCGTGATCTATTTGGGATGGCCTGGTTTGAATTTATTGGCAGTCATTTTATGGCCAAATTACTTCAGACTACCATACTTCTGCTTAGGCAAACCTATTTGAGATGGATTTCGCAATTCTGGATGATGGGCAGAGGAGAGAATGCAATCTGTGCCAATCCCATCATTATACCGAACTATTTAATGGAGCGTAGTGAGAAGTAGCTTTTCACCGCACTGAGAACTTGAGTTGCCATTGACTGTAACACGTTTACTTTACCTTTCTCAATCCACTTGCGTTACAGACCAGAATATGATTCAAACCTTATTCATTAAAGGCGTTCATAAGCTAAATGGCATCGACCACCGAGCTTTCTTGTACAGTGCTACTTTTCCCATTCTTTATTAATGATTTCATAAATTAGGTATATATAAGGCAGAAGGTCGAACTATGCATAAACAATTTGTTAGTCCAATTAATATGATAATCGTTTTGCCTCTTAAATCCGTCCACATTTTTCGTAAAATGCTCAAGAAATGAGTTACGGCAGGTGTCATTAAATTGGTGCATATTATTCCATGTAAGTTAATTAGTAATCATTCCTGGTGGGTTATGCAGATTATTCCGTTCACTACATTAAATAAGCTAAAGCAAATATGAAGAGGGGAGGGGTTAAAAGATAAGTGACCTCTTATGAAAAAAGACTCTCTACGCCACTGACAACAACACAAACATATTCCGCAATTAGGTAATGGACAATTATGTATAATTTTAGTGCTTGATAAAATTTATTATTAAAAAGAGAGTCAACGGGGGATAACTCTGATATTCACTGGTGTAGTGATGTTAGGAATTCAGCTTCAATCGTGGTCACTTTGACGAGACGCTAAAGTAATATTTTCATCCATTTTCTAAATTGTTGCGAAGAATTCCGCTTGAGCTTTGGTCCTGCATTGAAAATGTACCGTCACACCAGTGATAATAATACAAGACATCAATAAATAAAATATAAAATTTACCAGATGTAAATAGAATTTGAGCTATTAGGTGACGCACCTCGTAATTTTGAATCGAGGTGAGATGGTGAGGTTTACAACCGACCTGGCACCACACATCTCCAAATTTCCACCACAAGCGGGAGAACTATTGTCCTGATTTAACGTGCACCGGATTCGTTTATACGACTATACTTCGGTGTAAACGGGTCTCGAACTTGGAATCCTTTGGTCCCGAAAACAAGATCTTACCACCAGGCCATCGCGGCCTATGGATACTTTGAATACGGCGAAACATCACTCATAAATATTTAATCCAATTTTAGACCAAGCTTCTTTTTAACTGACCTGAAGTGCAAAGGTAAAGGATAAATCAAATTTAACTTTTTATTTTAAGATGTTTCTAGCGTTTATTAATTTTTTTAAATCAGGACTTCTTTTAAAAAATAAACAGGCAACAGTATTCCTAGTGCTAAACTAATAAAAATCGAATTAAAGACTTTGATCGAGATATTGGCAGGTCAGATATTCAACAAGTGAAAATTGAATTAATGTTACAGAACTAGGAAACAGTTTTTTTTTATCAATGTTATAAATTTATATCCATTAATCATTTTATGTAAACTTTCTAAATCTATAAACAGAAAAAATTAATTCAACCTTTTCTTTACAGCCTATTATTGAGAGATATTGTTCTTAGCGTATGGGCTAGTGCAGATTCTGCATCACTAAACGGTCAGAAATTCATGCTTCAACTTCTCATTCCATTCGGAATTAAAGTCTATAAACCAATTACCCGTTAGATTGTTTTACTACCCTTTTCCTATGGTACATCGTAAAGTATGACGAAGGAAATCGAAAATATATAATATTAAGATCAAGATAAATATTAAAGGTGAGAAACAGTTTTTCTGTTTCTAGTTAAAATTTAAGCTTTAAAAGGATTTTCGAAATTTTTATCTCCAGATTACTTTTGAGATCAGAAGGATAAGATAAAGCGATTTCTAAAAAAGATTCATGTATGGGATCTCTGAATAACGACTGATATTAAAAACATCTCTTTACTGAAAAATAATCATGGTGCCAACTATCACAGTGTCAGTTACATTAACATGCAATACAAAATTATTTTGATTTATGTTTAGCATTCTGCGCTGGTTTTTACCACAGACATTTTAAATTGTTTCTTAGTGTACGATTATTTTTTCCAATAAAATTTAAACTTTAAATGTCATACGTATTTTAATAGGGAAATAAAAGTAGGCAGATTTCTTAAATGGGAAAATTATTCCACATTTGAGAGTGTTGATTAAATTTCCAACGAAACTTAAACTTTCAGGAGAAAATCATTCCATTATCGATATTCAAGAGAAATTGAAAATTAAATAATTGTTTTTTCACATTACAATTTAATCTCTCAAAATCAAATGAATACAATATTTATATCTAAATAATAATATTTAAGTATGAAAGCACTCAGTAAGAAATTAGATTTTCTAAAAAACTTGAAATGAAACTAAATACAAGCTGTCAATTATATTTTTTAATTCATGCGCGTCGGGTACAGTTACATAAAAAATTTAATATTAAACCTCCGATTAAATAAAAACTCATTTTAAAAGTGATAAAATATCTTAATGGATTCGACTGACTAGGAAACAAATCAACTGCACCTGAAGCTATTTTTCCCTCGAAGCATGTTAAATTTATAGCCCAATTTCCCAGTATTTTCATACGTCCAAATCCGAAGAGGCGATTTATGAAAAGTTAATTTCACAGCAAGATTTCCTTTTGTTTTTCGATGGGACATAGGTGATGATGGAGGAAAGAGAAGAACGAACTGTCAGTAAAATCCTCAAGAGACGAACTTTCAGGCACGCAATTCAATTATTAACTGTATAACACAGATGTTAAATAAGAAACAGTTAAAACGTAAAATAATTCATTATGAAGGCACAAACCAATTTTAACAGTCGAAAAAAAATGCATCCGATTCTTTAAAATTACGTTATGAACATTCATCTGCCTCATACGTACGACGGATATTTAGTAAAACGGTATTTTGAGTCAATGATTTTTAATTACTACGCTAAAGCGAGAGCAAAATATTGAGGGAAGGAAAAATATTTTATTTCTGTACGGATTATCAGGGATTTTATTTTCCTTAGCTATTCAGAAAATCATAAATGGTATTTAATTTTCAGTCATTTTATCTCAAACCGATGATTAGAATTATTTCTTCGAGATAATTATAATTAAATTACACATTCTATGGGGCGATTCTCCACAACCTAGAAATAGAGGCGTTTCCTTTATTTTAAATTACTGTAAAAGCATGGGGGGGGGGAAATATTCATTATGGGAAGCATTAACAAGCAGACAAAAATTTAAAAAATTTACAAAAAAATTCTGAGTTTTGATAGAAGACAGCTATCACTTAAGCACTTCACTATAAAATAAACATCCCTATTGGAATTCTACACATGAAAGATATGTGGCAGCTGAATAATTGAAGAATCCAAAAAATGTCATCTGATCTCTTAAATGGAATATCATATTCAGAGCTAACGTAAACTATAGAACACAGAAGGTCTCCATACAAAATTTTTGTAAACAGGAATTTCGTAATAATGTTAAGATGAAAAAATAGTGGCAATGTCTAAGCTTATCAAGAAAACGAGAAGAAATATTGATGACATTGAACACGAGGTCGAAAGCAGTTAATGAAATACAAGAACCATTACCTGATCTACCATTGTGAATCTAAAAGAAATATTCACACAAATATTGAATCTAATTATAAATCCATCCACTCCTAAACAATACAGAACAGAATTTGAGAAACAATTTCTTTCCATATGTGGGAATAAAAAAAAATTTTAACTATTAGCAAAGATGCATAAACTTCAAATTGTTTCAATTCATAACCTGACAAGTGACTTTATTGGGCAGACAATATTCGATAGGATATAACTCTAGAGAAAGTAATTGAATAACTAAAAAAAGTTATCAGTTCTTAAGTTCATAAGATCAGAAAGGTTTGTGGGAAGTATTCGCCATACCATTTTCAAAAGAAATTTCAATTTTGAGTTAGTAAGTCACACTTGAAAAAAATTCTTCAACTTCATTTAAATGCTCTTAAAAATGAATGGTTTTTCTACATTGCGTTAAGTGACAATTATCTAGTTGAATTTTAGTTAGTTGAAAAAAGAATGACAGAAACAATTTCTTGTCATTCATAAGACTCAAGACAAATGCAGGATTTCAAACATGGAAACGTGAATTAAGATTATTTCGCTCACATACATTCAATGTCTTATTCATTTTCAAAAATTATAGAAAAACAACAGCTTTCTCAAAAAGGCACAAATTGTTGAATCTTTACTTTTGTAGTGCTGTTAACTTAAAACACTTGATCAAGCACTTAGAAATAACCTTCGGTTATCTTCTCTCTCAAGCTGAATAATTCATCCAAGTATCCGAATTGTTTTTGCTTCATCTTCCAAAATAAATTGGTGCTTTCTCGCATTTCTCTATAGATGAAATATTAAACTAGATCATGAAAATAAGTTCAAATGCTTCAGTTCAGATCTTCAAATTTTAATAAGAATTCAAAATTTTAAAAAAATTGAATATCATTTAAATCTCGTGGAAACTGTTTTTGTTATTCTATTTTTTAAAATATTTAGAAAAGATACTTTGCATAGCTCTTGCCAAGCAGTGGAATTTCGTAAGTAATATTCAAATAAGAATTTTAATTTTATTTTAAATATTAACAAAAGCTCAAATTTAATCACGAGGTCGTTTCATATTTTGTAAAGTCAGTCTTCTTTGTGGCTTTTAACAAATTATTTTCCAAAAATATGCACATTTTAATTTTGAATGAAGGAGAATGAGTTATTTGAAGAAAATTTCCTCGAAATTAATGAAGAAAAGCCGAGGAAAACCAAAAATATTTTGGTAAATATCTTTACTAATTTTGGGTATAATTCGTAACTTCGATACGTGTCTCGTATTTACATACTTCGATCAAATATTCTCACAGAAACAAAAAATTTATGGATTCTAGTTTTTAAAAAAAGTCAATGAGTAAAATATTTTTATCTTGCTAGATATGAATATAAAAAAAATGCATCATAACTTGAACAGTATTGCTTAGTTCTGCATTTCTATATAACATGAGCTTACCTGTCAATTTTTAATAAATCAACTATAAAGTTAATGAAAACTAGATTTTGAATCCGATATAACCAAATCTTTCTTTGAGGTGTTTTAATTAAGAAATCGTTAATTTTTAACTAAAAAATCATTAAAATTTTCTGAATTATTTCTCTTGCGTTTCTTACTCATTTTTACTCAATAGCAGAACTGGGACTGAACAAAAAAAAATTTAAAATCATAATGTTGGCATAGGAAAATTTTCGTATATATTTGCAAGAATAATTTTATTTACACAATAACATCTTTAAAAATAATTATCATTGATTAACTTTTATCCCTTTACTATTTTCGAATTGTTTGCATAAGTGCTACAATGCATTTCAAAAATTATTTCAAACCATATGATGGGGAGAAAGGAGCATGTAAAGTAGATAGAAGCTACGACAGCAAAATAAAGTTCTCCGAAATACTTTTACCTATATGAAGAGAAACCAACTGCTCCCTCCCCCATGCTTATCTCTATTATTGATAGATTTAAAAATTAGGAGTAAAATATAAATTTATGGTTAAATTTATACCTTTAAAACACTTCAATATATGAATTGTGGAACTGCAATACACCGAAGCATTCGGATTGACGCATTTAAAATTCAAAAGCTACGTTCACGGCTTTATTGTTTTTGCTCGATTCAAATTTCATGTACCAGAGAATAAAGATTATGATTAGAATAGTGTAATAGATATAAAATGTTCCATTACAAATTTTATATTTACGATTCTGTAAAATTTTTAAAAACTATTTTGCATGTAAATTTCTGCAAATTTTTAATGATTTAATAACTGGAATTCCATTTCTGAAATTCATTAGGTGAAAATGTTTTTAGAACAAGAAACCAATTTGTAGTTTTTAAGTATATTATAGATCTAAAAAAAATTAACTTTTTTCGTTAAGTTCATACAATAGAAAAAAAACTTAAAAATATATATGAATTACTTTGTTAAATTTACGTACTATTAATTTTGAATATTAAACACTCGAAATCTGTAGAAAGGATAATATGAAATAGTTTGGAATTTTGAAATAATTTTGTTAATATTAAAAGAATATTAAAAACAGCCTTATTTTGAAAAGCATCATTCTCTTAAAAAAATTTCAGCATAATTATATGCAGACTTGTACATATTTAGGCCTAATAATTAACGTTTCGATGAAACAACCTCCAAAAATACATCTTCGTTGTATTTACTAAATTTTTTTTTCCTTGTATCCAACTTCGATACTCCAATTTTAGCACAATTACATGTTTTAAAGTATCTTACTATTCTAATTTAAGCATTTCAAATTATAAATGGAGTCGCAAGCACTTTAAGCAGCTAAAAGAACAGCAATTTCTCTTTGAAATGGAAGAAAGAGAATGAAGTTTCTATAATTACTGAAAAATATTTATTAATTTAAATTTGTGAGCACCATTTAAGGGAAGAACTACCATTTAGTTCCTGCAGCGAAGTCGAATACAAACCAAATCGTCTGTCAATGAATAATTAAATCATCAACGGCAATTCAGTTGTGATTCAATTAAAAAAATAAAAGAAACTATTCAGAACAATAAAGATTTTCGATTAAATATTTTTATTGCGAGTAATCTCAAGAAAATTGTTTGAATCAGAACAACATTTTTTTTTATTTATTTATTTAGGCACTGTATTATTATTTTGCAAAATATTTGTATGCGATCAGAATACAAAAACAAATTTAACTGGTTTCAGCTTTTATGCGATAAAACACTGTTACATATACAAGATAATGTACAATAAATAGTGGATTAAATTATCAGTTGAATATCCAAATTCTGAAATTTTTCCATGGGCTAATCAGGAAAATACTAAAATAAAATTCAATTTCGCAAATCTTAGCAGCCTAATACAAGAATAGTATGGAAGTCAATGCTTTATTAATCTAAGATGTAAACTTTCAGCTATTCATTCAAATGGGGTAAAACCACCTTTCGACAGATCAATTACAAAAATTCATATCACTTATCCGTTTGTGTATTTAACTACAGGCAATTAATTCATATTATTTAAAAACTATTTTAAACCTTTGAGGGAATACTTTCGTTTTGTTTTTTTTTTTAATTTTTTTAATTTTGAAGATTTTTAAGGAATTCAAAGTCAACTGTTGCTCTAATTTACAATTCATTCGCACTTGGTACCTGCATTAAAAAAGATAAATAATGATTTTTTTCGTAAATTTTGTTCAATATGCAGCATGAAAGAAACTGATTAAAATAGGACATGAAGTAATCGCAAATACCAGGATGGGACTCATTTTAGGTATTATTGTATCATTCAAATCTACTACATCAAAATAATATTTCGATGGAAAATTTTGTTAAATTGTGACTCAAAATTTCGCAACCTGAATTTAAGAAGACAGAAAGAAAGTTGCATTAACGATTGAAGGTCGTCTCAAGTAACTGGCACACAGATTACATTTTTGCAGTGAACTAAACTGAAAAATTCCTGCGATATCTAAAACATATTTAAGATATTTGACATTCGCAGATAATTAAATGATTTTATTATAAAGTAGATTCATCATTTTCAAGCTTCGAAAAATCCTGAATATTATTTTTGTGAAACTTTTTCTACAATTATAAATAAATTTCTAAAAATTTATGATTATAAACTGTTAGTTGGTTTAAAGTCGCCGTTCAGATAAAAACATTGTTTACCAATGGATTCTAAAACCCTCCGTGCTTTTGCGCATGCGTTAGGATGGGTTTAATTCAACGAAATAAAGGCGAAAAGAAAGATAAAAGGAGGACGATATTTAACAATAAAGTAAATTCTGGGAATGCGCATATACTTCTTCGTCTAACCCCTTAGTGAGATAGAATCTTCAAAAAATGGTCGTCTCAGAATACTGAAACGAACAGTAATACAATCCAGCCTTGTCTTTGTTAAATACGACTGAAGAGAATAGTTTATTGTTACTTACAGCACATTATCAAACACAAATAATAGATTCGTGTCACATATATAATAATTTTATATATTTTTAATATATAGAAAATCCAGTTTGCTCAAAGAATCCTTAACTTAATGTCATACTGACAATAAAATTTAGTAACAAAAAAACTTCCTACATTCCAAACTAGACATTGTCTAAATAGTGATACATTTAAAAGTTAAATTATCTCGTTTAACAAAATTTAGTGCATTAGTATTTTTTCAGTTTTTAATTATTGTAAAAGTATTAATAAAAATAAAGTTTATGTATTTAAAGAAAGTGCACACACTGTATCATGTGCAAAAAATAACGCTATATAACAAGACATTGAAAATATGCAATAAAGGCAATTTTTTCCTGAATCACTATTTAGACAGTTAAAATTGTAAAAATCGCATTGATTATTTAAAACTGAAATTATTGATTTCTGGCTCAAACAATTAATAGATTATCAAAATCCAAGGATGAATACTTGTATATTTGCACCATTTCTTTAAACAAAGAATTTTTTCAACTAGCAATAAAAAAATAAGAGTAATAAATAATAGCATGAAAACATTGTAACTCAGGTTTACATACATTAAATCACTTGGACATTTTGAGATACATAGTCTTCTGATTCGAATACATATAGTAATTATAAAGACTGATTAAATATTTTCACATCCATTTCCATAAAATTTTCGTGGCAGTCAATGTGCTACAAGTGTCACGAACTTAAGGTAATTGTTAAAAAAGAATATAAATATATAGCATGTTTTATAAACTAAGCAGAAAATTTATGAAACATAAAAAAGGAAATATCAAAACATACACTAGTTACAAGTATGAGATTTTAAATAAGGGAGAATGGATTTTTTTTCTAATTATCTTTTTTTTCCCTTTTGCAACTTTTTTTTCCCTTTTGCATTTTTTTTTCTTTTGCATTTTTTTTTTCTTTTGCATTTTTTTTTTTCTTTTGCATTTTTTTTTTTCTTTTGCATTTTTTTTTCTTTTGCATTTTTTTTTTCTTCTGCATTTTTTTTTTCTTTTGCATTTTTTTTTTCTTTTGCATTTTTTTTTTCTTTTGCATTTTTTTTTCTTTTGCATTTTTTTTTCTTTTGCATTTTTTTTTTCATTTTTTCTTCTTTTTTCTTTCTTTTTTTTTACAATTTTTCTTTTTCATTTTTTTTATATTTTTTGAATATTTTTTATTTCTTCCTTAAACATCATAAATACAAGTTAGGAATGCACAATAACAGCTAGGAAATTAATTTCCAACATTGATATTAGATTCTTCCACAAGTAACCCCATATTGCACAATTTATTTTTTCAATCACAACTGTGTAAACCAATGTAAATGAATAGTAAGAATACACTTCAAATATTAATTTGTCTGCTTAGTTAATTAATTTTTTGACGCAAAACGAACTGAAATTCTTATAAATCAAACTAAGATTTCTTTATATATAAGATACCCTACACCTAAATTAAAATTTAAAAAATTGTTAATATCATAATAAAAATTTAAATGAATGAAAAATTTTAAATGTAAATAATTATGCAATATAGGGTTAATATATAAATTTTAATATTAAATAATATTGCATTCATCTGAACGCAAACCATTACCATTTACAATAAAAATGGGAAATAATATGGTCAGATTTCTAGGAATAATGTTTTTATTGAAGTTCAGCTGTCCTGTATAATTTTAATTTTCAATGTAACTTTTGATTGAAATATTTTAACAGATTTATAAACGTAGTTTTGACTTACAGGAAATACGTAATGATAAAACAATAAAATTCAAGAAAAGAGAAATTTCCTGAAATTTCTAGATGAGTCATTTTTTTAAAATTTTTATTAGAAGCCTTCTATGAAAATGAATGTTAATAGAATTAATAAATTTCAATATAATTCGAACAGAATAAACTTCGATATTATCAATTTAAAATTTTTCCTGTTTTATTAAAAGGAAATATTTTAAATGCAAGATTATAAACAAGCCTAAAATTCTGGCCTGTCCCATGCAGTCCATTTGAACTGGCAACAATAAAAGATGTTCATGACACTTGCGCATGTTTCAAACCAACGTTGATCTGAGATTGAGACTCCAAAAAATGCAAAGATTCTTAATTTCCTGCATTTTCCTAAATGATTAATTTTAGGAATTAATTAAAATTCAAAAGCATAATCGGCTGAAATAGGTTTTATAGATTATGACTCGAGTCGATATATATATTAAAAAGTCGCTGGCTAACTTTGTGAGCAGTTAAAAAAATTAATGATTTAATTTTGCATACTAGATTTTTTTAATGATCACTAGTAAAATATATCAAAAATTTATCAGAAGAAATGCTAAAATGACTTTTTCAATTTTTAGGAAAATGCCTGCTGAAATTTTGATTATGTAAAACAGATTAATTATTTTCGGATTAAATAGACATCGGAGTTATTTGTTGCACCACCGCAATACAAGTGCATTTTTCAAGTAAAAGTTTTATCTCCCAAATTAAGAATTTTTTAACGAACATTCTTTATATTTCATACTAATTCTATACTAAAAATATTTTATTATTATGAGTTTATATCATTTTTTTATAAAAATCATTATTACATTTACTATTTATCCGAAATTGCAGCATCTTAAATATATAATATGGTCAACAAATATAAATATTATGAATATATGATACTATCATTATCGTACATAAATCAGCAATATTTATACAAGCAGAGCAAAATTATTCGAAGAAGCAATGTCAAACATTAATTAGTTTACAGAAAACATCTTTTGCATTCTACAATACTAGGTTGAACACTGCCGCATTCAACTAAAAAAATTACTTTATAAGACTGCTAGTGTGCCAAGTCCACTCCACAAGCACGGAAAAATGCAATTAATTTGTCCGTAATGATGGAACATTTTTTTTAAGAGATTGAAAAATAGCATTTTCATCGGATGTATAAATAAATTTCCGATGCAACGCTTTCGTTTTCACAATGCAATTTTAAACGTTCAGAATCGCTTCGCTTCGCTTCACAAGCGATCCAGTGGTTGATACATTGTATTGGATAATGAATAGCAGATAGCTATGGTTACAGACAGTTGGTTAACACCAAATTGTCCGCCTTTATTTCAAGAATAGTTTTTCTCCCCGTTTTTGCTTAAATGATTCTAATTCACAGGTAATTTCATGAACTAGTGGAGTTCGAACTTGTTCTTTTAAGTCGGATCATCTGCTGCTGAAAGAAGGCCGATTTATAGTGGAAACAGATTATTGATGAAGAATGGATTTTGGAGTTCACCGATGAGTTAAAAGATTTAACTCTGAAGAATCAGTCTCGGGCCCGGAAACTTATCTGCAGTAGATTTTATTCATGCAGCAGTTTCTTTCCCTTCCATTAAAGTGGATTTTTTTTTTTTTTTTTTGCCTTTATATAAAGACTTAATTTCTGCAGCTATGCAAGAGGTTTTTTTTTTTAATGGCTGACAAGGATTTTTTAGTTTCTTCTTGCAAGATTCTATTTTTTTTTTAAGGTTTCTTCTTGCAAGATTTTTTTTTCTCCACTTGCAACAGTCCATCAAAGGCAAGAGGGTTTTTTTTCTCCACTTGCAACAGTTCAAAGGAAAGAAAGTTTTTTTTTCTCCACTTGCAACAGTCCAAAGGAAAGAAAGTTTTTTTTTTTCTCCACTTGCAACAGTCCATCAAAGGCAAGAGGGTTTTTTTTCCACTTGCAACAGTCCATCAAAGGCAAGAGGTTTTTTTTTTTTTCCACTTGCAACAGTCCATCAAAGGCAAGAGGTTTTTTTTTTCCACTTGCAACAGTCCATCAAAGGCAAGAGGTTTTTTTTTTCCACTTGCAACAGTCCATCAAAGGCAAGAGGTTTTTTTTTTCCACTTGCAACAGTCCATCAAAGGCAAGAGGTTTTTTTTTTCCACTTGCAACAGTCCATCAAAGGCAAGAGGTTTTTTTTTTCCACTTGCAACAGTCCATCAAAGGCAAGAGGTTTTTTTTTTCCACTTGCAACAGTCCATCAAAGGCAAGAGGGTTTTTTTTTCCACTTGCAACAGTCCATCAAAGGCAAGAGGGTTTTTTTTTCCACTTGCAACAGTCCATCAAAGGCAAGAGGTTTTTTTTTTCCACTTGCAACAGTCCATCAAAGGCAAGAGGTTTTTTTTTTTCAACTTGCAACAGTCCATCAAAGGCAAGAGGTTTTTTTTTCCACTTGCAACAGTCCATCAAAGGCAAGAGGTTTTTTTTTTCCACTTGCAACAGTCCATCAAAGGCAAGAGGTTTTTTTTTCCACTTGCAACAGTCCATCAAAGGCAAGAGGTTTCTTTTTTTTGTTTGTTTCTTCCAACTTGCAACAGTCCATCAGAGGCAAGAGGTTTCTTTTTTTTGTTTGTTTGTTTCTTCCAACTTGCAATAGTCCATCAAAGCAAGAGTTTTTTTTTCCAACTTGCAATAGTCCATCAGAGGCAAGAGTTTTTTTTTCCAACTTGCAATAGTCCATCAGAGGCAAGAGTTTTTTTTTCCAACTTGCAATAGTCCATCAGAGGCAAGAGTTTTTTTTTCCAACTTGCAATAGTCCATCAGAGGCAAGAGTTTTTTTTTCCAACTTGCAATAGTCCATCAGAGGCAAGAGTTTTTTTTTCCAACTTGCAATAGTCCATCAGAGGCAAGAGTTTTTTTTCCAACTTGCAATAGTCCATCAGAGGCAAGAGTTTTTTTTTTCCAACTTGTAATAGTCCATCAGAGGCAAGAGTTTTTTTTTCCAACTTGCAATAGTCCATCAGAGGCAAGAGTTTTTTTTTCCAACTTGCAATAGTCCATCAGAGGCAAGAGTTTTTTTTTCCAACTTGCAATAGTCCATCAAAGGCAAGAGTTTTTTGTTTCCAACTTGCAATAGTCCATCAAAGGCAAGAGTTTTTTGTTTCCAACTTGCAATAGTCCATCAAAGGCAAGATTTTTTTTTTCCAACTTTTAATAGTCCATCAAAGGAAAGAGTTTTTTTTTTCCAACTTTTAATAGTCCATCAAAGGCAAGAGTTTTTTTTTCCAACTTTTAATAGTCCATCAAAGGCAAGAGTTTTTTTTTCCAACTTTTAATAGTCCATCAAAGGCAAGAGTTTTTTTTTTCCAACTTTTAATAGTCCATCAAAGCAAGAGTTTTTTTTTCCAACTTTTAATAGTCCATCAAAGGCAAGAGTTTTTTTTTTCCAACTTTTAATAGTCCATCAAAGGCAAGAGTTTTTTTTTCCAACTTTTAATAGTCCATCAAAGGCAAGAGTTTTTTTTTCCAACTTTTAATAGTCCATCAAAGGCAAGAGTTTTTTTTTTCCAACTTTTAATAGTCCATCAAAGGCAAGAGTTTTTTTTTTCCAACTTTTAATAGTCCATCAAAGGCAAGAGTTTTTTTTCCAACTTTTAATAGTCCATCAAAGGCAAGAGGTTTTTTTTCCCCCAACTTGCAACAGTTCATCAAAAGGCAGGGGGTGGGGGGGTTCTCCAACTTGCAACAGCATCACTTGATCACGCCATATTCGATATACAATTTATATTGGCTGGGCATTTCATTAACCTATAAAGTCTTCATATATCTGATATCATAAACTGTATCATGTGATATCATAAGGATGAAAGTTTTGGATGTCACTAACTTCCTCACATAACGCATTATAGGTTGAAGAGAAGACAAGTAGTATTTGTGGCACTAAATAACATTCGACATCGTAAGTGGGTTTTTTTCCCCCTCAATTCCTTCTCTTTGTTCAAGCTCACTTGTTGAAAACTAGAAATTTCGGAACATTATGCTCATGCGCATCATTTCCATATTTGTATCAATTCACAATACTAAAGGCGCAAGTTCAGTTTATATCGCAATTAACTGGTAGCCATGAGAAATTCATTTCCATTACCGAAAGTGAATAACTGGGAAGGTACACTGATGCAGTCAAAGCAGAGCTTTACAGTAATGAGAGTTCTTTTCCAATAATACTTTCAAAAATCACAGGTTTAGTTTTATATATACAACTGCAGAATAGAAACTCATTTGTACACTTAATTGAACATTTGAATTATACAGAAATAATTTTGATGCTACAATTTTCAAAGAGTAAAATAAAGTACTATCCTTGTTTCACATGTATTAAACTTTAAAATTTGGATATCTGAATTTTTAGAAATGCTATTTTTATTTTTAAGAATTATTTATCGACAAACATCTTCTATAAAGTAAATATGATTTCCAAAAAAAACCATTTAGGGGCAGGGGATAATCATATTTGATGAATATCCTTTGTATCTTATTTGTATAACTATGATATTAACGATAGTTTGAATGCACTGAAAGAAAATGTTCGAACATTTTCCGTCCATCCAAAAATAAATGGAAATAAATTTAATACAGCATGAAGTTTAATTTAACTTTACTCATTACCTCTGTTTACACTGAGCAGATTTTTGAACAGAAAAACTGATAAAAATCCAAGTACAATGTTTGCAAGTATAACAGTTTTTTTTTATTTGTTTAAATGGGAGAAAATTTTAATTAAACCATATATCAAATTTTTCTGCGAAGTAATTATATTATATAAATAAATAATACATCAAAATATTCCAGCAGTTTCGACTAATCGACTAACTTTTGTTTTTATAAAGCTCATTTTACAGTTTTTTTTTTTTTATGTTGAATACAATTTTTATTTCAAGACAATGTTTTGGAAACTTGACAGAAATGCTTTATGAACTGGGGCAAAAAAAACTAAAATATAAATTTAATTTCCTTTACAAATAATATTTTTGGAGTCTCAATCTTACGAGGAAAAACAATTACATATAAAAATATAATTATATAATCAGTTATATAATTAATACATATAATTTAACAAACATAAAATATTGCAGAAACTACAAACGTAAAGCTTCGCAAATAACACACACATAATTTAAATCATTCATCGATACAAACACTTTGGTAATAATTGTCCACTTTTAAATTTACTGTAAGTTTGCATTTCTAGAAGTCGGATCATAAATGATACATTCGCAATATACATTTAAAAGTGGTGCAATATACATTTAATAGTGCAAAATACATTAAGTGGAAAATCATTTTAAATGAAAAATATTATATACAAAAAAACATTTAATGAAAAAAATTTAAAAATTAGAAATTTCTTTAGAAATTTATATCTAATTATTAATTTTAAATATTAATACCTAAAATCACTTTTTAAAGTTCTTAAATGTTAACTTTCATAGTTATTGCTACTTCATGAGCAAACTGGCATTTACTTCATTAGACAAATGTCTTCATTTCAATTATTAATTTTAAAAAACCATATTATTTATAATTATCATTAACTGAGTCATAATAGAATAATAAATAGCAATCAATAACTTATTTAATGTGCTGTAAGCATATTTAATAAATTTTATGCAGTCATAACATACCTACTTGTACTTTTAAAATGAAATATTGCCACAAACAAATAAACATTTGTTTCCTTTCGTAATTTATATTTCATACTTGAGTTCATTTATTCCTATAATCCATAAAATTGAAACTGATCATTGAGAAAAATTTTCAGGATGACATATTTTGCAATAAATTAGAGACCAATATTTTAAACTTAAAATAAAATCTCACCCAAGTTTACTAATCATTTTGTTGTATTAATTTCCGCAATTTTATATTCCTATATTTAAGGATGTCTCCTGTGACTGAAATTTGTATTTCTTATTACTGTAATCACTGAAGAGATCTATTTATCACCAGCATTAAACGTACACTATTTAATGTTCTACACATTTCCGTTATATCCATCTCGACAAAATCGCCCTCAAATTCAAAATAAGGGAGGCAAAAATTATACAAGATCTGAGAATTCAAATTCTATCACATGAATTTGTATAGTAAAAAAGACATCTTTTATCATTAAATACTTAGTTCACTGCAAAAATGTTAAAAGACAGATAAACAGATGAGAATCTCAAATCGTATAAATTCTTGGGATTAGACCACATTTTATAATGATCACAAATTAAAATACAAAATTAAATAGAAGTACAAAAAATTGCTCAAAATTATCATTAGTTAACTTGATAGTGGTAAGATTTCCCAAAATTTTGACGTATTCTGACATTATATAAGAATTCACAATGAGATATTTTTATGGAAATGAATGTAAATAATTCTTACAATTCAGATCAGCTAATTACTTCGGCCTATAAAATGTCGGTAAGATGAAATCATTAAAAAATATATATTAAATATTCCATTGTTAAACACATCTCGTATCACTTTCCGTTGAGATTCTTCGAAATATTAAATATATAAATAAAATCATTGAGTACCATCCAGATTTTTAGAATTTAAAATTTTATAATTAAAAAAATGAATGAAAAAAGTCCTAAGTTAAAAAAAAATATTTCTATATCGAGATTAATCTTAAAGAGCATTAAAATTAAGAAAAATTTTCCATGCTTGAGTAAACCAGAAAATGAATTTAAACAGACAATCATTAAAACTGAAATGAAATACGTTCTATCTATTTGTAAAAGTTCTGTCATCTAAGTTTCTTTTTTAAAAAAAATATGATGCTAGGAAATCGCAGGATTATATTTGAAGAAATTTGATGAGTGGTTGACACATACATGAGCAGAATCATTAATGTACTGAAGAAAATATGACGAAACTTACAATGGAACCGCCTTTTACCTCAATTTAAAAAAATGAGTAATGTTGCCTAATAGTTAACAGTATTTTCATGATTAGCCCATTAACTTTTGATTTTTTTTTTTCAGAATTCTCTGTTAATGCGTTTTGCAAGCGAGGCAAATTGAAAAGAAGCAATTTAGAGTTAGAAGAGAATTACCTTTTCACGATCATATGAGATTTATTTAAAGGAAGTTTACATCAAAAATCATCCAATGAGAGACTAAAATACGCATTTTTTAAATATGGAAGTGCTTTACTTTTGCCCTAAAATGGAAATGGAGGAACTTAATAAGTATTAGATAGTTAGATTCATCGGCAGACGCGTAAGACTCACTTGCTTATTACAACCATTCACTTAAATGAGCTTTTTCTTTCTAATCTGTTGAAAGGAAAGCGTGTATCGTAAGGTCGATCAGTCGGTAGCTAGGAAATGGCTTTCCTACAATTTGATTAAAAAATATACTTTACGGTTTAAGAAGAAACTATAAAAGTTCAAAGTAAATATGGCTGCGCAATATTTTAGCCTGTATTCATACTCTCAGTTATTGATAGCAATCTTACTATTAGCTAGGAATGCTTATTTTTAGATTAAGCTAATGAAGAAAAATAATGGTCGCTTGTAAGTCCCTTTGAATAAATATATTAGAATTATATGATTGTTTCAATGATGAATTATTTCAATGATTAGTAGATATAATTTATTCTTTTTTAAAAGATATGCTAAATTCAAGGGAGGGGATGCTACAATTCAAGGGAGGGGATGCTGAATTATTTGAAATTTTCTTGATGAAATGAGAAATTGCTTCTCTTCTCATTTAGTTCTTTGTATCAGTATCCCATTTTGGAACACAAGGACTATTTCGAAAGGATTTCGTAATTCTGAACTGTGGCCAGATGCCGAGGACGACACTTGAGCCAATCTCTCTTCCAAAACACAGCAATTTGAACATAGTTGCATGTTAAACCTGATGCCAACATGTCCACATATATCGAAAATCAGGTTTCGAACCTAGGATTTGTAAAACTCAATAATGCACCAGTCTATTTCTATGGAAATCCTCACTCTTGTATGCTATAAAATCATAGACCTGAGTTATAAATCTAATATATTTATCAACCATCGTGTAAGCCCTTACTTTTAAATTGCAAAAAGGCGAGAACAGGTTTCAAAGGTCTTCAATAAAAAAAACACTGACAGCGTTTCAACTAACGATTTAAAATAAAATATTCAAGTTGATGATTCATGCACTTTATTGTTCAGTTTAGCTGCACAAAATAACCGATATTCATAATTTTTCCATTATTTTACACATTTCATAACACTAATTTGTTACGAGTCCCACCAGTTTTTTAAAAAGGGAAACCGATTCCGATTTTCGACTAATTAAGTGTGAATTTATATCACTTTTAAAAGACATCAGATAAATGCTTTCAAATTTAAAGGCAGAATTCACTTTTTAAATTTATCTAAAAATGAGAATGGGTAGTAAGCGCAGATGTGGTCACAATATATAATATCGGGATTTTTAAAAAGATTGCAAGTTAACAAGCATTTTTAAAATACAGCTTTATTTTTCACAGAATGATAACACCTGGAAATGTTAACACAAGTTGGCAGCGCGCGCAATTTATTTCCAAATTACTCTAGAGAATAAGTTCAGAAATTCTCCTATATAAGATAACTTAAACTTAGTTTGATAAGGAATGAACTCTTTTGCAAATTTACATTGCATCATATCTAATTAAAACATTTTTGAAAGTTTTAACAAGTTTAGAGCTAGGACGCAACTTGTTATAGTTTCTGATCTACAAAATTATATTAACATCTGAAACAAGATGATATAATAATGCTTAAGGAAGAATTAGACTTTCTCCCATTTGATTTCAGCTTCGGCTTTAATCTCACGACAGTATAAACCGTTACACTCAAACACTATACATTTCATATTTCTAAAATAAAACGTTTGAATTTTTATCTCTATAATATTGAAAAATATTCTGGAATGGAAATGGAATCTAGATCACTACAGAAACATTTTCTGTTAAACAGCAAATCGAACTATAAATGAACAGAACACTACTTTCGAGCTCAAGTTGTTCACTTGCAAAAAAGAACAGAAGTAAACTCAAAAAATGGATTAAAACAAAAAGAAAATTAAAAGAAGCAAAAGTTATTATAGCTGCATGTTTTGAAATCATGCAAAGGCATAATTTCAAAACATGCTTTATTCCTAAGTTCCTGCATTCACGCAATGCTCGATCTTCAAAAAAGTTAAACATTATCATTAAGAGGCAATGCCTTACAAGTCGTCTCTTCTAATTCAGCAAAGAGGAAAATTTTTCTTGAAGGCGAAAATATCAAATCCAAAACAATTTGTATTTCAAAATTCCAGTTAAAAGCATCTACTAAAGAGAAATGAAGGTCCCACTGATTAAACTTTTCAAGAATAATTTTTAAAATAATACAAAGCAATTTATTTCCTTTTATTATATTATTCTTTATTTTATATCGAAACCGTTCAGTGAGGTAGAAAAAAAAACCGACTTTATTCTTCGGAACTTGAACCAAAATATTTTAATTTATTCTTGGGTTTTATCCAAAGGTATTTTAAATTCAGTCTAACTTCAGAATGATTTTACCGAGGAAGAAAACGAAACTAAAAACTTGTCAACTATCCCAAAAAAATTAAAATTGTAAAATGTTAATTCTTCAGAATAGAAACAAAGTTTTAAAATATATAAATAAAATTTATATTTTTAATTTATTACTCAACACTTTATTTCACATATCCATCCAACGAATGTCTAAATTACTACATTCCAAGGAGATAATACAAAGAAACAGGAGTTACGAAGTCTATAAAAATACTAATTCAAAAGTGCAGTGCACATTATAAGAGTTTTCAAAACGAGATAAGATTAAAATAGAATCTCAAATTTCAGATTGGATAAATTTTCTCCTCAAAGAATTAAAAAAATACGGATTAAAGAATAAGAGTCCAAATAATGCATTGATTAAAATTTTGTCGTATTCATTTTTTTAATCATTTCTTCATGACTTTCTGGAATTCGCTTCGATTTTATGTAAAATAACTTCGAATAATCATCTTCCAAGTATAAATAAAATAAGAAACGCCCATTATTTTAAATTAAGGAGTTCAGACCAATTTTTTTAAAGACCATTTACAATTTTTTAAAGATCTTTTTTCAACGATTCATTTTAATGATATCAACTCAAATCTATCACGAGACTTTAAAAAATAAAATTTAGCTCCAAGTAATATTCACTCCAAATGTAAATCAATTGATACGATTTCATTATATTGCAGAAGGATCATAATGTTAATTTTACTTTTAGTTGAAAATAATGCAAACAGTGGAATACTTTCAAAATAATACATATTCTTAACTAATAACTAATTGGCAACTGGCATATCCTTAATCATTCGCAAGATTTTGAAGTCAAAGCGTAGTCACTTAGAAGTTGTTGTTTTTTTAACATTTTACTTTATTTAAAATAAATCCTACATACATCTATAAAAGAGTTTTGAATGATTTTTTTAATGACTTTTCAATAATTTTTAAGAAAAAATGTTTTCAAAAATAGAGATTTTTCATGTTTCTTAGAATTTTTTTTTTTATAGTGCCGGCTTCAATTTGGTGTTCTTTACATAATTTATAAAAATTTACTGCAAATATACTTTGTAAATTTAATTGGATGTTAATGGTTAATATTACTGGTATAAGCTGTTATTTAATACATTCCATTTCAGCCGAGTGTTTTCATAATTATTCTAGTAAAATCCCTACCAGACACTAACATTAAAATAGATAAACATTGTATATCAGATATATCATTACATAGAATTAATTATCAAAAATATTGTAAATTCTCAATGATAATATAACTCATCTCATTTTGATTAGTTTAATAAAAGGTAACCACCTTCCAGATATTAAAAAAATATTGAAGCACATTTAAACTTTTCCGATATTTAAGACTGTTCTGTTCTTTATCATCTTTAATATTATAGCACGAAAAGCTTAGCACTGCTGCCCGAGAATTATTTCAATTCTGTGCCGTTTCCAGAAAAACATTTTTTCAAATGAAATTATTTCAAATTTTTAAAAAAATTGTCTATCAAACACTAAACGAAGTTTGTTTTTTACCAAGTTATAAATAACCTGAGCCAGAATCGAAATTAATAATTAACTTTCATTATTAAACATTTTAACACTACTAATATATTTTGATATATAAAAGATACTTCTAACATATTTTGAAGATTTTTTTAAGATAATACTAGTATGTTACACGTTGGCATTGAAAACAATTACATTTTAAAATTAAACAATTACGCTAATAAGCACAAAATTCATTCCTAAATTGCTCATCTTAAATATTATATTTTTCTTAGTTTGTACGCTTTAAATGTATACAAATAAGCGTTTGATTAAAAGATTAATCGTCTGATATTCTGACTAGGTATTAAGAGTAATGCGCTGTTTAATTTAATTATATTAGTGTTTTGTTTAGAAGTAAAACTAAATAGAGTTTTAACTCGAATAAATTCGAATATTTTTGTTTTACTAGTGTTCTGGCAAACAAAATAAATCCAGTTTTTTCAATGGTTTTTGTATTATCTTTAGAAGAAAGGTGGGCTAATTTCATATTTTTCTTTATTCTCGTTTGCATTTGTACTAGACAATTTGGCCGCTTTGATTTATCAATTAAAGTTTTAATAAACAAGGAGAAATAGGATTGAAATGTCAAGTTTATAAAAGAGAAAACAATGTATAAATGAAGCTTTGCATCATAAATACATAGTTACAATGGAAAAGAATCATAATTTTTATGAAACGAATAAATGGCAAACGTTAAAAATGATACTTTTTTTTTTTGCTCCGTAACTTGACGATTTCAAGTCTTTATTCAAAACTGATTTGAGATGAATGTTTAAAAAGCATGTAAACTAATTGGTGTCCATTTTTTCATGTGCTATTGATTCCTTTCAAACTGCACGATGTGTCTCAATTATGGTATTTCAGAAACAATGGAAAATATCATTCAAGTATCAAGCTCCCAGAAATAGCTTCGTATATATATATGATATCAAGAACACTTATCTGAATATCATAAATTTCGGAAAAATTTCAATGATCTATTTCGAACCGAATGGCTTGGTTCAGTTTATACCCAAACTTCCCAATAATCCTAAGCAGATGTTTATAAGATTTATTATAAAACATTTCAATTTCTCTGGCTGTTGAGTACAATAATTCGTTAACACTCATTACAGCAACTTTCTGTTATTGAAGCCACGATACTAGCCCAATACGCTGGCCAATACTACTGACCCAAAAGATCAATTTCTTTTAACGGCCAAATTAAGAAATGCAGTAACATTCCTATTTCTAATTTCAATGTTTTTTAAAAGACTTTCTTCGGTTAAAAAGCTTCAACTTATTCTTTTCTCATCACTGAAAACATTTTCTACTCGAAATAAATAAGACTGTAAAATTCACAATATTTCATGAACAAAATGGAAGGGAGATGTAAATTTTCAGGCTTTTTCTTAGTTGCACTTGGCCTCATAACTTCATTGTACAACAAAAGGTTTGGGTTTTTATGCGATAAAGTTTAAAATTTAATTTTTTTTTTATTCAAGCACTAAAAAAAAAAAACATAGGAACTACAGTCTTGGCAGATGGGGAATTTTAACATTTCACTCCCACTAAAAGAACAAAAAATCTGCTGGTGCAGCATTTCCACATTCCAAGAAAACCAAGTCTGAAATTTATATATTTTATGTTCAAGAGTTTAAGAGTTTTTATGTTCAAGAGTTTCAAGACCACGCCAGAAGCTGTTGTGAACATTTCCTTTTTACACAAGCGTGATGCGGTTTGATATGTTTAGTGTTTATCGACTGCTTCAGGCAAATATTGTGTTTTAACTACATAAAAGCTTAATTAAGAGCTTCAAATTTGTACATTAGTAAGACTTGTGTACTTAAGGATGAAATAAATTTTTATCAATGATATTATTAACTTCCGTTTTAAAATTCAAAAATTTGACCGTTGATAATATTAATTTTGAATCCTTATTAATTTTGAAATCATGATATTATATAAAGCAACAATTATCCAATAGGTTTAAGGCTATTTTAAATATGGTGCAATTTGATATGCATTATTTATAACAAATGAATGAAGTGGAGCTTCCGATACTAAGTCATGAATTTTCTAAAGCTCTGGTACTATACCTTTTCGAGTATTCGGATTTTCAATTAGGAAAATGATTTTATCTGCCGAGTTTCAGGGAGTCAAGGTGTGGGGGAGGGAGAGTGCAGGTAGGTCTATTAAAAATATATACCTCATTGCATGTAAATTCGTCAAAAAAACAAATTCCCTGAACTATAAAATTTTAGGACTATATTGTTTGTTGACACTAAATCACTAAAATCATACAATAAAGTTGAGAATAATTATTTATAATAAATGGAATTTTAATTATTAATTGGTTATGGCATATTCAATTTTACAAGTCTCATAAAATACTTTTTAATTACATTTGTTTGAAGTTTATTATTTTCTCATAGTAAAAGTTCGTTCTTTTGATCTGATAGCTTTAAACCTCTTGCTGCCGAATTTTTAAAATCACTATTTAAAATCTGCGTTTGCTAGCAAATTCAATTTTTTAAAGAATTGAACTGATGTTATATAGTACCCGATAATTATATGACACGATTCAAATCTGTAATAGTGAAAAAGATAAGCACATAAAAGATAAAAAATAGCGGGATGCAGTAAAATACCGACTGAATTATAACCTGCGAAAATGAGAGAAGCATCCGAATTTTGAGGGTTCACATCTAAAATATAAACTTTGAAAGAAAATAACTCGAAATATTTTTTATTCAATAAAATATCTGTCCTGAGAATAATTCAGTTCTGAAATTTTAAGAAAGTATGCATATAAAACTGTGTTATTTACTTCTGAATGGAACACGAAAAATACTGAAAGCTGAGCTGTTTGCAGGGCAAAAAAATAATCTATGTATTACCACGAAGCTATTTAAAAAATTAACACTGATAAGTCAAAAACAAAAATTCTGCTAAATGTCTAACTACATTTGCTAGTTTTTAATGAGGGGGTTATAATTACTTGGAACCACAAAATGCCTGCATCCGCCCCCCCCCCCATTTTAAACAATTCGGGCGATTTGATATTTATCAACTATGATACACATTTCCTAGTTAAACGGTAATTAAACCCAATCTCATTGTGATTAAATTAAACTTGGCTTAAGTTAACCCAGAGGCGGTGTTAGAAGGGGCACTTACCCCCCCCCCCTCGTCGGCGAGAAATTGAGAGTTCCGCCGGCAGAAGTTTTCATCATTTCAGAATGATTACGGAGAGCTGAGTATTAACGATTATAACAATTTAAAAACCATCTTAAAGTTAACATACTGTACACAATCGAAATATCCAAATAACCTTTAAGAGGTTAGACTACATTTGGCAAATCGATAAGGGGACACATCAATAAGCTGTAGGATTTTACCAATAATTTTTGGTTGGACGTTTGGTATAATCGATAATATTTGGTCGGTGTTTTTTTGGACAACGACGTCAGGTCCGCAGATTTTTCGCAGAAAAGAATCCGAGTATCTGAATTTAAAAAGAAGCCAAATAATATTTAAATTCCTTTATCTAAGTTGAACTATTACGAGTTCTTTTGAAGCCAAATAAGAGAAAATGGACTTGCCCTCTTGTCGGGTTTATCTTGCACCCCCCCCCCTTCGACTATCTTCTACCGCCGCCTCTGAGTTAACCCCCCCCCCTCCCTATCTTGTATGTTTCACCTATCTTGGCCAAGATTGTAGGGGGAAAATAATCCATACCGTCCAATTCCCTGCAAATGTATGCAATGAATATTCATCACATTCCATTTGACAAACAGAAATGCAAGAACAGAAACTGTGGTCTACCGAACATTGTAGGATTCGTTCCCAGTCACAAGGAATGTCGTGGTGGGTGAATCCCTCGAAACGTTCGAAGAACGATAGTGATGGGGCGAAGTCAGAAGTCGAATCAAGACGCTGATCAGAGGGGCAGAACTCCCTCAGCATTGAACATGCACATTTAAGTAATTGCATTAAAACATTCACGAGTGCATAAATGCATATTTATAAATATAATTTCATTATAAAAACATACGAATCTATAATTACAAAATTCAAAACCTTTGCATTTTGAAGGCAATTTCGTTTAGTCTAATATCTTACAAACGATGCAGTTAACGTCACATTTAACTTTAATTTTAAATCGATTTTTTTTAATAAATGCATTCCATATTAAATATAGATGATTCATAGTCAATAACTGTTCGTTCATTTTCTTTTAAATCGTTAAGATGAAAAAAAAAAATACATATCGTGTTTAAATTAATAATCATGTAACTCAATTTTTTTAAAGCAATATTGAAACAAAATGAATCTTTCCGAAAATTACAATCTAAAAATAGGTCGTTTCAAAATTTAAATCACAATTACTCATTCTATTTGAATTTAACGATTATGGTTGATATCCTTGCAAATATAAACAATGATAGATATTGCACAGTAGATTCCAAACCGTAACTACTTTGATTTTGAGAGATTAAAGGGCGAATCTTAAATTTGGTTTTCTAAACTGTCCAAGAGTCCGAGCCATGACTATTGAGGAAATATATGGTGCATCTTCGATTCTATAAATATAAAGCTAAAAGGACAAAAATCAAGTTTCGAGAAGTTTAAACAGTTACCGCTATTGCATTCCGAGATTCATAGGGTAACCAGCGCAACTCAAGTAAAATATTTTTAAATTTGAATTTAACAATGTAGAAAATAATTTTAAGAACGTGCTAAAATGAAATAAAAAGCATATGCATATATATTATACCTAAAAAAAGTTTTAAAATATCTTAAGACTTCCGAAACAATCGTATTAGATCAAGAAATATGTAGATTCAAAATTCTCACATGTTATTTCACAATTGATTAAAAAATATTGTACAGCGTTTTAGAATATACCGATGGCATGTATTTGCAAACTTTCGAGTCTAAATATCGACAACAAGATATCATAATCAACTTGCAAAAATATATATTATACACATACGAGCATTTAGAATTTATAAAAATTGTTAGAATAGAGTGTTTAGCTGATATTTTTAAATTTAAGTTTCTAATAAAATCACTGAATTATACTGTACAGGAGAAAGTAAATAGCATGATTCTCGTAAGGCGCAAAAATGTTTTCCTATAGCCAGGAACAATTTTAATATTAGTTTACGACGCTATTTTTTTTAATCTTTAAATTTTGTACTAAATAAGATATAAATAATACAATAAATTTAAAATATAAATAATAAATTTTAATAAGATATAAATAAATTATATGTTCAAGTTAAAACGTAAGTAACAAATATTAAATAGCAACTACTAATTTTTTCCAATAATCCAATGGTTTTATTATTGGATTTTATTATTATTTATTGCATTTAATCCAATAGTTTTATCATTGCCTTAATACATGATTTGTTTAGTTATATTAACGTCCCGTTTTAAAGCAACACTAGGGCTATTTATATTAATGCATGGATTCAGACAATGACTAAAAATGTTTAAAATTTAGACTAACTCGTTACTTTCAGACAAGCTGTGATATAAAATACTAATAGTTTATGGGTAGTAGCGAATTAAATTCTTTTATATTGGAATTATCTACTCTGGTATCCTGAAAGTTCGATTCATAAATTTTAGAGCCACTAATTCAATGACAAAGCGATAAGCAAACGTTCATTACGTGTAAATTAAATTTTCAACGGTTTTTTTATTATTATTATTTTACGTAATCTTGCGAAAAACAAATTTTGCACTTTCATTTATATTTTCTGCAATGTAAAATATCTCTTGTCATCTTCGCTGTTCTTATTTACACAATTAACAAACATTTTATTAACAAAGTACGCAATTACAAATTTGAAACGCATTTGAGATTAAATAGCTTCGTCCGATATTGCATGTCTCGAATCATGATTTCCAATTACGCGGGAAACATCCTCCCGCGTTATACTAAAGACTGCTTTCATTAAGATTTAATAAAAATATTTTACAAAATTTCAGAATTTGAAAACACATCAATCAAATAGTCTTAATTATGAAATGTTTTGAATGCTATGATATTACAATTTTGTCTTAAACTTAAGCTCAAATAAATTATCGTCGAGAAATATAAAAAAAAAAATTATCAGAAAAAAAAATTATTGAAATGTCAGCAAGAAAAGTAACTTCGTTCACTTAAAAGAAAGCATTATGAATGCCAGTCGAAAACGTTGGGTTGCACAAAGCCCAGGAACATGCATTTTGTCAACACGCTTTAAACGACAACCCCATGTGAAAGTTAATAAACTCCTGGTGTTTACAAGAGCAACTATAATTTTTTTTCATTTACACCTAATATAATTGATGTTTAAAAAGATCTGACAATTTAATATTTTTCATTTCGTAAACTAAAAGAAGAATTTTTTTTTCTATATCTTTATTTAAAAATGTTAAGAAGTCAAAATTCATGAAAATGGATATTTTTTAAATGCTCCAAATAGTTTTCCAAACAGGAATTTATAAAAAAATGTTTAAAACGTTTAACTGTACAGATGTAAGCTTTGACGCTAAGGATTTGCAGTTTATGTAAAAATTTGTTGCTCTAATATAACAGGCAATATCTGCTACCTGTTATAAAATGGAGTTAAAATTATTCTTCGAAAATGAACGGACATTAATGTTTGCTAAATATTTTATAATGAGCCATCACGAATTGGGGGTTCAAAATGCAAAGGTGTTTAAAAGTACATTATAAAGTTTGTAAAAACGAGGATACTTACCTAAATATCTAAAAAAATATTAACCATTAAAGGTTACTTACCATTATTACAATTAACAATTATGATATATAATGATTTCAACTTGATTATTAGTTAATTATTTTAAAAACAATATCTGAAAAAAGAAAGCTAGAAAAAATACCTTAAAATGTTCATTAGTTCTCACCCCATTTTTTTTTTTTTTTTCATTATTGAAAAATACAATAGCACAGTTGAGAGAGAGAGAGCAAATTTGCACTTTTTCTTAAAAACTTTAGAAGCGTTTTTACAATAATTATGAGAAATTGTTATTGATATGTGCTATTATTCAGTTACATGCTAAGAAAAAAAACTCAACAGATAAGAATAAAATTTACAAATGCAAATCTCCCAAGAAAGTTTATGAAAATAGAAACATATTAAAAAACATTTACCATAAGGGTGACTGCTTTCACAGTCACCTTTATGTAGCCTTTGTTTATAACTTTACGAATGTTACTTAGAATAGATTCCAGTCTTCTGTCATAATTAGTTTGAAAAATTCATTCGTACTAAATAAACAAAACTTATACCAAATAAACAAATATTAAAGTTACACTGAAATCTAAGATCAAGAAAATAAAATGAAAAGATTTAGTCTATTTGATTATTCGATATATTTTATATTTGATGTTCTCAGAACGATTATTAAGAATGAAAATTCGTCTAATAGGCTTCACTCATTTATGATAAATATTACTGATTATTAAGAATTAGTGATCGCTTGACGTTTTCTATTAACACGAATCAGTTGCAAGAACTGAATAAAAAAATCAATAATTAATGTACACAATTCATTAAAGCATTTGCTGTAACAAGATAATTATTCAATTAAAATTCAAGCATTAATATTCCAAACTGCTTTAAATCAAATTATTAATTGTAAGCAGCCACGTATTGATGTACAATTGGTAAAATTGTATGTAAACTACCGAAAATGGCAATTAGAACATTTTACAAGAGAAGCCCAAAGAAATTCTAAAGGGTTATGCATCGCACCCTACTTTATTTTTTTTTCTAACTCAGTTTTTAACGATAACTTTTTTTTTTCTGCAAGAAATGTGATCAGGAAATAAGAAAAATTTTTTTTAACCAATTAAATTAAATTTATGACGAGATACAAAATTGACTTATTAATTAGGGATACAAAATTGTAGTCCAGATACAAAAACCCATGAATCTCGTTTTGGTACATTCACAAATGTTAAATGCTAGTTTTGTGCAATATAATTATTAAATGATTTATAGTAAATTGCGGCAAATAATCTTATATCACCACTTCCCACATCTTATCAATGATAGTACATGGAGTCTACGACCATGTTTTAGATTTAATAGATACCATACATAGGATGAGTAAAGAGATCTAGTTGGGTTTTACAGATATTTACGCCTCGTTTTAAATGAATTTGAGGGACATTTTGAGATGGTCTTCGTGAAATCAAACCTTGGTCAACTGACTAGAAAGACATCTGAGAATGCACTCGTTTCACCAATCTTCCACGCCGCTTCAGCGGTATGGTATTTGATTCCGCTTATTTGAATACAGACCAGACTCGCTTACACGACAGTTCTTAAAGGGAATGGAGTTTTAAACCTAGTCGTTAAGCTCCAAAAATGAATATTCTGAAAAATCAAAATTTTTAAATCACTGACAAAAATATTAGATTCAGTTTGGAGAAAATATACCATTATTTGCATTTTAAAACCTCGCTCGCAAAAAACTAATAATTAAATCATTCTAGTGAACATATATAATCGCCAATAGTCATTTTAATAAAAGAATAAGGCTCACCCGTTGTCCACTTATGGAAATGTAAAACCAACGTTGAAGAAATTCTTCCTCGTATCGTCCTCCGTCCAATCTGAAAGATAAATTACACTGTAGCATTAATTACGTTTAATTATAATAGAATGTGATCCAAATGAACTACTTTTAATCGCTTTTACTTGTGTACTAACAAATAAAACTTTTTTAATTAAAAATATGGAAATCAAAATAAAATTGCAAATGTTTGAAACTAAAATCCTGTAGAGAAATAACTTTACAATGAATATCCTAATTCCTAAACACTCAAAATATTTATTATAATGTCATTAAAATTTTAATTGCCCTATATTATTTATAACCAGTTACCGCCATTTCAGCTATTTTGTTTGGACATCTAGGTTTTGGTAAAAAAAACCCCAGTTTTTTTTTTAATACACTACACTCATAACACCTCCAGAAAAATTTTCCAATAAAAAAAACTTTAATGTATTTCATCATTTATTAATAAAATTATGGAATGTTAGCAATTCATCCAAAATTCGAAATTCAATTCAACTTAATTGATTAGTTGATAACCAATTTAATAATTTTAAAATGGTATATTTTCATTAAGAATAAGAAATTCCAGAAATTTCAACACATTACTGAAGTGAAAATTCAATTACAAATTTCAATCCTAAAAAATTAAAATAGAATTACGTTAGAAGAACTTACATTTAGTTGACAATTATGTATGGATGTTCTTGTTGGTGATATAATACGAAATTATATACGGCGAGCGAGATAACATGATTTTATGCTTTAGTACGAAATTCAAACAGTGCTGATACCAGAAAAATATTTGAGTCAGCAAGATTTGTTATGGCGGGCATATTAATAACTCCGTCAAAACAAAACTGGATAGAAATCTTGGAAAATAACTGAGGCAAGAAGCAGCTGCTGAAAATTATTGTTGTTGCTTTTCTTGATTACACAATAATTTATTTGATAGTGATGACTGTTTCCTGGGTGAAATGACTTGAAGACACATCTTGTCTTTTATGTGGTTCATTGGTTAACATCAACAATAAAAGGCACATGTGGTCGCCATACTGTAGTAGGCCTAGAGAACAACACGTAAAATTTCTCGGGAGAGAGAGTCGAGATCACACTCCCCCTTGTACACAAGTCAAGTTCGCTTCTGCTAGAAAAAAATATACTAACATCAACAGTGAGACCACGTGATATTTACATGATTGGCAGCTAGCTCCGCCCAGGAAGACCACATGGTTAACTGAATTCTTGCGTTTAACTAAACTACAAGAACCTAAAAAGCAAACTTTTCCAATTATTATTCCGAGATCAGAGCAGATGTTCACCATATCACTCGTTCTTCCTTTTAATCCATCCTTTATTTTCGTATGCTTATTTTCGTTGTTCATTTGTTTCTTTCAAAAGGAAAACGATTTCCGATTAAACTTTTAACTTGGTACATTACGTACTTAAATATTATTCACGCATTTTAAAATGTAAAATATCTTGAATGAAGATCTAATTAAAATGTAAAAAATCTTGAACGAAAATAAAATGAAAAATATCCATTTTAAAATGTAAAATATTTTTTAAGTCTTTAAAGAGTGTGCATATTTTCTATAAATTTCCCGAACCAAATTTATTCCAAATGCACTATAGTAGAGGTTGTTGAAACGCCTAATTTAGAACATAGTTTCTTATTACGAATTCTTAACATTTTAATGATATTTTTAGAAATGACACAGGCTTGGAACAAGAAAAAGTTGCACTTTATAAAATAATGTATTTTACGAAACAAAAATAAATGATTAATTGAAGTAAAATAAGTATAATTAACTGAACAATAAAATGAATAAATTAATATGAAAAGTGCTTGCTATTTTAGAAATATTGCAAAACTATTACATAAAAAGACATCGATCTCGAATGATAAAATCCGTACTTCCGCGCAAATATGTCACGTCTGCATTTTTATTAAAACTAAATCCCGGCATTTTTTTTTTGGAGTATATTGTTACGCAATTTAAAAAAAAAATGTCTTTTCGGGATACCAATTTCGTTTTTATGAAATTTTTAATGAATTCTTCAAAATGCATATTTTAACAAATTAAAGCAAAAAAGTATTTTTTTACAGTTTAATACTATTTTATTTAAAACCTTTAAAAAAATTTTTGATGCATTGTTAACATGGAACAAAATATTTCAATATCATCGATTTTTAAGTTGGCATACTTCTGCAAGTCGCGTATTGCACAAACCTTCCTAGCTATCTACAGTAAACGTAATGGCAGATGCAGTCAAGACAAATGAAGACGAGAAGCAAACCGAAAATATTTTCATGGTATGTGATGCACCGGGCTAAAGGTTCGAATCGTCTTTAAATTTTTATGGTATATATATCAAGATATATTGCAGATGCATACCATATTTTTATTTCAATCAATTAGAAAGAAAACTCGAAAATATTCGATTTTCTAGTACTTGTATATTAAATACCCCCTCCCCCAACAACAAAAAAATGGATCAAAGATCTTACGCCAGATTCATGCTACCGATCGAACTTTCATAACTATTTTTCCGCTAATAGTATGAAAACAATACACTCAATGTCTGTTTTTATTACGTTTAATTGTTTTTACTTACACAAGTGAGTATGTAACTCTTGTGAAAATAAAAATCTGAACATTCGTAGCATTAACGGCCTACCCAGAGGTCAATTGTATTGTGAGGTGGAGGTTGTAACATGTTTATTAGAAAGTTTGTGAAAGGTTTCGGGGAAACACTCCCATTGTTTGTTTTTAATGAGCTTTTCCCCAAATATTAGCAAATTGGGTTTTCATCGTATTTGTATGTTATTTTCAATTGGCACTAAAAAGATTAATACAATTCCATACATGAGATTTATATTTTTGGAACCCAATTTTACAAAATTCAGCTCGATGAAACATTTCAAGGATTATAATAAAATTTATCTTCCATTTGAATTATTGATTGTCAAGATAAATAATTTTTCTCTTTCATCATAAAAACTAACAGGAAATTTCAAAGATGTTTTGATTTTTTAGGACATGAAACTAATAGTATAAAACTAGCTGCAGTGGTCTCCTGAAAACCTTCTCTGGGATAATGCCTTTATTTGTAAATGAGAAAGTCTTGTATGACATTATAATAGTTGCGAAATATTAACTATTGGTGGAAATTTAGATTTCGAATTTTTTTAAAAGGTTGATTCCTAGTATACGGAAAATATCAAAAATAAATATATGATTTAAACGCGTTATTCCCAACTGACAGTAACAAAAAGTGACACATAAGCTCATTTGTAGTCACAAAACCACATACCGAATTTGATACATTTAAGTCACTGCGTTTTTTACTTGTCACGTTTACGTGCTTTTGAAAGTAGAGACAGACGGTCATGCCCAGGTTGGATTTGGCTCAAAATTTGACAGGCATCTACAATAAAATTGTTAAATTTATGTACCAAATTTTATCTATATAGCTCTTTTTGTTGTTATCGTGTTGTTAAATTATATCCAAAACACCGACCAGACTTCCTATGAACAGATAATACTCAAAATTTGATGGAAATTTACAAATTGGTATAAAGACTATACACTAAATTTCATCTGTCTAGCTAAAAGCACTTTTGAGCTATTGTGTTCATAGACAGACATAATGCCAAAAATGCATTTTTCGCAGAAATCCTTCAAAACTTCGAGTTCGAATTTCTTGATTATAATTCTCTCTCGATAGCCTGAGTTCGAGAAATTAAAAAAAGGAATAAAATAAGCCCTACATATTTTAAGTTAATTTGAATTGATTTAAATTGATTTGTTAATCTAAGTCGTTTATGTTATGTTATTAAATATATTTGCATAAAGATCTGTGCAGGGAGGGCGAGAATATGAATTTTAAAAGATGAATTCAAGTGATACAGCGGAAGTTAAGAGCAGCTGAAACTGATATTGCAGATGAATCATTATTTTATCTAATCCTCCCAATTCAAATACCGCTTGAAGCTACAATTTTTGTCTACACAAAAAACGGGTTTAGCGTCATTAATAAAATAATTCGCAGTGAGATGTGGCAATGATATTTTGACTTAGCAAAAGCAATCCAAGATTAGCAACTGAAAATGAAGCTGATAACCTTGGCTTTCAAATTACTAAGTAGCTCCTAAAATTCTCTTCACTTGGAATTAATCAAAGCAAACAGTAAAATGGTAAAATGGATGGGTTAAAAACAATTTTCAGGGGCATCAATAAAAAATTAATACACAAAATGCATAGCATTGCGAATTCAATCCCAGGGGTATAACTACATAAAATAGCGCTCAGGGCAAATAGCAAAGCAATGCTCCTTCTTTCCTTTTTTAAATTGCAGTTCTTTCAAATTTCTTTCCCTCTGACTTCCACCAAAAACATAATGGGGAATGGAAAAGGAAATTAAATCTAAGTAATTTTATATAAAACATTTTCTTATAATATAACCCAGCAATCGATCAATACATCTTAATTATTCTACAGATTAATCGAACTATTTTTCAGAATCTAAATATAGCAGTTATAAAGTCAATTGTTAAAAAAAATGCATCTAAAATGGACAAAAACATTTGAAAATATGTTTTAGAAACATAATGATTGATAAATCGAAATGTATATTATAAGCGATTCTTTAAAAAAAAATGCTTCCAAAAATATGAACACAGCTCAAAACTTTCAGAGATAAAACATTACGAATTTATTATTCAAGCCCTTTTTAAGTGATTTAAAGAATTAATATAAACATCTCCAACAAAATTTTATAAATTTTTGCATTATTATTTCAAAAAACTAAACATTTTAATGATATATCACTATTGTCTTTTAGATGAAAAGTAATCCGTATTTAATACATATTTATCTTAATACTAAAAGAAAATGTATATGTCAATCCATGGCATATTAGATCCAACTATTTGACCAAATTTAATCAAACTTGACACTAATAGATTTTGGATGGCAGGAAATTGCACCTAAAAGAATTTGCAAAAAATTTCAAACAGTTTTAATGAATCAAATTAATAGAAATCTCATTTGTCTTAGTGTTAAATTCTGAAAATATTACTACACAGAAATAACACTTAGTGTGACAACTTTTTTTTTGTCACACTATCTTTAAAAAAATATCTCTTCAGTAATATTAGATAGTTGAGCAATGTTTCCAATTTTTGCAAATATTTTTTGATGCGATTAAATTGCCTATTCCATTTAATCGCATTGTTCGAATTAACTTGCCTATTGTTCCATTCACTGCCCGAATTTAAATTGCCTGGTTCGTTGTTCTATTATGAAATTAACTTGATGGGTTCACTAGCAGCGATTTTAAATTTATATATAAAATTCGTGTTTATAAATATTTAAGAAAAAAATCGTTTATATTAGCTTACGGTATTAACTGCTCATTCATTTATCATTTCACTTTCATTGATTTTCACGATTTACATTTCAGCGCATTACGATTTTTTAAAAAAAGATTAAATACTGGAGAAGTTCATTACTATAACTTTATTTCGTGATTTATTTACATCTGAATATCCACGGTCGATTCCTAAAGAAATTTTAATATCATGACACATTTTTAATGAAATCCAATTCAAGAAAATATCTTTAAAACTTGTTTTTTTTTATCAAACAAGAGTAAAAAATAATAGTATAAAATTTAAACTAATTATTTATTTGAATTCTTTTTATTTTAACATTGAGTCGAATATTTAACTAGACTCATCTTTAAAACACGTCTCAATTAAAGAAAACATGCTTCAAAATTTTGGAAACAATTTTTCGTCGAATTCATTTTGAGAAAGTAACTCGCCAATGAATACTACTTTCACTGAACAGCAGATAAAGCTGAATAAACTATTGGTTAAATTTTTTTGCTTTATTGTTAAAACATAAAAAAAAATTAAAAACAGAGCTTTAATTTTCAAAATAACATTCGAATATTTTAAAATTGAAAATATTAAGATTAAAATACAGCATTTCTTGAAAAATAAAGCTAAATATTCGGCAAACTTTTCTAGGAAAATATTACGAGTTCTTATATATCTTTAAATTTTAATGAGATAATTTGTTGGATTAATCTTTTCATTGCTAGATACTATGCATCAATTAAATGATTATTGGTTGAATGAACTTCTCAAACTGAGCTAGCTAATAAACCGTAGCTGTCATTCAAGCGAATTTTTCATTTACAGAATCAACGTTTTGTTAAGGACCAAAAATCTGTCAAGGTTTTCTTCGCCATTCTTTTTGAGAGGAGAATTTACAATAAAATAAACCCATTCCAAATTCAAAAAATAAGAACATTCCATCTATGCTATTTTTTTTATCACTGTAAAGCTTTTATTACTAATATTTTCTGCAATTAAACACTTTCATTTTTAATGAAATTCATTTGCGTCCTTCCGATTCAGTTTAATTTATGCAATTCTAAACAACCCATTAGATATTTCAAAACACTATTCCCTATTTCACTGATGATAGATCGAAGCTTTCGATGAATAGAAATATGACATAAGCTTATTAATACTAAACTCGAATTCGCGTTAATCGCGCTCTTAGGGTTATTTTAATCTTGAGAAATAAGAATTTAAAGAAAGGTATTTTTTTGTAGGTGTCACTAATTTATTCTACAATTTTGCGGCCCCTGGTTAATGCCACCCACGGAATTTGTCCTGCCTGCCACACTCTAGTTACGCCACTTTTCATATCGCACTGGGATTAAAGGCAAAAGAAACAATTAAGTTTAGTGTGATATTTGACAATACAGATAAAACACGTTTTTGTGTAAGAACCGAGCTTTAAAGAATATGCCCTTAAAAATATGCCAGGGGATGCCAATAAGATGAACCAGGGTTCCTTCTTTAGTCGGAATTAATTTGAAATTTGACTCTCGTACCCGTCTTTAAACCTTAAAACACAATTAAACATTTTTCTTAAAATTAAGCTTTTGAATTCTTACCTATACGCAGAATTTGAGAGGTCAATTTTGCCAGAAAAAATATTTGCTCGTTTTTATTTTCCCTTTATCTTCCATCTATTAGGACAAAAATACATTTTAAAATACCTGTGCAGAGTCGATGATGAATGAATAATTAATTATTCAGCCCTTGATTTTAGTAGTAAGTATGCCCTTCTCCAAATGAAACATTTAATTATGTGACAAAGAGCTCAACTTAAGGGGGCGGGGGACATGAAGAAACAGGGATGAACTATGCAGATCTGGAATGGACACGCACGGATGAGCAGTTTCGAAAAATCGTTATTAGCATAAAAAATTTCATTACATATACTATAATGGAATTTTCTGCTATGTTATTTCTTTAAATCTCTTTCATCACTAAAAAAAATTATACGTATTGGCTTTTAAAAAAAATATTAAAATTTAGTAACATGCATATTTAAGTACTGAGATTTCTTCATATCCGAACCTATTTTTATACATTTTTCTTTACAAAGAGATTGAACTGTCAGTCCAGGATTTCATCGATTTTTTTTAACTTTTAAAAGAACATTATATTAATTTTTTTAAGTTTTTGAGGAATGGTAAAGTTTAATCTCTGTCAGTTTCTCCAACTTTCACTGTGCATAAGAAGACGTTCATTCTAATATGATTACACTGAAGAAATGATTTATTAAATACTTTTATTATTCGTTTAAATCTTAATTTTATATGAATTTATTAATTAACAACAAACAACTGATTCTTATTCTGATTTTGTCTGAAACTTCCATTCTTAATCGACTAAATTTTTATTCGGTTCTACATGATTTGAGTTGATGGCTGCAGCAATTACACATTTCGGAACCTATCAATTAACAATTTATTTTAATGCACGCAATTATGTACAAGAAAATAAGAATACATGTATTAAAATTAAAAGGGGAAAATGCACAGAAATTCATATAGCAAAAAAATAATTTTTAAAACTTTAAACAGTTTGTGCAAATATAATCTTTAGAAATACAGTGGAATAATGATAAAACTGTAAATAATTTTAATTAAAAATAATTAAAATATTAAAACGGCTCTTCCGAATAAACACATACTATTCAAAAATATTTATAAAATTAGGTAGTTTTAGAGGCGAATCTCGTATGGTGGTTTACAAATAGGGTAAAATCTTAAAAAATTTACGTTGATTTAAATTAAAAATAAACATTTAATAAGAATTGATAATATATTCAATACAAGAACTACAATAGCTTCTCGCGAGAAAAATGATTTAAAAATAAAAGCACATAATCTAATAAGAAACAACTAGCATACATAGGAATTAATTTTTTTTTCATAAATCATTTTTAGAGTAGCATTTATTAAAATAGTTACTTGGTTATAAGTCGGTAATTAGTATTATGAAATACATACTTTTAAAAACGGAGTCTAGATTGATTTCTTTTTGGATATTATTGCTGTGATTGAAAAATAATAAAATATACATCAATTCATTTATTATTAATGCTCCAGGATTAACGGCCTTTTATTTTACTAATTATATTTGATAATAAGTGCTTTTAATAATTAATAAGTTGTTCTTTCTTCAAATTGGTATTCCAAATATTTTATAACATATTAAATTAGTATAAATAAAATTTACATACATAAATAAATTTCAATCAATTTTTTTTTCTGAAATCCTTTATAAAAATTCGCTGAATATAATTTTATTTTCGTTTTTAAATAAGACGGTAAATTCGCACTGACTAGCCGAGCTTTTGATTGATTTTAAATAAAATTTGAAAATGTGTGTTCACCAAACTATAACCGATATTAAAAAGTCAGTAAAAGTCCAAATGCAAAAATGTTTTGTTAAACTCATATTATTTAGAAACTTCAAAACAGAGGCGATAATTCTTTAAAAAGAGCTCCATGCCACATTGAAGCTAGAAATTTTCGATCACTTCTAAGTCTTGAAATAAAAAAACATAAGTGATCCGAGGAACTTTAACACCAATTTATAGCAGAAGTTTATTTTCATAAGTCCAAAATAAAATTCGGTAAATGCTAGTAGCTGTAATTGAAGTAGTGCAATTCGCCAACAGAAATATGGATTCGAAATTTCACACACAAAGGATTAAGGTCAGGATTTATTACGAAAATGTCACCTTTACGAGCATAAAATAAATAAATCCGATGTGGAAGCTTCAAATACATCATCAAAATTTGAAATCGGATATTTTAACATTTTCAAAATATATAAAAAAAATCTATAAAATGCTTTAAAAAGTGCGAAGTGATAAAGAACGCGTTTATGCGCTTTATTTCATCTCAAACTTTCAACAAATTTTGTAAGAAATATTAATCGTTTTCCACAAACCATAATTTATCAATTTTAAATTTTTAAATTATTAATACATTTTAAATACGAATTATATGCAATCCTTCAAAACAGGCAAATAATAATCGAAACCAATCTTGACATTTATATGCAAAAAAAGAAGGAAATAAACACATTCTGTAGACATCTATTAATGGGTCAAACTTATCTAAAACTATGTGCAATTCAAATTTTAACTTGCAACAAATGTTCGTAGAAAGAGATATACAGCTCGTAACGGTAAAAGATTTTAGAGTTAGTCAAAAAAACAAGAAAGTACCAACGGATAAAAAAAGCAAACAAACTTACCGAATAAATCTTGTTAAAATAATGGCAATGTCAGCCTTTATACGAAATTATTAAGATGAAATATATTATCTGTAATATAAGACACAGAACCGCTGCTGACAGTTTGGTTTCCCATCCAACTACCAACTCAAGAAACGATTCAAAGTTCAACCGCACGTGTGAATGCGTGCGCATATGAATTATGATAATTTATGACGTCGACTCTGGGACACTGAAAGCAAAGAAAAAGAATAAAAACCAGGAGGTGGTTCGAAAAATGCTAAAGAAAGTGGATCTCAAATTAGAATTGCACTCTCCCTCTCTTTTTATTATTCAATTTTTAATTCCGAAAGTTATTATTCATAAATAAATTGGAAAACAATGAAAAATCCGATTTGTTTGTTTTTTATCAGTTTAGCTAGTTTTTCTGTTAAATGATAATTCGACGGAACATTTATTTTGGAATTTAATAAGTTTTCAGAAATATTTCTGTTTTAATCTTAAGTTTTACAGGAGAATATCTGATTAGACTTCAATAGCCAATGGAATGATTCGAAAAGCTCTTACCTGTCAGAAAGGAACTGGAGGCATCTAGTGGATTTTTCACATTTTATTCACACGAAGCAGGAAACAGGAACACACAGCATTTATGCAGCAAAATGCACAAAGACAAAGCAATACATCTCGACTCTACAACGTACACAACAAGACTACCCAAAACAAACAAAACCCAGAGGGAGAAACAGCGCCCTCTGGCGGAAACCTTGGACCTCGAAGGGTGTAAATAAAATTTTAACATGGTGCACGTTAAATCCCGCGGGCCAAACGTCCTTCCTCTAGTATGGTGTGGAAGTTTGGAGTGGAGGGGTTGGCAGCCCAGGTGTCATCCTCGTTACCTGACAGGGGTTCAAAATTACAACGCTAATATAACTAAACTAAACTATATAAAAACTCTGTCTCATTGGAATATATTCAGTACATCTGAAAATAAGAGTGTTCATCTTGCATCAATTAATCATTAATGTCAGTTTTCTTAAATTGATATGGAGAGTATCAATTTAGTTCTTTTACAATATTATCAAAAAAATTTTAAATTCGTATAAATTTTTTATATTTTTTTGTTGGTCTACATTTTCACATTCGATTAAAAAATGGCGAGTTTTAATTCTATGAACTCTGCGTATCAAACAGATGTACCAAAGTGAATATTATCCATGTTGAAAAGGTTAAATGTAGAATATTACAGTTAAAGAAGGATTCAATAAATAGTTCGTTAAAATTTAGCAGAAATTTGAACTTATATTATAAATAATTAATTCAATCTTATATAATATATATACATTGTTGTTGCTATTATTATTATTAAGTTTGTTAAAACTAAATTCTAAAAGTTGCGCAGGCTTATATATGAAAATATTAGAATACATTCCAGATCTTATAAACTGAATAATATGCCTTTAAATAGCAATATAGTACACTCTCGAGTAGCCGGTTCGCTAAAATTCAAAAATTAATAAATAAAATGAAAAAAAAAAAGTAAAATGAACGGCGGGAGTGCGGATCGAACTTACGGCCACTGTCTTGCACGCTGCCACTCAGACCAGAAAGCCACATAAGAACCGTTGGGAGAACGAATTTAAAGCCACATGATTATTTATTCATTTATATTCTATGATGGTGCAAATCCCTGCATGAAAACCATGTGTATATCAAAAAGAATGAGTCTGCGCATGGATAGTATCTCTGACCTAATTTGGTCTTTTATTTCTACAATTTCTTTATTTTGGAAGTAATTTTAAATAAAATATTGAAATCTTTGTAAATTCTGGTCAAAATATAACTATTTCAAAAGAAAAATATTAATTTTCACTATTCTTAAAATTGAAAAATTAATAAATAAAATGACAATAAAAATAAAATTAATATCGAGAGCGCGGATCGTACCTACGGCCACTGCCTTGCACGTTGACAATCGGACCACAAAGCCACATACGATAAGTTGGAAGAACGAATTTAAAGCCACATTATTATTTATTCATTTATATTCTATAAAGGTGCAAATCCCTGCATGAGAGATATGTGTACATCAAAAAGAATGAGTCTGCGCATGCCCTGAATCTCTGACCAAATTTAGACTGTGTATCTCTACAATTTCTTTATTTTGGAAGTATTTTTAAATAAAATATTAAAATCTTTGTAAATTCTGGTCAAAATATAACTATTTGAAAAGAAAAATATTAATTTTCTCTATTCTAAAAATTAAAAAAATAATAAATAAAATGACAATAAAAATAAAATGTATGTCGAGAGCGCGGATTGAACCTACGGCCAATGTCTTGCACGTTGACACTCTGACCAAACAGCCACATACGCTCCGTTCAGCTGTCGAATTTCAAGACACATGATTATTTATTCATTTATATTCTATAATGGTGCAAATTCCTGCATGAAAGCCATGTGTATATCAAAAAGAATGAGTCTGCGCATGCCCTGAATCTCTGACCGAATTTAGACTTTTATCTCTACAATTTCTATATTTTGGAAGTATTTTAAAAAAAAATATTAAAATCTTTGTAAATTCTGGCCAAAATATAACTATTTCAAAAGAAAAATATTCATTTTCACTTTTCATCAAATTAAAAAATTAATAAATAAAAGAAAAATGGATGTCGAGAGCGCGGATCAAACCTACGGCCAATGTCCTGCACTTTGACACTCTGACCAAACAGCCACATACGCTCCGTTCAGCTGCCGAATTTCAAGCCACATGATTATTTATTCATTTGTATTCTATCATGGTGCAAATAACTGAATGAAAGCCATGTGTATATCAAAAAGAATGATTCTGCGCATGGCTAGAATCTCGAACCGAAATTAGTCTTTTATTTCTACAATTTCTTTATTTTGGAAGTATTTTTAAATTAAATATTGAAATCTTTATAAAATTTGGTCAAAATATACCTATTTGAAAAGAAAAATATTAATATTCACTATTCTTAAAATTGAAAAATTAATAAATAAAATGACAATAAAAATAAAATGAATGTCGAGAGCGCGGATTGAACCAACGGCCACAGTTCTGCACGTTGACACTCGGACCAACAAACCACATACGCTCCGTTCAGATACCAAATTTAAAGCCACATGATTATTTATTCATTTATATTCTATAATAGGGCAAATCCCTGCATGAAAGCCCTGTGTATATCAAAAAGAATGATTCTGCGCATGCCCAGAATCTCGAGCCGAAATTATACTTTTATTTCTACAATTTCTTTATTTTGGAAGTATTTTTAAATAAAATATTAAAATCTTTGTAAATTCTGGTCAAAATATAACTATTTGAAAAGAAAAATATTAATTTTCTCTATTCTAAAAATTAAAAAATAAAATGAAAAAAAAAAGTGAAATGAATGTCGAGAGCGCGGATCGAAACTACTTCCACTGTCTTGCACGTTGGCACTAAGGCCCCAAAGCCACATACGATCCGATGGGAAAACGAATTTAAAGTATCATGATTATTTATTCATTTATATTCGATAATGGTGCAAATCCCTGCATGAAAGCCATGTGTATATCAAAAAGAATGAGTCTGCGCATGCCCTGAATCTCTGACCGAAATTAGTCTTTTATCTCTACAATATCTTTATTTTGAAAGTATTTTTAAATAAAATATTGAAATCTTTATAAATTCTGGGCAAAATATAACTATTTGAAAAGAAAATTATTAATTTTCACTATTCTTAAAACTGAAAAATTAATGAATAGAATGAAAATAAAAGTAAAATGAATGTCGAGAACGCGGATCGAAACTACTGCCACTGCCTTACACTTTGACACACGGACCACAGATCCGCATACGATCCGTTGGAAGAACGAATTTCAAGCCTCATGATTATTTATTCATTTATATTCTATAATTGTGCAAATGTGTGAATGAAAGCCATGTGTATATCAAAAAGAATGAGTCTGCGCATGCCCTGAATCTCTGACCGAATTTAGACTTTTATCTCTACAATTTCTATATTTTGGAAGTACTTTTAAATAAAATATTAAAATCTTTGTAAATTCTGGTCAAAATATAACTATTTGAAAAGAAAAATATTAATTTTCTCTATTCTAAAAATTAAAAAATTAATAAATAAAATGACAATAAAAATAAAATGTATGTCGAGAGGGCGGATTGAACCTACGGCCAATGTCTTGCACGTTGACACTCTGACCAAACAGCCACATACGCTCCGTTCAGCTGTCGAATTTCAAGACACATGATTATTTATTCATTTATATTCTATAATGGTGCAAATTCCTGCATGAAAGCCATGTGTATATCAAAAAGAATGAGTCTGCGCATGCCCTGAATCTCTGACCGAATTTAGACTTTTATCTCTACAATTTCTATATTTTGGAAGTATTTTAAAAAAAATATTAAAATCTTTGTAAATTCTGGCCAAAATATAACTATTTCAAAAGAAAAATATTCATTTTCACTTTTCATCAAATTAAAAAATTAATAAATAAAAGAAAAATGGATGTCGAGAGCGCGGATCAAAACTACGGCCAATGTCCTGCACGTTGACACTCTGACCAAACAGCCACATACGCTCCGTTCAGCTGCCGAATTTCAAGCCACATGATTATTTATTCATTTGTATTCTATCATGGTGCAAATCCCTGAATGAAAGCCATGTGTATATCAAAAAGAATGATTCTGCGCATGGCTAGAATCTCGAACCGAAATTAGTCTTTTATTTCTACAATTTCTTTATTTTGGAAGTATTTTTAAATTAAATATTGAAATCTTTATAAAATTTGGTCAAAATATACCTATTTGAAAAGAAAAATATTAATATTCACTATTCTTAAAATTGAAAAATTAATAAATAAAATGACAATAAAAATAAAATGAATGTCGAGAGCGCGGATTGAACCAACGGCCACAGTACTGCACGTTGACACTCGGACCAACAAGCCACATACGCTCTGTTCGGATACCGAATTTAAAGCCACATGATTATTTATTCATTTATATTCTATAATAGGGCAAATCCCTGCATGAAAGCCCTGTGTATATCAAAAAAAATGATTCTGCGCATGCCCAGAATCTCGAGCCGAAATTATTCTTTTATTTCTACAATTTCTTTATTTTGGAAGTATTTTTAAATAAAATATTGAAATCTTTGTGATTTCTGGTCAAAATATAACTATTTGAAAAGAAAAATATTAATTTTCTCTATTCTAAAAATTAAAAAATAAAATGAAAAAAAAAGTGAAATGAATGTCGAGAGCGCGGATCGAAACTACTCCCACTGTTTTGCACTAAGGCCACAAAGCGTTGGCACTAAGGCCACAAAGCCACATACGATCCGATGGGAGAACGAATTTAAAGTCTCATGATTATTTATTCATTTATATTCGATAATGGTGCAAATCCCTGCATGAAAGCCATGTGTATATCAAAAAGAATGAGTCTGCGCATGCCCTGAATCTCTGACCGAAATTAGTCTTTTATCTCTACAATATCTTTATTTTGAAAGTATTTTTAAATAAAATATTGAAATCTTTGTACATTCTGGTCAAAATATAACTATTTCAAAAGAAAAATATTAATTTTCACTATTGTTAAAACTGAAAAATTGATAAATAAAATTAAAATAAAAATGAAATGAATGTCGATAGCGCGCATCGAACCTGCGGCCAATGTCTTGCACGTTGGCACTCGGACCAAACAGCCACATACGTTCCTTTCGGAGACCGAATTTCAAGCCACATGATTATTTATTCATTTATATTCTATAATGGTGAAAATGCCTGCATGAAAGCCATGTGTATATCAAAAAGAATGATTCTGCGCATGCCCAGAATCATGAACCGAAATTAGTCTTTTATTTATACAATTTCTTTATTTTGAAAGTATTTTTAAATAAAATATTGAAATCTTTGTACATTCTGGTCAAAATATAACTATTTGAAAAGAAAAATATTAATTTTCTCTATTCTAAAAATTAAAAAATTAATAAATAAAATGAAAAAAAAAAAAGTAAAATGAATGGCTAGAGCGCGGATCGACCCTACACCCACTGTCTTGCACGTTGACACTCAGACCACAAAGCCACATACGATCCGATAGAAGAACGAATTTAAAGCCTCATCATTATTTATTCATTTATATTCGATAATTTTGCAAATCCCTGCATGAAAGCCATGTGTATATCAAAAAGGATGAGTCTGCGCATGCCCTGAATCTCTGACCGAATTTAGACTTTTATCTCTACAATATCTTTATTTTGAAAGTATTTTTAAATAAAGTATTGAAATCTTTGTAAATTCTGGTCAAATTATAACTATTTGTAAAGAAAAATATTAATTTTCTATATTCTAAAAATTAAAAAATTAATAAATAAAATGAAAAAAAAAAAATTAAAATGAATGTCGAGAGAGCGGATCGAACCTACGCCCACTGTCTTGCACATTGACATTCAGACCACAAAGCCACATACGCATCGTTCGGAGACCGAATTTCAAGCCACATGATTATTTATTCATTTATATTCTATAATGGTGCAAATCCCTGCATGAAAGCCATGTCTATATCAAAAAGAATGAGTCTGCGCATGCCCTGAATCTCTGACCGAATTTAGACTTTTATCTCTACAATTTCTATATTTTAGGAGTATTTTAAAAAAAATATTAAAATCTTTGTAAATTCTGTCCAAAATATAACTATTTCAAAAGAAAAATATTCATTTTCACTTTTCATCAAATTAAAAAATTAATAAATAAAAGAAAAATGGATGTCGAGAGCGCGGATCAAAACTACGGCCAATGTCCTGCACGTTGACACTCTGACCAAACAGCCACATACGCTCCGTTCAGCTGCCGAATTTCAAGCCACATGATTATTTATTCATTTGTATTCTATCATGGTGCAAATCCCTGAATGAAAGCCATGTGTATATCAAAAAGAATGATTCTGCGCATGGCTAGAATCTCGAACCGAAATTAGTCTTTTATTTCTACAATTTCTTTATTTTGGAAGTATTTTTAAATTAAATATTGAAATCTTTATAAAATTTGGTCAAAATATACCTATTTGAAAAGAAAAATATTAATATTCACTATTCTTAAAATTGAAAAATTAATAAATAAAATGACAATAAAAATAAAATGAATGTCGAGAGCGCGGATTGAACCAACGGCCACAGTTCTGCACGTTGACACTCGGACCAACAAGCCACATGCGCTCCGTTCGGATACCGAATTTAAAGCCACATGATTATTTATTTATTTATATTCTATAATAGGGCAAATCCCTGCATGAAAGCCCTGTGTATATCAAAAAGAATGATTCTGCGCATGCCCAGAATCTCGAGCCGAAATTATTCTTTTATTTCTACAATTTCTTTATTTTGGAAGTATTTTTAAATAAAATATTGAAATCTTTGTGATTTCTGGTCAAAATATAACTATTTGGAAAGAAAAATATTAATTTTCTCTATTCTAAAAATTAAAAAATAAAATGAAAAAAAAAGTGAAATGAATGTCGAGAGCGCGGATCGAAACTACTCCCACTGTTTTGCACTAAGGCCACAAAGCGTTGGCACTAAGGCCACAAAGCCACATACGATCCGATGGGAGAACGAATTTAAAGTCTCATGATTATTTATTCATTTATATTCGATAATGGTGCAAATCCCTGCATGAAAGCCATGTGTATATCAAAAAGAATGAGTCTGCGCATGCCCTGAATCTCTGACCGAAATTAGTCTTTTATCTCTACAATATCTTTATTTTGAAAGTATTTTTAAATAAAATATTGAAATCTTTGTACATTCTGGTCAAAATATAACTATTTCAAAAGAAAAATATTAATTTTCACTATTGTTAAAACTGAAAAATTGATAAATAAAATTAAAATAAAAATGAAATGAATGTCGATAGCGCGCATCGAACCTGCGGCCAATGTCTTGCACGATGGCACTCGGACCAAACAGCCACATACGTTCCTTTCGGAGACCGAATTTCAAGCCACATGATTATTTATTCATTTATATTCTATAATGGTGAAAATGCCTGCATGAAAGCCATGTGTATATCAAAAAGAATGATTCTGCGCATGCCCAGAATCATGAACCGAAATTAGTCTTTTATTTATACAATTTCTTTATTTTGAAAGTATTTTTAAATAAAATATTGAAATCTTTGTACATTCTGGTCAAAATATAACTATTTGAAAAGAAAAATATTAATTTTCTCTATTCTAAAAATTAAAAAATTAATAAATAAAATGAAAAAAAAAAAAGTAAAATGAATGGCTAGAGCGCGGATCGAACCTACACCCACTATCTTGCACGTTGACACTCAGACCACAAAGCCACATACGATCCGATGGAAGAACGAATTTAAAGCCTCATCATTATTTATTCATTTATATTCGATAATGTTGCAAATCCCTGCATGAAAGCCATGTGTATATCAAAAAGGATGAGTCTGCGCATGCCCTGAATCTCTGACCGAATTTAGACTTTTATCTCTACAATATCTTTATTTTGAAAGTATTTTTAAATAAAGTATTGAAATCTTTGTAAATTCTGGTCAAATTATAACTATTTGCAAAGAAAAATATTAATTTTCTATATTCTAAAAATTAAAAAATTAATAAATAAAATGAAAAAAAAAATTAAAATGAATGTCGAGAGAGCGGATCGAACCTACGCCCACTGTCTTGAACATTGACATTCAGACCACAAAGCCACATACGCATCGTTCGGAGACCGAATTTCAAGCCACATGATTATTTATTCATTTATATTCTATAATGGTGCAAATCCCTGCATGAAAGCCATGTCTATATCAAAAAGAATGAGTCTGCGCATGCCCTGAATCTCTGACCGAATTTAGACTTTTATCTCTACAATTTCTATATTTTGGAAATATTTATTTTGGAAGTATTTTTAAATAAAATATTGAAATCTTTGTAAATTCTGGCCAAAATATAACTATTTGAAAAGAAAAATATTAATTTTCACTATTCTTAAAATTGAAAAATTAATAAATAAAATGAAAATAAAAATAAAATGAATGTCGAGAGCGCGGATCGAACCTACGTCCACTCTCTTGCACGTTGACACTCGAACCAAATAGCCACATACGCTCCGTTCGGAGATTGAATTTCCAGCCACATGATTATTTATTCATTTATATTCTATAATGGTGCAAATCCCTGCATGAAAGCCATGTGTATATCAAAAAGAATGATTCTGCGCATGCCCAGAATCTCGAACAGAAATTATTCTTTTATTTCTACAATTTCTTTATTTTGGAACTATTTTTAAATAAAATATTGAAATCTTTGTGATTTCTGTTCAAAATATAACTATTTGAAAAGAAAAATATTAATTTTCACTATTCTTAAAATTGAAAATTAATAAATAAAATGAAAAGTAAAATGAATGTCGAGAGCGCGGATCGAACCTACGCCCACTGTCTTGCAAGTTGACACTCTGACCACAAAGCCACATACGATCGGATGGGAGAACGAATTTAAAACCTCATGATTATTTATTCATTTATATTCTATAATGGTGCAAATAACTGCATGAATGAAATGTGTATATCAAAAAGAATGATTCTGCGCATGCCCTGAATCTCTGACCGAATTTAAACTTTTATCTCTACAATTTCTATAGTTTGGAATTATTTTTAAATAAAATATTGAAATCTTTCTGATTTCTGGTAAAAATATAACTATTTGAAAAGAAAAATATTAATTTTCGCTATTCTTAAAATTGAAAAATTAATAAAAAAAATGAAAAAAAAAGTAAAATGTATATTGAGAGCGCGGATCGAACCTACGCCCACTGTCTTGCACGTTGACACTCTGACCACAAAGCCACATACGATCTGAGGGAAGAACGAATTTAAAGCCTCATGATTATTTATTCATTTATATTCTATAATGTTGCAAATCCCTGCATGAAAGCCATTTGTATATCAAAAAGAATAAGTCTGCGCATGCCCTGAATCTCTGACCGAATTTAGACTTTTATCTCTACAATTTCTATATTTTGGAATTATTTTTAAATAAAATATTGAAATCTTTGTGATTTCTGGTCAAAATATAACTATTTGAAAAGAAAAATATTAATTTTCATTATTCTTAAAATTGAAAATTAATAAATAAAATGAAAAGTGAAATGAATGTCGAGAGCGCGGATCGAACCTACGCCCACTGTCTTGCAAGTTGACACTCTGACCACAAAGCCACATACGATCGGATGGGAGAACGAATTTAAAACCTCATGATTATTTATTCATTTATATTCTATAATGGTGCAAATAACTGCATGAATAAAATGTGTATATCAAAAAGAATGATTCTGCGCTTACCCAGAATCTCGAACCGAAATTAGTCTATTATTTCTACAATTTCTTTATTTTGGAAGTATTTTTAAATAAAATATTGAAATCTTTGTAAATTCTGGTCAAAATATATCTACTTGTAAAGAAAAATATTAATTTTCTCTATTCTAAAAATTAAAAAATTAATAAATAAAATGAAAAAAAAAGTAAAATGAACGTCGAGAGGGCGGATCGAACCTACGACCACTGTCTTGCACGTTGACAACCAGACCACAAAGCCACATACGATCCGATGGAAGAACGAATTTAAAGCCTCAAGATTATTTATTCGTTTATATTCGATAATGTTGCAAATCCCTGCATGAAAGCCATGTGTATATCAAAAAGGATGAGTCTGCGCATGCCCTGAATCTCTGACCGAATTTAGGCTTTTATCTCTACAATATCTTTATTTTGAAAGTATTTTTAAATAAAGTATTGAAATCTTTGTAAATTCTGGTCAAATTATAACTATTTGTAAAGAAAAATATTAATTTTCTATATTCTAAAAATTAAAAAATTAATAAATAAAATGAAAAAAAAAAATTAAAATGAATGTCGAGAGAGCGGATCGAACCTACGCCCACTGTCTTGCACATTGACATTCAGACCACAAAGCCACATACGCATCGTTCGGAGACCGAATTTCAAGCCACATGATTATTTATTCATTTATATTCTATAATGGTGCAAATCCCTGCATGAAAGCCATGTCTATATCAAAAAGAATGAGTCTGCGCATGCCCTGAATCTCTGACCGAATTTAGACTTTTATCTCTACAATTTCTATATTTTGGAAATATTTATTTTGGAAGTATTTTTAAATAAAATATTGAAATCTTTGTAAATTCTGGCCAAAATATAACTATTTGAAAAGAAAAATATTAATTTTCACTATTCTTAAAATTGAAAAATTAATAAATAAAATGAAAATAAAAATAAAATGAAAGTCGAGAGCGCGGATCGAACCTACGTCCACTCTCTTGCACGTTGACACTCGGACCAAATAGCCACATACGCTCCGTTCGGAGATTGAATTTCCAGCCACATGATTATTTATTCATTTATATTCTATAATGGTGCAAATCCCTGCATGAAAGCCATGTGTATATCAAAAAGAATGATTCTGCGCATGCCCAGAATCTCGAACAGAAATTATTCTTTTATTTCTACAATTTCTTTATTTTGGAACTATTTTTAAATAAAATATTGAAATCTTTGTGATTTCTGTTCAAAATATAACTATTTGAAAAGAAAAATATTAATTTTCACTATTCTTAAAATTGAAAATTAATAAATAAAATGAAAAGTAAAATGAATGTCGAGAGCGCGGATCGAACCTACGCCCACTGTCTTGCAAGTTGACACTCTGACCACAAAGCCACATACGATCGGATGGGAGAACGAATTTAAAACCTCATGATTATTTATTCATTTATATTCTATAATGGTGCAAATAACTGCATGAATGAAATGTGTATATCAAAAAGAATGATTCTGCGCATGCCCTGAATCTCTGACCGAATTTAAACTTTTATCTCTACAATTTCTATAGTTTGGAATTATTTTTAAATAAAATATTGAAATCTTTCTGATTTCTGGTAAAAATATAACTATTTGAAAAGAAAAATATTAATTTTCGCTATTCTTAAAATTGAAAAATTAATAAAAAAAATGAAAAAAAAAGTAAAATGTATATTGAGAGCGCGGATCGAACCTACGCCCACTGTCTTGCACGTTGACACTCTGACCACAAAGCCACATACGATCTGAGGGAAGAACGAATTTAAAGCCTCATGATTATTTATTCATTTATATTCTATAATGTTGCAAATCCCTGCATGAAAGCCATTTGTATATCAAAAAGAATAAGTCTGCGCATGCCCTGAATCTCTGACCGAATTTAGACTTTTATCTCTACAATTTCTATATTTTGGAATTATTTTTAAATAAAATATTGAAATCTTTGTGATTTCTGGTCAAAATATAACTATTTGAAAAGAAAAATATTAATTTTCATTATTCTTAAAATTGAAAATTAATAAATAAAATGAAAAGTAAAATGAATGTCGAGAGCGCGGATCGAACCTACGCCCACTGTCTTGGAAGTTGACACTCTGACCACAAAGCCACATACGATCGGATGGGAGAACGAATTTAAAACCTCATGATTATTTATTCATTTATATTCTATAATGGTGCAAATAACTGCATGAATAAAATGTGTATATCAAAAAGAATGATTCTGCGCTTACCCAGAATCTCGAACCGAAATTAGTCTATTATTTCTACAATTTCTTTATTTTGGAAGTATTTTTAAATAAAATATTGAAATCTTTGTAAATTCTGGTCAAAATATATCTACTTGTAAAGAAAAATATTAATTTTCTCTATTCTAAAAATTAAAAAATTAATAAATAAAATGAAAAAAAAAGTAAAATGAACGTCGAGAGGGCGGATCGAACCTACGACCACTGTCTTGCACGTTGACAACCAGACCACAAAGCCACATACGATCCGATGGAAGAACGAATTTAAAGCCTCAAGATTATTTATTCGTTTATATTCGATAATGTTGCAAATCCCTGCATGAAAGCCATGTGTATATCAAAAAGGATGAGTCTGCGCATGCCCTGAATCTCTGACCGAATTTAGGCTTTTATCTCTACAATATCTTTATTTTGAAAGTATTTTTAAATAAAGTATTGAAATCTTTGTAAATTCTGGTCAAATTATAACTATTTGTAAAGAAAAATATTAATTTTCTATATTCTAAAAATTAAAAAATTAATAAATAAAATGAAAAAAAAAAATTAAAATGAATGTCGAGAGAGCGGATCGAACCTACGCCCACTGTCTTGCACATTGACATTCAGACCACAAAGCCACATACGCATCGTTCGGAGACCGAATTTCAAGCCACATGATTATTTATTCATTTATATTCTATAATGGTGCAAATCCCTGCATGAAAGCCATGTCTATATCAAAAAGAATGAGTCTGCGCATGCCCTGAATCTCTGACCGAATTTAGACTTTTATCTCTACAATTTCTATATTTTGGAAATATTTATTTTGGAAGTATTTTTAAATAAAATATTGAAATCTTTGTAAATTCTGGCCAAAATATAACTATTTGAAAAGAAAAATATTAATTTTCACTATTCTTAAAATTGAAAAATTAATAAATAAAATGAAAATAAAAATAAAATGAAAGTCGAGAGCGCGGATCGAACCTACGTCCACTCTCTTGCACGTTGACACTCGGACCAAATAGCCACATACGCTCCGTTCGGAGATTGAATTTCCAGCCACATGATTATTTATTCATTTATATTCTATAATGGTGCAAATCCCTGCATGAAAGCCATGTGTATATCAAAAAGAATGATTCTGCGCATGCCCAGAATCTCGAACAGAAATTATTCTTTTATTTCTACAATTTCTTTATTTTGGAACTATTTTTAAATAAAATATTGAAATCTTTGTGATTTCTGTTCAAAATATAACTATTTGAAAAGAAAAATATTAATTTTCACTATTCTTAAAATTGAAAATTAATAAATAAAATGAAAAGTAAAATGAATGTCGAGAGCGCGGATCGAACCTACGCCCACTGTCTTGCAAGTTGACACTCTGACCACAAAGCCACATACGATCGGATGGGAGAACGAATTTAAAACCTCATGATTATTTATTCATTTATATTCTATAATGGTGCAAATAACTGCATGAATGAAATGTGTATATCAAAAAGAATGATTCTGCGCATGCCCTGAATCTCTGACCGAATTTAAACTTTTATCTCTATAATTTCTATAGTTTGGAATTATTTTTAAATAAAATATTGAAATCTTTCTGATTTCTGGTCAAAATATAACTATTTGAAAAGAAAAATATTAATTTTCGCTATTCTTAAAATTGAAAAATTAATAAAAAAAATGAAAAAAAAGTAAAATGTATATTGAGAGCGCGGATCGAACCTACGCCCACTGTCTTGCACGTTGACACTCTGACCACAAAGCCACATACGATCTGAGGGAAGAACGAATTTAAAGCCTCATGATTATTTATTCATTTATATTCTATAATGTTGCAAATCCCTGCATGAAAGCCATTTGTATATCAAAAAGAATAAGTCTGCGCATGCCCTGAATCTCTGACCGAATTTAGACTTTTATCTCTGCAATTTCTATATTTTGGAATTATTTTTAAATAAAATATTGAAATCTTTGTGATTTCTGTTCAAAATATAACTATTTGAAAAGAAAAATATTAATTTTCATTATTCTTAAAATTGAAAATTAATAAATAAAATGAAAAGTAAAATGAATGTCGAGAGCGCGGATCGAACCTACGCCCACTGTCTTGCAAGTTGACACTCTGACCACAAAGCCACATACGATCGGATGGGAGAACGAATTTAAAACCTCATGATTATTTATTCATTTATATTCTATAATGGTGCAAATAACTGCATGAATAAAATGTGTATATCAAAAAGAATGATTCTGCGCTTACCCAGAATCTCGAACCGAAATTAGTCTTTTATTTCTACAATTTCTTTATTTTGGAAGTATTTTTAAATAAAATATTAAAATCTTTGTAAATTCTGGTCAAAATATATCTACTTGTAAAGAAAAATATTAATTTTCTCTATTCTAAAAATTAAAAAATTAATAAATAAAATGAAAAAAAAAAGTAAAATGAACGTCGAGAGGGCGGATCGAACCTACGACCACTGTCTTGCACGTTGACAGCCAGACCACAAAGCCACATACGATCCGATGGAAGAACGAATTTAAAGCCTCAAGATTATTTATTCATTTATATTCAATAATGGTGCAAATCCCTGCATGAAAGCCATGTGTATATCAAAAAGAATGAGTCTGCGCATGCCCTGAATCTTGAACCGAAATTAGTCTTTTATTTCTACAATTTCTTTATTTTGGAAGTATTTTTAAATAAAATATTGAAATCTTTGTAAATTCTGGTCAAAATATATCTACTTGTAAAGAAAAATATTAATTTCCTCTATTCTAAAAATTAAAAAATTAATAAATAAAATGAAAAAAAAAAAAAGTAAAATGAACGTCGAGAGGGCGGATCGAACCTACGACCACTGTCTTGCACGTTGACAACCAGACCACAAAGCCACATACGATCCGATGGAAGAACGAATTTAAAGCCTCATCATTATTTATTCATTTATATTCGATAATGGTGCTAATCCCTGCGTGAAAGCCATGTGTATATCAAAAAGGATGAGTCTGCGCATGCCCTGAATCTCTGACCGAATTTAGACTTTTATCTCTACAATATCTTTATCTTGAAAGTATTTTTAAATAAAATATTGAAATCTTTGTACATTCTGGTCAAAATATAACTATTTCAAAAGAAAAATATTAATTTTCACTTTTCATCAAATTAAAAAATTAATAAATAAAATGAAAATAAAAATAAATGTCGAGAGCGTGGATCGAACCTACGTCCACTCTCTTGCACGTTGACACTCGGACCAAATAGCCACATGCGCTCCGTTCGGAGTCTGAATTTCAAGCCACATGATTATTTATTCATTTATATTCTATAATGGTGCAAATTCCTGCATGAATGCCATGTGTATATCAAAAAGAATGATTCTGCGCATGCCCAGAATCTCGAACCGAAATTATTCTTTTATTTATAAAATTTCTTTATTTTGGAAGTATTTTTAAATAAAATATTGAAATCTTTGTAAATTCTGGTCAAAATATAACTATTTGAAAAGAAAAATATTAATTTTATCTATTCTAAAAATTAAAAAATTAATAATTAAAATGAAAAAAAAAGAAGAAAAACTAATGTCGGGAGCCAGGATCGAACCTACGCCCACAGTCTTGCAAGTTGACACTCGGACCACAAAGCCACATACGATCCGATGGAAGAACGAATTTAAGGCATCATGATTATTTATTCATTTATATTCTATAATGGTGAAAATCCCTGCATGAATGCCATGTGTATATCAAAATGAATGAGTCTGCGCATGCCCTGATTCTCTGACCGAATTTAGACATTTATCTCTACAATATCTTTATTTTGAAAGTATTTTTAAATAAAATATTGAAATCTTTGTACATTCTGGCCAAAATATAACTATTTGAAAAGAAAAATATTACTTTTCACTATTCTTAAAATTGAAAAATTAATAAATAAAATGAAAATAAAAATAAAAGGAATATCGAGAGCGCGGATCGAACCTACGGCCACTCTCTTGCACGTTGACACTCGACCAAACAGCCACATACGCTCCGTTCGGAAATTGAATTTCCAGCCACATGATTATTTATTCATTTATATTCTATAATGGTGCAAATCCCTGCATGAAAGCCATGTGTATATCAAAAAGAATGATTCTGCGCATGCCCAGAATCTCGAACCAAAATTAGTCTTTTATTTCTACAATTTCTTTATTTTGGAAGTATTTTTAAATAAAATATTGAAATCTTTGTGATTTCTGGTCAAAATATAACTATTTGAAAAGAAAATATTAATTTTATCTATTCTAAAAATTAAAAAATTAATAATTAAAATGAAAAAAAAAGAAGAAAAATTAATGTCGGGAGCGTGGATCGAACCTACGCCCACAGTCTTGCAAGTCGACACTCTGACCACAAAGCCACATACGATCTGAAGGAAGAACGAATTTAAAGCCTCATCATTATTTATTCATTTATATTCTAGAATGTTGCAAATTCCTGCATGAATGCCATGTGTATATCAAAAAGAATGATTCTGCGCATGCCCAGAATCTCGAACCAAAATTAGTCTTTTATTTCTACAATTTCTTTATTTTGGAAGTATTTTTAAATAAAATATTGAAATCTTTGTGATTTCTGGTCAAAATATAACTATTTGAAAAGAAAAATATTAATTTTCTCTATTCTTAAAATTAAAAAATTAATAAATAAAATGAAAAAAAAAAAAAGGAAAATGAACTTTGATAGCGCGGATCGAACCTACGCCCACTGTCTTGCACGTTGACACTCAAACCGCAAAGCCACATACGATCTGAGGGAAGAACGAATTTTAAGCCTCATCATTATTTATTCATTTATATTCTATAATGGTGCAAATTCCTGCATGAATGCCATGTGTATATCAAAAAGAATGATTCTGCGCATGCCCAGAATCTCGAACCGACATTACTCTTTTATTTATAAAATTTCCTTATTCTGGAAGTATTTTTAAATAAAATATTGAAATCTTTGTAAATTCTGGCCAAAATATAACTATTTGAAAAGAAAAATATTACTTTTCACTATTCTTAAAATTGAAAAATTAATAAATAAAATGAAAATAAAAATAAAATGAATATCGAGAGCGCGGATCGAACCTACGGCCACTCTCTTGCACGTTGACACTCGACCAAACAGCCACATACGCTCCGTTCGGAGATTGAATTTCCAGCCACATGATTATTTATTCATTTATATTCTATAATGGTGCAAATCCCTGCATGAAAGCCATGTGTATATCAAAAAGAATGATTCTGCGCATGCCCAGAATCTCGAACAGAAATTATTCTTTTATTTCTACAATTTCTTTATTTTGGAACTATTTTTAAATAAAATATTGAAATTTTTGTGATTTCTGTTCAAAATATAACTATTTGAAAAGAAAAATATTAATTTTCACTATTCTTAAAATTGAAAATTAATAAATAAAATGAACAAAAAAAGAAGTAAAATTGATGTCGGGAGCGCGGATTGAACCTACATCCACTGTCTTGCAAGTTGAAACTCTGACCACAAAGCCACATACTATCCGATGGAAGAACGAATTTAAGGCATCATGATTATTTATTCATTTATATTCTATAATGGTGCAAATCCCTGCATGAATGAAATGTGTATATCAAAATGAATGAGTCTGGGCATGCCCTGATTCTCTGACCGAATTTAGACTTTTATCTCTACAATATCTTTATTTTGGAAGTATTTTTAAATAAAATATTGAAATCTTTGTGATTTCTGGTCAAAATATAACTATTTGAAAAGAAAAATATTAATTTTCTCTATTCTTAAAATTAAAAAATTAATAAATAAAATGAAAAAAAAAAAAAAAAAAAAAGGAAAATGAACTTTGATAGCGCGGATCGAACCTACGCCCACTGTCTTGCACGTTGACACTCAGACCGCAAAGCCACATACGATCTGAGGGAAGAACGAATTTTAAGCCTCATCATTATTTATTCATTTATATTCTATAATGGTGCAAATTCCTGCATGAATGCTATGTGTATATCAAAAAGAAGGATTCTGCGCATGCCCAGAATCTCGAACCGAAATTATTCTTTTATTTCTACAATTTCTTTATTTTGGAAGTATTTTTAAATAAAATATTGAAATCTTTGTAAATTCTGGATAAAATATTTATATTTGAAAAGAAAAATATTAATTTTCACTATTCTTAAAATTGAAAAATTAATAAATAAAATGAAAATAAAAATAAAATGAATGTCGAGAGCGCGGATCGAATCTACGCCCACTGTCTTGCACGTTAACACTCGGACCAAACAGCCACATACGCTCCGTTCAGAGACCGAATTTCAAGCCACATGATTATTTATTCATTTATATTCTATAATGGTGCAAATCCCTGCATGAATGCCATGTGTATATCAAAAAGAATGATTCTGCGCATACCCAGAATCTCGAACCGAAATTAGTCTTTTATTTCTACAATTTCTTTATTTTGGAAGTATTTTTAAATAAAATATTGAAATCTTTGTGATTTCTGGTCAAAATATAACTATTTGAAAAGAAAAATATTAATTTTCACTATTCTTAATATTGAAAATTAATAAATAAAATGAACAATAAAAGAAGTAAAATTAATGTCGGTAGCGCGGATCGAACCTACATCCACAGTCTTGCAAGTTGACACTCTGACCACAAATCCATATACGATCAGATCGAAGAACGAATTTAAGGCATCATGATTATTTATTCATTTATATTCTATAATGGTGCAAATCCCTGCATGAAAGCCATGTGTATATCAAAAAGAATGAGTCTGCGCATGCCCAGAATCTCGGACCGAAATTAGTCTTTTATTTCTACAATTTCTTTATTTTGGAAGTATTTTTAAATAAAATATTGAAATCTTCGTAAATTCTGGTCAAAATATAACTATTTGAAAAGAAAAATATTAATTTTCGCTATTCTGAAAATTGAAAAATTAATATAAAATATGAAAAAAAAAAAGTAAAATGAATGTCGAGAGCGCGGATCGAAACTACGCCGACTGTCTTGCACGTTGACACTCTGACCACAAAGCCACATACTATCCGATGGAAGAACGAATTTAAAGCCTCATGATTATTTATTCATTTATATTCTATAATGGTGCAAATCCCTGCATGAAAGCCATGTGTATATCAAAAAGAATGAGTCTGCGCATGCCCAGAATCTCGGACCGAAATTAGACTTTTATCTCTACAATTTCTATATTTTGGAATTATTTTTAAATAAAATATTGAAATCTTTGTGATTTCTGGTCAAAATATAACTATTTGAAGAGAAAAATATTAATTTTCACTATTCTTAAAATTGAAAATTAATAAATAAAATGAACAAAAAAAGAAGTAAAATTAATGTCGGGAGCGCGGATCGAACATACATCCACTGTCTTGCAAGTAGACACTCTGACCACAAAGCCACATACGATCCGATGGAAGAACGAATTTAAGGCATCATGATTATTTATTCATTTATATTCTATAATGGTGCCAATCCCTGCATGACTGTCATGTGTATATCAAAATGAATGAGTCTGCGCATGCCCTGATTCTCTGACCGAATTTCGACTTTTATCTCTACAATATCTTTATTTTGAAAGTATTTTTAAATAAAATATTGAAATCTTTGTAATTTCTTTTCAAAATCTTACTATTTCAAAGAAAAATAATAATTTTTACTATTCTTAAAATTGAAAAATTAATAAATAAAATGAAAATAAAAGTAAAATGAAATTCGAGAACGCGGATCGAACCTACGAAAACTACCTTGCAAGTTGACCCTCGGACCACAAAGCCACATACTATCCGATGGAAGAACGAATTTAAAGCCTCATGATTATTTATTCATTTATATTCAATAATGGTGCAAATCCCTGCATGAATGATATGTGTATATCAAAATGAATGAGTCTGCGCATGCCCTGATTCTCTGACCGAATTTAGACTTTTATCTCTACAATATCTTTATTTTGAAAGTATTTTAAAATAAAATATTGAAATCTTTGTAAATTCTGGTCAAAATATAACTATTTCAATAGAAAAAGATTAATTTTCACTTTTCATCAAACTAAAAAATTAATAAATAAAATGAAAATAAAAATAAGATGAATATCGAGAGCGCGGATCGAACCTCAGCCCACTGTCTTGCACGTTGACACCCTGACCACAAAGCCACATACGATCTGATGGAAGAACGGATTTAAAGCCTCGTGATTATTTATTCATTTATATTCTATAATGGTGCAAATCCCAAAATGAATACCATGTGTATATCAAAAAGAATTAGCCTGCGCATGCCCTGAATCTCTGACCGAATTTAAACTTTTATCTCTACAATTTCTATATTTTGGAATTAATTTTAAATAAAATATTGAAATCTTTGTAATTTCTGGTCAAAATCTAACTATTTCAAAAGAAAAATATTAATTTTCACTATTCTTAAAATTGAAAAATTATTAAATAAAATGAAAATAAAAGTAAAATGAATGTCGAGAGCGCGGATCGAACCTACGCCCACTGTCTTGCACATTGACACCCAGACCACAAAGCCACATACTATCCGATGGAAGAACGAATTTAAAGCCTCATGATTATTTATTCATTTATATTCTATAATGGTGCAAATCCCAAAATGAATACCATGTGTATATCAAAAAGAATTAGCCTGCGCATGCCCTGAATCTCTGACCGAATTTAAGCTTTTATCTCTACAATTTCTATATTTTTGAATTAATTTTAAATAAAATATTGAAATCTTTGTAAATTCTGGCCAAAATATAACTATTTAAAAGAAAAATATTAATTTTCACTATTCTTAAAATTGAAAAATTAATAAATAAAATGAAAAAAAAAGTAAAATTAATGTCGAGAGCGCGGATCGAACCTACGCCCACTGTCTTGCACTTTGACACTCAGACCACAAAGCCACATACGATCCGATGGAAGCACGAATTTAAAGCCTCATCGTTATTTATTCATTTATATCCGATAATGGTGCAAATCCCTGCATGAAAGCCATGTGTGTATCAGAAAGAATGAGTCTGCGCATGCCCTGAATCTCTGACCGAATTTAGATATTTATCTCTACAATATCTTTATTTTGAAAGTATTTTTAAATAAAATATTGAAATCTTTGTAAATTCTGGTCAAAATATAGCTATTTCAAAAGAAAAATATTAATTTTTACTTTTCATCAAATTAAAAAATTAATCAATAAAATTAAAATGAATGTCGAGAGCGTGAATCAAACCTACGGCCACTGTCTTGCACGTTCACACTCTGACCAAACAGCCACAAATCTCCGTTCGGAGACCGAATTTCAAGCCACATAATTATTTATTCATTTATATTCTATAATTGTGCAAATCCCTGCATGAAAGCCATGCGTATATCAAAAAGAATGATTCTGCGCATGCCCAGAATCTCGAACCAAAATTAGTCTTTTATTTCTACAATTTCTTTATTTTGGAAGTATTTTTAAATAAAATATTGAAATCTTTGTAAATTCTGGCCAAAATATAACTATTTAAAAGAAAAATATTAATTTTCACTATTCTTAAAATTGAAAAATTAATAAATAAAATGAAAAAAAGTAAAATTAATGTCGAGAGCGCGGATCGAACCTACGCCCACTGTCTTGCACTTTGACACTCAGACCACAAAGCCACATACGATCCGATGGAAGCACGAATTTAAAGCCTCATCGTTATTTATTCATTTATATCCGATAATGGTGCAAATCCCTGCATGAAAGCCATGTGTGTATCAGAAAGAATGAGTCTGCGCATGCCCTGAATCTCTGACCGAATTTAGATATTTATCTCTACAATATCTTTATTTTGAAAGTATTTTTAAATAAAATATTGAAATCTTTGTAAATTCTGGTCAAAATATAGCTATTTCAAAAGAAAAATATTAATTTTTACTTTTCATCAAATTAAAAAATTAATCAATAAAATTAAAATGAATGTCGAGAGCGTGAATCAAACCTACGGCCACTGTCTTGCACGTTCACACTCTGACCAAACAGCCACAAATCTCCGTTCGGAGACCGAATTTCAAGCCACATAATTATTTATTCATTTATATTCTATAATTGTGCAAATCCCTGCATGAAAGCCATGCGTATATCAAAAAGAATGATTCTGCGCATGCCCAGAATCTCGAACCGAAATTAGTCTTTTATTTCTACAATTTCTTTATTTTGGAAGTATTTTTATATAAAATATTGAAATCTTTGTAAATTCTCGCCAAAATATAACTATTTAAAAGAAAAATATTAATTTTCACTATTCTTAAAATTGAAAAATTAATAAATAAAATGAAAAAAAAGTAAAATCAATGTCGAGAGCGCGGATCGAACCTACGCCCACTGTCTTGCACTTTGACACTCAGACCACAAAGCCACATACGATCCGATGGAAGCACGAATTTAAAGCCTCATCGTTATTTATTCATTTATATAAGATAATGGTGCAAATCAGTGCATGAAAGCCATGTGTATATCAGAAAGAATGAGTCTGCGCATGCCCTGAATCTCTGACCGAATTTAGACATTTATCTCTACAATATCTTTGTTTTGAAAGTATTTTTAAATAAAATATTGAAATCTTTGTAAATTCTGGTCAAGATATAGCTATTTCAAAAGAAAAATATTAATTTTCACTTTTCATCAAATTAAAAAATTAATCAATAAAATTAAAATGAATGTCGAGAGCGTGAATCGAACCTACGGCCACTGTCTTGCACGTTCACACTCTGACCAAACAGACACAAATCTCCGTTCGGAGGCCGAATTTCAAGCCACATGATTATTTATTCATTTATATTCTATAATTGTGCAAATCCCTGCATGAAAGCCATGTGTATATCAAAAAGAATGATTCTGCGCATGCCCAGAATCTCGAACCGAAATTAGTCTTTTATTTCTACAATTTCTTTATTTTGGAAGTATTTTTAAATAAAATATTGAAATCTTTGTAAATTCTGGCCAAAATATAACTATTTGAAAAGAAAAATATTAATTTTCACTATTCTTAAAATTGAAAAATTAATAAATAAAATGAAAAAAAAAAAGTAATAATTAATGCCGAGAGCGCGGATCGAACCTACGCCCACTGTCTTGCACGTTGACACTCAGACCGCAAAGCCACATACGATCTGAGGGAAGAACGAATTTTAAGCCTCATCATTATTTATTCATTTATATTCTATAATGGTGCAAATTCCTGCATAAATGCCATGTGTATATCAAAAAGAATGATTCTGCGCATGCCCAGAATCTCGAACCGACATTATTCTTTTATTTATAAAATTTCTTTATTTTGGAAGTATTTTTAAATAAAATATTGAAATCTTTGTAAATTCTGGCCAAAATATAACTATTTGAAAAGAAAAATTTTACTTTTCACTATTCTTAAAATTGAAAAATTAATAAATAAAATGAAAATAAAAATAAAATGAATATCGAGAGCGCGAATCGAACCTACGGCCACTCTCTTGCACGTTGACACTCGACCAAACAGCCACATACGCTCCGTTCGGAGATTGAATTTCCAGCCACATGATTATTTATTCATTTATATTCTATAATGGTGCAAATCCCTGAATGAAAGCCATGTGTATATCAAAAAGAATGATTCTGCGCATGCCCAGAATCTCGAACAGAAATTATTCTTTTATTTCTACAATTTCTTTATTTTGGAACTATTTTTAAATAAAATATTGAAATCTTTGTGATTTCTGGTCAAAATATAACTATTTGAAAAGAAAAATATTAATTTTCACTATTCTTAAAATTGAAAATTAATAAATAAAATGAACAAAAAAAGAAGTAAAATTAATGTCGGGAGCGCGGATCGAACCTACATCCACTGTCTTGCAAGTTGCCACTCTGACCACAAAGCCACATGCTATCCGATGGAAGAACGAATTTAAGGCATCATGATTATTTATTCATTTATATTCTATAATGGTGCAAATTCCTGCATGAATGCCATGTGTATATCAAAATGAATGAGTCTGGGCATGCCCTGATTCTCTGACCGAATTTAGACTTTTATCTCTACAATATCTTTATTTTGGAAGTATTTTTAAATAAAATATTGAAATCTTTGTAAATTCTGGTCAAAATATATCTATTTGAAAAGAAAAATATTAATTTTTTCTATTCTAAAAATTAAAAAATTAATAATTAAAATGAAAAAAAAGAAGAAAAATTAATGTCGGGAGCGAGGATCGAACCTAGCCCACAGTCTTGCAAGTCGACACTCTGACCACAAAGCCACATACGATCTGATGGAAGAACGAATTTAAAGCCTCATCATTATTTATTCATTTATATTCTATAATGGTGCAAATTCCTGCATGAATGCCATGTGTATATCAAAAAGAATGATTCTGCGCATGCCCAGAATCTCGAACCGAAATTATTCTTTTATTTCTAAATTTCTTTATTTTGGAAGTATTTTTAAATAAAATATTGAAATCTTTGTACATTCTGGTCAAAATATAACTATTTCAAAAGAAAAATATTAATTTTCACTATTCTTAAAATTGAAAAATTAATAAATAAAATGAAAATAAAAATAAAATGAATGTCGAAAACGCGTATCGAACCTACAGCCAATGTCTTGCACGTTGGCACTCGGACCAAACAGCCACATACGCTCCGTTGGGAGACTGAATTTCAAGCCACATGATTATTTATTCATTTATATTTTATAATGGTGCAAATCCCTGCATGAAAGTCATGTGTAAATCAAAAAGAATGATTCTGCGCATGCCCAGAATCTCGAACCGAAATTATTCTTTTATTTCTACAATTTCTTTATTTTGGAAGTATTTTTAAATAAAATATTGAAATCTTTGTGATTTCTGGTCAAAATATAACTATTTGAAAAGAAAAATATTAATTTTCACTATTCTTAATATTGAAAATTAATAAATAAAATGAACAATAAAAGAAGTAAAATTAATGTCGGTAGCGCTTATCGAACCTACATCCACAGTCTTGCAAGTTGACACTCTGACCACAAATCCATATACGATCAGATCGAAGAACGAATTTAAGGCATCATGATTATTTATTCATTTATATTCTATAATGGTGCAAATCCCTGCATGAAAGCCATGTGTATATCAAAAAGAATGAGTCTGCGCATGCCCAGAATCTCGGACCGAAATTAGTCTTTTATTTCTACAATTTCTTTATTTTGGAAGTATTTTTAAATAAAATATTGAAATCTTCGTAAATTCTGGTCAAAATATAACTATTTGAAAAGAAAAATATTAATTTTCGCTATTCTGAAAATTGAAAAATTAATATAAAATATGAAAAAAAAAAGTAAAATGAATGTCGAGAGCGCGGATCGAAACTACGCCGACTGTCTTGCACGTTGACACTCTGACCACAAAGCCACATACTATCCGATGGAAGAACGAATTTAAAGCCTCATGATTATTTATTCATTTATATTCTATTATGGTGCAAATCCCTGCATGAAAGCCATGTGTATATCAAAAAGAATGAGTCTGCGCATGCCCAGAATCTCGGACCGAAATTAGACTTTTATCTCTACAATTTCTATATTTTGGAATTATTTTTAAATAAAATATTGAAATCTTTGTGATTTCTGGTCAAAATATAACTATTTGAAGAGAAAAATATTAATTTTCACTATTCTTAAAATTGAAAATTAATAAATAAAATGAACAAAAAAAGAAGTAAAATTAAAGTCGGGAGCGCGGATCGAACATACATCCACTGTCTTGCAAGTAGACACTCTGACCACAAAGCCACATACGATCCTATGGAAGAACGAATTTAAGGCATCATGATTATTTATTCATTTATATTCTATAATGGTGCCAATCCCTGCATGACTGCCATGTGTATATCAAAATGAATGAGTCTGCGCATGCCCTGATTCTCTGACCGAATTTAGACTTTTATCTCTACAATATCTTTATTTTGAAAGTATTTTTAAATAAAATATTGAAATCTTTGTAATTTCTTTTCAAAATCTTACTATTTCAAAGAAAAATAATAATTTTCACTATTCTTAAAATTGAAAAATTAATAAATAAAATGAAAATAAAAGTAAAATGAAATTCGAGAACGCGGATCGAACCTACGGAAACTACCTTGCAAGTTGACCCTCGGACCACAAAGCCACATACTATCCGATGGAAGAACGAATTTAAAGCCTCATGATAATTTATTCATTTATATTCAATAATGGTGCAAATCCCTGCATGAATGATATGTGTATATCAAAATGAATGAGTCTGCGCATGCCCTGATTCTCTGACCGAATTTAGACTTTTATCTCTACAATATCTTTATTTTGAAAGTATTTTTAAATAAAATATTGAAGTCTTTGTACATTTTGGTCAAAATATAACTATTTCAAAAGAAAAATATTAATTTTCACTATTCTTAAAATTGAAAAATTAATAAATAAAATGAAAATAAAAATAAAAATAATGTCGAGTGCGCGGATCGAACCTACGCCCATTGGTTTGCACGTTGGCACTCGGACCAACAAGCCACATACGCTCCGTTTGGACACCGAATTTAAAGCCACATGATTATTTATTCATTTATATTCTATAATGATGCAAATTCCTGCATGAAAGCCATGTGTATATTAAAAAGAATGAGTCTGCGCATGCCCTGAATTTCTGACCGAATTTAGACTTTTATCTCTACAATTTCTATATTTTGGAATTATTTTTAAATAAAATATTGAAATCTTTGTGATTTCTGGTCAAAATATAACTATTTGAAAAGAAAAATATTAATTTTCACTATTCTTAAAATTGAAAATTAATAAATAAAATGAACAAAAAAAGAAGTAAAATTAATGTCGGGAGCGCGGATCGAACATACATCCACTGTCTTGCAAGTAGACACTCTGACCACAAAGCCACATACGATCCGATGGAAGAACGAATTTAAGGCATCATGATTATTTATTCATTTATATTCTATAATGGTGCAAATCCCTGCATGAATGCCATGTGTATATCAAAATGAATGAGTCTGCGCATGCCCTGATTCTCTGACCGAATTTAGACATTTATCTCTACAATATCTTTATTTTGGAAGTATTTTTAAATAAAATATTGACATCTTTGTAACTTCTGGTCAAAATATAACTATTTGAAAAGAAAAATATTAATTTTCACTATTCTTAAAATTGGAAAATTAATAAATAAAATGAAAATAAAAATAAAATGAATGTCGAGAACGCGGATCGAACCTACAGCCAATGTCTTGCACGTTGGCACTCGGACCAAACAGCCACATGCGCTCCGTTCGGAGACCGAATTTCCAGCCACATGATTATTTATTCATTTATATTCTATAATGGTGCAAATCCCTTCAGGAAAGCCATGTGAATATCAAAATGAATGAGTCTGCGCATTCCCTGATTCTCTGACCGAATTTAGACTTTTATCTCTACAATATCTTTATTTTGAAAGTATTTTTAAATAAAATATTGAAATCTTTGTAAATTCTTTTCAAAATCTTACTATTTCAAAAGAAAAATATGATTTTTTCTATTCTTAAAATTGAAAAATTAATAAATAAAATGAAAATAAAACGAATATCGATATCGCGGATCGAACTTTCGTCCACTGTCTCGCACGTTGACACTCTGACCACAAAGCCAAATACGAGCCGATGGAAGCACGAATTTAAAGCCTCATCATTATTTATTAATTTATATCCGATAATGGTGCAAATCCCTGCATGAAAGACATGTGTATATCAAAAAGAATGAGTCTGCGCATGCCCTGAATCTCTGACAGAATTTAGACATTTATCTCTACAATATCTTTATTTTGAAAGTATTTTAAAATAAAATATTGAAATCTTTGTAATTTCTGGTCAAAATCTAACTATTTCAAAAGAAAAATATTAATTTTCACTATTCTTAAAATTGAAAAATTATTAAATAAAATGAAAATAAAAGTAAAATGAATGTCGAGAGCGCGGATCGAACCTACGTCCACTGTCTTGCACGTTGACACCCAGACCACAAAGCCACATACTATCCGATGGAAGAACGAATTTAAAGCCTCATGATTATTTATTCATTTATATTCTATAATGGTGCAAATCCCAAAATGAATACCATGTGTATATCAAAAAGAATTAGCCTGCGCATGCCCTGAATCTCTGACCGAATTTAAGCTTTTATCTCTACAATTTCTATATTTTGGAATTAATTTTAAATAAAATATTGAAATCTTTGTAAATTCTGGTCAAAATATAACTAGTTCAAAAGAAAAATATTAGTGTTCACTTTTCATCAAATTAAAAAATTAATAAATAAAATAAAAATTAAAATAAAATGAATGTCGGGAGCGTGGATCGAACCCACGCCCACTGTCTCGCACGTTGACACTCTGACCACAAAGCCACATACGATCCGATGGAAGTACGAATTTAAAGCCTCATCATTATTTATTCATTTATATTCTATAATGGTGCAAATCCCTGCATGGATGCCATGCGTATACCGAAGAGAATGATTCTGCGCATGCCCAGAATCTCGAACCGAAATTAGTCTTTTATTTCTACAATTTCCTTATTTTGGAAGTATTCTCAAATAAAATATTGAAATCTTTGTAAATTCTGATCAAAATATAACTATTTGTAAAAAAAAAAATATTAATTTTCTCTATTATAAAAATTAAAACATTAATAAAAAAAAGAAAAAAAAAAGTAAAATGAATGTTGAGAGCGCGGATCGGACTTACGCCCACTGCCGTGCATGTTGACACTCTGACCACAAAGCCACATACGATCCGATGGAAGCACGAATTTAAAGCCTCATCGTTATTTATTCATTTATATCCGATAATGGTGCAAATCCCTGCATGAAAGCCATGTGTGTATCAGAAAGAATGAGTCTGCGCATGCCCTGAATCTCTGACCGAATTTAGATATTTATCTCTACAATATCTTTATTTTGAAAGTATTTTTAAATAAAATATTGAAATCTTTGTAAATTCTGGTCAAAATATAGCTATTTCAAAAGAAAAATATTAATTTTTACTTTTCATCAAATTAAAAAATTAATCAATAAAATTAAAATGAATGTCGAGAGCGTGAATCAAACCTACGGCCACTGTCTTGCACGTTCACACTCTGACAAAACAGCCACAAATCTCCGTTCGGAGACCGAATTTCAAGCCACATAATTATTTATTCATTTATATTCTATAATTGTGCAAATCCCTGCATGAAAGCCATGCGTATATCAAAAAGAATGATTCTGCGCATGCCCAGAATCTCGAACCAAAATTAGTCTTTTATTTCTACAATTTCTTTATTTTGGAAGTATTTTTAAATAAAATATTGAAATCTTTGTAAATTCTGGCCAAAATATAACTATTTAAAAGAAAAATATTAATTTTCACTATTCTTAAAATTGAAAAATTAATAAATAAAATGAAAAAAAAAGTAAAATTAATGTCGAGAGCGCGGATCGAACCTACGCCCACTGTCTTGCACTTTGACACTCAGACCACAAAGCCACATACGATCCGATGGAAGCACGAATTTAAAGCCTCATCGTTATTTATTCATTTATATCCGATAATGGTGCAAATCCCTGCATGAAAGCCATGTGTGTATCAGAAAGAATGAGTCTGCGCATGCCCTGAATCTCTGACCGAATTTAGATATTTATCTCTACAATATCTTTATTTTGAAAGTATTTTTAAATAAAATATTGAAATCTTTGTAAATTCTGGTCAAAATATAGCTATTTCAAAAGAAAAATATTAATTTTTACTTTTCATCAAATTAAAAAATTAATCAATAAAATTAAAATGAATGTCGAGAGCGTGAATCAAACCTACGGCCACTGTCTTGCACGTTCACACTCTGACCAAACAGCCACAAATCTCCGTTCGGAGACCGAATTTCAAGCCACATGATTATTTATTCATTTATATTCTATAATTGTGCAAATCCCTGCATGAAAGCCATGTGTATATCAAAAAGAATGATTCTGCGCATGCCCAGAATCTCGAACCGAAATTAGTCTTTTATTTCTAAAATTTCTTTATTTTGGAAGTATTTTTAAATAAAATATTGAAATCTTTGTAAATTCTGGCCAAAATATAACTATTTGAAAAGAAAAATATTAATTTTCACTATTCTTAAAATTGAAAAATTAATAAATAAAATGAAAAAAAAAGTAATAATTAATGCCGAGAGCGCGGATCGAACCTAGGCCCACTGTCTTGCACTTTGACACTCGGACCACAAAGCCACATACTATCCGACGGAAGAACGAATTTAAAGCCTCATGATTATTTATTCATTTATATTCTATAATGGTGCAAATCCCTTCATGAAAGCCATGTGAATATCAAAATGAATGAGTCTGCGCATTCCCTGATTCTCTGACCGAATTTAGACTTTTATCTCTAAAATATCTTTATTTTGAAAGTATTTTTAAATAAAATATTGAAATCTTTGTAAATTCTTTTCAAAATCTAACTATTTCAAAAGAAAAATATTAATTTTTACTATTCTTAAAATTGAAAAATTAATAAATAAAATGAAAATAAAAATAAAACGAATATCGATAGCGCGGATCGAACTTTCGTCCACTGTCTTGCACGTTGACACTCAGTCCACAAAGCCACATACTGTCCGATGGAAGAACGAATTTAAAGCCTCATGATTATTTATTCATTTATATTCTATACTGGTGCAAATCCCTGCATGAATGCCATGTGTATATCAAAAAGAATGATTCTGCGCATGCCCAGAATCTCGAACCGAAATCAGTCTTTTATTTCTACAATTTCTTTATTTCGGAAGTAATTTTAAATAAAATATTGAAATCTTTGTGATTTCTGGTCAAAATATAACTATTTCAATAGAAAAATATTAATTTTCACTTTTCATCAAACTAAAAAATTAATAAATAAAATGAAAATAAAAATAAGATGAATATCGAGAGCGCGGATTGAACCTCAGCCCACTGTCTTGCACGTTGGCACCCTGACCACAAAGCCACATACGATCTGATGGAAGAACGGATTTAAAGCCTCGTGATTATTTATTCATTTATATTCTATAATGGTGCAAATCCCAAAATGAATGCCATGTGTATATCAAAAAGAATTAGTCTGCGCATGCCCTGAATCTCGGACCGAATTTAAACTTTTATCTCTACAATTTCTATATTTTGGAATTATTTTTAAATAAAATATTGAAATCTTTGTAAATTCTGGTCAAAATATAACTAGTTCAAAAGAAAAATATTAATGTTCACTTTTCATCAAATTAAAAAATTAATCAATAAAATAAAAATAAAAATAAAATGAATGTCGGGAGCGTGGATCGAACCTACTGCCACTGTCTTGCACGTTCACACTCGGACCAAACAGCCACATACGCTCCGTTCGGAGAACGAATTTCAAGCCACATGAATATTTATTCATTTATATTCTATAATGGTGCAAATCCCAAAATGAATGCCATGTGTATATCAAAAAGAATCAGTCTGCGCATGCCCGGAATCTCTGACTGAATTTAGAATTTTATCTCTACAATTTCTATATTTTGGAATTATTTTTAAATAAAATATTGAAATCTTTGTGATTTCTGGTCAAAATATAACTACTTGAAAAGAAAAATATTAATTTTCACTATTCTTAAAATTCAAAAATTAATAAATAGAATGAAAAAAAAAAATAAAAAGATAGTCGAGAGCGCGGATCGAACCTACGCCCAACTCCCTGCACGTTGACACTCTGACCACAAAGCCACATACGATCCGATGGAAGACCGAATTTAAAGCCTCAGGATTATTTATTCATTTATATTCTATAATGGTGCAAATCCCTGCATGAATGCCATGTGTATATCAAAAAGAATGAGAATGCGCATGCACTGAATCTGTGACCGAATTTAGACATTTATCTCTACAATATCTTTATTTTGAAAGTATTTTAAAATAAAATATTGAAATCTTTGTAAATTGTGTTCAAAATATAACTATTTCAAAAGAAAAATATTAATTTTCACTTTTCATCAAATTAAAAAATTAATAAATAAAATGAAAAAAAAAAAGTAAAATGATTGTCGAGAGCGCGGATCGAACCTACGCCCACTACGTTGCAAGTTGACACTCGGGCCACAAAGCCACATACGATCGGATGGAAGAACGAATTTAAAGCTTCATCATTATTTATTCATTTATATCCGATAATGGTGCAAATCCCTGCATGGATGCCATGCGTATACCGAAAAGAATGATTCTGCGCATGCCCAGAATCTCTGACTGAATTTAGAATTTTATCTCTACAATTTCTATATTTTGGAATGATTTTTAAATAAAATATTGAAATCTTTGTGATTTCTGCTCAAAATATAACTATTTGAAAAGAAAAATATTAATTTTCACTATTCTTAAATTTGAAAAATTAATAAATAAAATGAAAAAAAAAAGTAAAATTAATATCGAGAGCGCGGATCGAACCTACGCCCACTGTCTCGCACGTTGACACTCTGACCACAAAGCCACATACGATCCGATGGAAGAACGAATTTAAAGCTTCATCATTATTTATTCATTTATATTCTACTAGCAGCCTTTGGCGACCAGCCGGTTCGCCAATCTTAATGTTCGTTTAAATTTTAATTATTAAATAGGTTGAACCGGAGTTTAACCCCCTTCTTCGCCAAGTTGCGATAACGCACCAAAGCTGGCAATCTTTATTATGCACTATAATTGAACATCTGCTTCTTTGCTTTTGAACATTTCGCATGGCCGCTGTTTGCGATTCTTAAAAATTTCGCCAAGCAGGGCATAAAACTCCGGTTGTACCATTAAAAATTTTACGCAATTCCAACTTTAATAGATTCTTCAGAAAAATATTTTAAAACTTCAAATTTTGATAGTCATATAATTCACTCATAATATTATAAAGGCCTTCAGTTATAACGTGATATATATATATCTCTAATTTTCTGTTACCCCTCGTAGAAATTATGCTTTAAATTAAAGTGTAAATGATTAATCTGCAATTAATATAATAATATTTTTTACTGAAACAAAGCATTTTTTTTAATAATATGATTACTGATAATAGAGTCACTGAGCGTTTAAACTTTATGGTCACTAAAGAATATCTTTCTTAATTTATGTAATATCTCAAGAATTTGTCAACAAAAATTTCTCAGATTCATCGTGAACAGATCGATTCATTAACAATGTTTAATTTTAAATGCATCAAACAGTAAGAAAATAAAATGAATCGTTTAAAATAATCGGTCGAAAATAGGTTTAAAAAAAACTACTTAAAAAACGATGTACTTAAAACTATAAGCATATACAAAAAATATATAACTAACATAAATACATTTTACTTACAAAAGCATGCAACTAACCTAAAAATAATTTAAATCGTCCGTTGGTTGTCATGCCAACAATCAGAACAATGCGCATGCGCGGATTTTCTTCGCCAGTTACGTTAACGCAAATGCGTAAATTTTTCTACGCCAGTTGGGGTAACGCTATTCAGATTAGACATTTTTAATTTCCTTTATTCTGTGTTATTTTAATTCAAAAGTACTTCAGAATGAATCTGAAACATGGATTAATTAACAATGTTTAATTTTAAATGCATAAAACATTATGAAAATAAACAGAATCGTTTGAAATAATCCGTCGAAAAATGTTAACCCTAGCCTAATTACTGTTGGGAGAAAAAAACAACTGATGCCTTACTTATTTGGCGACGGGGAAAATGGAAGATTTTTTTGGCGGAAAAGTTGGCGGTGGAAAAAATGGAAGATTTTTTTGGCAGGAAAGTTAGTTTTTAATTAATAATTAAAATTCTAATTAAAATTTCAAAAAAAGGGACCCCAGGTGCACATTCCCGACCTCTAAGGTATACATGTACCAAATTTGATAGCTGTAGGTCAAATGACCTGGCCTGTAGAGCGCCAACACACACACACACACACACACACACACACACACACACATTGAGCTTTATTATAAGTATAGATAATGGTGCAAATCCCTGTGTATTCGGTATGCCATGCGTATACCGAAGAGAATGATTCTGCGCATGCCCAGAATCTCGAACCGAAATTAGTCTTTTATTTCTACAATTTCTTTATTTTGGAAGTATTTTCAAATAAAATATTGAAATCTTTGTAAATTCTGATCAAAATATAACTATTTGTAAAAAAAAATATTAATTTTCTCTATTATAAAAATTAAAACATTAATAAATAAAATGAAAAAAAAAAAAGTAAAATGAATGTCGAGAGCGCGGATCGAACCTACGCCCACTGACTTGCACGTTGACACCCAGACCACAAAGCCACATACTATCCGATGGAAGAACGAATTTAAAGCCTCATGATTATTTATTCATTTATATTCTATATTGGTGCAAATCCCTGAATGAAAGCCATGTGTATATCAAAAAGAATGAGTCTGCGCATGCACTGAATCTCTGACTGAATTTAGACTTTTATCTCTACAATTTCTATATTTTGGAATTATTTTTAAATAAAATATTGAAATCTTTGTGATTTCTGGTCAAAATGTAACTATTTGGAAAGAAAAATATTAATTTTCACTATTCTTAAAATTGAAAATTAATAAATAAAATGACAATAAAAGTAAAATGAATGTCGAGAGCGCGGATCGAACCTACGCCCACTGTCCCGCACGTTGACACTCTGACCACAAAGCCACATACGATCCGATGGAAGAACGAATTTAAAGCCTCATCATTATTTATTCATTTATATCCGATAATGGTGCAAATCCCTGCATGAAAGCCATGTGTATATCAAAAAGAATGAGTCTGCGCATGCCCTGAATCTCGAAAGGAAATTAGTCTTTTATTTCTACAATTTCTTTATTTTGGAAGTATTTTTAAATAAAATATTGAAATCTTTGTAAATTCTGGCCAAAATATAACTATTTGAAAAGAAAAATATTAATTTTCACTATTCTTAAAATTGAAAAATTAATAAATAAAATGAAAAAAAAAAGTAAAATTAATGTCGAGAGCGCGGATCGAACCTACGCCCACTGTCTTGCACTTTGACACTCAGACCACAAAGCCACATACTATCCGATGTAAGAACGAATTTAAAGCCTCATGATTATTTATTCATTTATATTCTATAATGGTGCAAATCCCTGCATGAAAGCCATGTGGATATCAAAATGAATGAGTCTGCGCATTCCCTGATTCTCTGACCGAATTTAGACTTTTATCTCTACAATATCTTTATTTTGAAAGTATTTTTAAATAAAATATTGAAATCTTTGTAAATTCTTTTCAAAATCTAACTATTTCAAAAGAAATATATTAATTTTTACTATTCTTAAAATTGAAAAATTAATAAATAAAATGAAAATAAAAATAAAACGAATATCGATAGCGCGGATCGAACTTACGTCCACTCCCTTGCACGTTGACACTCAGTCCACAAAGCCACATACTGTCCGATGGAAGAACGAATTTAAAGCCTCATGATTATTTATTCATTTATATTCTATATTGGTGCAAATCCCTGCATGAATGCCATGTGTATATCAAAAAGAATGATTCTGAGCATGCCCAGAATCTCGAACCGAAATCAGTCTTTTATTTCTACAATTTCTTTATTTTGGAAGTATTTTTAAATAAAATATTGCAATCTTTGTGATTTCTGGTCAAAATATAACTATTTCAAAAGAAAAATATTAATTTTCACTATACTTAAAATTGAAAAATTAATAAAAAAAATGAAAAAAAAAAAAGTAAAATGAATGTCGAGAGCGCGGATCGAACCTACGCCCACTGTCTTGCACGTTGACACCCAGACCACAAAGCCACATACCATCCGATGGAAGAACGAATTTAAAGCCTCATGATTATTTATTCATTTATATTCTATATTGGTGCAAATCCCTGAATGAAAGCCATGTGTATATCAAAAAGAATGAGTTTGCGCATGCACTGAATCTCTGACTGAATTTAGACTTTTATCTCTAAAATTTCTAAATTTTTTAATTATTTTTAAATAAAATATTGAAATCTTTGTGATTTCTGGTCAAAATGTAACTATTTGGAAAGAAAAATATTAATTTTCACTATTCTTAAAATTGAAAATTAATAAATAAAATGAAAATAAAAGTAAAATGAATGTCGAGAGCGCGGATCGGACCTACGCCCACTGTCTCGCACGTTGACACTCTGACCACAAAGCCACATACGATCCGATGAAAGAACGAATTTAAAGCTTCATCATTATTTATTCATTTATATCCGATAATGGTGCAAATCCCTGCATGAAAGCCATGTGTATATCAAAAAGAATGAGTCTGCGCATGCCCTGAATCTCTGACCGAATTTAGACATTTATCTCTACAATATCTTTATTTTGAAAGTATTTTTAAATAAAATATTGAAATCTTTGTAAATTCTGGTCAAAATATAGCTATTTAAAAGAAAAATATTAATTTTCACTTTTCATCAAATTAAAAAATTAATAAATAAAATTAAAATGAATGTCGAGAGCGTGAATCGAACCTACGGCCACTGTCTTGCACGTTCACACTCGGACCAAACAGCCACATACGATCCGATGGAAGAACGAATTTAAAGTCTCATGATTATTTATTCATTTATATTCTATAATGGTGCAAATCCGTGCATGAATGATATGTGTATATCAAAAAGAATGATTCTGCGCATGCCCAGAATCTCAAACCGAAATTAGTCTTTTATTTCTACAATTTCTTTATTTTGGAAGTATTTTAAAGTAAAATATTGAAATCTTTGTAAATTCTTACCAAAATATAACTATTTGAAAAGAAAAATATTAATTTTCACTATTCTTAAAATTGAAAAATTAATAAATAAAATGAAAATAAGAATAAAATGAATGTCGAGAGCGTGAATCGAACCTACGGCCACTGTCTTACACGTTCACACTCGGATTAAACAGCCACATACCCTCCTTCGGAGACCGAATTTCAAGCCACATGATTATTAATTCATTTATATTCTATAATGGTGCAAATCCCTGCATGAAAGCCATGTGTATATCAAAAAGAATGATTCTGCGCATGCCCAGAATCTCGAACCGAAATTAGTCTTTTATTTATAAAATTTCTTTATTTTGGAAGTATTTTTAAATAAAATATTGAAATCTTTGTAAATTCTTGACAAAATATAACTATTTGAAAAGAAAAATATTAATTTTCACTATTCTTAAAATTGAAAAATTCATAAATAAAATGAAAATAAAAATAAAATGAATATCGAGAGCGCGTATCGAACCTAAGGCCACTACCTTGCAAGTTGAGACTCGGACCACAAAGCCACATACGATCGGATGGAAGAACGAAATTAAAGCCTTATGATTATTTATTCATTTATATTCTATAATGGTGCAAATCCCTGCATGAAAGCCATGTGTATATCAAAAAGAATGAGTCTGCGCATGCCCTGAATCTCTGACCGAATTTAAACTTTTATCTCTACAATTTCTATATTTTGGAATTATTTTTAAATAAAATATTGAAATCTTTGTGATTTCTGGTGAAAATATAACTATTTGAAAAGAAAAATATTAATTTTCACTATTCCTAAAATTGAAAAATTAATAAATAAAATGAAAAAAAAAAAGTAAAATGAATTTCGAGAGCGCGGATCGAACCTACTCCCACTATCTTACACGTTGACACTCTGACCACAAAGCCACATACGTTCCGATGGAAGAGCGAATTTAAAGCCTCATGATTATTTATTCATTTATATTCTATAATGGTGCAAATTAATGCATGAATGCCATGTGTATATCAAAAAGAATGATTCTGCGCATGCCCAGAATCTCGAACCGAAATTCGTCTTTTATTTCTAGAATTTCTTTATTTTGGAAGTATTTTTAAATAAAATATTGAAATCTGTGTAATTTCTGGTCAAAATATAATTATTTGAAAAGAAAAATATTAATTTTCGCTATTCTTAAAATTGAAAAATTAATAAATAAAATGAAAATAAAAGTAAAATGAATGTCGAGAGCGCGGATCGAACCTACGCCCACTGTCTTGCACATTGACACTCTGACCACAAAGCCACATACGCTCGGATGGGGGAACGAATTTAAAGCCTCATGATTATTTATTCATTTATACTCTATAATGGTGCAAATCCCTGCATGAATGCCATGTGTATATCAAAAAGAATGAGTTTGCGCATGCCCAGAATCTCAAACCGAAATTAGTCTTTTATTTCTACAATTTCTTTATTTTGGAAGTATTTTAAAATAAAATATTGAAATCTTTGTAAATTCTGGCCAAAATATAACTATTTGAAAAGAAAATATTAATTTTCACTATTCTTAAAATTGAAAAATTAATAAATAAAATTAAAATGAATGTCGAGATTGTGAATCGAACCTACGGCCACTGTCTTGCACGTTCACACTCAGACCAAACAGCCACAAATCTCCGTTATTAGACCGAATTTCAAGTCACATGATTATTTATTCACTTATATTCTATAATTGTGCAAATCCTTGCATGAAAGCCATGTGTATATCAAAAAGAATGATTCTGCGCATGCCCAGAATCTCGAAAGGAAATTAGTCTTTTATTTCTACAATTTCTTTATTTTGGAAGTATTTTTAAATAAAATATTGAAATCTTTGTAAATTCTGGCCAAAATATAACAATTTAAAAGAAAAATATTAATTTTCACTATTCTTAAAATTGAAAAATTAATAAATAAAATGAAAATAAAAATAAAACGAATATCGATAGCGCGGATCGAACTTACGTCCACTCCCTTGCACGTTGACACTCAGTCCACAAAGCCACATACTGTCCGATGGAAGAACGAATTTAAAGCCTCATGATTATTTATTCATTTATATTCTATATTGGTGCAAATCCCTGCATGAATGCCATGTGTATATCAAAAAGAATGATTCTGAGCATGCCCAGAATCTCGAACCGAAATCAGTCTTTTATTTCTACAATTTCTTTATTTTGGAAGTATTTTTAAATAAAATATTGCAATCTTTGTGATTTCTGGTCAAAATATAACTATTTCAAAAGAAAAATATTAATTTTCACTATACTTAAAATTGAAAAATTAATAAAAAAAATGAAAAAAAAAAAAAAGTAAAATGAATGTCGAGAGCGCGGATCGAACCTACGCCCACTGTCTTGCACGTTGACACCCAGACCACAAAGCCACATACCATCCGATGGAAGAACGAATTTAAAGCCTCATGATTATTTATTCATTTATATTCTATATTGGTGCAAATCCCTGAATGAAAGCCATGTGTATATCAAAAAGAATGAGTTTGCGCATGCACTGAATCTCTGACTGAATTTAGACTTTTATCTCTAAAATTTCTAAATTTTTTAATTATTTTTAAATAAAATATTGAAATCTTTGTGATTTCTGGTCAAAATGTAACTATTTGGAAAGAAAAATATTAATTTTCACTATTCTTAAAATTGAAAATTAATAAATAAAATGAAAATAAAAATAAAATGAATTTCGAGAGCGCGGATCGGACCTACGCCCACTGTCTCGCACGTTGACACTCTGACCACAAAGCCACATACGATCCGATGAAAGAACGAATTTAAAGCTTCATCATTATTTATTCATTTATATCCGATAATGGTGCAAATCCCTGCATGAAAGCCACGTGTATATCAAAAAGAATGAGTCTGCGCATGCCCTGAATCTCTGACCGAATTTAGACATTTATCTCTACAATATCTTTATTTTGAAAGTATTTTTAAATAAAATATTGAAATCTTTGTAAATTCTGGTCAAAATATAGCTATTTAAAAGAAAAATATTAATTTTCACTTTTCATCAAATTAAAAAATTAATAAATAAAATTAAAATGAATGTCGAGAGCGTGAATCGAACCTACGGCCACTGTCTTGCACGTTCACACTCGGACCAAACAGCCACATACGATCCGATGGAAGAACGAATTTAAAGTCTCATGATTATTTATTTATTTATATTCTATAATGGTGCAAATCCGTGCATGAATGATATGTGTATATCAAAAAGAATGATTCTGCGCATGCCCAGAATCTCAAACCGAAATTAGTCTTTTATTTCTACAATTTCTTTATTTTGGAAGTATTTTAAAGTAAAATATTGAAATCTTTGTAAATTCTTACCAAAATATAACTATTTGAAAAGAAAAATATTAATTTTCACTATTCTTAAAATTGAAAAATTAATAAATAAAATGAAAATAAGAATAAAATGAATGTCGAGAGCGTGAATCGAACCTACGGCCACTGTCTTACACGTTCACACTCGGATTAAACAGCCACATACCCTCCTTCGGAGACCGAATTTCAAGCCACATGATTATTTATTCATTTATATTCTATAATGGTGCAAATCCCTGCATGAAAGCCATGTGTATATCAAAAAGAATGATTCTGCGCATGCCCAGAATCTCGAACCGAAATTAGTCTTTTATTTATAAAATTTCTTTATTTTGGAAGTATTTTTAAATAAAATATTGAAATCTTTGTAAATTCTTGACAAAATATAACTATTTGAAAAGAAAAATATTAATTTTCACTATTCTTAAAATTGAAAAATTCATAAATAAAATGAAAATAAAAATAAAATGAATATCGAGAGGACGTATCGAACCTAAGGCCACTACCTTGCAAGTTGAGACTCGGACCACAAAGCCACATACGATCGGATGGAAGAACGAAATTAAAGCCTCATGATTATTTATTCATTTATATTCTATAATGGTGCAAATCCCTGCATGAAAGCCATGTGTATATCAAAAAGAATGAGTCTGCGCATGCCCTGAATCTCTGACCGAATTTAAACTTTTATCTCTACAATTTCTATATTTTGGAATTATTTTTAAATAAAATATTGAAATCTTTGTGATTTCTGGTGAAAATATAACTATTTGAAAAGAAAAATATTATTTTTCACTATTCCTAAAATTGAAAAATTAATAAATAAAATGAAAAAAAAAAAGTAAAATGAATTTCGAGAGCGCGGATCGAACCTACTCCCACTGTCTTACACGTTGACACTCTGACCACAAAGCCACATACGTTCCGATGGAAGAGCGAATTTAAAGCCTCATGATTATTTATTCATTTATATTCTATAATGGTGCAAATTAATGCATGAATGCCATGTGTATATCAAAAAGAATGATTCTGCGCATGCCCAGAATCTCGAACCGAAATTCGTCTTTTATTTCTAGAATTTCTTTATTTTGGAAGTATTTTTAAATAAAATATTGAAATCTGTGTAATTTCTGGTCAAAATATAAATATTTGAAAAGAAAAATATTAATTTTCGCTATTCTTAAAATTGAAAAATTAATAAATAAAATGAAAATAAAAGTAAAATTAATGTCGAGAGCGCGGATCGAACCTACGCCCACTGTCTTGCACGTTGACACTCTGACCACAAAGCCACATACGCTCGGATGGGGGAACGAATTTAAAGCCTCATGATTATTTATTCATTTATACTCTATAATGGTGCAAATCCCTGCATGAATGCCATGTGTATATGAAAAAGAATGAGTTTGCGCATGCCCTGACTCTCTGACCGAATTTAAACTTTTATCTCTACAATTTCAATATTTTGGAATTATTTTTAAATAAAATATTGAAATCTTTGTGATTTCTGGTCAAAATATAACTATTTGAAAAGAAAAATATTAATTTTCACTATTCTTAAAATTGAAAAATTAATAAATAAAATGAAAATAAAAATAAAATGAATATCGAGAGCGCGGATCCAACATACGGCCACTCTCTTGCACGTTGACACTCTGACCACAAAGCCACATACGATCCGATGGAAGAACGAATTTAAAGCCTCATGATTATTTATTCATTTATATTCTATAATGGTGCAATTCCCTGCATGAAAGCCATGTGTATATCAAAAAGAATGAGTCTGCGCATGCCCTGAATCTCGGACCGAATTTAAACTTTTATCTCTACAATATCTTTATTTTGAAAGTATTTTTAAATAAAATATTGAAATCTTTGTAAATTCTGGTCAAAGTATAACTATTTCAAAAAAAAATATTAAGTTTCACTTTTCATGAAATTAAAAAATTAATAAATAAAATGAAAATAAAAATAAAATGAATGTCGAGAGCGTGAATCGAACCTACGGCCACTGACTTGCACGTTCACACTCGGAGCAAACAACCACATACAATCCGTTCGGAGATCCAATTTCAAGCCACATGAATATTTATTGATTTATATTCTATTATGTTTCAAATCCCTGCTAAATGCCATGTGTATATCAAAAAGAATGATTTTGCGCATGCCCAGAATCTCGAATCGAAATTAGTCTTTTATTTATACAATTTCTTTATTTTGTAAGTATTTTTAAATAAAATATTGAAATCTTTGTAAATTCTGGCCAAAATATAACTATTTAAAAAGAAAAATATTAATTTTCACTATTCTTAAAATTTAAAAATTAATAAATAAAATGAAAATAAAAATAAAATGAATATCGAGAGCGCGGATCCAACATACGGCCACTCTCTTGCACGTTGACACTCTGACCACAAAGCCACATACGATCCGATGGAAGCACGAATTTAAAGCCTCATCGTTATTTATTCATTTATATCCGATAATGGTGCAAATCAGTGCATGAAAGCCATTTGTATATCAGAAAGAATGAGTCTGCGCATGCCCTGAATCTCTGACCGAATTTAGACATTTATCTCTACAATATCTTTGTTTTGAAAGTATTTTTAAATAAAATTTTGAAATCTTTGTAAATTCTGGTCAAAATATAGCTATTTCAAAAGAAAAATATTAATTTTCACTTTTCATCAAATTAAAAAATTAACCAATAAAATTAAAATGAATGTCGAGAGCGTGAATCGAACCTACGGCCACTGTCTTGCACGTTCACACTCTGACCAAACAGACACAAATCTCCGTTCGGAGACCGAATTTCAAGCCACATGATTATTTATTCATTTATATTCTATAATTGTGCAATTCCCTGCATGAAAGCCATGTGTATATCAAAAAGAATGATTCTGCGCATGCCCAGAATCTCGAACCGAAATTAGTCTTTTATTTCTACAATTTCTTTATTTTGGAAGTATTTTTAAATAAAATATTGAAATCTTTGTAAATTCTGGCCAAAATGTAACAATTTGAAAAGAAAAATATTAATTTTCACTATTCTTAAAATTGAAAAATTAATAAATAAAATGAAAAAAAAAGTAAAATGAATGTCGAGAGCGCGGATCGAACCTACGGCCACTGTCTTGCACGTTCACACTCGGACCAAACAGCCACAAATCTCCGTTATTAGACCGAATTTAAAGCCACATCATTATTTATTCATTTATATTCTATAATTGTGCAAATCCCTGCATGAAAGCCATGCGTATATCAAAAAGAATGATTCTGCGCATGCCCAGAATCTCGAAAGGAAATTAGTCTTTTATTTCTACAATTTCTTTATTTCGGAAGTATTTTTAAATAAAATATTGAAATCTTTGTAAATTCTGGCCAATATATAACTATTTGAAAAGAAAAAAATAAATTTTCACTATTCTTAAAATTGAAAAATTAATAAATAAAATGGAAAAAAAAAGAAAAATTAATGTCGAGAGCGCGGATCGAACCTACGCCCACTGTCTTGCACTTTGACACTCAGACCACAAAGCCACATACTATCCGATGGAAGAACGAATTTAAAGCCTCATGATTATTTATTCATTTATATTCTATAATGGTGCAAATCCCTGCATGAAAGCCATGTGAATATCAAAATGAATGAGTCTGCGCATTCCCTGATTCTCTGACCGAATTTAGACTTTTATCTCTAAAATATCTTTATTTTGAAAGTATTTTTAAATAAAATATTGAAATCTTTGTAAATTCTTTTCAAAATCTAACTATTTCAAAAGAAAAATATTAATTTTTACTATTCTTAAAATTGAAAAATTAATAAATAAAATGAAAATAAAAATAAAACGAATATCGATAGCGCGGATCGAACTTTCGTCCACTGTCTTGCACGTTGACACTCAGTCCACAAAGACACATACTGTCTGATGGAAGAACGAATTTAAAGCCTCATGATTATTTATTCATTTATATTCTATACTGGTGCAAATCCCTGCATGAATGCCATGTGTATATCAAAAAGAATGATTCTGCGCATGCCCAGAATCTCGAACCGAAATCAGTCTTTTATTTCTACAATTTCTTTATTTCGGAAGTAATTTTAAATAAAATATTGAAATCTTTGTGATTTCTGGTCAAAATATAACTATTTCAAAAGAAAAATATTAATTTTCACTATTCTTAAAATTGAAAATTAATAAATAAAATGAAAATAAAAGTAAAATGAATGTCGAGAGCGCGGATCGAACCTACGGCCACTGTCTTGCACGTTCACACTCGGACCAAACAGCCACAAATCTCCGTTATTAGACCGAATTTCAAGCCACATCATTATTTATTCATTTATATTCTATAATTGTGCAAATCCCTGCATGAAAGCCATGCGTATATCAAAAAGAATGATTCTGCGCATGCCCAGAATCTCGAAAGGAAATTAGTCTTTTATTTCTACAATTTCTTTATTTTGGAAGTATTTTTAAATAAAATATTGAAATCTTTGTAAATTCTGGCCAATATATAACTATTTGAAAAGAAAAAAATAAATTTTCACTATTCTTAAAATTGAAAAATTAATAAATAAAATGGAAAAAAAAAGAAAAATTAATGTCGAGAGCGCGGATCGAACCTACGCCCACTGTCTTGCACTTTGACACTCAGACCACAAAGCCACATACTATCCGATGGAAGAACGAATTTAAAGCCTCATGATTATTTATTCATTTATATTCTATAATGGTGCAAATCCCTGCATGAAAGCCATGTGAATATCAAAATGAATGAGTCTGCGCATTCCCTGATTCTCTGACCGAATTTAGACTTTTATCTCTACAATATCTTTATTTTGAAAGTATTTTTAAATAAAATATTGAAATCTTTGTAAATTCTTTTCAAAATCTAACTATTTCAAAAGAAAAATATTAATTTTTACTATTCTTAAAATTGAAAAATTAATAAATAAAATGAAAATAAAAATAAAACGAATATCGATAGCAAGGATCGAACTTACGTCCACTCTCTTGCACGTTGACACTCAGTCCACAAATCCACATACTGTCCGATGGAAGAACGAATTTAAAGCCTCATGATTATTTATTCATTTATATTCTATATTGGTGCAAATCCCTGAATGAAAGCCATGTTTATATCAAAAACAATGAGTCTGCGCATGCACTGAATCTCTGACTGAATTTAGACTTTTATCTCTACAATTTCTATATTTTGGAATTATTTTTAAAAATTTATTGAAATCTTTGTGATTTCTGGTCAAAATGTAACTATTTGGAAAGAAAAATATTAATTTTCACTATTCTTAAAATTGAAAATTAATAAATAAAATGAAAATAAAAGTAAAATGAATGTCGAGAGCGCGGATCGAACCTACGCCCACTGTCTCGCACGTTGACACTCTGACCACAAAGCCACATACGATCCGATGGAAGAACGAATTTAAAGCCTCATCATTATTTATTCATTTATATCCGATAATGGTGCAAATCCCTGCATGAAAGCCATGTGTATATCAAAAAGAATGAGTCTGCGCATGCCCTGAATCTCTGACCGAATTTAGACATTTATCTCTACAATATCTTTATTTTGAAAGTATTTTTGAATAAAATATTGAAATCTTTGTAAATTCTAGTCAAAATATAGCTATTTCAAAAGAAAAATATTAATTTTCACTTTTCATCAAATTAAAAAATTAATAAATAAAATTAAAATTAATGTCGAGAGCGTGAATCGAACCTACGGCCACTGTCTTGCACGTTGACACCCAGACCACAAAGCCACATACTATCCGATGGAAGAACGAATTTAAAGCCTCATGATTATTTATTCATTTATATTCTATATTGGTGCAAATCCCTGAATGAAAGCCATGTGTATATCAAAAAGAATGAGTCTGCGCATGCACTGAATCTCTGACTGAATTTAGACTTTTATCTCTACAATTTCTATATTTTGGAATTATTTTTAAATAAAATATTGAAATCTTTGTGATTTCTGGTCAAAATGTAACTATTTGGAAAGAAAAATATTAATTTTCACTATTCTTAAAATTGAAAATTAATAAATAAAATGAAAATAAAAGTAAAATGAATGTCGAGAGCGCGGATCGAACCTACGCCCACTGTCCCGCACGTTGACACTCTGACCACAAAGCCACATACGATCCGATGGAAGAACGAATTTAAAGCCTCATCATTATTTATTCATTTATATCCGATAATGGTGCAAATCCCTGCATGAAAGCCATGTGTATATCAAAAAGAATGAGTCTGCGCATGCCCTGAATCTCGAAAGGAAATTAGTCTTTTATTTCTACAATTTCTTTATTTTGGAAGTATTTTTAAATAAAATATTGAAATCTTTGTAAATTCTGGCCAAAATATAACTATTTGAAAAGAAAAATATTAATTTTCACTATTCTTAAAATTGAAAAATTAATCAATAAAATGAAAAAAAAAAGTAAAATTAATGTCGAGAGCGCGGATCGAACCTACGCCCACTGTCTTGCACTTTGACACTCAGACCACAAAGCCACATACTATCCGATGTAAGAACGAATTTAAAGCCTCATGATTATTTATTCATTTATATTCTATAATGGTGCAAATCCTTGCATGAATGCCATGTGTATATCAAAAAGAATGATTCTCAGCATGCCCAGAATCTCGAACCCAAATTAGTCTTTTATTTATACAATTTCTTTATTTTGTAAGTATTTTTAAATAAAATATTGAAATCTATGTAATTTCTTTTCAAAATATAACTATTTGAAAAGAAAAATATTAATTTTCACAATTCTTAAAATTGAAAAATTATTAAATAAAATGACAATAAAAATAAAATGAATGTCGGGAGCGCGGATCGAACTTAAGGCCACAGTCCTGGACGTTGACACTCGGACCAAACAGCCACATACGCTCCGTTCGGTGACCGAATTTCAAGCCACATGATTATTTATTCATTTATATTCCATAATTGTGCAAATCCCTGCATGAAAGTCATGTGTATATCAAAAAGAATGATTCTGCGCATGCCCAGAATCTCGAACCCAAATTAGTCTTTTATTTATACAATTTCTTTATTTTGTAAGTATTTTTAAATAAAATATTGAAATCTTTGTAAATTCTGGCCAAAATATAACTATTTAAAAAGAAAAATATTAATTTTCACTATTCTTAAAATTGAAAAATTAATAAATAAAATGAAAATAAAAGTAAAATGAATGTCGAGAGCGTGAATCGAACCTACGGTCACTGTCTTGCACGTTCACACTCGGACCAAACAAAGACATACAATCCGTTCGGAGACCCAATTTCAAGCCACATGATTATTTATTGATTTATATTCTATAATGTTGCAAATCCCTGCATGAATGCCATGTGTATATCAAAAAGAATGATTTTGCGCATGCCCAGAATCTCGAATCGAAATTAGTCTTTTATTTATACAATTTCTTTATTTTGTAAGTATTTTTAAATAAAATATTGAAATCTTTGTAAATTCTGGCCAAAATATAACTATTTAAAAAGAAAAATATTAATTTTCACTATTCTTAAAATTTAAAAATTAAATAATAAAATGAAAATAAAAATAAAATGAATATCGAGAGCGCGGATCCAACATACGGCCACTCTCTTGCACGTTGACACTCTGACCACAAAGCCACATACGATCCGATGGAAGAACGAATTTAAAGCCTCATGATTATTTATTCATTTATATTCTATAATGGTGCAATTCCCTGCATGAAAGCCATGTGTATATCAAAAAGAATGAGTCTGCGCATGCCCTGAATCTCGGACCGAATTTAAACTTTTATCTCTACAATATCTTTATTTTGAAAGTATTTTTAAATAAAATATTGAAATCTTTGTAAATTCTGGTCAAAGTATAACTATTTCAAAAGAAAAATATTAATTTTCACTTTTCATGAAATTAAAAAATTAATAAATAAAATGAAAATAAAAATAAAATGAATGTCGAGAGCGTGAATCGAACCTACGGCCACTGTCTTGCACGTTCACACTCGGACCAAACAACCACATACAATCCGTTCGGAGACCCAATTTCAAGCCACATGATTATTTATTGATTTATATTCTATAATGTTGCAAATCCCTGCATGAATGCCATGTGTATATCAAAAAGAATGATTTTGCGCATGCCCAGAATCTCGAATCGAAATTAGTCTTTTATTTATACAATTTCTTTATTTTGTAAGTATTTTTAAATAAAATATTGAAATCTTTGTAAATTCTGGCCAAAATATAACTATTTAAAAAGAAAAATATTAATTTTCACTATTCTTAAAATTTAAAAATTAATAAATAAAATGAAAATAAAAATAAAATAAATATCGAGAGCGCGGATCGAACCTACGTCCCCTCTCTTGCACGTTGACACTCAGACCAAACAGCCACATACTCTCCGTTCGGAGCCGGAATTTCAAGCCACATGATTATTTATTCATTTATATTCTATAATGGTGCAAATCCCTTCATGAAAGCCATGTGTATATCAAAAAGAATAATTCTGCGCATGCCCTGAATCTCTGACCGAATTTAAACTTTTATCTCTACAATTTCTATATTTTGAAATTATTTTTAAATAAAATATTGAAATCTTTGTGATTTCTGGTCAAAATATAACTATTTGAAAAGAAAAATATTAATTTTCACTATTCTTAAAATTGAAAAATTAATAAATAAAATGAAAAAAAAAGTAAAATGAATGTTGAGAGCGCGGATCGAACCTATGGCCACTACCTTGCAAGTTGACACTCGGATACCAAAGCCACATACGATTTGACGGAAGAACGAATTTAAAGCCTCATGATTATTTATTCATTTATATTCTATAATGGTGCAAATCCTTGCATGAATGCCATGTGTATATCAAAAAGAATGATTCTCAGCATGCCCAGAATCTCGAACCGAAATTAGTCTTTTATTTTTACAATTTCTTTATTTTGGAAGTATTTTTAAATAAAATATTGAAATCTATGTAATTTCTTTTCAAAATATAACTATTTGAAAAGAAAAATATTAATTTTCACAATTCTTAAAATTGAAAAATTATTAAATAAAATGACAATAAAAATAAAATGAATGTCGGGAGCGCAGATCGAACTTAAGGCCACAGTCCTGGACGTTGACACTCGGACCAAACAGCCACATACGCTCCGTTCGGTGACCGAATTTCAAGCCACATGATTATTTATTCATTTATATTCCATAATTGTGCAAATCCCTGCATGAAAGCCATGTGTATATCAAAAAGAATGATTCTGCGCATGCCCAGAATCTCGAACCCAAATTAGTCTTTTATTTATACAATTGCTTTATTTTGGAAGTAGATTTAAATAAAATATTGAAATCTTTGTAAATTCTGGTCAAAGTATAACTATTTCAAAAGAAAAATATTAATTTTCACTTTTCATGAAATTAAAAAATTAATAAATAAAATGAAAATAAAAATAAAATGAATGTTGAGAGCGTGAATCGAACCTACGGCCACTGTCTTGCACGTTCACACTCGGACCAAACAACCACATACAATCCGTTCGGAGACCCAATTTCAAGCCACATGATTATTTATTGATTTATATTCTATAATGTTGCAAATCCCTGCATGAATGCCATGTGTATATCAAAAAGAATGATTTTGCGCATGCCCAGAATCTCGAATCGAAATTAGTCTTTTATTTATACAATTTCTTTATTTTGTAAGTATTTTTAAATAAAATATTGAAATCTTTGTAAATTCTGGCCAAAATATAACTATTTAAAAAGAAAAATATTAATTTTCACTATTCTTAAAATTTAAAAATTAATAAATAAAATGAAAATAAAAATAAAATAAATATCGAGAGCGCGGATCGAACCTACGTCCCCTCTCTTGCACGTTGACACTCAGACCAAACAGCCACATACTCTCGGTTCGGAGCCTGAATTTCAAGCCACATGATTATTTATTCATTTATATTCTATAATGGTGCAAATCCCTTCATGAAAGCCATGTGTATATCAAAAAGAATAATTCTGCGCATGCCCTGAATCTCTGACCGAATTTAAACTTTTATCTCTACAATTTCTATATTTTGAAATTATTTTTAAATAAAATATTGAAATCTTTGTGATTTCTGGTCAAAATATAACTATTTGAAAAGAAAAATATTAATTTTCACTATTCTTAAAATTGAAAAATTAATAAATAAAATGAAAAAAAAAAGTAAAATGAATGTTGAGAGCGCGGATCGAACCTATGGCCACTACCTTGCAAGTTGACACTCGGATACCAAAGCCACATACGATTTGACGGTAGAACGAATTTAAAGCCTCATGATTATTTATTCATTTATATTCTATAATGGTGCAAATCCTTGCATGAATGCCATGTGTATATCAAAAAGAATGATTCTCAGCATGCCCAGAATCTCGAACCGAAATTAGTCTTTTATTTTTACAATTTCTTTATTTTGGAAGTATTTTTAAATAAAATATTGAAATCTATGTAATTTCTTTTCAAAATATAACTATTTGAAAAGAAAAATATTAATTTTCACAATTCTTAAAATTGAAAAATTATTAAATAAAATGACAATAAAAATAAAATGAATGTCGGGAGCGCAGATCGAACTTAAGGCCACAGTCCTGGACGTTGACACTCGGACCAAACAGCCACATACGCTCCGTTCGGTGACCGAATTTCAAGCCACATGATTATTTATTCATTTATATTCCATAATTGTGCAAATCCCTGCATGAAAGCCATGTGTATATCAAAAAGAATGATTCTGCGCATGCCCAGAATCTCGAACCCAAATTAGTCTTTTATTTATACAATTGCTTTATTTTGGAAGTAGATTTAAATAAAATATTGAAATCTTTGTAAATTCTGGTCAAAGTATAACTATTTCAAAAGAAAAATATTAATTTTCACTTTTCATGAAATTAAAAAATTAATAAATAAAATGAAAATAAAAATAAAATGAATGTCGAGAGCGTGAATCGAACCTACGGCCACTGTCTTGCACGTTCACACTCGGACCAAACAACCACATACAATCCGTTCGGAGACCCAATTTCAAGCCACATAATTATTTATTGATTTATATTCTATAATATTGCAAATGCCTTCATGAATGCCATGTGTATATCAAAAAGAATGATTTTGCGCATGCCCAGAATCTCGAATCGAAATTAGTCTTTTATTTATACAATTTCTTTATTTTGTAAGTATTTTTAAATAAAATATTGAAATCTTTGTAAATTCTGGCCAAAATATAACTATTTAAAAAGAAAAATATTAATTTTCACTATTCTTAAAATTTAAAAATTAATAAATAAAATGAAAATAAAAATAAAATGAATATCGAGAGCGCGGATCCAACATACGGCCACTCTCTTGCACGTTGACACTCTGACCACAAAGCCACATACGATCCGATGGAAGAACGAATTTAAAGCCTCATGATTATTTATGCATTTATATTCTATAATGGTGCAATTCCCTACATGAAAGCCATGTGTATATCAAAAAGAATGAGTCTGCGCATGCCCAGAATCTCGAACCCAAATTAGTCTTTTATTTATACAATTGCTTTATTTTGGAAGTAGATTTAAATAAAATATTGAAATCTTTGTAAATTCTGGTCAAAGTATAACTATTTCAAAAGAAAAATATTAATTTTCACTTTTCATGAAATTAAAAAATTAATAAATAAAATGAAAATAAAAATAAAATGAATGTCGAGAGCGTGAATCGAACCTACGGCCACTGTCTTGCACGTTCACACTCGGACCAAACAACCACATACAATCCGTTCGGAGACCCAATTTCAAGCCACATGATTATTTATTGATTTATATTCTATAATATTGCAAATCCCTTCATGAATGCCATGTGTATATCAAAAAGAATGATTTTGCGCATGCCCAGAATCTCGAATCGAAATTAGTCTTTTATTTATACAATTTCTTTATTTTGTAAGTATTTTTAAATAAAATATTGAAATCTTTGTAAATTCTGGCCAAAATATAACTATTTAAAAAGAAAAATATTAATTTTCACTATTCTTAAAATTTAAAAATTAATAAATAAAATGAAAATAAAAATAAAATGAATATCGAGAGCGCGGATCCAACATACGGCCACTCTCTTGCACGTTGACACTCTGACCACAAAGCCACATACGATCCGATGGAAGAACGAATTTAAAGCCTCATGATTATTTATTCATTTATATTCTATAATGGTGCAATTCCCTGCATGAAAGCCATGTGTATATCAAAAAGAATGAGTCTGCGCATGCCCTGAATCTCGGACCGAATTTAAACTTTTATCTCTACAATATCTTTATTTTGAAAGTATTTTTAAATAAAATATTGAAATCTTTGTAAATTCTGGTCAAAGTATAACTATTTCAAAAGAAAAATATTAATTTTCACTTTTCATGAAATTAAAAAATTAATAAATAAAATGAAAATAAAAATAAAATGAATGTCGAGAGCGTGAATCGAACCTACGGCCACTGTCTTGCACGTTCACACTCGGACCAAACAACCACATACAATCCGTTCGGAGACCCAATTTCAAGCCACATGATTATTTATTGATTTATATTCTATAATGTTGCAAATCCCTGCATGAATGCCATGTGTATATCAAAAAGAATGATTTTGCGCATGCCCAGAATCTCGAATCGAAATTAGTCTTTTATTTATACAATTTCTTTATTTTGTAAGTATTTTTAAATAAAATATTGAAATCTTTGTAAATTCTGGCCAAAATATAACTATTTAAAAAGAAAAATATTAATTTTCACTATTCTTAAAATTTAAAAATTAATAAATAAAATGAAAATAAAAATAAAATGAATATCGAGAGCGCGGATCCAACATACGGCCACTCTCTTGCACGTTGACACTCTGACCACAAAGCCACATACGATCCGATGGAAGAACGAATTTAAAGCCTCATGATTATTTATTCATTTATATTCTATAATGGTGCAATTCCCTGCATGAAAGCCATGTGTATATCAAAAAGAATGAGTCTGCGCATGCCCTGAATCTCGGACCGAATTTAAACTTTTATCTCTACAATATCTTTATTTTGAAAGCATTTTTAAATAAAATATTGAAATCTTTGTAAATTCTGGTCAAAGTATAACTATTTCAAAAGAAAAATATTAATTTTCACTTTTCATGAAATTAAAAAATTAATAAATAAAATGAAAATAAAAATAAAATGAATGTCGAGAGCGTGAATCGAACCTACCGCCACTGTCTTGCACGTTCACACTCGGACCAAACAACCACATACAATCCGTTCGGAGACCCAATTTCAAGCCACATGATTATTTATTGATTTATATTCTATAATGTTGCAAATCCCTGCATGAATGCCATGTGTATATCAAAAAGAATGATTTTGCGCATGCCCAGAATCTCGAATCGAAATTAGTCTTTTATTTATACAATTTTTTTTATTTTGTAAGTATTTTTAAATAAAATATTGAAATCTTTGTAAATTCTGGCCAAAATATAACTATTTAAAAAGAAAAATATTAATTTTCACTATTCTTAAAATTTAAAAATTAATAAATAAAATGAAAATAAAAATAAAATGAATATCGAGAGCGCGGATCCAACATACGGCCACTCTCTTGCACGTTGACACTCTGACCACAAAGCCACATACGATCCGATGGAAGAACGAATTTCAAGCCACATGATTATTTATTGATTTATATTCTATAATGTTGCAAATCCCTGCATGAAAGCCATGTGTATATCAAAAAGAATGATTTTGCGCATGCCCAGAATCTCGAATCGAAATTAGTCTTTTATTTATACAATTTCTTTATTTTGTAAGTATTTTTAAATAAAATATTGAAATCTTTGTAAATTTTGGTCAAAATATAACTATTTGAAAAGAAAAATATTAATTTTCACTATTCTAAAAATTGAAAAATTAATAAATAAAATGAAAATGAAAATAAAATAAATATCGAGAGCGCGGATCGAACCTACGTCCCCTCTCTTGCACGTTGACACTCGGACCAAACAGCCACATACTCTTCGTTCGGAGCCTGAATTTCAAGCCACATGATTATTTATTCATTTATATTCTATAATGGTGCAAATCCCTTCATGAAAGCCATGTGTATATCAAAAAGAATAATTCTGCGCATGCCCTGAATCTCTGACCGAATTTAAACTTTTATCTCTACAATTTCTATATTTTGGAATTATTTTTAAATAAAATATTGAAATCTTTGTGATTTCTGGTCAAAATATAACTATTTGAAAAGAAAAATATTAATTTTCACTATTCTTAAAATTGAAAAATTAATAAATAAAATGAAAAAAAAAAAGTAAAATGAATGTTGAGAGCGCGGAACGAACTTATGGCCACTACCTTGCAAGTTGACACTTGGATACCAAAGCCACATACGATTTGACGGAAGAACGAATTTAAAGCCTCATGATTATTTATTCATTTATATTCTATAATGGTGCAAATCCTTGCATGAATGCCATGTGTATATCAAAAAGAATGATTCTCAGCATGCCCAGAATCTCGAACCGAAATTAGTCTTTTATTTCTACAATTTCTTTATTTTGGAAGTATTTTTAAATAAAATATTGAAATCTATGTAATTTCTTTTCAAAATATAACTATTTGAAAAGAAAAATATTAATTTTCACAATTCTTAAAATTGAAAAATTATTAAATAAAATGACAATAAAAATAAAATGAATGTCGGGAGCGCGGATCGAACTTAAGGCCACAGTCCTGGACGTTGACACTCGGACCAAACAGCCACATACGCTCCGTTCGGTGACCGAATTTCAAGCCACATGATTATTTATTCATTTATATTCCATAATTGTGCAAATCCCTGCATGAAAGCCATGTGTATATCAAAAAGAATGATTCTGCGCATGCCCAGAATCTCGAACCCAAATTAGTCTTTTATTTCTACAATTGCTTTATTTTGAAAGTATTTTTAAATAAAATATTGAAATCTTTGTAAATTCTGGTCAACATATAACTATTTGTAAAGAAAAATCTAAATTTTTACTATTCATTAAATTAATAAATTAATAAATAAAATAAAAATAAAAATAAAATGAATGTCGAGAGCGCGGATCGAACCTACGGCCTCTGTCTTGCACGTTGACACTCGGACCAAACAGCCACATACACTCCGTTCGAAGGCGGAATTTCAAGCCACATGATTATTTATGCTTTTATATTCTATAATGTTGCAAATCCCTGAATGAACGCCATGTGTATATCAAAAAGAATGGTTCTGCGCATGTCCAGAATCTCGAACCGAAATTTCTCTTTTATTTAAACAATTTCTTTATTTTGGAAGTATTTTACACCATGTTTAAAACAAATTCCCGAGGTGTAATGAGAATCTTAGACCCTTGAGATGCACTCGAGGCAAGAGGTTCGGTGGCTAGATTGGCAGTGTGTATCATTGTATTTTGTTGGTCTTCTGTTCGAAGCTGGAGAGCAATAAATAATTTTATAATTTTTCTATTTTTTAAAATAAATATTATCGGTCGCTCTCGAGATTCGAACAGAAGACCAGCAAAATGCAAGTACACACCCTGTCGATCTACCCACCAAGTCTCATACATCGAGAGCGTTTGAATGGTCTAAGATTCTTATTAGGACTCGGCAATATGTTTTTAGAACGGTGTAAATATGGTTTTAAAAGCACAATACTAAGAATAGAAGAAATGCTGGGGAAAATCGGGAGAAATGTTCAGAAACGTAAAGGAAAAGTTAGACAGAAATAGTTAAAATTTTTGAGTAAAACTGGAAAAGATTCTGAAAATACTAGGAAAAAATAGAGGACAATGCATTTCGACCCATTAGACGACTAGTGCACTGTAGTCCCAATGTATCAATTGGTCGGTGGCTAGCCATCTGAGTGACTAGTCTACTAGGGATCAAGCTAAGAGGTTACTTTTTAGGCTTGGCGTTAAGGTTAGTCAATGCCCTCGGAGATAACTTAATCAATAATTTTTGAATATTTTTTTTCCTTCAAATCAGAAATTTTGATTTTTGTTTTATAATGGGAATAAATCTTTAATCTATGTCATTTAAAATCATTCTTTTTCTCTTGATGTAAGTTTACATTGTGCATTTATTCAATCTGCGAATTATTGTTGGCTTTATAATGATATTAGAATACGTACATTTGGCAACGCCTTTCAGATGACTGTATTGTGGTTAACGCGTTTGCAATACTGTGTATGGGGAAAGTCATCGGTTCGAACCGTGATGCGAAATGTGATTTTTCCTTTCGTTTTTAACTCATGCATTTCAATTCAAAAATTTAATCAAATTTCTCAAATTCCGTCAGCAATTTTTGAGTATGTTCTTTTCTTGATGAAAGATAGAAGAAATATTTTTCTTGAAATCAGAAATTTTGATTTTAGTTTTACATTGGGAATAAATCTTTGGTGCATCGGATTTAAATACATTCTTTTTCTCTTGCCATAGGTTTGAACATTTATTCAATCTTCTAATTATTGTTAGTATTATCATGATATTAGAGTACGTATATTTAACAACTCCAACAATTTTGACAGAAATTGCAATTCTGAGTCAAAATTTGGTATCAATCGGTTGGTAAAAATGTGTCTAAAACACACATTTTCTTTGTAGAGCGTATGTGAGAATGTTTTTTGGTGATACCACTGCCGCTGGTTTAATCCCCATGATTTCAAAACTACTGATTCTTAAGAAAAAGAGATACAATGGACAATTTCACTGCCTTCATGTATCCTGACAACCATTAATTATTTTTCGTTTTGAAGACCGCACCAGAACGAAGCAATACAATTTATAATATCCGGACAATCATTAATGGTTTGGAAGATTTAATATAATATTCTTCATCGATTTTGCCTCTTTCAAGGAAACTTTTTCTGTTCGGTTCTTTTCTTTCATATGGAATACTTGCAATTTTATGAAGGAAATTTCTAAGAATTCATAAAAATAGTTAGTGCCGTTAGGGAGGAAGAGAAATTTAAACTGTAGGTGTCGCTATCCCTTTGAGATGATGTCAGAGTTTGACATTCCCGTCAAACTTCAGTCAGTGGAAAACTGTGAGATGAGTTCAATATGTTGAAAGTTGTGCTGTGAAATATGTAGTTCTGAATTGAATTTTTCAGTATCGATGAATGTTCCACCATTGAGTTTTCATTACGAGTTTGAATTAACCATAATATTTCGGCAGCTGCACGAAAATCATGTTTTCCGTGTGGTGAGTTATTAATGAATGACTGTACGAAATTGACTCAAATGCGTCTGGAGGAGGATCTTCAGGAGGATTGAATAAAAGTATTTTATTATTGACAGAGCTCTGTTTAAAGATGGCATCAAGCGCAATACGCATCAAACGAATATTTGCATAAGATTTGAGTAACTGTACATTATATTTGACGACGAATCAATGGTTGTTCAAAGAGGATAATCCAGCTATATTTGTCAGAAGATTAGGATCACAGAGGGCAACCGTTCAAATGCATCTTTGTAAACTTAAGAAGAATCAAACTTTGTAACTGAGAACATCGCAATATGAACGAGAGGGAAAACAACATCCTCCCCCCCCCTTCCAGCGGCTCAACTTTTACCATACGACAAAAAGGCTGAATTTCTGGGTTAGATATTGATACGTCAAACAATATTGGTCATCTGCTGTTTTGCAAGCATTTGCCACGAAATGAAATATTTATTAATGGAAGGTATTCCTATGAGTTGGGTGAAATGACTTTTATTGTACGCTTTGAATGCTTAAAGAGTGGCAAAACCATCATAATCGAGGTATACACGTCTTAGATGCAAGAGGTTGGAGATACTGTTTCGAAAACAGTATTAGTCCAAAGAATACTGTAGTGAATGAGTAGTTCCATTTTTGATATTAAAAGGGTAAGTAATTCTACTTATAGAAATTTTTATAAACTTAACGTTAATTTTTATTGTTTAATTCTTATGAGTATTCTTTAGTGTTGCATGTGATCATTATTCATCTTTAAATACGTTATCTATTTAGAGTTTTTTAAAAAATGCTAGTAGATTTAAAACCACCATGAAGTCATGTCACTAAGTTCAAAAACTGTTCGATAAGAAAATTGCTAGCTATTCGACTTGAACGATGTTAAATCCAACAATTCTAAATTTTATGAGATAAAAGTTTCGAGACATTACTACAATTTTGTCTGAAACATTCTTCTAGTGAAAAATATTCTCATTGCTATAGTATGTCAGCATTTTACACTTTTGGAAACGTAGTATTTTATATTTTTATATTCTGTTTAAAAGACATTGAAATTACAGCGGTAAGTACATATGAAACTTTCAATCTGTAGCAGTTTGAAATAGTTCTTTCAAATTAAATTTACGAACTAAAGAAAAATTTCTTAGAAATTTTAATGCCTCTAAAATTCAAATAACATTTTGCATTAAAATGGCATTTCTTAAATAATTCTTATTCTGGATTCGTCAAAATTAATTTTTCGATGAATAACTAATTTAAAATTTGATTTCTTCAGTTTGTCATAATTCGGAAAGAATTGTAAAAGAATAAACGTTTTCTGTTCATAATTTACTTTAAAAAGTAACTCTAAATGTTTTATTAGCAGTAATAATACTTTCAATTATAAAACGAAATTTAATTAAATTCTTTATAGAATGATTACTAGCAGATCATTTTTAATTTTCTTACAAAACTGCTATAGATGTACAACTCAACAAGAGAAAAAAAAAGTAAGCAAATCAGTATTAGGGTTACTAAGAAAATTATTCGACTTGGTTTTCTGGGTTACTATTTTGGCGACAAACTCAGGGGCACACTAAACGATTAAACTAATCTGAAAACGTCTAAAAATCGATAACAATTGAAGCAAAAATTACTTAAAAATCAAGTTGATATCATTGAAAAGATAAAATTTTTAATCGGTAAGATGCTGTAAATCCTATCGAAATAATTTCCACCACTTTGTTGTAAAATGGCCCAAATGCTGCTGCCTTCGAACCTCTGTATCACTTAGCAAGAATATTTCTTTGCTTCCGTTTGAGCGATTGAACTTGGGTCTGTTTTCAGGGATAATTTAAAAAATGCAAATGAAATTCACTCAATCACTGTACAAAAACGAATCAAATGAAAAAATACATGTATTTTAAATAAAACAAGAATTTTAAAACGAGTAGTTCAAATTTAGTGTTAATTTTAATACGTTTAATTGAAAATTCACAATTTGCAGGCATGAAACTAATATCAGTAAACAAAAAAAAGTTTAATTTTAAAATGTTAAATTTTTTTATTTTTTATTTTGGAATTTTATTTATAGTTGCGAAGATAAAAGATGAAAAATTGGTTAATCTCTAATTGAATATTTAATGAGGTTTTAAACTTCGAATAGTTAACAATATAAGTTGTCTTGCCTTAAATTTTAAGTGCGCTAAATTAGGTGAATTAAGTGTAATTGTTTAGGAGATATGGAATATACGTTATAAATTTTTTCATATTAAGATTTATCAAATTTAAAATGAATCTTATTTTGAAAATAAATTTTATTTAATCATTTTTTACGTATAATTTTCCCATTTTTTAATATTGCTCTTTTTACAACAATTGTCCTCATTATTTTAGTTATTCAATATATATAATCACGGTAATTACAATGGGTAATACATAATTGATCTTCGGTAAATTATCTAATTGTAGACTGTGACGAAATATAAATTTCTGGTAGACTTAATTCACATGCGAGTTCTCACAATTATCTTCCAAAATATTAATACAATTTTTCTTTACAGGCCCAGTTTTCCCAAAAAAGAATTCGCAATAGGAATAAAAGCAAAAATCTTTTTCATGTATGTCCAGCTGTCAAGTCAGGATCAAGCAATTTCAAGCTACCTCATACTATCGTCGAATATCCTGCTATTTTTCCAAGCTGTCGATTCATATTCTACATGAAGATAACAAATGGATTACGATAAAGAAAGTGGCGAGCAGGACTCGCACTTCGGCATGTTATTTCCATTCGAACTTCACTGCACAAAGTAAGATCTGATGATTTTAGAATATTGGCTTGTCAGAACTGGCTGTAAGGCATTTAGGCGATAAATTTTTCCTATTCATTCAGACTAACTTGGGATATGATTTTAAGGCATCTTAACATTTTTCTAATATTTAAAATCTGAATACGTGCAATTCGGAAAGCTACAAAATGGTAAAAAAAATGAACAATTTATAAGATAGAAAGATATCGTCCAAGAACAATTACTCCGCCGTCAAAAATTGGATATTATATAAATGATGAGTAACTGAATTTCTACGACAGATTTTTCAAAATAAATTTAAATTCATAAATTTTTTTAATTTATAATTTCACTTCCAGTTCTTATAAAAGTCATCAAATAATATATCATCTAATTAGGATGCATAATAAATCCATATTGCAAATGGTTATTAAAATGAAAAGACAAAGTAAGAAGTAAGTTAAAAAAAGAGTCAGGATGATTAATATTGAAGGTAATTATTTGTCCCTTTTTTATTACGGTTATACCGAGTTCGGTTAAGTGCAATCTTCTATGGGATGCAGTATATTGGATTCTCATAAAAAGGTGATTATTAGAATTTAAGAAATTTGAGAGAGCGGTACATTAATTTTTCGTTTTAAGAAGGAAATAAAATTCAAAAGATTAAGCTAAGATTTAGGGTAGGAATAGGATACAAATGAGATTGTTCAAATTACTTTTGGAAAATTTGGATCAAATATGTCGCATGAAGAAAAGCATTGGCAAAATTCCATAAATTTGATTAAATGAATTGAAACTACAAATCAACCAATAAAAACTAAATACAAGTCAGTTAAAATGCAGTTCAGAGTTGAAATTTTACTAATCATTTTCTTTAACGTTAAATTCTCTTCAGACAATACTGTATTCACCTTTCTCATACGCAAAGACGGGAAACTAATATTTCTGTAAGTTGAGTCACACATTATCTCTTAATATGAATTTTTTGCCTTTTTTTAGCATTAATGAGGATTTTTTTAACACAGAACAAAGTATTATATATTTGAATAAAATGAATAGATCGTTACTGTTCGTCATTCATTACTAAACAGTTTCTGCTGAAATTATTTTATCGATCTTAGAACTCAAAATCAGCAAGGGGTTATCTAATATCGAATCGCTTTAAGTTTTTAGACAATTTCACATTACGATTTGACTACTGATATGACATTAACTTCAGTTTTATTGACCAAATTGAAGGAAACTCGTATTTTTCTTGTCTTGCATCTGTGACATCCATTGTAATACTAGAATTTCTAATTCCTGTTAATTAAAATTCGGTATCTATGCATCGAAATCTTCTTACTGACAAATATTTTCTTAGATTTCATTTAGTGTTGTGAACTGTCACTCCATTTAGCTAAATGTTGAATTTTGAAGAAATTTTTATCAAGACTCACAGAGTGTTGGACTTTGTACTTGGACATAAAACTCTGAATCTAATTATTTTGGACACGCTTCACATCCTGCACTCTGTCCTGTTTTCTGATTTAAATTCTACTTGCCAAAAACCGTCGATTCATTCAGCTTTCCATCAAGGTAAACGATTGCGTAGTTCCATATTCGTTGTGATTAGACGTTTCTTTGGTAGAAATTAGCCTGAGCAATTTTTTTTAACAAATAACATAATTTAAAAACTTCAAAAGAAAATGTTTCAAGAGTGGAATTTGATAACATCTCCCCGGACAAAAATCAGATAAATTAAATTCATGTTGTAAAACTTATATCCCTGTAATTCTTTAAAATTAGATCACTTTTCATGTAATATATCTATTGTGCGAATCCTGATCTTTAGCGCATCGTTGTACTTACTTTGTAACCGAAATATGAACACCAAAATTTGTTGGATTCTAAATATCAATGAAATTGATAGTAATCAATGAAATAGAATCCCATCAATGAAATATACATAAATATATGAAAATCTTCAATGTTTTTCTCCGGTGTTTGGCTTTCGGGCCCATATAAGACTTGTATTTAAAACATCTTGGATTAATCAAAATCGCCAACAGATGGAAATTTCACTAAACAGCATTTAACTGTTTCTAAGAAACGAAATGTAAATTCTAATCTCTCTTTAATGATCATTTGTATTTCTTTCAACAGGGAAAGATGCATATTATAATTACTATTGATAATATTTTGATGGAATAATTCACTGTCAAAGGTGTGTTTTTAGCTAGGCAGTACATGTCTTGGAAGAATTGTCGGGAAAATGTAGGAAGGGAGGGAATGTGAGAAATGTTTGAAAGGAATGTGAAGGAATATTTGAGAGCTATTTTGTATTAAAAGCACTATAATTGTTTAGTAATTTGGCCGACTGTCGCTTAAGGGATTAAAATTTTTACACGCGCTTCATAAATTCAGATTTCTGATTTGAAACGTTTTATTTTCAAGAAAACAATAAAATCATTGTTCAACATAAACTTATTCTTCTTTTCATATTAATTAATTAATCAGTCTTGGTGGCAGTATTAAATATGACATTATTTAAACTAGTTTACCGTCAATTGCTTTTAGAGTATTTAAAACCAGGATTTATAACTTCTTTAAGAGAATGGTGACTATCAGATTTCTACATAAATAGAATAGTCTTTTATTGACAAATTTATGCAAATAATGCGCTGCCATTGAACTTCAATGTTAATGCCGAAAGAATAGAGCAAAATCTGAATAACAGAGCAATATGTACAGGTATACTACCTTGGAGTGAATGTTTTAGTTTTTCTGGGACATGCAGATAATTAGTTGAAACCTCGTTCTATATAGACCGTAGATTACTTTGATCTTAAAACGAAAAGTAAATTTTTTAGATGAAAACAGATCTGTAACGATCAGTATAGAAGGAATGGCACTAGGCGCAAATATTTTCCCGGCTCTATTTTTCTATAAACACAATTTTATCTCTACAGACATCAAAGGTTTGCTATAGTGTACTTCCTTCCCATCCTGTGTTACGTAACTTTGGAAGTTGTAAGCTGTGCTGAGTGATACTATTCCTGCAGTATGTATAAGGAAATTTGTTTAGGATTTCAATGTTGGATTTAAAATTATGATTCATTGACATGAAACGTTGCAGAGGATTTTATTAATGAATACCGCTGATATTGATAGTGGACTTGTTTGCTGTTAAATCTATGAGCCGCTGTAAAGTAGGCAATTTATATTCTTGGACTGTGTGGGGCATGGTGGTGTGGGGAATGTGTTGGAACTGAGGGTGTCATGGTGGAGTGGGTAGCGCATGGTTGTGGAATTGTGGGTGTCATAGTGAAAGTGATACGTATGGTAGTTGAATTATGAGTGTCCTAGTGAAATGGGCAATGCGTATAATAGGTTAACTGTTTTTGCCGTAATAGTATAAATGCGTATTGTTTTATTGGAACAGAGTGGGTATCGTAGTTGAGAGTGATGTATGAATTTTGGAGGTGGTGGCGGAATGGGTAATGAGTGGGGTGTTGGAATTGTGGTGGCGGAATGGGTAATGAGTGCATGTGGTGTTGGAATTGTGGTGGCGGAATAAGTAATGAGTGCATGTGGTGTTGGAATTGTGGTGGCGGAATGGGTAATGAGTGCATGTGGTGATGGAATTGTGGTGGCGGAATGGGTAATGAGTGCATGTGGTGTTGGAATTGTGGTGGCGGAATGGGTAATGAGTGCATGTGGTGTTGGAATTGTGGTGGCGGAATAAGTAATGAGTGCATGTGGTGTTGGAATTGTGGTGGCGGAATGGGTAATGAGTGCATGTGGTGTTGGAATTGTGGTGGCGGAATGGGTAATGAGTGCATGTGGTGATGGAATTGTGGTGGCGGAATGGGTAATGAGTGCATGTGGTGATGGAATTGTGGTGGCGGAATAAGTAATGAGTGCATGTGGTGTTGGAATTGTGGTGGCGGAATAAGTAATGAGTGCATGTGGTGTTGGAATTGTGGTGGCGGAATAATTAATGAGTGCATGTGGTGTTGGAATTGTGGTGGCGGAATGGGTAATGAGTGCATGTGGTGGTGGAATGGGTAATGTGTGTGTGTGTGTGGTGCTGGGCTTGCGGCGGTAGTGGCGGGGGGGGGTAATGAATGGAATTGTATTAGTTGGTGGTTAGCAGTATAACAAATACGGGGAGTGCAAGAGCAGTCGCATTTGGTGAGCGGGGGGCGGTACGAGAGGCCTTTTTTGTGCGAATTGTCATCATCGCTCATCGGTAAATCGTAATTTAACGGTGCTAATTCAAGAAATATTTTAAATGATTTCTTATGGTTAAGGTAAATAAATTCTTGTAAATTAAAGCATGTTTGTTGTAGCGTATTATGAGAAATTGGTATCGTGTAAAAATGCTCATTGAATTTCTCTTAATTGTAAATTTTGATGTTAAAAATTCGAATTCTATAGTTTTTCATTTTTTTTTATTCAGCTAAGTATTTAAACCATATGCCTTCTGTATGGGTAAAAATGAAAATAAATTCATTGGAACTTAATGCAATCATGCTTTGAAAATGCATCCCTGATGGTTTGAAAATAAGATGCCCGCAGAAATTTTTATCGAATAAGTTTTTCTAAAAGTTAGATGATATAGCATAAAATAATTTGAACGGTTTTATTATTGGCAGTCTTACGAAACAGAATTATTATAGAGCTTCAGAAAATCTCGCTTTTGGTTAGGATTTAGTATTAACACGGAATTTAGAGAGCTGTGTTCAGTAATTAAACTAAAAGGGTTAATAACACCCATGTCAATTTTTTACTTTCTACTTTAGGCAGCTTGGCTCAAACATTTTATCCAAGTCATATAGATTTGAACCCGATCTTATGGATTGATATAGAGCTTTGGGGATCTTAATTTTTAAGTCTTTCTTGTCTAATTACTGAATATTCGTAACAAAGTTGCCCTCGGCCATCTCTAATGTTTGAATGCTGATTTATGTATATATCGAGACTGGAAACTTAAAGAAATGCAGTCTTTTCAAATTTTTTGAATCATTGAGAAATAACCCTCAATGCTTAATTTTCTGCTTTAATGCTGAATGCGAATCTCTCCTTAATGTTTTTTTTAAGTACAGAAACGATCCGAACCTAACGGTTATCTATTTGACTTCTCGAATTCATTCTTTTTGAATCTGAAACTTCAATATTTCTTTTATGAAATATATTTTATTAAATTTCTTCTCAAAATGAACTAAAGACCGTAAATTTCTGACCGGATATTTTTTATTGTTTTGAAATATTAAGTATCACTGAAATATAACATTAGCCATCTCTCTCGTTCTTTCATTTCTTAATTTCTAATAATCATCCTTCTATGAGTAGCCGTTATACCGTATTCCATTCCGTGATTCCACATAATTTCGAATTTCGATTAGTCGTAAAAGAAACGCATAATTATTAACGTATCATAAATAAAAATACTAATTGTATCGAAAGCGATTCTGCACATTAAGATTAAATTATTTTTTATATAGGGTGAATTTGTCGGATATATCGAAATTGGAATGGCGACAGGTTCCGAGCATATGAACAAATAATTGATTCGTTTTAATGAATCGAACAAAAGTGATTCGATAAAAGTAAAGCTAGGACGAATCTCCTATAAGTGTAGATGCATAGGACTTAGCATTTGAGATTATTGAAAATAATTTCGAAACAAAATCAGGATGAGGTTAATCAATTTCGGGGACAACACGAATATCAAGATTTATAACTAGAATCAAACGGTTTCATTTTCTTTAAGGAAATTAATCCCTAAAGCAGCAACGAAAACGAGAACTAGAAATGAAACCATTAAACGATCCTAGGAATTCAATTTTTAAATAAAATAAAATCCATTTTGGATTATTCAATTGATTTATTTAGCTACTAATTTACATAGTATGTTGAATTTTCGACTGTAAGGAAAAATTTCGAGAACGAAATGCTTTTATTTGATAAATTGTTCATTTTTCCCCTTTTTACTTTTTCTAATTGCACTTTATTCAAATTTTATCAAACTGAAAATTATTAAAATGCATTAGAATCGTATCACGAGATTGCCTGAATGAATAATTAAAATTTACTTCCTAATGTCACAGCTGGTTTTCATCGAGGATTTCAAAATGATTTGCACCTGCTTGCGCAGTCTGATTGACGCTTCCTTTGGAATTATTCTCAAGCCGTTGTGGATAAATGTGTAAAAATATCTATATGCTGTGAATTCTTTACAAAGTCAGAAAAAATGAAACTAAAAATCTGCCTTCAGAAAGGAAATGAGACAGCTAATGTATACCCTTTATTTTGAAATTTGTCAATTCAAAAATGATCCATTGAACCGAGAAATTTCAAGACATTTAAATTTTGGCAATGGAACGACTAAACTCTCCAAAGAAAAAAATCTTGCAGACATAAATGAAAAAAATCTTCCTAAAAATGAATAGCACATAGATAAAATATTTAAATTATGTACAGCTTGCAAATAGTTTACATATTTCCAATTTGCTTATATATTTTTAGATATTAGAATCTACAAAAAGAATGTGCTTTGATACGTTTTGTTAATGAAATGAGAATAGAATGCGGCTGAAAGAGGAAAAAAATTAAAAATAAAAACTTCATTTGTTAATAAGAAATCAAGAATAGTCAATTTCTATATAACACTTGGGGAGACGGAATAAACAGAGTTAGGATTATTGAATATTAAGATCTTGAGTGTTTGATCTGAAATTTTTTATTAAAGGAACTGAAATCGGAATAATAGTTCGGTTATTAAACTCTGAAATTTTACATCTGACTTGGATTTACTTTGGAAGAAATTTTTCTTTTGTCTATTTCACTACGATCAAAGCTTAAAATAAACTGCTGCTATTGAAGAAGCAATCTCAATTTTTGGCTAGATTATCGCTTTCAGTGTTTGATATTGTCTTTCCTTTTTCTTAACTGCTTACAACGTTATGACATTTTTATGAAAGTTGGAATACTACAGAAGAATGCTTTGGAATGTATCCCTGACTTTTTAAGGATCATTAATTTGATTTGCACAATCTTATTGGCTAACATTTCTGCTTATTCATAAATTTTATTCAATCATTTAGAAAATAAAAAATATGCAATCCATAAATCCTATTGGTATATAAAAATAAGTATACTGCAATTATGTGGCATTGAAACTAAGATATTCCATAATTATGTGAATATACAGAATAAATGCCATCCCACTTCACAACTATTCAATCTTTCGATCAGAGTTTTCCCATCAAATATTGCATGCAAAGGAAAATATTGTCTTTATCTATATTTATACTCAACTATATAGTCAGTGAAACTATAAAGTATATGAATTCACCAACATGTGTTGATTATCATGCTACAGAGAGAGACGAATGCTACATGGTTGCTGATTTCTTGGATCCAGAAACCACTTTGAAATCCAGAAAAACCTTAAATCAAGGCCAAATTTTCAAGTCCTGCAGAAAATATTTTCTTTGGAATAGAAAGAAGCTTTTAAAGTTCAAGTGTTTGGTAAGTTGAAATATAATTCAGAAACAAAATTTTTATCTGGGAAGGAAAATTTGACATCTTGAAAAATTGTGTATTCATAGTACATTTCTCGCTTGCACTGCTTTTTCTTACATCTAATATATGCAGAAACCAGGGAAATCCAAGATGAAGCTTAGTGTAAATGCTTAGTGGTTAAACAAATATTATTTAAAATATCCCTTTGCCTTACAGGTTCAATTCCATATCTAGATGCATTAGAAAATGGTTTCTGGAGTATATAGACTTTGTTAATGGTACAAAAACTTTGAATTTGTTTTTTGTAATTTTTTTTTGTACAGTTGATTTAGGCAAATCGCTATTCTTACTCTTAATATTGGTTTTTCTCTACTCATTACAAAAAAAAAAATATTCGTATCTAACTTGCATGAATTTTTGTTTCTTTTCCAGATATTATTGGAAGAATTTTAGAAAAAGATGGACCTGCATCAACAGTCCGGAGAAATGATCATCTTGGATCGACTGCAAGATCTTGAACTTCATGGCTCTTACAAGCATATAATACAAATGGAGCAATATCCAACACCATTTTTAGCTGACAGCTTGGGAACTTAATAGAACTGGCAAGAGGCATAGTTTCCAAGATATTTTAAAACGAACTATAATTTATAAATTCAATGAATCATTCAAAATTCTTATAACTGGAAAGAAATTAGAATTTAATTTATCTAACTAAATGATTTCATTCGTAAATCTAAAAATGAAATGGTAGAGTGATAAATAATAACATTTCATTAATTTCTATAAACCATCACTTTGTGAAGAATGTATAATTCGTGCAGTGAAAATATTCCTTATATTTGCTTAATTGTCGGATAATTTAATTCGTGTTTGCCTATTTTATTTATCGTCAATAATTTATGCTTAAGTATATTGACATCCATATTTTGAGAGAAAAATTATTTAAACTTAAAGCACATTTGTTCGCTTTTATTAACCAATTTTCACACCTCAGATATTCAGTGTGAATTCTTAATGATGAATGCTCTAAAATGTTTGTTTCGATTCGATTATAAATTGATACAAATATTTTTATTCCCTGTGTGTGGCGCAGCTTAGCCAACGATGGCTTTTGTGCCTTAAAATCCAAACTCAAACTCTAAAATAAAATTTGTTGATTATATTTCAAGTAGTCTGAGCTGAGCTAAAAACTGCTGATGTTTCTTCGCACAATATATCGATGTATCGGAGAAAATTGTATGAAGACATATCTGATAATTTGGTTTAAAAGAGCTAGATACAAAGAAACGAATAAGCAGTTTTAGAAAGGGAATGAGCTCAAAAAGACCAAATGATTTTAATTGCATTTTGTTATCGTATAGATTGTTATAATATTATATAATTGGGGTAAAAATGTATATTATAATGTATGACATTCATAATGTATATAATAGCTGTATTAATATTATAAAATAGCTGTTTAGTAAATCAATGTTGGAAAGAATCTCGTTAAAATGTTTAATTTAAATAAAGAACAAGACAGCAAGTTAAATGTTCCAAGTGTATATGAATTAGTTTCTCTGCAAATGTCATTTATTTCAAATAATTTCAGATGTCTGAAAGGTTTACAGTATCAAAATCTACCTTTGTGTTATTTTTGAATTAAATGGTATACTTTACTAGATGCTTTGAAATATGGTTTAAGATTAATAAAATTAAATATGCTCCACAAAATAAATTAATTTTCAGCCATTTCCTAAATTTTCATAATTATACAAAACAAATCCTGAAATGGCGCATCCTTTTGTTGCATCCTTTACAAATTCTTTATTGTAATCTCTCCTACTGCTTCGTTTGCTATATATCATACCTATCATAAGGCTCTTAGTCATGAAATCTAAGCCTACCTTTTGCAATTGTCCGTCCAATTTTGTGAAACAGGAATGTAATGTTAAAAAAAAATGTAAGGAATTTAATAACGTTTTCAGTGGTTTTTCAGCAATGGATGACTGATGGCTGTGCTAGCCAGTTAATCAGAAATCCATCAAATTAAAAAAAGGCATTTGATCGCCATGCCTGATCAGCCTGGTGATGAATATGCTTTAAAAGAATATTTACGGTTTCCAAAAACTGCAGTTGGAAAAAATATAATTAAATATGAATAGCCTTCTTGTATAGAAAATTTTGCGAAATTCTGAATACCACTGAGTAACTTTTAATGTTGTAAATGAATGTTTTAACGAATAGAATGGATGCAATAAATGACAAAAGCGTATATGCCATTAAATTTAATTTTTTTATATACATTTTTCTTAGTTCCTTAAATTTGTTTTTGACTTTCATTTTTGGCCTTACATAATTCATATCATTATGTATCTTGATGCCGATTTTTCAGTTAGATAGCAACACTAGTAAAAAAAATCGAAATTGAATTAAATGAATCAATCATAAGATTATTTAGGTTTGAAAATGAGGGGGTCGCTGTCAATATTAAAAATTCCAGGATGTATCTAGCACGTCAGGAAATACAGATTTTATATTTGCATATCTGAAACATATATATGTGAAAATAGTGATCATAATACTTCTGAAATATTTAAAATTTGTTGAAATAATTTCCTATAAAATTTCAAAACGCACAAGAATAAAGTGTTCTGTTGATTGCTGAATGCAATCGTTGGAACTTTGGATTTGAAATTCCTGACACTTTTATAATAATTTGTAAAAACAGCATTCTCGAAATCATTAAGAAGTGTTATTTATGCCATTTTCTCCTCTCACCGTCTTTGCATAAACTTTTGATATTTAATGTATATTGTTAATATTTTATGTATAATCTTTATTTCAAGTGAATGTATCTAATATGTATGCAATAAATGTTATTTTTATCTTGTACATTATTTGTGTTATAAGTATTTGAGTGCATGTAATAATTTAAATGTTATATTAATATTTTTATGATTTTAAATATTATAATCTTGTTTCAGCGTTTGTATTTTGTAAATAAATTCTTGTATGTTAATTTCATTGTATTCAGTTTTTATATTTTTAAGTTTAATTTTGCAAGCGTCAATGCTTTTTAATGGCTTTCTATATTTCCCTAAGATTAATAATCGCAAAGAAATCGTATTGGAGATCATTATTGGCTGTACTTGATTAGTAAAAATAATCACAATTAAATGTATAAATCTGTTCAACCAAAATTGCTTTCCTATAACCTTTAAATAATTATCAGCTTGAATGATCTTCCCCAAGGATTCCAGCATGCTCTTTTTAGATGCATTTTCCGCAACAGATTGGAGCTGAAATTGGACAAAACTACAATTGCAGTCTCAAAATTACCTAATCAAATTGAAGTCATTGCCTTTTTCAGTTGTCACGTTTACGTGCTTCTAAAAGTACCGACAGACGTTCAACTTGTTGGACAGGGTTCAATATTTCAGATTTCTATAACTTAGATGTTAAATCTGTGGACAGAATTCCATCATTCTAGCTTTCCTCGTTTTTCAGTTAACTATCTGATTAAGAGCCAACTAGAAATATTTTTCTGAAACTGATTTTATTCAAAACTTGGTAGAAAATTAATTTGATATAAAGACGATATACCAAATTTCGTTTGTCTGGCCCAAAGCGTTTTTAAGTTATCATTGTTACAGACAGACGGACATTTTCCAGAAATGTATTTTTCGATTTCGGGGAGATGTGAAACGTGAAGTTTCCAAATCTTGAGTTTGAAGTTGTTCGGAGATTTTTATACTTCCTGTGTATTTCATGTACTAGAAATTTAAAAAAAAAAGTCTCCAGTTAATTATAAATGATTAACTTTATCATGCATCTACGTTTAAAACGGCTATTTGAGTTATTACTTTCTACTGTAAAGATTATAAATTTTTAGTTTTGTTTCTTTTTTTTCCTTATTTTAGAATTCCTTGAACGGGATAATTTTTCTTCCTATTCTTTTTTCATTCAATTCTCTTACAAGAAAGTTTTAAGTTGTTTGACCTTTTACTATTTCTTAAATATTGCCTAAATATATTGATACCCTTTGCTGCTTACAATAAAATCGTTCTTATTCATTTGCATGATTATATTACTATTACTTAAAATCATATAATTAAATTATTTAATAGAATAAATTTTTACATTAAAAACCAATTAGGGTATTTAGTGCATTTCGAAATTTCAACAGTATATCACTCTAAAATAGCAACTTATTGCACTCCCGGCATCGTTGTAGATCATAATGGTATTAACAGGAATTTTGAAATAAGCGCCGTATTTCGGTTTAAAATTAAGAGAAAATATATCAGCATCAGCACATACGTATTTAAAATTATTTGCTGTCACAACTCATTATCTCCAATATTTAAAATATTAATTGTAAAATTTAATATGTTGCTTTTCCAACATACTGTCATGTATGCAAGTTTCGTATAATTGGAAGGGATCTTTCCATGTTAGAAAGAAAAAAATAAGTTGAATTTTAATAAAAAAATTTATTATTATCGGCTTTCTTTGAAACGAGGCGAACCAATATTTTTTTCAATTGTTTTTATTCTCTTAAATATCATGGTTATGGAAGTATCAAAAAAAAATTTAAGCATATTTTTTACATTATCGAATTACAATGTTGGAACGCCAATCATTTCTGGAGAAATTAAGAAAAAAAATGTGAATTTTGAAGGTAATCGATATTTTTGATCGAACCAAAGTAATTATTCGAAGATGTATTGGAATGGTATGTTCAAAACCGTTGAAATAATTATTAATCTAAAAAAGTAAACTTGTTTCTTACAGTTCCATTAAAATATTTTATTATTAGACGCGCCTTAAATATTTTTATTTGTTTGGTGAGAAGGAATTTATTCCAAAATAATTTAAAACTAACCGGAGTGGCTTCACCAAAACTTTCTCGTAACTGTGTAATGAAGGTGTTATTCCCGAGAGAGCCTTGCGTGGTATTGGTGTATAACATTTGCGAAATATTATGCCTTATTGGGAATTTAGCATTTTCTTGATTCTATTGTGGAATTCTTGGCGAGTGTTTTGGGAATAAATCTCTGGCATGCAGGTTGATAGTAACCAAAAATTGAATTTTTGTTTTAGATGAGTTTTATCAACCGTTTAAAACAAAAATTGGACAAAGAACTATAATTTTAATCACAAAATCTCATACCAAATTTCAAATGTTTAAGTGATTTTATTTTTGAGTATCGCGTTTGCAGGCGTTTGAAAGTATAGAACAACAATCGGTTAACCCCTTTTTGGCGGTATGGCTCGCACTTTGACATTTTATTCACTAAAGCTATTAAATACTTGTACCAAATTTTATATCTTTGGCTTTCTCCATTTTGTAATTATCCTGTTAACATACATTGAAACAGCCAGACAGACGGATTTAATGAGAACGGATTTTGCCACAAATTTGATAGAAATCTACATGTTTGATCGAATGATCATATGCCAAATTTCGTCTACCTATTTCAAAAAGCTCGTCCATTTAGCTCGTTTCATCCATCTAACTTGTTTTTGAGTCATTTTTGCCACACAGATAGCCAAATTGTCATACATCAAAAATGAAAATTTACGTCAAAAATCTATAAATTTAAAAGAAATTTTAGGTTCCAAGATCTCGCACATGCGCAAAAATCATTCCTATTATTAGCATTGTGCTTTTTGGCCAGATTCCTATTCTTTTTCAAACTAGAAATGATTAAATATGTTAAGAATCATAGAATGTTCCCGACTATTAAGTCTGTATGGACTGGTGGAATGAATAATGGGTTGTGGCGCTATATTTTGCAGGTTTTCAGATCGAGGCCCGTAACCGAATAATCGTTTTATATATATATTTCTTTTTTTAAATATTATTCTCAACGCCCATTCAACATTTAATGTGATTTTTTCCATTTCTTATACATCAAAAATGAAATTTTACTTCAAAAATCTATAAATTTAAAAGAAATTTTTAGTTCCAAGTTCTCGTACAGGCGCAAAAATCATTCTTATTCTTAGCATTGTGGTTTTTGACAAGAATCCCATTATTTTTCAAACTAGAAATGATAAAATATGTTAAGAATCTTAGAATGTTCTCCACTGTGAAGTCTATATGGCGTGGTGGAATGAACGATGGTTTAGAGCATTGCGTTTCGCTGGTCTTGAGATCGAGTCCCATAACCAAATAATAGTTTCATATATATTTCTTTTTTTTAAATTTCTTTTTTTAAATATTATTCTGCATGCTCATTCAAAATTTATTGTGAATTTTTCCAATTCTTATACATCAAAAATAAAATTTTTCGTCAAAAATCTATAAATTTAAAAGAAATTTTAAGTTCCAAGATCTCGCACATGCCCAAAAATCATTCCTATTCTTAGCATTGTGCTTTTTGGCCATTTTCTAACTAGAAATTATTAAATATTTTTAGAATCTTAGAATGTTCCGGACTGTAAAGTCTGCATGGCCTGGTGGAATGAATGATGGGTTGTGGCGTTACAATTTTCAGGTCTTCAGACCGAGATCCGTAACATAATTAAAGTTTTCTATAAATTTCTTTTTTTTAATTTCTTTTTTTAAATATTATTCTCCTTGACCATTCAACATTTAATGTGAATTTTTCCAATTCTTATACATAAAAAATAAAATATGACTTGAAAAATCTATATATTTAAAAGGAATTTTAAGTTCCAAGATCTCGCACATGAGCAAAAATCATTCCTTTTCTTAGCATTGTGCTTTTTGACCAGAGTCCCATTTTTTTTGAAACTGTTAATGATTAAATATATTTTGAATCTTAGATTGTTCCGCATTGGGAAGTCCGAGTGGCCTGGTGGAATTAACGATGCGTTGTGCATTTGCATTTTGCAGGTCTTCAGAACGAATCCCGTAACCGAATAATCGTTTTATATATATTTCTTTTTTTAAATATTATTCTCCACGCCCATTCAACTTTTAATGTGATTTTTTCCATTTCTTATACATCAAAAATGAAATTTTACTTCAAAAATCTATAAATTTAAAAGAAATTTTAAGTTCCAAGTTCTCGTACAGGCGCAAAAATCATTCTTATTCTCTGCAATGTGGTTTTTGACAAGATTCCCATTATTTTTTCAAAACAAAAATGATTAAATATGTTAAGATTCGTAGAATGTTGCGGACTGTGAAGTATGTATGGCCTTGTGGAATGAAAGATGGCTATGACGCATGAAGTAACTAAGTCCTACTCTTGGCAATAATTGGCTCTACTGAAAAAAATAAGAGACACTCACTCGGCTTAAATTCCTGATAGAACTATCAGCGGGCTTGTAAAGTGTCATAAGTCACAGCATGCATTCTAAAGCATTTTGTTCATTACAAATTGAAATGTTGGAGATCGTGAGTATTGTGCATATTTTTCTTTTTTTTCTATTTGAATTTATTTTGTAATTTTTTTTGCTACACTAATACGTAAGATACTGTTATTCATTAAAATTGTTAATCAATTTTAACTCACAAGATAATTAGCGTAATGCAATTTTAAATTGCACACCTTTCGTATGCATATCCGTCGCCCCAATTCAAAGCACTATATTTTTAGACCGGAAATGCATAACTTTTCAAACTATAAATTTTAAATCAAACTTGGGGAACCTAAATGTAGATGGCGCTATAAAAGCATGTGACCTAATGAATTGTGAATCATTGCTACTCAGAGTATTCTGCAGATTACAGGTTCGAATCTGTTAGACGATGAGTATTTTCACATATTTTGTTCTTCATTTTTCTGCTGTTTTAAAAATATATTCCAAACTAATACTTATGTTAATAGAAATTATTCAAATTGTTATAACTCAGAAAATAAATTTGCAATTAAAAACCTCAATACAGTACTATAATTTTTAATTTTAGATCTTGCGCATTCGAATCAATCTCTCCAATTAATAACATTGTACTTTTTAATCAGACACGCATCCAATTTCAAAATATGAAATTTTATTCGAACTTAGAATCTTAAATGTAGATGGCGTTAGAAGAACTTCCCACGTAGTTCATTGAGAATTATTACACTTCAGAGCATTTGCAGATTACAGGTTCGAATCTCAGAAGTAGTGAGTAGGTTTGCATATTTTTTTAACTTTTTAATTTACATTTTTAATTATATTCCAGGTTAATTTTTAGGATTTTAACTATATTCCAGGTTAATTTTGTAGATTATTTAAATTTAAATACAATTTTTAACTCCACAACTGACGCATGAGCAACAAGCATTCCAATTGATAGCATTAGGCTTTTAAACCATAAACACATCCGATTTGAAACTATGATATATTAAATGAACTTAGAATCTTAAATGTAGATGGCTCCAGCACAGTTTTTGAGTTGATGGATTGAGAAGCATTGGAGTTCAGAGAATTTTGCAGATTGCATTATTGAATTAGGGAGCCGATGAACATTTTACATATATATATTTCCGTTTCCTTTTCTATATATTTTGAAAAAAAATCGAGATAAATACTTAGAATACTCCGAATCATATAAAATGTTAATAATTTTTTTACTCCCAACATAATTAGGTAATGAAGTTTTTAAATTCACATCTTGCATATGCAAATCAATCCCTCCAATTAAGAGCATTAGGTTTTTCGTCCAGAAAAGCATAATATTTTAAATCAAGATATTTTAATTCAACTTAGAATTTTAAATGTAGATGTCGCCAGGAGATATTTTGATTTGATGGAGTTGGATGCATGGATGTTCAGGGCATTCAGCAGATTGCAGGTTTGAATTTGGCAGAAGATGAATACTTTTAAATATTTTTCTTATTTTTATTTATTCATTTTTAAATTATATTATAGACTGATTCTTATTTTACTTCAAATTAGTAAAAGTGATATACTTCCAAAATTAAATTTTTACCTCAAAACATCAATTGGGTTCTACAATTTTTATTTTTAATTCCACATCTTGTGCATGCGCAGCAATCGCTACAGTTCGTAGCATTATGCTTTTAGAACAGAAACGCAAATTTTTTCAACGTATGAAATTTTATTCAGTTGTAGAATCTTAAATGTAGATGGTGTTAAGAAACATGTGACCTAAATGATTAAAAGGCATTATAGATCAGAGCATTTTGCAAATTGTAGGTTCAAATCTGGATGAATAGTTTCACATATTTTTCTTCACTTTTTAATTATTTTGCAATTTATACTCACGTTGAAGTTTTAAAATACTACGAATTACTAAATTTGTTATAATTTGAAAAAAAAATATTCTTAAACCAAAACATTAATAAAGTAATAAAATTTATAATTCCACATCATGTGCATGCGCATTAATCGCTCCAATTCATAATACTTTGCCTTTTGATGAGAAAGGTATTCCATTTCAAACAATGATTTTTTAAATCGAACTTCGAAGCTAAAATGTTGAGGCGTCGGAGAAACTATTGACCTGATGGATTGAGAGTTATTGCAATTCAGAGCATTTTGCAGGTTGGAATCTGGGAGACAAGGAATATTTTTACAGGTTTTTTTTCTCTTTTTTTAAAATTTATTTTGAATCTATTTTCCAAACTAAATCTTAAGTTAATGAGAATTATTAAAATTGTTACACTTCCAAATGTAAACTTGTAACAAATAACATCAATAGAGTAATACAGATTTTATATTCACATAGCGCATTTTCAGAAATCGATCTATTTCACAGCATTATGTTTTGAAACTAGAAACACATCCTATTTCAAGTAATGGATTTTCATTCAAACTTAGATTCTTAAATGTAGATGGCGCTAGAAAAATGGCACCTGATGAATTGAGAGTTATTACAATTCAGAGCATTTGCAGGTTCGAATCTGTGAGATAAAGAATAGTTTTTCATATTTTTTTTCTTATTTTTAAATTTATTTTATAAATTATATTCTAAAATGATTCTTAGATTACTGTGAATAATTAAAAATGTTATACTTTCTAATGTAAATTGGGATTCCATGCATTCTGTCGATAGGAGCTTCGAACCTGGGAGACGATGAATATTTTTAGATATTTTTTCTTAAATTTAATTTATTTTTTATATTACATTCCAGACAAATTCTAAGGTTATTGTAAATTAGTACATAGATTACACTTCCATAATTACATTTTTATTTAAGTTATCAATAGAATTAATACAATTTTTAAATTCCTCTTCTTGCTCTTGCGCAGAAATGTCTCAATTTCGTAGCATTATGCATTTAGACGAGAAAAGCTTCCCAATTGAAACTATGAGTTTTTAACCGTACTTTGGAGATTAGATGCAGATGACGTTAGAATAATTTGTGAAGTGATGGAATGAAATGAATTACAGTTCAGAGCATTCTGCAGATTGCAGGCTCGAATCTAGGAGACGATGAATAATTTTACTTATTTTTTTTTTCTATTTTGTAAATTATATTCTAGTTTAATATTTAGGTTTCTACGATTTTTTAAATTGGTTATACATCAAAAAATAAATTTGTAATTCCAAACATAAAAGGGGTAATGCAATTTTTATTTGCACATCTAGCACATGTGTATCAATCGCTGAAGTTAAAAAGCATTATATTTTTAGGCCAGAACGTCTTCCATTTTAATGAATGATATTTTATTTTAACTTTATCTTAAATGTAAGTGATGCTATACAAACTTGTGACCTGAAGTATGGGAAAAATGGAATTTGGTTTAATTCGATTTCTTACAGTTATTAATTAATTCTTTTTTATCTTATTTACTCATTAGTCTTGGAAACTCTTTTCAAACGAAAGAAATAAGAAAGATAGAAAAAGTAAGAAAGATAAAAAGTAAGAAAGAAAGATCATTGAATTTTTTGAACTAATTTTTTGCCCACTTAAATGAGCAGATTTCCGTTTGCCCATACGACATTAAGAGAAATTCAGGCCCGACGGCACCGCCCACCAAGGAAAGACAGCCAACGGCTCTGACCATTCCCAGGCTCGGCGCTTACCTTAGAGCTAGCCGGAACCTATACGCTCAGAGTTACCCCCGGGAACAGTGACCACCCTTAACGGAAGGCCCAAGAAGTGACCCCTTCGCTTGATCCCGAGCAAACCAACAACTCAGGTGGCTAGCGACCAGCCGATTGATACACCGGGGAGCACAGTGCATCACCCGTCTAATGGGTCGCCACGCACGGTAAACACGTAGGGGTATTTGCTGTCCATGTAAAGCAGGAAGCAAACAGAGCTTCAACAGCTTCTCATGGGGAACTCCCTAGCCTACCCTCGAGGGAAAGAAGAATGGAAGCCAAAAGTAGAAGAGGAGGGAAGAGAAGGGAGTATAGATTCCAGGGAACCTTGGGAATGGGAAACCCGTACTCACCTATAGTAAGTGAGCCCCTGACGGGGCAGTCATTTAGGAGATTATTTTGGAGACATGTGCGTTCATTTCCATTGAAACAAATAAAAATGCCACTGAAATAAAATAAAAATTTACTTCTTTGTATGAGATATAATTTCGGCTTCGAAAAATGCACGTTTTAAATCTACGGTAGTGTTTATGGAACAATTTCTTTCAAGAGATAATTTATGTACAGTAATTATAGCATAAATTACAACCTTTTAACTATATATGAAACTTCTGCCATTAACCTTGAAAGCTTATTGAAAGGCGATTATTTTTCCTATTCCTATTGCTGATTTATTTAAATTTTTAAATCCAGTAATGCTGTGTGATCACCCAGTATAGTAACCATAAATATTCTAATGCTAAAATGGATTAATTATCCCAAGCTTTCCAAGGATTAGATCTTTTCATAATACTTAATCATTTCGATAAAATAATTTTGGAGCTCTCTTCTTCTAAAATTAAATTTCAGTTATTAAAAAAAATTAAATTTACTTCGTTCTTTTTAAGATGAAATATTCTTCTTTACAAATAATTAAGGCAAATTGTCCTTCTTATAAAACAATTGAAATGCATGTCTTTCAAAACATAGAGAATTTCTGTAATCAAGAGGAATATTTATTTTCAAAACCATTAAAGTATTGTTTAGTTATATTTAAAAATCAAATTTAATATGAAGTCTCCTCTTTAATGAGTAATCTCTTACAACAGATTTCAGATCTTCCGCTGAGAAAGTCGGTAATCAATTCTGCTAACATTAACCTTACACTCATTAAATAAAACAAACGCTTACTTTCTAATTTAGGCGAAATGCCTAATGGGTTTGGGGTAATGCTTTGAAAAAAAAGATTAACTGTCGAAATCTTCGTAGAATTCAAAGAAGAATTTTACTTAGAGTTATACGTGGCTACAGAACTGTAAACTACGAAGCCTGCTTTGTCATTTCGGGGTTTCCCCCAATTGACCTTTTCGTCCTTCAAAATAAAGATTTCAAAGATAACGTTATAAAAATTACACAAGATTCCAAAGTGTCTTTTTCCAATCTTCCACATCCTGCTGAACGTGTTCCTATCGAAATTATCGATTATAAGGACAATGTTCTTAACAATTTTCCTGTAGTGTGTTTTACTGATGGCAGTAAACTCAACCACCGTGTTGGACTTGCTTTTGTTGTGTTTCAAGGCGCAGTTGAAATGGAACACTTTATGTTTAGAATTCCCGATGAGTGTAGTGTGTTCCAAGCAGAATTGCTGTGCCTCAGTAACTCGCTCAAATGGATCGTAAACCACTGTACTCTGTCATCTAGGTTCCTTATTTGTACTGATTCTCTCTCATCCTTATTTTTGCTTAGTAATTTTTCTTCCCGCAACAAAATTGTAGTGAATTTTCACATCACTCTTTACGAGCTTAAAGCAAGAGGAATTAGCGTTTGTTTTTCTCATGTCCGAGGTCATTCTGGCATTTTAGGGAATGAAAGAGCCGATTGGCTTGCAAAGCAAGCTACAAAACTAAACATCATTGATCCTATGAGCATTCCCAAATCTCACATTCGTAATGAGAATCACAAAAAGACCATTCTCTTATGGAACGAGCTGTACCAAAATTCGTCAACTGCCTCTTTAACCAAATTATTTTTCCCCACAATTTCTCAAAGGTTGAATAACAAGCATTTTTCAGTGATTTTCACTTAACAAAATTTCTTACTGGACACGGCAATTTCAATTACTATCTCAAGAAATTTGGATTATCGAACACTGATCTGTGCTCTTGCAGCGTGGGTGGAGTTCAAAATGTCGAACACTTGCTTTTTGATTGCTCCAAACTTACAGAAGGGAGAAGAGATTTTATTGTGGATCTATATGCCTGTAATATTAAGATTTCCCCTCCGCTTCATGTTTTGGTCGACAACAAAATGGCTTTTTTCTCATTCTGTAAATTTATTGCCTTTGCTGCTTCAATTTTTAATTAGTTTTGTTGTTTATTTTTCCTGTTGTTTTTATCCTTATTTTTATATGTACATATATTTTTTTCTATGTATGTAGTTGTTTCAACTTACCTCTGTAAGCCTTGTGCTGTACTTTGTGGTGCACAAGGATTGACTTATTATTAATAAAAAAAAAACTCTTTCTGTTGCATTAAAAATTATTATCTTGTGTTAAATCCTTATTATACCACTCCTCATTTTTATTCGGAATATTTTTTTTTATTTAAATTCTTTTCATATACCTACTTCCTGGAAATGTGGAGATTTTTAGAATAATGGATTGATAATTGAGGAATAATATTTGAGAAAGAAATTTCGATTTTTAAAATTGTTGTGTTTATTTCAATTTATTGTTAATAACGACATTTCGTTTGAAGTATTCAGTTGTTAAACATTAAATGAGATCGTAAGTAACACAATAAAGTGCCAATTGATATCCATTGATTTTTGGTAACTATGACGCATTTCAGTATGACAAGAAAGGAAAAGTGTCTTTTTCAACAAAAAATTGACACCTCTTAAAACGTATACTCCGCAGACTAATTCAATGGATGAAAATAATCTTAAAAGAAAAATATAATTCATAAATTTTGCCGGATGAATTAGAAGAGATTTTGCATCTTTTATCAAGGAATATGGAAAGCATAATTTTATAAATGTTTAGAAAGTATTCACTCTATTCATTCTGCCGACATCTGAAGCTCCTTTTATATTATGACTTTAAAGAGTTTAACAACAAATAACTTGTGTAGTTTCAAGAAAGAGGGAGTGTTTAATTCTTACTATAATATTTAATCGAATAATGCAGAGGGATATAATTAGAAACCTAGCGCTTTTGATTTCAAAATTCTTCCATGAAGTGTACTTGTTCCCTTTGATTTAAACCCAGCCAAATAGTTGCGAAAAAGAGAAAACTGCAAGAACTTCGATTAAAAAAAACAGTAAAGATATTTTCTATCGTAGCGAGAAATATTTTCTTGCAGCAGGAACTTAAACCTTGTCTTAAAGGTGGAGACATATTATATAAAAAAATATTAAAATCTTTTATGACTAAAATATTTGACGTTGCATAAATTCGCGTTCAGACTAATATAAAATTCTAGTAATAAAATTTGTGAAATGAATTTAATAGTCATCAACGAACTCTTAAAAACATTAAATGAAATCCGTAGCATCAAAGTTAAATTATCATCAAATTTAATCTAAAATATATAGCAGAAATAACATGCAAACAAAAAAATTGCTTTTAATACCTTCACGGGATTCTAAATTTCATATCTGAAACAGTGAAAATTTCTTTTTAAGTACGTTTTGCAGCATTTTTAAGAGAAAATGTATAAAAATAATTACTTTTTCCAGTGAATTTTTTATATCAATGAAACGTTAATTTTCGTAACTTTTCTAAAGCAACAATGATCTTTTTATTTATCTAACGAAAACTAAATTGAGTTTTGAAAAAAATTTATTGAAACTAATTAAATATTTCAAACATTGTTAGTAGGCATTTACTACATAAGAATTATCTATATACCAAATAGAATAATTTAGTCTACGTTCATTTAATTTACGAAATTGGGTGTATTTAGTAAATTTATATAAAACATTTAATTCTCATTTTCGATATTATAATTTAAAACTACCATGCCTGCCTATTATACCTTTAAAAACTTTAACGACAAATGGCTTACACAACTCAAGTGTTGAGGGAATGGGCAATTAACATTATAATACTCAATTGGAATAACGCTCAAAATTATCAGAAAATTGAAGCTTTTCATTTCGAAACCCTCCCATGCATGTCATTGTTCTTTCGCTTCAGAATAAGAATTTAAATAAAAGAAAACAATGAAGTGCAATGAAACGATATTTGCATCATAGTCAGAAATATTTCCTTGTAGAAGGACCTGGAAGTTTGTCTCAAGATTTTAATTATTTTTTTTTAAATGTTATCATCCTTATGACAAAAATATTTAATATTGCTTACATTTGTTTTCAAACTCAGTTTAGATTGAAGCAATAATATTCGGGCCAGGGAGATATTTTATACTCAAAAATCGAACTCTTAAAAATATTTATCGAATTCCGAAACATCCTAGCCTGATAAATCAGGAGTACCAGAATTAAATTATTTACCAAATTAAATATATATCAAATAAATTTAGCCATAAAATGTCATTATAAAAGTTATTAATTACTCTTTATCGAGCTATTCCACGTCATCTGAAGATTCCAATCTAGCATCTTGCGTTGTTTCGAATTAAAATGTTTTAAAGTTCATGTATCTAATTTTTCTTTCAGATTCGCGTAAGAGTATAGCAACTTTAATATGCATGCAAAAACCTTTACCCTTTGCACTCAAAAAGATAATTCGATGCATAATTATTCACTTATTTCATGGACCTTTTTATTACCCAAAAATAGATGCATGCAACTGTTTTACACTGAATTTCCCTGAAAATGAATCGACATCTTTTTAACATTCTGTAGGTATTTTTACCAATTAAAATTAAAAATGAGGCACCGCCTTGAATGGTGACAGAGAGAAGACATTCGAGTGAAGTGCAAAAATATTTAAACAGTTCACGCGATTCCGAATCTCGTAGCTGAAAACTGAAGTTTAATATTATTAAAAATATACATTTAAATCCATTTTTGAAAAATAAATCAGAATTATGAAAAAGAATCGATAGAAAAAGCGTTATTGCTTCCAAGTTTCTTTTTGTAATTTCGTTATGCAAAATGTATTTTTTGTAATAATATTCACCGAAAAGTAAATCAATGATTGAAAAAATTTAATTCATATTAATTTGTAATTAAAAAATCTACTTAAAATTTGGAAACTCTACTAATTAGGCATTTACTTAATAAAATAAACTATGTGGTCAAATTTAGTAAGTCAAAATTCACTGATCTCTTCTGTAAAAGTTATCATTCGTATTTTCATTTTTCATTTCGCATTTCAAAACTATTATGAAAAGTTATTACAGTACTATTATTAAATAATTAAATATTGCTATTATTATTACTATTATAATTAACTATTAATATTACTAAATAATTAATAATTTTTGAAAACAAATTATTACTACAACTAACATTTTGTAATAAATTATATTGATATTATATTTTGCCATTTTCAAATGTAATATCAATTGTTTAGAAAGTGTAACTAATTGCGATTAACAAAAACTTATTTGAAGATAGTATTTAAAGATTGTATTCTTTGGAAGAAGCTGACGAGAATTTGATTTATTCATTAAATGAATCGTCATTTTATTGCAGTACTTTTTGAAATAAATGTAAATCTTGATAAATTTATAATTTAATAATAATTATTTATTTATAAATATTCATTGTAATTATAATTTTTTTGTTTGTTTTAACATAAGGAATTTAAATATTTCTAGTTAAAATTTAGACATTTCTATTATTTCAAGAAATTTTAATTCTATAAATAACACATAAATTAAATCAGCCATAAAATGCAAGAGGTATGAAATGTATTCGATATGAATTTCAATTTGAGTATTTTACAAATTATTTGAGGAAGAAGTTTTGCTAATTCAATCTAGAAAAGAAATTATACATTACCGTTTCAAATTAAACAATCAGTAACCATTAATTGAAGTCATATATGCTTAGAAGATTGAAAGAACAGCAAAATTACCATTCATCTTAAAATAGTGAAAATATATATACCTAATAAAGAGAAAACTCCATAACAGACAGGCTTTTATTTCAGGAAAATATATTCAAATTAAAAAATCAGGTTAGGAAATTCCAATAACTTACGAACAATATATACATATTAGTTTACGATCATTACAATACAATTGTTTACGAACAATTTATAATATTAGTTTACGAACAATACAATTGTTTACGAACATTTATAATATTATTTTACTAACAATACAATTGATTACGAACAATTTATACATATGTACAATATATACATTTAATTAGATATTAAAATATTTATAACAGCATACATCCATACATGAAAAATTATTAACATATAATCAATCACTTACATTATTACTCTTTACACTTGCATGAATTTTACATTTCACTTTCCAGAATATATTTCATTATAGTATTGTACATTCATTATAGATCAGAATACAGATTCAAAAATGTTTGCCTAAAACATTTCCACAAAAAAAAATGTCTTGTAAAATGCAATTTTAGCTTCAAACATAAGAAAATAGGAACATAATCTTTCTAATGATGTATCAGTATTAATTTTAGTAAAACTGGCTGAACAATTATTTACAATTATCTGATCTTTCCTCCCTTTATAGCCTAACCCCTACTTTTTCCGTTTATCTCTTCAGACAGTTGATAGGAAGTTTCCATGATAATTTTTTCTTGCTTGTGACGAGCTAAAATTATTTATTCGATTATGGCATAGTGGTGCCTGGCTTGGCAATCTGTTTCTGAATATCCATCTAAAAAGTTCCATTTAAGGATGGAAAGTAAAGCCTTTCCCCCTGACCTTGAAGAATACGGATATTATTTAAGCATCAAATCTAAATGCATCCACGTGGCATTTCTATGCATGTTGTTGTAGAAAAGGCTCCATGACTGCCATCAGATGGTAGAAAGTAGACATTTTCAGTTTTTGGATGAAAATTAAATGAACCAATATTTAAAACATTTCCATAAAATTTATGAAAGTTTACATTGACAAGAAAATGCTCAAAATACCAATATATTCAACCAAGAACGTTTTATCTATCACGTCTTCGAATGAAAAGACAAAGAAAAAAAGTGGCAATATGAAAAATTTTATTTTGTTTAATGAATCTTTACAATGATCAGAAAATGCATCTTTGCACGAAGTTTTGTGCAAAAGCCAAATTTACCATCAACGAATTTAGAAACAGAATCACACTTTTAACTCAACAAAAAAGTAATTTTTCATGAATGCAATCACGTTTGATTTTCAAATTAGGAGAACTAAATGTTTAAGCATCTTATAGTTTAAGGTAGAAAATTATACGATGACATAATACCCTCTTTAAACATATCATCACTTGGACGTTTTTGCGTGGAACAACTGCTTTGAGCACCAATCCTTTTACAAAACTAATTTTCAAGAACAAACTTGTAAAACTTGTTTATCTTGCAATAAGAAAGCATCAAAGTGACGGTGGCATTTGTATGAATGTTTTTATGACTGGAATACATTTAAAAGTAAAGGTTTTAGTTCTTTATCATGATATATAAAATATAATTGCATCGATCCGTATCCGTTTTACCATTTGGTAACAACTCGCCAAAAGTAGTAAAGATAGAGATTTTAAAATTACCAGAACTCTGGATAGAAATGGAAATTTGCTTTCACGAACTGCTTGTTGGGAGTAACTAATCAGTTTTATGAGCAGATTCTAGATGCAGAAGATTTTTAGTTCTACATAAAAGTTTTTATGTAAGAGCAGTATCTAGGGTGTTGCAATAGCCTTGATAGTAACAGAAGTAACATTCAAAAGTAGAACATTGAACTAAGTCTCCAGCATTTCAATGAGTGTAGAAAACAAACTGATGATGTGCTTGGAAACTTGCACCTTGGAAGACCATAAATTACCAGAAGTATCTTCAAACCCAAAACAAAACCTAATTCAAAAATATGTTGCAACAGAGCATCTGATTATATTCCTAAAATCGATTTATTCCTAAATCGAAGTCCGACGGCGGAGACACGATATGAAACGAAAAAATGACTCTCCTTCATTTGAAAAGGGCTGTCTTGACAAGGTGATCAATGCTTATGATAAGAATGTTTACAATATATTTCCTGTAAGATAGCCGCAAAGATTTATAACAAATAATTACAAATAGACTTTCTCATGTTTTTAAAAATAATTTTTCCATTTACGTAAGAAATATGCGACGTGAATTTTCCCATTACCAAAGCAAAAAGAGAAGAAATAATTTTCCAGTGATACAGTTTATCTGTTTCGCATAATAGATCCAACAAAATCGACTTGTTCAGGAGAACTGCTCTTCCTCTTTAATTTATATTACCATTAAATGTATCCGTTAGAGGTCGGTTCACACATGCAGCTTCAAGTGCGAAAAATGAACAAGGTAGAAACATTGCGATCTCTTGAACACAAATATTTTTTTTTCATTATCAATGTTCTGTGTGAAGTAATTATGATTTAAATTCAATTCTTTAGTCCAGAAAGTGTTCAGCATTATTGGAGGGAGTGTACTGTAAAAAACATACATTTACGAATTGATTAATATTGAAAAAGTAGTCCTTCTCGCAGGAGCGACTGAAAGGTAGGCCAGTATTGATATTATATTTCTTTAATATTCATACCGATTCTGATAAAAAAAAGAATCTAAATTCTTAACGAGAATGTTGGTAAAAATTGAATACCTTTATCATAATTGGATTAATTCACATTCACTGTATACCTCGAAACAATTAATGGGGAGAAAGAAAACATTCTTGCATTTCATTTATGATAATTTTCTATGAACTCATTTTAATGATGTATTATTTACCATGAGGCATTTTACAAAGATATGTTTTTTTTTCTGATCTTTCTTAAATTTCTGTAGATTAGAAAAACCATTACAAACTCTTAATGAGAATTGTTTGTCCTGATGCAATAGAAGAGGATGTCTAAAAATAGTTCTTTCGCCTGTACACAGCAGGGAAAGGAACCAAATGTGTAGCAACCTAATATAAAAATAAAGACTTAAGAAAAATAATTGTTAAGACAATTCGAAAAAGAATCTGGCAATATTTGGAATTTAAATAATCAATTGAGACCGAAGAATAATTAATTAGCAAATTAAGTCTGTAAAAGACAGCCAAGTTTCATTTTATACGACCTACATATCACAAATAAGGCATGTAGTGGCTCGTATAACATCAAGGATTGGCTTAAATTTTCTTAGACAAAAAGCCTCTTTTAAAACAAGACGTTGTTCCCAGTTACATACAGCTGGTTCTCGAATGAAATGTTATTTTTTTACTTGTCAGTCATCAGACAAAGGTGTAAAGGAATATTTAATTTGTGATTGAAAAGAAAATGTTGCAATTGCCTGACACTTCAAAACGTAACTAATGATTCGATATATATTCGTTTTTGAAAACTCGTAATACACTTGTTTTATAAGATATTGTGTAGAAAGAACTATGTTCAAGAATTATTCTGCAACAGAATCATTTTACATTAACTAAAGTGCAAAATACCTCAAATTCACACAATTCATCAGTGTATTTATTTTAGGCCGAACTTTGTTATAAACAAGAAATAAAAAAATTGCATAAAGAGAATAAGTGGATTAGAACAGCAACATGAGTACCACCGTAGTTCAAAATAAATAAATTATTTTCAAAACTGGACATGTAGAGTCAAAACAGGAAACAAAATCGTTTGAGCCCAGCACTTGCTATCCACTTTACCATTTTTAGAATTTTTTGCAATTCTTTTTAGGAAGAGTGTGAAAAGTATAGCAAGTTTTTCATTGATAGTAGAGTCATTGATAGTCTTAGTACAGTTGACAGAAATAGTTTTGGTCTCAAATCTAATGTCCCATCCCCTCATCTACAAACAAGATATTGTACCGTTTATTTGTTACGGTTCTCGAGTATGGGGTCCTGCTCTAAAGACAAAAATAAATTGTCGGGTTTTGAGGAAAATTCAAAGGAGAATACTGCTACAAGTTATTTCTGGGTGTCGAACGATATCCTATGAAGCTGTGTTTTCTATCTCCTGCTTTCCACCTATTGACATCTTTATAATCTATAGTAATGAATTCAAGAACGCAGCGAAAAACCTGCCCCATAAGAGTCTAGATGATTTCCTTCAAATTTCTGAACTTCCCCATCCTTCTGAAAGATTTCCTCTTAATTTAATTAGTTATCACAATAATATTGAAGATAACTTTCCTGTTGGATGTTATACAGATGGTAGTAAAATTAACAATAAGGTTGGGTTCGCATTTTTTGTTTTCCAAGATTATATTGAAACTGAAACTCATCAATTCAGAATAAGAGATGTATGCAGTGTTTTTCAGGCTGAATTGCTTTGAATAGCACAAGCAGTTTCTTGGATTTGTGACAATGAAAACCTTTAATCAAAGTTCTTAATTTCCAGAGATTACTTCTCATCTTTACATGCCTTAAATAACATCGATTCCCTAAACAAAATAATTGTTAAAACACAATCCAACTTGAGTTTTCTTCAAGGCAGAGGTGTGCAAGTTTCCTTTTTTTTTTGTTAGAGGTCATACAGGAATCTATGGCAATGAACGCGCCGACTGGCTTGCCAAAGAAGCGACAAAATTAATTAATTCCATTCCTATGAGCATTCCGAAATGTTATTTAAAGAATGTATTTAAAGATAAAGTTATATCTGAATGGAATACTTTATATCAAGCATCGACTTATGCGCAACTCACTAAGGAATTTATTCCATCCATACAGAGACGCCTAAAGGCTAACTTCTTTGAGTCAAATTTTAAGCTTATCCAGTTTCTGACTGGGCATGGAAACTTTAAAGCGTATTTAAAACGATTCAATTTGTCGCCGACTGATATGTGTTCGTGCTACAGTGGTGCAGTCCGGGATGCCAAGCATTTGATATTTGAATGCACCAAGTTTATTCCGGAAAAACGTAAACTCAGGAACTGCCTTCTAAAGAACAATATAGCTTGGCCTCCTCATTTATCTGCCTTTGTACAGAGTAAATCATCTTTTATTTCCTTTTGTACATATATTAATATAACTTCCCCCGTATTATTTAAACTTTACTTCAGTGTGTTTGCCTACATATATTTGCATATTTAATTTTGTATTAGTATTTTGAATATTTTATTTGATCATGTTTCTTCAAATGTTTTATATCATCTTTTGTACCTTGTTGTTTTAAAGGCTCTTCAAGCATTCTACTCCAAAAATAATTCAGTAGAGGATGTTAAAAATCTTGTAGATGGTAATATTTCATTACACTTTGTTAAAGCCCACATTGGCATCAAAGGTAATGAACTAGCCGATCTGGCTGCCATAGCTTCTTCACTTAAACATGCAATTGACTATCACCTTGAAGAATCTGAAAGAACAATCAAAACTCGTCTTAGTAAAATTCTCATCGATGAATGGCAATTAAGGTGGGAAAATATTGAAAAGGGCCGCTTTACTTTCAGTATCTTTTCTCAGGTAAAAAGAAATAGATTTATTGACAAAAAATATTTAGCCCAATTAACTAAAAACCATGGACTTTGACAGCATTATCTTAAAAGATTCAGTTTGAGAAATTGTTGTTGTAGATGTGGTAAAGATTATGATGACATTCCACACTATATTTTCCATTGCCCTATTCTTCATCATTTGAGAAAATTTATAAAACCTCAACTAAATATTTCCCAAATTCTATTAAACAACAAATTGAATTTAGAAGCTCAAAATATTTTGGTCTTCCTACATCATAATGAAAACAGAATTTTCCAAATTGTACAATAATTTTTCCTGGTTTGTCAAGCACTGTGGACAGTTACTAGTGAGTACAAGGAAAAAAAATGCAAAAAGAATTCTATCAGGCCTTTTGTTCCTGATTCCTGGACTCCCTACCTTAGACTGAGCCATTCTATATATTTATTTTTCTGTTTGTTTATTTTTCATTTACTTATTTTTTTAATTTGTTTATTTATATTTTTCACTTTTTTATTTATATTTTTTTTATTAATTTTTATTTTTCATTTTTTTTATTCTTCTAAATTTAAATTTCCTATCTTCGGTAAATTTTATTATTTACAAATTATGTTTCAATGATGCTGTGGAATATTATGTAGACTCTTCTGCTTGGGCTATTTAGACCTTTCTACTTTTTTTTCCCCCTTTGGCTGTTTTTAGCTTCTAGTTCACAAAATTATGAAAAAAAAATTGAATAGCTAGTCATTTAATAGCTATTTAAAATATATTTTATTTATGAGCTTTTACCGGTGTAACGCCACTTATGGCACACATCTAATCATCATCAGAATACATCATCTACTGTATGTTTCTGTTATTATGTGAGCAATTTTGTTTCCTTTTGCTTTTGTTTGTGTATCTATTGGTTTCCCCCTATTTTTCTTTCTTATGTCTTTGCATTTGTGCCTGCGTCCTTATATTTGAAATTTATTCTACTGTGAATTGTGTACTGACTTACATTTAAAAACCTTGTGGAATACTTTTTGGCACACAAGGAGTTTATACATCGAGAACAAAAAAAAGCATATGAAGCCAAGCATGTTCAAAATTTCAGATACACTCTTACTATTATGTATTCAGTTTTTTTATTGCTAAGATTTATATCTTATAAATCAAATAACTATGCCAGAAATGCCAAATTTAAATTAGTGTTCCTTTTAAAACTTATTAATGAAAGATAAAATAAATATTATAATTTATAGTTGTGGATAAATATTTTAAAGAAAGGTTTTTCGTACCACAAAAGCTGCTTAAAAATTCAAAACATGCTTTTCCTCCTATTTGGTTCAAGTGAAAAATAACAGCTGATTCAACGAATTCAGGGATCGGCAACCTGCGCCTCGCAAGCCGCATGCGGCTGTTTATACGTGATGTTGCGGCTCTCCAGTTCCATACGAAAAATTAATAATTTCCTATCAAAACCCTTTAAAAGATAAGAAATTAGGTTATTAAAAATATATATTCTTAACAGCTTCTATTAACATAATCGTTAATTACAAATGGCTACGCTTAACATGACCGTAATGAGAAATTTTAACCATTATTTTTTTTTTTAGAAATGATTCCATGACCATGTTTATCTTTCAGCCAATTGCATATCATTTCTGTCTCACCCAAACAACCACCATCTAGACAAAAGTCTGAAGTTGCCTGTCAGTTATCCTCTGATAACTTGGTGGACCTTACATTGCATGTGTGTTAATTTAATCACTTGCCTTTTTGCGTGTCGATTCGCTTGTTGTTTCAAGAATACGATTTAGAAGCGAATTATCTTCTTAAAGTGTATGTACGCGTATAATATAATAAGATCAGTATCAGAATTGGATTACATATCTGAGGATCGTAATAACGAATAATAATGGTAAATAAATTGTGTGTCGTTTTAGATAGCAAAGAATTTTTAAAAAAAATCATTTTTCAGCTCCATCCCAGCATGGCATAAAAAAGAGAAGAAGTTAACCGAGAATTTATTCAGGATTGAACGGAATCGTTTGCATTCATGTGCAATATAGATGGCTTTTTACTTGTCTCATTTGCCATGAAACACTCGCACACAATAAAAAGTCGAATTCGGAAAGACTTCATTACAAAACATACCCAGTTTGCTGGTAAGTATTCAAACGAAAAAAAGCTGTTGAAGAACTCCAAAAAAAAAAAAAAACAGTCAAGTTCCATGCTAAGTAACTGGGTTCAACCTTCCAATAATGTAAATCTGGCAAGTTTTCCAGTATCATTAGAAATTGCAAAAAGAGGAAAACCATTAACAGATGGCGAGTACGTCAAGGTTGTTTTACGCGTGCATCTGAAGAACTGTTTCGTAATTTAAAACACAAATCAGAAATTATGTAAAAAATCATAGATTTGTCATTATCTACTAAAACAGTACAAGATAGAACTACTAAAATGTCTTCAAATGAAACAAAATGCAAATGGAAGACATTCAACTGGTTTTTGTCTTATCACTTGCTATAGATGAGTCTTTCGAAATAAAATACACGGCACAAGTTACCCGTTTTGCCAGATATATGTCATCAAAGTCCAAAAGAAGAATTGCTAGGAATCCTAACGCTCTCAGGGCACTCGTAAAGAAGATGCAACAAATACTGTGCAAAAGTGCCAGGAACACAATGGAATATATATAAATAAAATCGTTTCTGTAGGAACTGAGGGGGGCCTGAAATATGACAGGAATACATAGAGAATTAACATCAATTTTTCAGAAAAAAAAATAAACCACGAAATTCTAATGTTTCACTGCATAATTCATCAAGAAGCGCTTTGTGCTCAACATTTCCGGCCAAAATAGTTGAGGTGACGAACTATTTTAATTCAAATTATTAACAGCACCTTGGCAAAAGCACTACTATCGCGAGTTTAAATATTTCCATGAAAAAATAGATGCGCACTGAAGTCGACTTTTTACTTTTGCGCTACGCTGAATGCTTTCGGCTGGAAACCGTGAAATCCCTCCACCATACTATTTTCTTTAACCTAATTTTAAATGTCTGTCTGCAAAATTTACAAACACTTATTATTGCAGTGTAGCTGTGTTTGTGTAGATTCAAAATAGTATATTTAAAACCGGGCAGTTCCTTAGAAAATCGCAACACAATCACTATAATTGCCAGTTTTCTGACATACTTCTGCACAATAAAGTGGGATGGCTTTACAGAGGTAACGTATTGCAACGTTTTGCTTTGTTCTTGAGTAAAATAAAAACATTCCTCAATGAAAAAAAAAACATTGGACATCCCAAATTGGAAGACGACAAATGGCTACAAAAATTCAACTTCATGGTAGAACCACAATGAAACTAAATGTAAAACTACAAAGGAAGGGCAATCCGTCATACACTTTGCTTGAAGTAGTTTGTTTCGAAAAAAATTACTACTTTTTGTTGAAGATATTGACAGAGGAGAATTACTTCATTTTAAAAATCTGAAGCAATATCGCGATGACACCAATGCAATTACTAACTCGAATTACTTCAGCATAACATTAAAAACATTATCTGAGTAATTCAAAACAAACAAAAGTACTCTCGCGTTCATAGTAAATCCTCTCAACACAAAAACAAATGAGATCAACATTGAGACATTTGGAACCGATGCTGGATCGCTTCAAATGCAATTGCTGGATTTGAAAACTTAAGACTTGTGGAGTGGCAAGTTCACAGAACTCGACAGCAAGTTGAAAGAGTAGGATGTCCAGAAATGCATGCACATCGCGCAGCATAAATGGACAGCTCTAAAAGAAATTCTGCGAGTTGAGGCCCTCATATACGACGCATGTAATAGTCTTCCAGAATGCTACAGTGGCGTGAAGAAGTTGGCATGTGGAGTGCTGACGATCTTATGGGTCGACTTATTTGTGTGAGCAAGCGTTCTCTTGAATGAATAAATAAAAAAAAAAATATTTGAAGTCAATTGACAAACAAAAATCTATAGTCGTACTTGAAACTTATAACAACAAACTATAAGCCAGATTTAATCAAACTTTCAGAAGGTATGAAAAGACATTGATCCCATTGATGTAACTTTCTATATTTGCGTTTTTATATGAATAAATATTATTCTGCATTTAATGCCGTTTATTTTAAATCAAAAATATATAAGCAAATACTCTAATATAGTAAATTTTTGTAAAAGGCTAATTTTGGCTCTTCCATTTCAATAGGTTGCCGCCCCCTGAACTAATTCAAACTATATTTCATTCATATGAAAAAAAAACAGTATATTTTATAAAAGGGAATAATAATGACCAATGAATTTTTCATGAATATTGTTGTTATTTCTGGTTTAATTGCACAAGGGCCACATATGGCCATGCTGCGCCAAAATATGTGGTTAGATCTGTGAATAAAAGGTAAAATTTTAAATATTATAATTGAAAAATGGTCTTAAAAGCATAAAGTCCAGTATAACAGAAATCGGAACAAATATAATAAAAGCTAAAATATTTCAAATGTGAGAGTAAAAACCCAATGGTCTTCAAATATTTAAAAAAGTTATAATGGGGACGTTCTCCCACCAAGTCACAAATATGTGGTGACGATGCACGAAAAAAAAAACAAAAAAAACTTAATCGATGGTGATCAAAACAATGACATTCGGTTAAAATATGGATGACCGTATAATCAACATTGCATGATATGTAATTGGCAGTCAATTTGGCATTGAGTTCACGCTCCGGAATAATTGACCATGGTTTTATGTTGGGTATAATATTATGCTATTTATTTGAGATTTGAAAATCCCAAAATGTTTGCCATTGTAGGCGTATGTACAAGGAATAACTCTTCTTTATATCACAATAAGGAATTAGCCTCCGCAATAAAGCAGATTCTGCTTTTGCCGCATCATCAGCAATTTCGTTTCCAATTATACCGACGTGACCAGGAATCCAACAAAATAAAATCTGAATATTCCTGCAATTCAGTGTTTGTAAAAGATGAAGTATATCCCAAACCAAAGGATGCTTAGAATTTTGGGGTTGGTTAAGAGAAACAAGAGCGCTCATACTGTCCGAGTATAAGCAAAATTTACGACCATGTAAACTTGAAACTTTCCCAAGGGCGAGTAAAATCGCAGTTAGTTCAGCAGTGAAAACTGAACATGAGTTTTGCAAGCGGCAACTAAATGTTTCTTGAGCAATGACAACCGAGCAGCCCACATGGCAAGTTGTTTTTGAACCATCAGTAAAGATGGGAATGTATGCAGAAAAATTATCACGATGGTTTAAATAGAGCTTTTGGAAAACAACTGGAGCTGTATTTGCTTAATCATACTATGAAAAAGGATTATGAAGGGATATCTCTGGGATATCCCAGGGTGGAATTGATATAGAATCTAATTTACGGATTTGTACATCCGAAATTTCAAAATCAGCAAGCATTCTTTTAGTCCTTGCATAGAAAGGAAGAATGTTAGAAGGACGAGCCGTATATAGTCTAGAGTCCAATAGGCACAGTTATATGGCATATAGGACGATTTGAATGACTCTGAAGACGGAAAATATATTGTGCGCTTAACGTTTTTGACGCAAATTCAATAAAATTTGGTTACAAACTACATACAAACTATGTACCGGTGATGTTCGGAAAGCACCAGAACAGATCCGTAAGGCAGAATGATGTATCGTGTTCAAATATCGTAAAACATTAAAGCGAGCAGTTCCATACACTTCGCATCCATAATCAATACGGGAGAGTATAACAGATTGATAAATGCAAAGTAAAGGTGTCCTGTCTGCTCCCCACAATGTTGTTAAGAGGACATCCAAAATATTGAGGGATTTCTCACACCTCTTTCTCAAATGAAGAACATGAGGAAGGAAGGTGAGTTTTCGATCAAAAATAAACCCCAAAAAATTTACCTCCTGAACTACTTGAATATTAACATCTCGTATATGTATTACAAGATCAGGGTGGCGTTCCCGTTTTCGACAAAATTGTACACAACGGCTCTTTTCAGGAGAGATCGTCTGCCCATTTTCATCACACCAAGCAATAAGTTTGTCGATAGCTCTCTGAAATTGCTGTTCTATTATTTTTTTTTCTTTCAAACAAATTGGATTTTTTTTTTCTGTAAATAATTTAAAAAAGCATTTCAATAAATTAAAACAATATTTCATCGATAGTAGTACCGCCTGAACATCACAGTTTTAACTACAAATACTTTAGTCTATTTCTTTAACGAAAATTTGGAGAGCCTCTATGGAACACAATTCATAGAACTGTTATGAAGATTTGTTTGTCAAATTCCACAAGGAATATTGAAAAATTTAAATAAGCAGCAAGCAATGAGTAAGAGGACGTGATTTTTTTTTCGTTGAAAAGCAAAGGAAATGTATTTTTTATTTAAAGAATTTAAAAAAGCATTTCCACGAATTAAAAAAAACTATTTCATTGATAAAACAACCACTTAAGCAGCACAATTTTGGCTGAAAATGTATTAATCATTTAGGTTTTCTTATTTGTTTAAAAAAAGTTTGGAGACAATATGCAAGACAGTTCAAATAACTTGGATGCAATTTTGTTTGGCAAATGGCACCACTTAATTTGAAACATTTCAGTATGGAGCAAACAGTCAGGAAGAGGATGTGTTTTTTCTTTTAAAATGATTTGGAATTTTTTTTTTATGCAAAGAATTTAAAAATCATTTTGAAGAATTAAAACATTTAATCGATAGTACCGCCAATTAAGCAGCAATTTTTTGATTAATAATGACTTAGTCATTTGGATTTTTCTCTTTGATAAAGAAAAATTTGGAGAGCGTTTATGGAACACAGTTCACAGAACTTGGATGCACAATTTTTCGGCAAATTGAAACTATTAAGAAAATTTCAGGACGGAGCAATCATTCCGTAAGAGAATGTAGTTATTTTCTTTCAAAAGGAATTAGTATTTTTTTATGTAAAGAATATAAGAAAGGCACTTCGATTAAATAAAATGATATATCACACATAGTAGCACCTCGTAAGCACCACAGTTTTGATTACATGTGCCTTAGTGATTTTAATTTGACTCCTTATTTAAGGAAAATTTGGAGAGCAGATATGGAAGACAGTTCAGAGAAGTGGGATTCACAAATTGCACCACTTTATTGAAAAATTTCAGGGAGGAACCAGCAATCATCTATAGGATATGTATTTTTTTCTTTTAAAAGGAATTCGAATTTGATTTTTTTTATGTAAAGAATTTAAAAAAGAATTTCGATGAATTTAAACTATATTTCATCGAAAGCAGCACAATGTTGACTACAAATGAAAGAGTCATTGAGGTTTTTCTCTTTATTCATGGAAAAATTTGCGATAAAATATATGAAACATAGTGTAGACAAATAGGATCCACATTTATTTATCAAGTTGCACCACTTAATTGGAAAAATTTCAGTGAGGAGCAATAATCGGCTAGACGATATAATTTTTTTCTTTTAAAAAGGAATTGGAATTTATTTTTTATGTAGAGATTTTTAAAAACTGTTTCGTTGTATTAAATCTATATTTCATAGATACAAGCCCACCTAAGCAGCACAGTTATGAGTTCAAGTGCCTTAGTCATTTATATTGGTCTCTTTGTTTAAGCAAAATTTGGAGAGAATATATGAAAGACAGTTCAGAGAACTGGGATGCACAAATTGCACCACTTAATTGGAAAAATTTCAGTGAGGAGCAAGCATTGGTCAAGACGATATAATTTTTTTTCTTTTAAAATAAATTGGAATTTGATTTTTTTTTATGTAAAGAATTTCGATGAATTTAAACTATATTTTATCGAAACCAGCACCACCTAAGCAGCACAATGTTGACTACAAATGAAATAGTCATCGAGGTTTTTCTCTTTATTCATGGAAAATTTTGCGATAAAATATAAAACATAGTTTAGACATCTAGGACGAACATTTATTTATCAAATTTCACCACTGAATTGGTAAAATTTCATAAAGGAGTAAGTAATCGGCTAGACGATATAATGTTTTTCTTTTAAAAAGAAATTTTGATTTATTTATTATGTAGAGGTTTTTAAAAACTGTTTCGTTGTATTAAATCTATATTTCATAGATACAAGCCCACCTAAGCAGCACAGTGAGGAGCAAGCCGTAGGGTGAGGTTCAAGTGCCTTAGTCATTTAAATTGGTCTCTTTGTTTAAGCAAAATTTGGAGAGAATATATGAAAGACAGTTCAGAGAACTGGGATGCACAAATTGCACAACTTAATTGGAAAAATTTCAGTGAGGAGAAAGCAATGGTCAAGAGGATATAATTTTTTTCTTTTAAAAGGAATTTGGAATTTGATTTTTTTTATGTAAAGGATTTAAAAAAGAATTTCGATGAATTTAAACTATATTTCATCGAAAGCAGCACCATCTAAGCAGCACAATGTTGACTAAAAATGAAATAGTCATTGCGGTTTTTCTCTTTATTCATGGAAAATTTTGCAATAAAATATAAAACATAGTGAAGACAACTAGGATCCACATTTATTTATCAAGTTGCACCACTTAATTGGAAAAATTTCAGTGAGGAGCCATCAATCGGTTAGACGATATAATTTTTATCCTTTAAAAAGGAATTAGGATTTATTTTTTATTTTTTATGTAGAGATTTTTAAAAAGTGATTCGTTCTTTTAAATCTGAATTTGGTAAATACAAGCCCACCTAAGCAGCACAGTTATTAGTTCAAGTGCTTTAGTCATTTAAATTGGTCTCTTTGTTTAAGCAAAATTTGGAGAGCCTATATGAAAGACAGTTTGAGAACTGGGATGCACAAATTGCACCACTTAATTGGAAAAATTTCAGTGAGGAGCAAGCAATGGTCAAGACGACCTAATTTTTAACTTTTAAAAAGAATTGGAATTTGATTTTTTTTATGTAAAGAATTTAAAAAATAATTTCGATGAATTTAAACTATATTTCATCGAAAGCAGCACCACCTAAGCAGCGCAATGTTGACTAAAATGAAATAGTCATTGAGGTTTTTCTCTTTATTCATGGAAAATTTTGCAATAAAATATAAAACATAGTGAAGACAACTAGGATCCACATTTATTTATCAAGTTGCACCACTTAATTGGAAAAATTTCAGTGAGGAGCAAGCAATCGGTTAGACGATATAATGTTTTTCTTTTAAAAAGGAATTGGGATTTATTTTTCATGTAGAGGTTTTTAAAAACTGTTTCGTTGTATTAAATCTATATTTCATAGATACAAGCCCACCTAAGCAGCACAGTGAGGAGCAAGCTTTAGGGTGAGTTTCAAGTTCCTTAGTCATTTAAATTGGTCTCTTTGTTTAAGCAAAATTTGGAGAGCCTATATGAAAGACAGTTCAGAGAACTGGGATGCACAAATTGCACCACTTAATTGGAAAAATTTCAGTGAGGAGCAAGCAATGGTCAAGAGGATATAATTTTTTTCTTTTAAAAGGAATTGGAATTTGATTTTCTTTTATGTAAAGAATTTAAAAAAGAATTTCGATGAATATAAACTATATTTCATCGAAAGCAGCACCACCTAAGCAGCACAATGTTGACTAAAAATGAAATAGTCATTGAGGTTTTTCTCTTTATTCATGGAAAATTTTGCGATAAAATATAAAACGTAGTGAAGACAACTAGGATCCACATTTATTTATCAAGTTGCACCACTTAACTGGAAAAATTTCAGTGAGGAGCAAGCAATCGGTTAGACGATATAATTTTTATCCTTTAAAAAGGAATTGGGATTTATTTTTTATTTTTTATGTAGAGATTTTTAAAAAGTGATTCGTTTTTTTAAATCTGTATTTCATAAATACAAGCCCACCTATGCAGCACAGTTATGAGTTTCAAGTGCCTTAGTCATTTAAATTGGTCTCTTTGTTTAAGCAAAATTTGGAGAGCCCATATGAAAGACAGTTCAGAGAACTGGGATGCACAAATTGCACCACTTAATTGGAAAAATTTCAGTGAGGAGCAAGCAATGGTCAAGAGGATATAATTTTTTTCTTTTAAAAGGAATTGGAATTTGATTTTCTTTTATGTAATGAATTTAAAAAAGAATTTGGATTAATATAAACTATATTTCATCGAAAGCAGCACCACCTAAGCAGCACAATGTTGACTAAAAATGAAATAGTCATTGAGGTTTTTCTCTTTATTCAGGGAAAATTTTGCGATAAAATATAAAACGTAGTGAAGACAACTAGGATCCACATTTATTTATCAAGTTGCACCACTTCATTGGAAAAATTTCAGTGAGGAGCCATCAATCGGTTAGACGATATAATTTTTATCCTTTAAAAAGGAATTGGGATTTATTTTTTATTTTTTATGTAGAGATTTTTAAAAAGTGATTCGTTTTTTTAAATCTGTATTTCATAAATACAAGCCCACCTAAGCAGCACAGTTATGAGTTCAAGTGCCTTAGTCATTTAAATTGGTCTCTTTGTTTAAGCAAAATTTGGAGAGCCTATATGAAAGACAGTTCAGAGAACTGGGATGCACAAATTGCACCACTTAATTGGAAAAATTTCAGTGAGGAGCAAGCAATGGTCAAGAGGATATAATTTTTTTCTTTTAAAAGGAATTGGAATTTGTTTTTTTTTATGTAAAGAATTTAAAAAGAATTTCGATGAATTTAAACTATATTTCATCGAAAGCAGCACCACCTAAGCAGCACAATGTTGACTAAAAATGAAATAGTCATTGAGGTTTTTCTCTTTATTCATGGAAAATTTTGCAATAAAATATAAAACATAGTGAAGACAACTAGGATCCACATTTATTTATCAAGTTGCACCACTTAATTGGAAAAATTTCAGTGAGGAGCAAGCAATCGGTTAGACGATATAATGTTTTTCTTTTAAAAAGGAATTGGGATTTATTTTTCATGTAGAGGTTTTTAAAAACTGTTTCGTTGTATTAAATCTATATTTCATAGATACAAGCCCACCTAAGCAGCACAGTGAGGAGCAAGCTTTAGGGTGAGTTTCAAGTTCCTTAGTCATTTAAATTGGTCTCTTTGTTTAAGCAAAATTTGGAGAGCCTATATGAAAGACAGTTCAGAGAACTGGGATGCACAAATTGCACCACTTAATTGGAAAAATTTCAGTGAGGAGCAAGCAATGGTCAAGAGGATATAATTTTTTTCTTTTAAAAGGAATTGGAATTTGATTTTCTTTTATGTAAAGAATTTAAAAAAGAATTTCGATGAATATAAACTATATTTCATCGAAAGCAGCACCACCTAAGCAGCACAATGTTGACTAAAAATGAAATAGTCATTGAGGTTTTTCTCTTTATTCATGGAAAATTTTGCGATAAAATATAAAACGTAGTGAAGACAACTAGGATCCACATTTATTTATCAAGTTGCACCACTTAACTGGAAAAATTTCAGTGAGGAGCAAGCAATCGGTTAGACGATATAATTTTTATCCTTTAAAAAGGAATTGGGATTTATTTTTTATTTTTTATGTAGAGATTTTTAAAAAGTGATTCGTTTTTTTAAATCTGTATTTCATAAATACAAGCCCACCTATGCAGCACAGTTATGAGTTTCAAGTGCCTTAGTCATTTAAATTGGTCTCTTTGTTTAAGCAAAATTTGGAGAGCCCATATGAAAGACAGTTCAGAGAACTGGGATGCACAAATTGCACCACTTAATTGGAAAAATTTCAGTGAGGAGCAAGCAATGGTCAAGAGGATATAATTTTTTTCTTTTAAAAGGAATTGGAATTTGATTTTCTTTTATGTAATGAATTTAAAAAAGAATTTGGATGAATATAAACTATATTTCATCGAAAGCAGCACCACCTAAGCAGCACAATGTTGACTAAAAATGAAATAGTCATTGAGGTTTTTCTCTTTATTCATGGAAAATTTTGCGATAAAATATAAAACGTAGTGAAGACAACTAGGATCCACATTTATTTATCAAGTTGCACCACTTAACTGGAAAAATTTCAGTGAGGAGCAAGCAATCGGTTAGACGATATAATGTTTTTCTTTTAAAAAGGAATTTATTTTTTATGTAGAGGTTTTTAAAAGCTGTTTCGTTGTATTAAATCTATATTTCATAGATTCAAGCCCACCTAAGCAGCACAGTTATGATTTCAAGTGCTTTAGTCATTTAAATTGGTCTCTTTGTTTAAGCAAAATTTGGAGAGCCTATATGAAAGACAGTTCAGAAAACTGGGATGCACAAATTACACCACTTAATTGGAAAAATTTCAGTGAGGAGCAAGCAATGGTCAAGACGACATAATTTTTAACTATTAAAAGGAATTGGAATTTGATTTTTTTTATGCAAAGAATTTAAAAAAGAATTTCGATGAATTTAAACTATATTTCATCGAAAGCAGCACCACCTAAGCAGCGCAATGTTGACTAAAATGAAATAGTCATTGAGGGTTTTCTCTTTATTCAGGGAAAATTTTGCGATAAAATATAAAACCTAGTGAAGACAACTAGGATCCACATTTATTTATCAAGTTGCACCACTTCATCGGAAAAATTTCAGTGAGGAGCCATCAATCGGTTAGACGATATAATTTTTATCCTTTAAAAAGGAATTGGGATTTATTTTTTATTTTTTATGTAGAGATTTTTAAAAAGTGATTCGTTTTTTTAAATCTGTATTTCATAAATACAAGCCCACCTAATCAGCACAGTTATGAGTTCAAGTGCCTTAGTCATTTAAATTGGTCTCTTTGTTTAAGCAAAATTTGGAGAGCCTATATGAAAGACAGTTCAGAGAACTGGGATGCACAAATTGCACCACTTAATTGGAAAAATTTCAGTGAGGAGCAAGCAATGGTCAAGAGGATATAATTTTTTTTTTTTAAAAGGAATTGGAATTTGATTTTTTTTATGTAAAGAAATTAAAAAGAATTTCGATGAATTTAAACTATATTTCATCGAAAGCAGCACCACCTAAGCAGCACAATGTTGACTAAAAATGAAATAGTCATTGAGGTTTTTCTCTTTATTCATGGAAAATTTTGCAATAAAATATAAAACATAGTGAAGACAACTAGGATCCAGATTTATTTATCAAGTTGCACCACTTAATTGGAAAAATTTCAGTGAGGAGCAAGCAATCGGTTAGACGATATAATGTTTTTCTTTTAAAAAGGAATTGGTATTTATTTTTCATGTAGAGGTTTTTAAAAACTGTTTCGTTGTATTAAATCTATATTTTATAGATTCAAGCCCACCTAAGCAGCACAGTTATGATTTCAAGTGCTTTAGTCATTTAAATTGGTCTCTTTGTTTAAGCAAAATTTGGAGAGCCTATATGAAAGACAGTTCAGAAAACTGGGATGCACAAATTGCACCACTTAATTGGAAAAATTTCAGTGAGGAGTAAGCAATGGTCAAGACGACATAATTTTTAACTTTTAAAAGGAATTGGAATTTGTTTTTTATGTCAAGAATTTAAAAAAGAATTTCGATGAATTTAAACTATATTTCATCGAAAGCAGCACCACCTGAGCAGCGCAATGTTGACTAAAATGAAATAGTCATTGAGGTTTTTCTCTTTATTCATGGAAAATTTTGCGATAAAATATAAAACGTAGTGAAGACAACTAGGATCCACATTTATTTATCAAGTTGCACCACTTAACTGGAAAAATTTCAGTGAGGAGCAAGCAATCGGTTAGACGATATAATGTTTTTCTTTTAAAAAGGAATTTATTTTTTATGTAGAGGTTTTTAAAAGCTGTTTCGTTGTATTAAATCTATATTTCATAGATTCAAGCCCACCTAAGCAGCACAGTTATGATTTCAAGTGCTTTAGTCATTTAAATTGGTCTCTTTGTTTAAGCAAAATTTGGAGAGCCTATATGAAAGACAGTTCAGAAAACTGGGTTTCACAAATTGCACCACTTAATTGGCAAAATTTCAGTGAGGAGCAAGCAATGGTCAAGACGACATAATTTTTAACTTTTAAAAGGAATTGGAATTTGAATTTTTTTATGTAAAGAATTTAAAAAAGAATTTCGATGAATTTAAACTATATTTCATCGAAAGCAGCACCACCTAAGCAGCGCAATGTTGACTAAAATGAAATAGTCATTGAGGTTTTTCTCTTTATTCAGGGAAAATTTTGCGATAAAATATAAAACATAGTGAAGAAAACTAGGATCCACATTTATTTATCAAGTTGCACCACTTCATTGGAAAAATTTCAGTGAGGAGCCATCAATCGGTTAGACGATATAATTTTTATCCTTTAAAAAGGAATTGGGATTTATTTTTTATTTTTTATGTAGAGATTTTTAAAAAGTGATTCGTTTTTTTAAATCTGTATTTCATAAATACAAGCCCACCTAAGCAGCACAGTTATGAGTTCAAGTGCCTTAGTCATTTAAATTGGTCTCTTTGTTTAAGCAAAATTTGGAGAGCCTATATGAAAGACAGTTCAGAGAACTGGGATGCACAAATTGCACCACTTAATTGGAAAAATTTCAGTGAGGAGCAAGCAATGGTCAAGACGACATAATTTTTTTCTTTTAAAAGGAATTGGAATTTGTTTTTTTTTATGTAAAGAATTTAAAAAGAATTTCGATGAATTTAAACTATATTTCATCGAAAGCAGCACCACCTAAGCAGCACAATGTTGACTAAAAATGAAATAGTCATTGAGGTTTTTCTCTTTATTCATGGAAAATTTTGCAATAAAATATAAAACATAGTGAAGACAACTAGGATCCACATTTATTTATCAAGTTGCACCACTTCATTGGAAAAATTTCAGTGAGGAGCCATCAATCGGTTAGACGATATAATTTTTATCCTTTAAAAAGGAATTGGGATTTATTTTTCATGTAGAGGTTTTTAAAAACTGTTTCGTTGTATTAAATCTATATTTCATAGATACAAGCCCACCTAAGCAGCACAGTGAGGAGCAAGCCTTAGGGTGAGGTTCAAGTGCCTTAGTCATTTAAATTGGTCTCTTTGTTTAAGCAAAATTTGGAGAGCCTATATGAAAGACAGTTCAGAAAACTGGGATGCACAAATTGCACCACTTAATTGGAAAAATTTCAGTGAGGAGCAAGCAATGGTCAAGACGACATAATTTTTAACTTTTAAAAGGAATTGGAATTTGAATTTTTTTATGTAAAGAATTTAAAAAAGAATTTTTATGAATTTAAACTATATTTCATCGAAAGCAGCACCACCTAAGCAGCGCAATGTTGACTAAAATGAAATAGTCATTGAGGTTTTTCTCTTTATTCAGGGAAAATTTTGCGATAAAATATAGAACATAGTGAAGACAACTAGGATCCACATTTATTTATCAAGTTGCACCATTTCATTGCAAAAATTTCAGTGAGGAGCCATCAATCGGTTAGACGATATAATTTTTATCCTTTAAAAAGGAATTGGGATTTATTTTTTATTTTTTATGTAGAGATTTTTAAAAAGTGATTCGTTTTTTTAAATCTGTATTTCATAAATACAAGCCCACCTAAGCAGCACAGTTATGATTTCAAGTGCTTTAGTCATTTAAATTGGTCTCTTTGTTTAAACAAAATTTGGAGAGCCTATATGAAAGACAGTTCAGAGAACTGGGATGCACAAATTGCACCACTTAATTGGAAAAATTTCAGTGAGGAGCAAGCAATGGTCAAGACGACATAATTTTTAACTTTTAAAAGGAATTGGAATTTGAATTTTTTTATGTAAAGAATTTAAAAAAGAATTTTTATGAATTTAAACTATATTTCATCGAAAGCAGCACCACCTAAGCAGCACAATGTTGACTAAAAATGAAATAGTCATTGAGGTTTTTCTCTTTATTCATGGAAAATTTTGCAATAAAATATAAAACATAGTGAAGACAACTAGGATCCACATTTATTTATCAAGTTGCACCACTTAATTGGAAAAATTTCAATGAGGAGCAAGCAATCGGTTAGACGATATAATGTTTTTCTTTTAAAAAGGAATTGGGATTTATTTTTCATGTAGAGGTTTTTAAAAACTGTTTCGTTGTATTAAATCTATATTTCATAGATACAAGCCCACCTAAGCAGCACAGTGAGGAGCAAGCCTTAGGGTGAGGTTCAAGTGCCTTAGTCATTTAAATTGGTCTCTTTGTTTAAGCAAAATTTGGAGAGCCTATATGAAAGACAGTTCAGAAAACTGGGATGCACAAATTGCACCACTTAATTGGAAAAATTTCAGTGAGGAGCAAGCAATGGTCAAGACGACATAATTTTTAACTTTTAAAAGGAATTGGAATTTGAATTTTTTTATGTAAAGAATTTAAAAAAGAATTTTTATGAATTTAAACTATATTTCATCGAAAGCAGCACCACCTAAGCAGCGCAATGTTGACTAAAATGAAATAGTCATTGAGGTTTTTCTCTTTATTCAGGGAAAATTTTGCGATAAAATATAGAACATAGTGAAGACAACTAGGATCCACATTTATTTATCAAGTTGCACCATTTCATTGGAAAAATTTCAGTGAGGAGCCATCAATCGGTTAGACGATATAATTTTTATCCTTTAAAAAGGAATTGGGATTTATTTTTTATTTTTTATGTAGAGATTTTTAAAAAGTGATTCGTTTTTTTAAATCTTTATTTCATAAATACAAGCCCACCTAAGCAGCACAGTTATGAGTTCAAGTGCCTTAGTCATTTAAATTGGTCTCTTTGCTTAAGCAAAATTTGGAAAGCCTATATGAAAGACAGTTCAGAGAACTGGGATGCACAAATTGCACCACTTAATTGGAAAAATTTCAGTGAGGAGCAAGCAATGGTCAAGAGGATATAATTTTTTTCTTTTAAAAGGAATTGGAATTTGATTTTTTTTATGTAAAGAATTTAAAAAGAATTTCGATGAATTTAAACTATATTTCATCGAAAGCAGCACCACCTAAGCAGCACAATGTTGACTAAAAATGAAATAGTCATTGAGGTTTTTCTCTTTATTCATGGAAAATTTTGCAATAAAATATAAAACATAGTGAAGACAACTAGGATCAACATTTATTTATCAAGTTGCACCACTTTATTGGAAAAATTTCAGTGAGGAGCAAGCAATCGGTTAGACGATATAAAGTTTTTCTTTTAAAAAGGAATTGGGATTTATTTTTCATGTAGAGGTTTTTAAAAACTGTTTCGTTGTATTAAATCTATATTTCATAGATACAAGCCCACCTAAGCAGCACAGTGAGGAGCAAGCCTTAGGGTGAGGTTCAAGTGCCTTAGTCATTTAAATTTGTCTCTTTGTTTAAGCAAAATTTGGAGAGCCTATATGAAAGGCAGTTCAGAAAACTGGGATGCACAAATTGCACCACTTAATTGGAAAAATTTCAGTGAGGAGCAAGCAATGGTCATGACGACATAATTTTTAACTTTTAAAAAAAATTAGAATTTGAATTTTTTTATGTAAAGAATTTAAAAAAGAATTTCGATGAATTTAAACTATATTTCATCGAAAGCAGCACTACCTAAGCAGCGCAATGTTGACTAAAATGATATAGTCATTAAGGTTTTTCTCTTTATTCAGGGAAAATTTTGCGATAAAATATAGAACATAGTGAAGACAACTAGGATCCACATTTATTTATCAAGTTGCACCATTTCATTGGAAAAATTTCAGTGAGGAGCCATCAATCGGTTAGACGATATAATTTTTATCCTTTAAAAAGGAATTGGGATTTATTTTTTATTTTTTATGTAGAGATTTTTAAAAAGTGATTCGTTTTTTTAAATCTGTATTTCATAAATACAAGCCCACCTAAGCAGCACAGTTATGAGTTCAAGTGCCTTAGTCATTTAAATTGGTCTCTTTGTTTAAGCAAAATTTGGAGAGCCTATATGAAAGACAGTTCAGAGAACTGGGATGCACAAATTGCACCACTTAATTGGAAAAATTTCAGTGAGGAGCAAGCAATGGTCAAGAGGATATAATTTTTTTCTTTTAAAAGGAATTGGAATTTGATTTTTTTTATGTAAAGAATTTAAAAAGAATTTCGATGAATTTAAACTATATTTCATCGAAAGCAGCACCACCTAAGCAGCACAATGTTGACTAAAAATGAAATAGTCATTGAGGTTTTTCTCTTTATTCATGGAAAATTTTGCAATAAAATATAAAACATAGTGAAGACAACTAGGATCCACATTTATTTATCAAGTTGCACCACTTAATTGGAAAAAATTCAGTGAGGAGCAAGCAATCGGTTAGACGATATAATGTTTTTCTTTTAAAAAGGAATTGGGATTTATTTTTCATGTAGAGGTTTTTAAAAACTGTTTCGTTGTATTAAATCTATATTTCATAGATTCAAGCCCACCTAAGCAGCACAGTTATGATTTCAAGTGCTTTAGTCATTTAAATTGGTCTCTTTGTTTAAACAAAATTTGGAGAGCCTATATGAAAGACAGTTCAGAGAACTGGCATGCACAAATTGCACCACTTAATTGGAAAAATTTCAGTGACGCAAGCAATCGGCAAGAGGATATATTTTTTTTTTCTTTTAAAAATCAATTGGAATTTGATTTTTTTTTTGTAAAGAATTTATAAAAGAATTTCGATGTATGAAAACTATATTTCATCTTAAGCAGCACCACCTACGCCGAATAGTTGTGACTGCCAAAGCTAAATATTTTTTTTCTCTTTGTGTTAAGAATTAACTTTTTGGTGAGCTTTATATTTTTTTTATTATGGAACTGAATTTCATTAATTGGAATGATATTGGACAAAGACGTGTATTTGCTCCACTTATATAGAATTTATCCGTATGCACCACTTATATAAAATACATTTCGACCCAGAACAACAATTATTGAGGAGACTATTCTATTTTCAAATAATAAGGAGAATAAACTGAATTTTATGACTTTAAATAAAATTTGACAAATACGTCTATTTGGCCCAGCTATATAGAATATATTCGTATGCACCATATATGTAACAGATTTTAACCCAGAAAAAGTATTTTTGAGAAGACGATTCGCTTTCAAAGTAATAAAGAAAGAAACGAATGTTTTCCTTATAATGATGAAAAGAATATGGAAGTTTGTGAAATGCCTGTTCTTTGTAAATATAAAAAGCGCATTATTGAAAGATTATGTTGACCCCTCCTCACGTATAAAATAAGGCAGTTTTCATTTTATAATTTATATGCTTCATTTTTCTGGACGCAGCTATGAATATTTGGAACGTTTTTAAATTTATCTTCATATTATTTCTTATATAGATTTCCTTCTCTTTCTCGGGGACCGTAATGTTTTTCGAAATGAATTGGCAGTGATTTTTTTTATACAGAATTATTTTCATTTTCTTGTTTATTTATTTAACGTGTGATTGTGTTGATGGCTATTAGAACATGCTTGTCATTTATTTGGCTCCTACCTTCGTATTCCGCTACTTGCTGGGCCATTTCGAATATCCGTCTGATGGTATTTATATTAGTTTCATTCGCATCAGGACTCTCTAGCGGTGGTAGTTGTTCGATTTCGAAATAAGGATAGGATCTGTCCCCGAGAAACTGCGCCATCACTCTTTTGTATACTGCCATCGGGATTCTGGGTACTTCCGGGTCTGCCTGTGGAAGAAATGAGGAATTTTTTTATGAGTATGAAAAGTTAAGATTATGCAAATAAACATAATAATTAAATCTTGTTTGGTTCGCATTTCATTTTTTTACTCATTACAGTCTGTGCTTTCCTTATAAACTACTCATGATTACAGAAATTTATTCCTTGTGGCATTTTTCATTATCCCCGATTATTTATCTGCGTTTACACCTGTTGAATGCTCTCCAAAACTAAAATTTAGAATAAATATTTTAATATGTATAAAAATAAACAATGTAGAGAATTCAAGAATTTCAAAACATTTTGAAGCAATTTTTGTTGTACTTTTTTCGCCATAGAATTTTATTGTTAAAATATTTGACGTATAGTTTCTATTTTCAATGAATTAAAAAATCCTATACGTTTTTTTTTTTAAATTTAGAACAATATTCTAATAATTTTCTCCGCAAACGAAAGTCAACCAATGTGTATCTTTATAATATAGGATTGTTTTAGTTAAAGTTGAAATTTTGGGGAGTTTGGAACATTCTATTGCAAACCAAAGAAAGCTTCATTTCTATGCTCTTCAATAACTGCTTGCTGGAGGAAAATAATTAATGCTTCGGTCTGTAGCTGGGGTTCCGCTAATAATCAAGCATAACTTTTGTTTTCCTTTGTAGTTAACTTAAAAACTTCGTGGAAAACTTTTATGTTCGAAAAACGGTTTAATACTGATTTCATCCAAGGCAAGACATGACGTAAAGTAATTCGTTTAATTAACACAGTGACCGTGTACAGAGTTCAAGTTTTGAATCTCTTAGAATCGTTATTAGGACCAAGTATGCATTTTTAAGTCTAACTGTTTTCCGTTCGACTAACTGAATTTAAAATTTGAAGAATGTAATTTTTATAAGAATATTAATTTATTTTCTGAAGTAAATAAATGAAATTATTTAGTTACATTTCAAGCACTCGATAATACAAATCAACAGAATGTTAACTCACTGAAGAATTTCATTCAAAAATATTATGCTCACATTTCAGAGAAATTTACTAAACATTATATTTATCAGGGCTGAACGACAAAAATCCTAAAGAATCCAAAATTCGATATTGCCTTCAAATTTGGTTCAAAAGGAAAAGTCCAAATTTTATTTTTGTAAATTGAAGCGATTCGATAGCAAATGTGTTTTTTCTTAGCTTGGAGACTCCAAACTGTGATTATTTTTCAAATATTGAAGTTATTTTCTTTGAATGTCATGTTTTTTATTTATTTTTCTTTCATATACCAAACAGTACAATTTGAAGCAGTTACCTTAAATATTAAACCAGCGCCGCATATCGTCCTAAACCAGAACTCGCCGATTTCTGAAGGAAACATTGAAAACCATTGAACTTTTAATTCATTTGTAGTCGTAGAACCAATTCTAGGGACTTAAATTGATTTTCACTGGTTACAGTAACGGATAGCGAAAGTTTCAAATAACCTTTAAATTTGTATTGAAGTACAACTCCGCATCGTTGCAACTAGCGCTATATGCCTTATAAAATTATCAAGAAATAAACGTATGATTGGTAGGTACAGAGTTAGGAGGATGGTACAAAGTCAATAAAATTGCTCAGCACTGCACAGTTTTATCAGACGTGAATTGTTTCTTTTCAATTTTTAAAAACGCGTCAACACTGACTTTTACAGCTATCAGTTTCCCGAAATTGGAGTGTTTCGTATGAAATTCCTTCACCGACAAAGAGAGATTCCACGTTTTAAAATCGTTTCAATATAGTGTACAAAGTAATGCTCCAGGAAAATGGCATGAATATCGTTGGTCAATACATCCACCCTCCCAACGCAATTTACATCTTAGGGACTTTCTTAATACTGTAAAACCTCTTTCAAAGGATTTAAATCAATTATTAAAAATATATTCCTCAGTGAAATATATCGGTTTAAATGGTTGATTGAGAAATCTTTAGGGGTGTTAGAAAAATTATATTTGTTTTCTCTTTGTAGTCATTTACATTTAGTGTAGTTTGTAAAGATTATTTCAGTTTGAATATATAATTTAAATTAAAACTAGCATACTTTATCACTTATATATTACATTATCACCAGTCTTTCTTTTCGAGATATTCTAGTTGTTGGTAATAAATTACTACATTAACTTTTACATTATTCGATTTTTAACAATCAAATATTCGTTTAAAATTATGTTATATAATTAAGTTTAATATCACCTGTTAGAAACAAATGCAAGACACTTCAATAATAAGTTACGCAACTGGAATAACAGGGCACATTAATGAAAGGACCGATCAAGGTTTCGCAAAATTGTAAGCAATTTCATATTATTGTCAAAAGTTGGTTTACTTAAAATTCTATTCAATTGCAACTAAGGAATTAAATGTCTAATAGGAAATTGAATACAAGAAGCGTTTTCACTTACATTTGTCAGCTCCTCCCACAAATTATTGATATCACTAATAATGGTGTTAAAGATATCCATATCCTATAAAGAAAATAATAGAACCGTGAAATAACACCTAATAAAATCATTATCTTTATAGCACGCATACATTCAAAACGTAAGTAGAAATATGTACAGATAAAATGATCATTTTAATAAAATTACATTTTCAATTTTTAGAATGCACTTATTTCAATCTCATGTCAGTAAAAGAAAGGGATATAAGCGAATATTTATTAATGAGCAATTCCAGAAGTTTAGCCTTAGATTTATAAAACTTCGTATGAGAAAAAATGTAAACCTTTATTTCACCAATTTGATCTCGCATTTAATTATTCTATGGCTTTTAATCATATAGCAAAGAATTTGAGAATTCCAAATTCAAACGAATTTCTTTTATTTAAATTTTGTTCTGCGTGTTCATTTGCATAGAAACTTTTGCATACTAGATATGTTCTGATCAAAGTAATTTTTCTAAAGTGACGGCTAATAGATTCGGTACAATTATAGAACATCTGATAGTAGGACATTAAGATTTCAAAAGCACACAAATAAATTGTTCTTTGCCGAATTGTTTTTAAAATTCTGCTTTCATTTATGGTGTGAAAAAGAATTACACGTCTTTGTAAATACCTCCATTTGTGACATACTCATTCCAAATTATATCGCAGGAGCTTCACCTATTAATTTGGCTGTGTTAATATTCACATAATGTTAATGATCTTGAAATTCTCATTTAGAAAAATTCTGTCAACTGTATCTAAAATACCTCTCGCCATTTTCATGAAGTGAACAGTGGGGTTACATTGTTTTATGAACATGTTAAAATTATTGTGCATATGTCACTATGCAACTAAACGCATTTATAGAACTAAACCGAAATAGTGATTGTAAAATTGCTCTTTTATCATTTGATTTTGAACTCGGTCTCCGCTTTGCTGTTATATACGAAGAAAACAGTTTTGGAGGGTCTTCTGTCTCAAACGGGAGTTCCAAACTGTAAAGCGAATTTTCAACAAGAGCTGCCCAGAGAGAAAATATTATTCATACCCGATAGCTTTAAAAGATAAGGCAAAGAATTTCTGAAACTGATTTCAACATTCAACTGAAAGTTTTTCAAAAAAATGCGATTTTATCTTTAATATTCTGCTTTGATTTTTGTTAAAAATATTATAGCGTAAGAATACTGTATATAATTTAAATTTCTTTGAAACTCTTATATAAAAACTTTTTTTTTCGAAAATTTATATTCAATAATAAGCATTTCTAAGGTTGGTGCTGTGAAGTCTTCTCAACTCAAGCTCCGGTTGGGATGAAAAGACATCTTTCAAAAGCTAAATTTCCTGGACTGTCTAACCGAGCCAGAGCATTTCTCTATTCTATTTTTCGAGTATTAACACAATCGGATTTTCATTCAATTTTTTCTGCTGAAGTGAATTGGGCATGTGTTACAGACTTTTTCACGCTGAAATTGGTGACCTGAATTGACTTAGCAAACATGTTTAGTGAAGAATTCATTTATCATTGTTTTAAATCTTGACAAAATTACTGGACTACTGGCATACATATGGACAGTCCATGCAATCTAAAAGATAGAAGAAACTGAATATCTCTGATGGTATGATTTTTACTGTAAAATTAAATTTGCCTATCTTGTTGCAACAACAAGTTATTGTCATCAGAGAAATGAAAATATTAATAAAGTTAGTTCCAAAATTTTTCTAATAAAAGTGTAGGACGAATATTGTATGATTCTCAACGTTTGAATTGTCGGGGAAGTAAACAATCCCTCAGACATAGTTTCACTTAATAAATTGAGATCAAAATTTGCTGAAAATTAAGACTTTGTTTAAAAATCGTGTATTGAATTCAATTAAATAAGCAACATTCTATTAAGTTTCTTATATCTTAAAAGATTTGAGCGAATGTATCGATTAATCAATTTTATAAGCGCGCGGTAAGCGTTATTTTACTTTCGATTAACATAAAAACACCGCTCCAAACTATTTTATTTGCAGTTCTAAACAACTTCATGAGAACTATTGATTTAAGTCATTGAAAGAAAAAAAATGTTAGTGCTGTACGTGCCAACTTGTAAGCATTTCCTTTGTCTAAACATTAAAGCAAGAGAAAAATCAAGCAAGAGAAAAATCAAGCAAGAAAGTATTTTAAATCTTTGAAAAATGGTTGGTTCTTGATTAGCATCTAGAGAAGCAGTTTTTTCAAAGTTTACTCTAGTTTACTTGCGAAATGTAAATGGTGCGCACCGAGCACCAATGCGGTTATTCGGTGCATGACTAAATGTAAATATTATTTTCCATGCTTTCATGAAATAACAATTTTTATAAACACAAATGATAAGATCAAAGAATGGTTTAATACAGAGTCAATCAAAATCGTGTATTTTCGAACAGGAAATGCTTATAAGTGTCATGCAATGAACTAATAAAAATACATATGGGAAAAGATGCAGTGAGCGCTGTAACACTGCATCGGGAGTGAACAAGTTGCCACTGCGTCCATGGATACACAATATTATTTTTAAGTTAGATTCAAATATCACAAGAAAGTAAAATTGATAATATTTTTGAAAGATTAATAATTATATTCCGAGATAAATCTTCTTTAACATATGATTCTGAAAATGATAAGATTCTGGCAAGTAGTTCTAAGCTTGTTTTTATTAGTAATTATCCACCTGTGCTGACCAAGTGATAAGCCTTATATTTTCAAATGTTTAGCTTCAAGTGAACTGAAAATCGTCACTTAATGCACGATTTCGAGCATATATTTTTTAAGCAACAAATTGTTAGACATCCACGCTTACAAAAATGTTAATAATCTAGTATCAATTTGTTCATTGGTATATAACTCTTCCTAATAGTGTCAAAATCCATTAACTCACTGAGGCCTTAGAAGCATTGTATTTGTGATTATCTATCTTGTGACTTTCATGGTGTTTTAAATCTTATCTCTTATTTAAATTTTATATATAATATTCTTCCTTAGGACAAAAGAGACGAAAAACCAGAAAGTATTTGATAGAGAAACGAAAACGCTTTGATCTACTGTTAAATATTGAAATTTGTTAAAATTATAAATATTTTAAAAATAGTTGAAATCTAGGAAAATTCGAGTGAAATTAAATTAGTATTAATACGATGACTATTTATTGAATAGCTAAAAATTCATTTGTACTAGTCGGTAGTTTTTGCAAGGAAATGCCACAATTTTTCATAATATTTAAATAAATTCTAATTAAAATAAAAATTATTCCGAAATGTGCATTCCCATCGTCCAGAATATATGCACCAAGATAGGTAGCTTTTGGTCAAGCGATATGGTCTATAGAGCGCCAATGCACGCCCACACATTTATTTATAATAAAGAAGCGATGCACTAGATTTTTGAAAGTTTGTATTCTCTCGTTTCTTCAAGACAATGTCTAAATTACATCTTTTTTTTTTAACTTTTCAATTGATATTTTATTAAATTTCAATCTCATTTATTAGAAAATTTATTGTAATTCTTTCGAATTTGAGAAAATGATTTTAAGATGTCCTAACACTGAGGTTAAGAGTACCGTTAAAAATCATCGTTTCAATACTTCCAAAAATTTTCAGCAACAGTTTTGGGAAAATATAGATTCATACAGATTTTGCAACGATGGAAGCAAGAGTTGAGTTAGAAAAGAATCTATTTCTCAAGTGAAAAGTATATTCAGCAATGGAGTAATGAATTCATAAGGATGTCGCTTGTTTTCTCCATTCATTACCTCCTCTCACAGATTAAAATAGAATGGGACGTACTGAAGCTCAACCAAGGAGTGTATCAGTTGATGATTCTATTGCGAGTTTCCCACTAATCATAGAGAAGAAAGAGCAAGAGGCGGGTGAGTAGATTTTACAGATATGTAAACAAATCTCCGTGTAGGAATCAAATTTTGGCTGCCTTCAAAAGTAAGTTAAAATGAAAAGAATTTCGCCTTAAGTGTTAGTTAAAATAGTCAATATAAAAAAAAGGTACAAAAGTAAAGAATTGATTATTATGTCAGAAAAATTGTGTGAATTGGATCAGAACAAGATGCTTTCATAGATTGATCATATTCATAAGTAAAAATAATTCTACGCTAGTGGACTCGAGAATGGCAATGGTACTTCGAATAGTGCTGGAGAACCTTTAGTTTCATATTTTGTTTTAAAATGTATAGGACTAATTCAAACGAAGTCTTAAACATAATTATGCAAGAAAGAAGATGAATGGCCCACGATTCGAGATCAGGACAAAGGGAAATAGGACACAAATTTCTGATATGCTTATAACCATTATCTAAACGCAAAAAATTAGTTTAAGAAAAAAAAAAAAAGAAGAAATTGCTTCGAATGTAAATGTTGCGTACTAAATTAGAAAGATATGTAAACGTAGGACAGTGCTATATTCGCCCAACTTCCAAGTTGCAGTAATTAAAACATCTCATTCCCGGTTATATATTTTGCATATGCCTATCTCACATCCCTGAATCTCCAAAGATATGAAGTATTTAAAGCTTGAATAACATCACCAGATGCAGGTGACGTTATTCAAACGTTCATGTGAAGTAATTTTTCTAATGATCTCATTTCAGCTGAACGGAACCACCTTTTTTTTGTCATTATTATTACAATTATATTAATACCTTTTCCCATGTTGAAATACATACCGAAATTTCAAACAATCAAAATCCTGCTTTTCAAGTGTATGGGATTATGCAAATCCACTGCAAATTTAAAGTAAGAAAATAAGTCTTGCAAAATTCACAAGTATTAACAAACCAAGTGACTTCCTATAAAAGCTCGTTCAGCTTAAAATTATAAAAATCAATTCCACTTTCAATATATGTAAAGAAAAATTTTCGAATCCTGTTAAATTTCTAGAAGCTTCAAAGTTTCAATTTAACCTCGCGCATCCGTATTCGTGACATGTATTTAAAAATAATTGGATTAATGTTTCCCCTCCATATATAGGAAATAAAAAGCGAAATATTTACTTGAATTTCACCCACTTAAAGATTAAAATTTTGAATTGATCATGCTATGATTAATTGCCTTGTTGATTAATGCCTTGTTGGTTTTAAAATTATTTCACAAGTGGCAGAAATCAGCTTAATAAACAAACAACCTATATTGGATTATAACAATAGCACTGTACTTACGATATCATCCAACTTAAGTGGATTATTCTTCCTTTTCTTATTTATGTAAGGCTTGAACGGGGGCTCAGCCCTTGCTCTCTGAAAAGGAAAATTGAACATCAGACTGAGAACAGACATGGGAAAATGCAAATTAGACTGAATAATAATTCTTACTATTACAATCTATAGACAAATTTAAATACGCATGTTATGGAAATGTGTAATTATACAGTAGAGAGTTCCCACAAGACTGTAGAGAGCGCAATAGGTCTCCCTTCGAATTTCTGATTCACTAAAGAAATGTGTCGGGTTCTGATCATTTCCCCCTCATTATCGTTTCCTAGAAGTACCAACAGCTTCAATGAATCACACCGACATGAAGCATCAAGCACGAATTCTATGATCTTTACTAATAAAGATGAAATTTCTGGCGCTGTATAGCCCATGCCGTTTGATTTACAGTATATCGGGAAGAATGTATGTATCTGCTTATTAGAAAATCTAGCATATATTACTTTGAAGAGTGGTAATGTGCACTTCGTAGTGTTTTACAAATTTTAATTAAAAAGTAAGAGAAGGCTCAACAATATTCTACAATCAATTCCGGAAACATTCTTGCACAAAATTATATCTTACATCGTTTCAACAATTTTTTTTGTAAAAAATTGTCCTTTAGAATATATTTTTAATAGTAATTTTTTTTTCTTAAATTGAAAAGCTTTCTAAAATCATTTACCTTAATTTCCAACAATGGATGGCTTTGAAAACGTTTCAAGTCCATCTACTTCACTGTACCTTCGAGTTACCGTGTTAAACAATACTGACTAGATTAGTGTATAATGTATATCCTTAAAAAGCTTCAAAGTTCTTTTCGGCGCTTCTAATTTCCTCTTCACATATTAAAACTGCTTTGTTGTTTTAAATCATAAGAGTTTTGATGTTTTAATTTCGGTGTTTTTATGGTTAATACAGCCAATTTCTATGTTGTATTAACAGTGCGTTATGATTTTTTGCCATAAAGGCTTTCTTAATACACTGGCTGAAATATTTAACTGACATAATAATTGATAGTATAATCATTCATATAAATTTGAGTTCATAAAAAATACAATTAAGACTAATTTTTTTAAATATTTCTAATAGCGGCAGTATACAGCTGTAATATACGAAATCTTGTCAAAAGGGAACATAAGTTTCCGCTGCCAAGCGACTCGAGATATGTAGGCATTGCAAAGGCAAAAAATGTTCAAAATGAGGTTGGAAAAATAGCTTGCTTGTGAATAATCCTCGTAATATACAAACTTGGGTATTTTAATTTTACATTATTTCCGAAACTACTTGTTTTATAAGTTTGCCGTTTATTTCTATTACGCCCTTATAAAAAAACTGCATGAATGTACCTTCTGTACCTTTAAAATTTAAATGAGTTATGCTTAAATGAAAATATAGGGGATCATATAGTGGATTGGAAGATATGAAGACTTGGAGAGAAATGCGTTAAGGAAAACAAAAACCAGAATCTATCTACAACTGCAACGCGTTTGCGATATTTCTGTCCTTTCGCACATATCTGCCATTGTAATTATATACATTTACAATTGAACTGAAAACTCAAAACATCGTGTGACTGATTTCCTAAAGGATATATTTACGGACAGTTTCAAATACTGGTATTGAGTTACGATCATGCAATAAATATATATTGATGAGAAACCATTCAATTTTTTACTCTCCCCGATGATATTTTTTTTTCTCACAATTCTGCTTTCTATTGCAGTAAAAAATATTCAGTGATTAAAATAAACCTTTCATTTCGGTTTCTTTTTGGTAAATTCATTTTCCTTGGCATGCATACTTGTTTAATCCTAGCCTATGATCTTATCTCTTCCTCAACTTCTTGTTTTTATCATTTTTATGATTTTTTTTTCGTATACTATGTGTCTCTCACCATATTCAAGTAAATCTAATTTAAAATTTACTTTCAAAGTTTTAATAAATATATAATATTTTTTTTAAATTAATACACAACTGATTACCTTGTAAAAACTCTAATTTATATGTATATATTGTAATATGGCAGTAAGGACTTTAAATTCTCTCTATTTCAATGTCCGGTCTAGAGACTGAAGATTTTTTTTTTTAAGTCTTCTTCGAATTTCTCTAATCCAAATTCACCGAACTGCTAAACTGAAAAAAGTACAAAAATTCGCCATACTATAATTAGTTTCTTTTTCGTACTGTGTTCAAAATTTACTGACTTTTCTTTCTCTTATTCGAAGTATACAAAGAAAAAGTATCTTAGAAAAATTTGAAATTCAGGTTGAAAATCTTCCAAGTTTCAGGCTTCCCGAAGTCCGAAAATTATTTTTTTGAATTACGTCTGTCAATAGCCGACTGAATGATAAATGAAAACATTTGAATTATGTGGATGAAATTTCATATACAACGTCAAGCCGAATTTGTAAATTCAATTTTTCAGAGAAATCTATTCAGAGAAAGTTTGTCTGTCCAGCTGTTCCGAGTTGAAATGAACACGATAATTACGAGATGTAAAAAGTATTAAATTTTATAAAAGCTCAGTATAATTTTTTTAATTCACAGGTTTATTAGTAAAACAGATTTGTATCATTCATCCAAATCTGACTAAAGATTTGCCCTTTATGTGCATATTTTGTGAATGCAATAACAACCGCTCCGGTGACAACTCACTGCTATTCCAGCCCAATAGTAAAACCGTTTCTATACTTTTATTCATATGAGAAAGCCTTTTAAAAGAGTTCCATTTCGTAATTGAGACACGCGAAAATCCTTAAAAGTGTCTTTTTGAAACTATAGCGTCATTGCGGCACGTCTAATATCTTTATAATTTTTATTTATCTCATCTTTACCCAAAGGCGATTTCTCCATGCTATTAAAAATTAAAAATCAAAAGATTTTGTAAAAACTTTAAAATATAGCAAAAATTTCAATTTTATGAAACTAACATCCTTGCGGCACCTCAAGATCTACTCCAATATTTTTCATATTTATAATTTATTTTATATACACCAAAAGGCAACTTTCCCGTGCTGTTATAAATTATTACACCATTATTATTTAACTTTATTATTATTTAATTAATACATCATTATTATTTAATAACCATTATTACTAAACTTATGTACAAAAGTTAAGTGGCAAAAACGCCATGATCTAATGATCTAGTTAAAATTTTCGTAGCATGTATTATTGCAGAATATTTTATTTCGCGTTTGATTGTCTTTTTATTTTTTTAACTGTACCAGGATTTTTTTATTCTCTGTAATTCGAATAATTTTAATAATCTACAGTCACAAAATCGGTATTTAAATATACCCTTTTTTTATTCGATATGTATATTATCTCGGAAAAAGGATAAAAGATAATTTACATTCATCTTTATTATAACTAAAGTGTGTGTGTGTGTGTGTGTGTGTGTGTGTGTGTGTGTGTGTGTGTGTGTGTGTGTGTGTGTGTGTGTGTGTGTGTGTGTGTGTGTGTGTGTGTGTGTGTGTGTTAAGCTCTGTTTGACCTCAGACTTAACAAACTTGGCTCTTATATACAATATGCACCTCAGAGCGATTTTTTAAATTTTTTATTAGAATTTTAAATTAATTAAAAAATTTGGCGAAATTTCAGTCTTTTTCATATTGATAATTTATTTTATTTACACTAAAACACAACTTTTCCACCCTATTGTAAATTTAAAATCAAAAATTGATTTTTTTTTTCTTTTCACCCTACTGTCCAAAATTATAATGCAATAGTTCTAGTTTCTTTATTTCTTTCTCGTGAGATTTTTTTTACTAAAGAAGCTCCAACACAAGAGGACAATTTATTAAAGTAAAGATATGCATTCGCGCTAAAAAGTAACGTGCTTAAAGGTTAGTGATACTTAATTATACACTTTTGTCAATTCTATTATTTTATATGAAGCTAAATAGATTAAATGTATTAAGTTGTACATCAACTTTTTTCATCACAATAAAAGTTTATATAGTCCTGAATTTCAGAAGACGTTCCTTAAATGCTGCTAAACAAAATAAACAAATCACTAAACAAAATCAGAAGACACAAGAATCAGCACTAAGCAAGTTCATTCGAAATTTAATTGCTGTGGAAGTCATAAAAATGTAGATTTATAGGAAAATCTTAAACAATCAATCGTAATGAATCATACTAACTGCAGTGCTAATATCGATGTTCAAATATTTATACATTTTCTGATATTATTAAAAAAGCAATCTCACCCTGATTTTTGCAACTCTTCGTTGTGGTGGGTCAGGTGGAGACTGTGGTGCCTCGGGTGGCGACTGTGGTGCCTCGGGTGGCGACTGTGGTGCCTCGGGTGGCGACTGTGGTGCCTCGGGTGGCGACTGTGGTGCCTCGGGTATCTTTGGTGGTGCTTGGATAGCTTTGTCAGCCTGAAAAGGACAGCATTTTAATATACAGAATATCATTACTGTAGAGTAAGAATGTAGTCTTTGGCAGTTTGAAGCGAACTCAAAATATTTTTTCAGATTTTTTCCCCCTTCAAATGGTAAAATTCTTATATTTTGGAGTTACATTATGATTAAGCTTAGATATTTTTTAAAAATTCTACTAGATATGAAAAAAGCACAGGAAAAATAATGAGTAGATACATTTTATTTGAATCAGGCCGGAAAGTTCTGAACTGAAGTCCTCTTAATGGCATACTTCATGCTTAAGCATACTATTTTAATGAAAGAAAAGTCAGAAATTCTAGAAAATTCTTACCGTATTGATGGCCTTTTCCTTTATTCTTCTATGAAGATTTCTATTCTCTTCATTTAAATCATTAATACGCTGTTAAAGAGAAAAAAAATTTCACTTTAGCTTAGGAAATAAAATAAATATCAACGTAATGAATTTTATGAATTTAATGAAAAGTGAACAGATTCAGACAAATAATACATTAAAGCAAAAGCTGGGACTGCTTTACAACATTTTTCTTTTAACATTTTTGTAAACTAGCCATGTGTCGAAAGAGCTCAAAACTTTCATAATTAATCTTGTTTTGCGTTGCATGGAAATATGACAATTCCAATAAAATATTGGTAAAAAGTTCAATATGTCGCACTCCTACTACTAATCAAACATGCGCAAAAACATCGCGATTTGGATAAAGTTGACATGCAGTTCTAGAAAAGAAAAATCCTAGTTTCAGAAGTTGAATGTTTATCCAGATTTTTAATGCAACTTTGAAAAGTTGTATTAGTAAACCGAAATGTAAAATTTAAAAATAAATGAATTAGAAATGGAGTTGTACGCTGGTTTAAACAAAAGAGTGATTTTTACTTCGATTTAAAATGAATGGACTTTACGAACAAATTAAGTTGAAAACCAAAAATACTTGTTTAGCAAATTGAAAGCATACGCGCTGATTAAAACTTGTAAGCATAAACTAAGCATTAAAATCTGCAAAAATGTTGGTAATTGATTTTTTTTATGTACAAATGTGCAATCTATACTTATAATAAAGCTCAATGTGTGCGTGTTTGGAATGATCACGCGATTATTGTATTGCGCGCAATCGTCAATTTTTAAAAGAGTTATTTTTCCCCCTTCATTTTTCTTTCTCCCCATCTCAAAATTGTTAGAATCCCAAAACCTTTTTTTTCCCAGCTAGATAAATTCAGAATTGTATCTATCACATTAACCGAAGTTCAAATTAAGAAAATAATAAACTATTATTGAAAATTAAATATATAAAAGTAATTTTCAGCACGTGTCTGTATGAAGTGAAAAATATTAGAAATATGGTATTTTCTAAAAAGTAAATGGAGGAACAATTTTCTATGTTCTTTTGCAATATCTATATTGCTAACTCAATGAAACAGTTTAAGATAAACATGGATTAATATATATAGAATAATCGCTACAATCAGCGCCCATTAGTTACTTTAGGGTATGCATCTGTTAGCAAAATGATCTAAATAAACTAGATAATTATATTTTATGTAACATGAGTCAAGAAATGCTCAATTTTTTTAAAATTACGAATTAAAATTTTTTATTTAAGTCCTCTGCCTTTGAATCATTTAAAAAGTATTCTTGAAATACCAGTATTTAAAAATTGTTGAATTCCAATCAACTAAATAAATCACTAAACTGAAAAATTTATAAAATTTGAATATCACCCTTCTATAAAAACAGGCGATTTTAAACCACTTCATTGACAGTCTTAAAGAAAATACGTTAATATTCTGCCAGAGTTTGTCCTATGATTATGAAAATGTTGATTTTTTTAAAATTGATATAAAAAATTTCATAAATCGTTTAGATTTGATCGCAGAAGATAGAAACGTTTATTTATTTAATAGTAGAAATGTCGAGAATAGTTTGCAGAATATGATTCCTTAGGACAAAAAGACTAAAATTTAAACTTCATAATTTTTTCATAAGTGCATTTATTGACTTAAATAAAATATAAGATAAAATTGATATTATATACTTAAGAGATTATATAAATTGCGAAAATTATTTTGCACTGCATATACAGCTTCAATGCCGAAAAACGGCTTTCAATTCCCATATTAAAAAAAGACATGGCTGTTTTCGGTGAAGAATGTTTTCATATTAATAGCAGTTTAACATTTTCAGCCTAAATTAAAGTTGAAAATTTATGGACGCTGACAGAAAATGAAAGAGAGGTATGTAATACAATGAACAGAACTGTTTAAGGATTACACAATAGTATGACTGAATTATATAAATATCTAAATCTGAAACTTAAAAATATTTTGCAAAATGCTATTAAGAGACCAAGTTTCATAAGATATTTGATTGACTAATTTAGTTATCATTAAAGTTGTCGAACCGGCCGGTTGGTCGCCAAAGACGGTTAGTATAACATAAATGCATCTCGGGAAGAATCACTTATAGGGAAAATTTTATGCTAAGGTATTTTTTAAAGGTAAATTAAAAAGGTAATTTTTAGTAATAAGGAATTATTTTTATTCAAATGTCATTTCGCAGATATCGAATTTCACTGATTGGATTGTGAGGTTTAGTGGCGCAAGAGCCATACTTGACCATACTGCGCTAGACCTTTGTTTAAAATATTAAACACTTGTCTTATATAAAAGTGTGTAAAAATGGAAACTAATTGATAAAATTCCATTGAAGTGTCTCTTAACATTATGGAAAAGGGTAAAAAATGGCAATAAGAGAGAATATTAAATAAGATGATAAAAACCAATTGCTTTTAAAAATTAAAAAAGATTTTTGTGGGGACGTTCCCCTACTAGCATTTGCATGTCCACTGTTGCAACATGAACAGTTTGTTTAAAATAAGGACATTCAATCAAAAGGTGAGAACCGTTAAAATAATTTTGCATCTCATGCAGAATGGAGCCCGATCGTCGAATAAAAGATGTTTATGTGTAAAACGTGTGTGGCTAATGAGGAGTCTAGATAATTTAACGTCTAGCTCTCGCATAGGTAAACAAGGCCAGAAAGAAATAAAAGGTTTTATCGCGTGTTATTCATTTGATTGCTCCATGACTCCTGCCAGAGTGAGTAAAAATGACGTTGGATTACACTTTTCGCATCACTGAATTAGAAGTCTCTCTGTAGAAGCAAAGAGGCACTCTTTGCAGCATTATCCGCAAGCTCATTACCAGTGATTCCGACATGACTCGGAATCCAGCAAAATAGTATCTCAAACCCCCTGTTTTGGAGAATCCTTAGAAGACCCAAGATTTCCAGGGCAACAGGATGAATTTGATTTTGAATATTGCAAAGTATTTTCAATGAGTTCATACTGTCAGTATAGATACAAAATTTACTCTCAGAGGAGAGTGAAATCCTCTGAAGAGCATAAAAAACTGCTAATAGTTCAGCAGATAGGACTGAAAGATGTGTCTAGGCGGTAACTGAATATATCAGTATCGAAAACAATACCACAACCAACATGACCATCTGACTTTGAACCATCCGTAAATATTTTTAAGTAATCTAGATACTGACAGCGATGAGAATTAAAGAGATTCTGGTAGACAATAGGGGCAGTATTCTGCTTCTCAAAACTAGAGAAGGGATTTAGGAAGGAAAACTGAGGGATTTTCCATGGCGGAAAGTAAAAGGGATCAGAAGTCTGTATCACCTTATCGTGGAGCTCGGAATCATGAAGGAGAGATTTAGCTCTCTCAAAAAATGGGAGAATGTGGGAAGGTCGAGCATTATAAAGTCTTCGAAGACCAGCCGGAAATGTCATAGAGGACAAGGGGTGCTTCGGAATAGACAAAGCTCGAAGGTAGTACTGGGCAGATACTTTTTTCGTCGTAAACCAAGAGGTAACTGATGACAGAGAACATAAAGACTATGCATTGGCGAGGTTCGAAATGCTCCAGAGCAAATTCTCAAAGCTGAATGGTGTATAGTGTCAAGTCTACGTAAGACCGTAGAACGCACAGAGCCATACACCATACATCCGTAATCTATACGGGATAAAGTCACTGATTAGTAAATTCGGAGCATGGAAGTACGATCTGCTCCCCAAGTGGTTCTGGAAAGAACTTTTAGAATGTTTAATGACTTATCACATTTCTTCCCCATATGTAGGATGTGCGGAAGGAAAGTGAGCTTACGGTCAAATATTATTTCTAGAAATTTTATTTCATTGACTACAGGTATTTCAACATTCCCAATATGGATTGAAGGATCCAAATGAATGGCTCGTCTTCTACAAAAGTGAATACATTGACTTTTTTCAGGAGAAATGGTATGCCCGTTTTCATCGCACCATCCTACCAGTTTGTTAACTGCAACCTGCAGTTGGAGCTCTATTAAGCGCATATTTCTCCCTTGGCATGAGATCTGAAGATCGTCAACATATAATGTAGCTTGAATAGATGAAGAGAAAACATTAAGAATTTGACTGAAATGACTGATGAAAAGTGTAAAACTGAGATACTTCCCTATGGAACACCCTCAGCTTGAATAAAAGGATCGGAATATAAATTACCAACCCGAACACGAAATGTGCTCAACGATAAAAAGTGTTTTAAAAACATGGGCAAATTTCCCTTGAATCCAAAATTTGCCAGCGCAGAGAGAATAACATACCGCTAGGTACGGTCATAGGCCTTTTCAATGTCGAAAAAGACAGAGACCAGATGATTTCGACGGACAAATGCATTGCGAATTTGAGTTTCAAGTCGTTGAATAGCAAAAGAATATTGAAGATTTCCTACACTGTCAGTTACTTCTGTATGTTTTTGAAGATTTTAATAGTTATTATGCATTAAATTCTATTCATATTTGAAAATGTAAGACGTTTCCGAGGTTTTTAATTTTGAATTCTATAAAGATAGGGAACAAGTAAAAAATTGCATATTAGATTTATCCTTTACTTGTGAATAACATATTATGGATCCAATAATTCAAAAAAAAATCACCGTTTCTTGCTTAATGAAATGAGCTCTAAACAGAGAAATGAAAAGCTATTTCCACAAACTCTGAAGACATGAGCAAATGAAACAATATTACAAGAGTTCAAAATATGCGACTGGGTGCCTTTCTCTCGATTTTTTTTTCTAAACAAAAAAAAAATGTTTGAAATCATCAGCCAAAACTGATTTTATCTATGCGAAAAGCATCTGAGCTCAATCATGTTAAGAATATTTTTAAAGAATTTTCTATCGATATTTTGATACTATTCCTTATGTGAATCTTCAACCGTTACATATTTAATTACTTTAATTTTCGCATTTATACTCTTGAATTCAAACTTAATACGGTATATTGCCCATAATTCAATTTATTCAATCTTTCCGATTAATAATGTAGCAACACATATTAAACAAAATTATAGATTCGAATATTTTACTTTAAAGCAAATGGGAATACGTTCATCTTCTTAGCAATATGTTTATAGATTGGTTTATCTGCAAATTGCGTCCGGAGTAATTAAAAGTTATGTCACTCTTCACAGGAAAATGACTGGATATAAAGCTGTCGAACTTACAATTTAATTGGCAGATAATTACTAAAAAGTTTTTTTTCCAACATTTTGGATTATTTAAATCTACTTTGATGTTTTTCTTCACTAACTTTGTAACATATTATTGCCAATATTCTATTGATACCTTTTAAAATTCAATTTTACTTTTCAATTATAGTAAACTTTTTTGGTATAATTATCAAATTTTCAAAAATGTTTGGATTACCTGAAAGAAACCGCCATTTAAATCTCTTAAATCTTAAATATTTTTCAGCATGCATATTAAATTTATAATAAAAATTAATAATTATGATGTTGTAAACTATAAAAGTAGCTCTGAGTTAAGCCACACCACGGGATTTGATAATTTAATAACACATTTGTTATGCGTTACAAGATTGAAAACTTAAGACGAATCTTTATGTACGATATATACTTGTTGATAAAGAGTGTTAAATAAAGCAATGGTGAATAAAAATTTAGTAAAGTAGCGTCTTGAATGAATTCCAATTGACTTATCGATGCTCAAAAATGCAAATGGAATTTCACTTCATCGAATTTCTCAACGTATGAACATAAACATATAAAAGTGTAAAACTAAATTTCATCCTATGAAACACTTCTTGCGTCTCGCTTAGTATTAAATTCACCCAAGAGCTTTACAGATTAAGAACCGGGGATCAATAGCCATTTAACTATATAAATTAGGAATCAGAAAATGCTTCCATGCGACTGTCAGTTTTCTTTTAGGGTATACGTTAACAACCTGAAATAGCTAATCAGGGGTAAAGCTCTAGATCAAGTGCCTCATTTAAAAAAATTTTAAGGTGCTAAATGCTATATCGAAAATTAAGATAATTTGGCAGTCTTTCACCAATAATTGAAGAAATAAATATAGTAAAAATAAATCTTATGCTACATCATAAAGATCAATGGAATTATTTTTCAATTATGCAGATTTCAATGTTGTCCATTTTCCTCTAATATTAAAAATCTTCAAAACTTATATTAAAAGAAATTTCTAACAACTAAATTTGAACCATTTTAGTATTTCTTCAAGGAGTAAAATTGTGGGTACTTAATATAGTTTAAAATCTTCACCACCATCTAGACCTATATTTTTTTTAAAAATCTGTCTTAAAAATTTTTCTGGAAACGTTGTTTTAATAGTTTGAAATAAAATCTTTTACTTTAAACAACCCTTTTTCATTTAATTAAAATTTTAAAAGGGCTTGGATGATATACGTTATCTTCCTAAAGTCTTATAATAAATATTTTGACATCATTAAAGTTTTGATGATGTAAAAATATTTATTAAATTAACTATACAGTGACATGAAATTTTATTTTGGCACCATTTTTTCCTTATTTTGATGATTTTGTCAATAGGCTTCATAAAAAAAAACTGCTTAACAAGGTAATGGTTAATTTTATCTCATTGTTGGATGTGTGTGTGTGTGTGTGTGTGTGTGTGTGTGTGTGTGTGTGTGTGTGTGTGTGTGTGTGTGTTTGTTGTTGTTGTTGAAGAACAGAAATATACAAGAACTATTGGTAGAAATCTTAGATGAATTCTAAAAGAACAATAGAAATTTAAAAGTTTATGCTTCACAATTTATATCGGTATTTGATTTTCCAAAAATCTTTTCGTGGATGAAAAGCGGTTTATTTTAACTGTCCCGAAACCTTCATTAAAATATTATCAGCATTTGAAAAAAAAATTATTTTATCGCAAATAATATCTTGGAGACTTAATCAAATATCACTATATCGAAGTTCTTAAAAATCACTTGGATTTTTTTTTAAACTGAAAGGGCTTAACACTTAAGTGATTTTGTGCATCATAATATCATGTACAAATGCTTAGACATTAGATAGATTATACGTATAACTATTTTATTCCAAAAATACAGATATATATTAGTTCATTTGAAATCAAATGCACTTATCCATGCACATATATTGTATGGCAATTTCTGAATGTTTTCAAACTATTCTTTAACGAACACTGGATGATTTAAAAATAAATAGTTTCAGAAATCACCGAAAACAAATGCTTCGAATATATAAATTATGCGCCTATTGATAATTCCACATATCTTTAAATTGAAATCGTTGCCTTGAATTACCTCTTTGAACTGCTCTAACAAAGCATCTTTCTCTGCAATCTCCCTTTTTAAGGCTCTCTGCTCCCTCTCCATCTCCTCTAGGCGTCTCACCAGACGTAAATGCTCCTGAAAGAAAGAAGGAAAATATTAAATCAACATCTCTCGATTAAAACAGCACAGATTGAAATGGTTTTTGTTTTCAAAACTTCCTAAATTGCTAGGTTATCCCTTCTGTTTTTTAAAAAATACACTGAGTTTTAAATTTCCAATTCTCGAAAAAGATTGGACTTATGAGGATATATTTTGATTAGCAACACAGTTTCCTCAAAATAGATTTCATTTAGTTACTTTTATCCTAAAATTACATTTTGACTAATCCGGATATATTGATATCAATATTTATTAAACGCATGATTTAAGTATTTCCGAAACTTTTTTCATAAACAGCATCAGTGGCAATTTTGAGTTATTAAAGAAACTTTAATGAGTCGGAATAAAGTACTTTTGCAACAATGCTCTGAAAATTTATGATAGTCACAACTAAAATATTCCTAAATACACATTAAACGGTAAAAGAAATGAAACGTGGAAAAGCAATAATTTTCAATTTACCTAAATTAAAATAATGAAGACGTCTTATATAGTATTATTTAATGTTCCATTTTAGATTTTAAATTCTATTAAAATGTCTTATTTTGAATTATGGCAAACTAAAAATGGCCGAGAAATTAAAAGAACAAGCTTCCATATAAAAATATAAACGAATTGATGCCGCGCGCGCGTATGTGGTGTGTGCGGGTGTTCATTACTCCGAAATGGTAATTGAAGGCATCACGTGTGGTTTTACTCAGAAAACTTCACTTTAAAATTTAATTCAGAAAATTTATTTATCGTTTTATGTAATTAGTTTTTGCCAGCAGTTTCGTTTCTAATGATTGTAGAAATATAATTGCACAAGAGCAGGTTGCCATCTTAAAGAAATTTGTTTTGCTTCCGACTTGGATTTCTGGAGGTTCAGAAATTTAAATATTCATTTTTCAAAAAAAAGTTTCAAAATTCTGGCAACGGTCACTGTAATATAATACATTTATATATTTCAAGCTTTTTGAGGTCATTATATAAACAAAGGGATCAAATTTAGAACAGGCATGATAAAAATTCCCTGCATCTGTTTTAAATGCCGTTCAAATTGACTCAAAGATTTTTGGACGATTCTGTCGGTTAAACAATAAGACTTTACCTTGAAGTAGTTTTCTTCATTTTGCAGAAGTCAAATTAGAAAACTAATAATCGTAAAAATTTTTACAGATAAAACAGTTGAGTGGAAGCAAAAATATGCCGAATTTTTTAATCATCGTTTGACAACAACTTATACTTTCGGAATGTTTACAGATCTTAACGGGTGGATTTCTTTTAGTTTAGATTGCAGAATTTCTGTTATAAACTAGCTATAATGCAGAGGTGCATTATAGCGAAATTTAGATCGATTAAAGTATCTGTGCAATGGTATAAATAGCAATCGAATTGCAACACATTATAGAGTAAAACCACTTTTCGTCTGCCAATTACGACATTTTATGCCATTAATATGCTGTGCTCTAACAATCATATACCATTTAAACTTAAATAGAGAAGTAAAGTAGAAAGCATTTTTAGTCAGCTTATAATTATACAATAAAATATGGAAATAAACTTTTGAAACGGTTTTATGCGACTTTTAGAATGAGAGATTCTCACCAGTAAGATATTTTGGCTGACTATTGTAGCTTTACAGTAGTGAAATAATCAGTTGAATGTAATGATTTCTGATTGATACAAACAGTTTCTTTCGACATTTTAACACAGTATGTTAATTTTCAATATCTTTCTAAAATACACTTCTGATACCAAATATACATCTGAACTCAGTATCAGTTTTCAGTCATTGATTAAAAATTAATGAGAGTTCACGCAATTTCAAATCATTCGCATTAACTTTCGTAATTAATATAATTGAGAGGTTTTTTTTCTACTAGAAATACATAGGCGTTGGATCGCCAATGACAGGAGCTGGAATCTCGTAGTAATCCTAAAAGAATCGAGCGCGATTCTTGGGAGTTAATAAATGAAAGTAGCAAGATTTTGAAATTTAATGGCACAAACGCCAGTCTTGCATCTTAACTCAATAAAAAAAATATTTATTCTGACCAAGATTTAATATTATCAAAAAACACAGATAAAAAACAAAACTACGAAAGAAGATTAAAGGAATGATGAATAAATCAAATAAGTTGATTAAACCGATGTCAATAAGAAATTTTTAGAAAAAAGGGAGGATTGCACAATAAATCTTTCAAGTTATCAACTATTATAATACTTCATTCTTAAAATCATTCCAGTCTGCTAAAATAGGTCTAACTGATAATAAATACTGTAATTTGCCATTTAATAAAGGATTATATGTAAAATCTGTTTGGAAATTGCTTTGTCTTCAATTTTACAAATAAACGATTGTAAGGAAAAGCCAAAACTGCCCTTACAACGATGCTGTGGAAACTGCTCGAGTAACCTGGGTATCACAGCCATATTCTCAGCTTTCTTTACGAGTGATTGAATACTCGTGGCGTGAGCTTTATTCATTCGAATTGCTCCCCCAAATGAGTTTGTCGAAAAGGGAGGGTATACGAGAGCATTCAAAGGATGTATGCAATAGCTATCTGCTAAATAGCGACCTTTTGTATATCAGCATCTAAAGAAGCTATGTTGTCATTGCGGTTTTCGATTGGTGGCATTTATTTTTAATCTATGAAAAAGAAACACGATATTTTAGCAGTCTGAGATACCTTGGAAATGAAAGCGTGTATTCTTGGTGGAAACCCGTGATACAATACTAAATGAAGTGTCATTTATCACAGATCTGATCGTTCCTAGTTGCATTTTCTTCTGGATACTGAAACATAGTATATATCTAGTATTCAGAATAATGGTATTAAATATAGTAGATTTTCTATATATCATATAGAGGAACGGAGTCATTTTCAACGCTGTTGATCCTTTATTTCCGATTTCCTTTTTTTTACTATTGTGTGTTAAAGAAAGAAATTTGATTCAAACATTTCAGAACTAATGAATCGCCGTATCCTGATGCGCGTAAAAAGGCTACACTACATCTTTTCGAATCTGTATAAATAATTCATTTTTTATAAACCTCACAGAAAATGAAATATTTTAATGAAAGGTAATCCGACTCGACTTGGATGTAATTCAGAAATCTTGATAAAATGATCGATATCCTTTTTGTCCAACAAATACTCTCCTTTTCTTTTTGTAAAGTTTCGACATTTTCCCATCAAAAAATGTCGCGTTAAAGTTATTTCCTTATATGTCCAAATAACGGATTGATTAGAGTGTACTTGAAATGTCCAGAAAACAGCATTTGGAACTTGAAGATGCATAGGTTTCTCGCACTTTATTTTAAAACATTTCAAGTAATTCAAACATTTTTAAACAAATAAATCTCAAAATGTTAGTTTGTCAATGATATTTAAACTATTTGATCGTGATGAAAATCCGAGTCCTAAAATGATGTATAAGATCCAACATATGCAAGCGATTTAAAAGTGGATCCTGTATGTTCAGTATATGTAGATTTAGAGCTATAGTCATGGTGATAAAATAAGACTAATATTAAGACTATTGAAAATCAGCACTCCACACTCCAAGGAGCATATGCAAGTACAAGCATTGCAAGTTCATCAAGCATTCTCAAATTCTATGTTTTGGCACATCTCCATTTCAGATTTAAAGAGTGGTTTAAACATCGATTTTTTGCCAAAGCATTGATAATACCCAAAAAAGTCAGTCTGGCACCATAGGTACATTAGTACACATTAATAATGTAAATCCGTTGTAATCATTCGTTAGTAATGTTTTTCGCTTCTGTATGCAGCTGGCGTTCTATAAAATTCATTGACTCCAATTCATAATTTATCTGGAGGTCACGTATATATAATAAACCGTCCTAATCTTGCAGTAGTTGCCGAATAATGCCTCCTAATTTGATAAATTTACACATTAAATGCTTCCCTGAAACGCCTTACTAAGGAAAGGTCGATAAAAAGTCTATGCGTACTTAAAATACTCTAATCAGGTGAATGTCGCTAATTTATAAAAGCTGGCAAGTTTCCTAGAAAACCCATGCTATAAAAACCAGAAGGCCACGTAGTCCTGCCCGGCCCTGTCCTGTCCCGTCTTAAACATTTTCCTTGCTGAAAAAAGTTGGAGATGGTATTTTGCCACAAAACAGTGGCTAAAGACGTTTCTAGCATTAAAAGATTATCATTTGTGCCTCTTCCTTATCGAAATCCATTTTGAAAATATAAGAAACTAGATTTTTCCTTGCAATGTATTAAATGGAAGATGACCTTTCTCGCTATTAGTTTTCACAAATAACTTGTGAAGGCAAATAATCTATAAGCAAGTATGTATGGTGTCCTTTCCATGATTGGGAAGTCGAATAACATTTCTCTGCGCAAAACTGGTAAACATTTTTTTTTACCAAATTATATAAATTTTAAAAGAATCTCCGAAGATGTTACTCATATTCTTGACCAAATTATAATTTTTTTTTTTTTATCTCGGCCTGATGGTGCTAGGTGGGATTTGTTCAGAGATGCTTTAAGTTCATATTAATCGAAAAAGCCGTTATTTATTTCTGAATCGAAAGATTCTATAATACAGCAATTCTTTCTACACATCTTTTGCGCATTATTAATTTTTTGGGACGTATTCTGTTCTTGATAGTTCATGCAAAAAGAGTCACCTATGCATCTCTACTGTGCGCTTTGTTTTCAACATAATTTTTTCATTAAATATGAAAATCTATACGAAATGGTTTATTTCATATTTTCCCAGTATATTTGGACATTTCCCCATACTGCTTTTGATACTATCTTATTTCGAATTGTATTAACGTAACTTTGAAAACCACTTATTTAATTTGACGTTTCATTCTACTAATTACTGCTTGATATTACTTTAAGGACTATGCAATCAGTTACTGGATACCGATAATAGTAATTCTAAGCTTTAATTTACTAGCTTCCACATATAAGTCGTCCCATCCATGGTTTCCGAAATTTCGGGGATTTACTGAACGTTTTAGTAATGGAGTTGTCAGCAGCTGTTAGAGTATGACGTGTTACAATTTCAGTAACTATTCCAACGTTATTTTTACCCAAACCATGACTAGAATCAATTCTGAATTAAACCTCTGAGCGTAAGTTGGAAATCGAGAAGTCGCCCAACCTTCCAGCACTGCTTTCTTATTTCCGAGAAAATGCACCACCTACTAATAGAGGTTAAAAAAGCGGTCTCGGCCCTACAAACCGATTTAAGGAGAATCAGGGAAAAAAGAAACAAAGAACCAGGATCCTACTTTGCAGTTAAAGCATCGCCTCCCACACCCATATTAAATAGAAGTTAAACAAACAAAAAAGAACTCATTTTACGTATATGCCAATTTAATTTGGGAACGTTCAAAATAAAAAGAAATGGACAGTCGCTAGGGCATCTCGAGGACTTGGCACCAGTTCTTGCCAAACTGCCAAAGAACAACAAACCACTAGGGATACACGAAAAGATCTCTAGGAACCATGAGTACGATGAATCCACTCAAAAGATAAGCGTCTAATAGACGGATTAGCAAGGTGTTGCATACAAGTTAAATTCCAGTATCTTTGGAGAGAAATTTCATTCTCCCCCCCTATAAAGTCTTCATTTTCGTTTCCCCCCCCCCGATTTTGATGATTTATGTCCTGTAGTAATAACATTATCAAGAAAAGAGTAGAATCATTATTTCGCTTTTACAGCTTTATTATAATTCATTCTGAATTTGATTTAGGTAACACTCATAGCGAATTCGTGCGAGTTAGTATTCTCTAAAATAGCCAAAAGGGGAATACAGAATTCTTTTAGATTCCATTAAATCTAATAGTTAAATATTGCTCTCGAGGAGAGTAAATACATAGCCGCAATTCTAAACTGAAGACTTGATTCTGGAGTAAACAAGAAAAAAGCAGACCATTCACGATTTATTAGTGGGAACAGCAATACGCTTACTTTATAGAAGGGACGGAGAATCTTTCCCTTATACTATTGGTGAAAAGCTAACTCGATATCTACACCTACATTCTCCACCGGTAAGGTTTCGGCAAAAACTGAATAAAATCTGGTCTTTTAAAACTGAGCTTATGAAAGTTTTAGGATTCTTAGATATGTCGTAACAAAGCTATACCATCTTAAATTAATAACCACTACAGTTTATTCTAGATTTCCATTTTGTTTACATGAAAAATTTTAAAATTTGATCCGATTGTTCCAGTTTGATATCTTGTTGCTCTGAAGTGAAAAGAGGAAATATAGTATCAATTTGTGCATATTTGTATCGAAGACGAATTTTTCTTTTGGAGGTTATACCATCAGCATAACAGAATATAAACTATTGGAAAAGAAAATTGTTTCGCGTCTAAATGTCGGCGTAAAGAATGCAATAGACAATATTTTGAAAAATTAAGGAAATAGCCAATGAAATTATCAATTTTGATACAAATGATAATGTTATGCCAATTAATCTTCAATTAAAAATTCTTATATCGTTTATGTTGTGATGTTGACAAAACTATTCTTCTGTCGAAGGTTGAACGTATTAGCTCAGCCTTTTTTTAAAAATTGCTATCTAAATTTAAATCTATTCTAAACACAATCTATTCTAAAAATTAAAAAGATTACCGAAACTGTATATCTAATAAAATGAAAAAAAGTCATTTTCAATAGAATCTATATTACAAGAGTTTTGAGATTCAGCAAGCTCGAAGCATTTCAAAGATGTTGCCAATTAATGTGATTTCAGAATAAAAATATTCACAAATACCTATTAAGAATATGAAAATCGGCGTTAATTTCTCTAAGAAATCAGTCAGGAAATTAATATATTGTTAATGAGCAGATGTCTGGAAAAAAATACAAGTATCTATCCATATATCAACGAAAAAAGAGTTCTAACAAACCAAAGTTTAACGATTCTTAAAATTTTACCGTTCATTTATCATTCTCGGAAGTGTCAAAAATTTCTAACGCTCACAGAAAATTTTGTCCAATATCTTCCTCTTACGAGATGAATGTGTACCTTCTTCATAGCCATGGATGTCAAACCATTCACTCAAAACGCAAACAATTATTAACCTAATCTATCAATTAAAGTTTCTAGAAAATAGTATCTTTATAAAACGCGAAAAACTGCTATCATTTATTAATGCGAGATTCCTATTTAATGATTCAAATCATCCTGTATATTTGTGTCTCAAAAGAATTTATGATTGATCAAGACAATTTCTTTGGAACAACCGAATTTCCAAGAGTACTTCATTTGATTAAAATAACGCATGAGTATGGTTCTATAAAGCTTTCCCAAATTGAAATGAAATCTTTTAACCTTTGTATTCACAAAGTAAAATTTCTGCAGTTCCACTAGAAGCAAAATAGTTTACAGCATCTCCATAATGACCATGAAAAGGATGCTATAGAAGACGAATCAAAAATGCTGATCAGACTTTCAAAAGATCAAAGCGAAATCAAATTCCCAGTTATTGCACTGAATAATGTAAACATTCCACCTAAAAGCAAAATGGGCGGAGAAACAGTAGTCCTCCCTTCCACCGCCACTTGGGCAGTATTGCTACGCTTGCTTTTTGTAAATATTCCCAATTCATTTAACTTAAAACCCTTTTTTCATGCTTATCACCCTCCAGTTTGATACAATTCCACTTTTTTTCCAAAGATTTTTTTAATTCGATATATTAGATCCATTGTATATTTGAAGGTCGCTAATCATTTGCATATGCTTCTCGGGGAATCTATTCGAGAAAGATAGTATTAATAGCCGGGCTTTAATTGTTCACGAAAGTTACCCATTTGAAATTCGACCTCATTATAGGTAAAATTCCTATTTACAAACTGCAGCATTTTGAAATTTATATTCTTCAAAAGAAAAATTCTGAAATTTGGAATGACATTTTTTTAGAAGTTAATTTAATTATAAACGATCCCAAACGATCCATTACTATAAAGCTTGCATGGCCTGGTAAGAGTTAAAGCGTTATATACGTTCTAATACTGCTAATTACATAAAATGTGCCCCCAACACCTTTATTGTCATTCCATTTGTAAAGCATTGAAAAGTGTTTGTTACTATGTCTCAAAATACGTGCATGCAAAAATAATGCGTATACTAAAAAAGAATGAAGTATTCTCGCTTTTCATTAGGCATGGTTTATTTCTAGTTATAATTTTTTTAATGTAAAGAATTAAAACCTGCTGGTTATATTTAAATTGCCTGTAAATATAATTAAGTAACTTCACAAATGTCTTGTAATATTTCAATTTATTTTTTTAATAAAAACAAGGTAAAGTAATCTAGTGGGTAAGCTTATAAAAATGTCAATCGTCAGAAGTCACAGTTGTGCAATTTAAAAAGAACATTCTAGATAAATTCAATGCAAGTTAGATTCAACACTATCAAATCTTCCGAAGCTGTAGAAGGTTTAGTTAATTTTTTTGAATGTTTCAAACTGTTCATTTGAATGAATATAAGCCACTTCAATTCAAAGTAATTGAAATTCTACCCGCCCTTTCAGTGTATTGAACATATTTCAGAGGTAAAGTCAAAAAAATTAATAAAAGTAGATTAAATAAAATTCAACATATGTTTAAATATTAAGGGATCTTTATTTCAATTTCAATTTACATTTATACATAATTTAAATATGTATTGCTAATTACAAAAGCAAAAGTTCGTATTATATAGCCTAAATAATTTTATAGCAAAATTGGTTTCCATTCTCAAATTCAACAAAGAGGAAACAATTACATCGAGACCATTTCTTCTTTATTGATTTGAGATGCATTTACAAGTGTACGTAGAAAAAATGGTAGCAAACATTTATATTTCTAAAATAAAAGTTCACGAATATTTTATGACAAATTAATATAATGATGAACAATTCACACATACCGGTCCATGTATCGATTCATCTGCAAAATGAATCCTCTTTCCTCCAGCTCCATCTAAAAGAAAAAAAAAAGCGAAATTTTATTGCTCATCTTGGAATATTAGAACAATAATCAATGAAATAAATTCAAGCATATTACCAAGCGTGTTCTACTATGAAACCAATCAAAAACTATGTTATATATATTTGTATATACAAACCACGTATTCGCATATATAGTTTCTTACTGCATAAGAAAAACATTGATAAACAAATCTATTTTTTAATTTGAATTTCGCCCTTATGTATCGATACCAGAATTTGGAACGATATTGAAACATTCGGACTTTGTTACACTCCTGTAATTCAACAATTTTCCTATTGCTGCCTCAATTATTCGCCTACTAATTTAATATTTTCATGGAATGAACTTTACAATCTTTTGCTACAAACCTTGTTGTGTCTTCAATATAATGAGTACGAGGACTCATGAAAAGGAACTCGGTTAATAATGAACATTTTTTTTTTCACCCAACACGATTGATATCGCTAATGTAGAGCATTTGGAAATATAATGCATTTTATGTAGTTCCATAAATTGAAGCTAAAAGCAATTAAATAAGTGTTTTAAAATCACCTCTTTGAACCGAAACGTTCCCCATAATAAATTAAGACATTCGAGTTTTCTTACTAAGATTTCTTACAAGTAAAAATTTTAAGTTGTAAAATCAAGTATTAATCTACTGTTCGATGTTCAATATTAGAATGCATTAAAAAGAATGTTTCTTCAGGTAATCATTTTTAATTTCAAATAGAAAATTATTGTGCAGCTGCATGTAATAAACATAAATTTGTGCCTATATTCCAAGTTAAAAAATCTCCATAATTAGAACAATAAATGAGTAAAAGTACAATGAAGTAGAATTCTTTTCAAGTATACTTGAACAAAAAAAAATGAAAAAATCTGAAGTGGCATTTTTTGAATTGAAATTATTCTTTAAACAGTTATCCCCCCCCCCCTCTTCCCAAGAAGCTAAAAATATGTTTTAGAGACGCGAAATGCTTGTAAATAAAAATTTATCAGTTACATTGTTTTAACCACGTTCGAAATAAATCTCTCGAGGGAAAAAATGTTACATTGTGGTTTTTGATGTTTATATATTTATTTACAGCTTGTTTTGGGGCTAAAATTTTGAAATCCATATGAACCGTTTCTCTAGTCACGAAGGTGGAACTAAATGCAAAACTAGAGCGCTTCAAAATGCATCCCAGATTTTAATATAATTTTATTTTTTGATTTAATAATGAAATGGCAAAATAGGTGCAATTTGAAGACCTAAATGTATCTTGAGGTACAAATTGGGATATATAATTAATATTCAGAGATTAATTATTTTGGATTCGAAAATATTCGTTGAAATTCATCAAAATATTTTTCATCAGTTCCAAAAAATTCGTAAATCACTGTTGTAAATTTAAAAAAAATCTTAATTCGAGTACACTCGGGTGTGCTGAGTGGTAAATAACTAGCGTAATTACAGCCAAATTTGGTTAAATCGACCCACCCACTAGATGGAGTGATTTTTAGCTAGAAATGTACGAAGAGGAGTCATTTGCTCTTTGCATCTGCGAAAGAATTGCTGAAATTTGATGAAATAGATGTTATGAACAGAAATAATCATGCCATTTTTTCGGAAAGTCAAACCCAGTGGGAGAGCTGTAAAATATCCAGTACAGTCAGTAAGGAATAATGACAGTTCTACACGGAAACACGAATACATAGTAGCTAATTACAGTCTTTCCCAAAAACGACTCTTCCGACCAACAAAAATTCAACTGAAAATGTATTAAACATAAAAGCGCAAAACGTTCTGGAACTCCAAATAGGCTTCACTTAACTACTCACTCGATTAACTCTTTGTAGATCCTGTAGCAGAGCTTCAAATGTTTTATCTTTATTTCTAATAAATACATCTCCAAGATTTCAGCAATTTTATTTTCTGCTCCAAATGGTTACCAAGTTTAACGCCAATGTCGGAAGTCATTATATTGGCATATATCTGTAAAACTGTCTTTAAGAGACTTGCTTCGCATGGAAGCAGTATTGCAAATTTGTAACAATGTCGTTATTTTCTTCGGTAACAAAAATTGCTAAAATTCTGTTTAATTTTTAATGTCTAATAATTCGTTGATTAAATATCGATCCAATTTCGTCAAGCTAATATGAAATTTGAACAATTTTCTATGAATAAGATGCAAGTGTCCAAATTTGTTATATCTCGAGTGTATTTTGGTTTCACAGCCGTTATTAGTATAAAATTCTTAAGTCAAGAAAATATTGCAAAACTTACTTTCTGGCTCTCCTGCAGGTCTCTTTGACATCTAAAGTAAAGAAATAAAAAAAATCAGTTTTGACAAATTGGATACGAATATAAACTGCATAAAGGCACGATTTCGGTTTGAGCAAAATAGAGGTGACGATTATTATTATAATATTTTATAGTACATTCTACGGCTCATTGCACTACTGAAGTCAAATGTATAGTAAATTAACAGTTACACTTTATACCAGATGCCCTGGTCCTCAAATCTTGGGTTTTCCATGGGTGGGAGTGAAGATGGATGATTTTTATTAACGCCAATAACTTTTTTTGGAAACTTGGTCGCCATATTTAGATAGCAAATTCTGAATTATTGAAATTCGTACAGCATTATTGCTTCTAAATATGAGGATTTTGGAAGTTTTTTTTATTTTCTGCTAAAGTAATACGTGATATGCGAATTCCATCGGATATATCTTGTTATTTTTTGAACAGTTAGTTACAGAATTTCAATTTCCATACACCCTTGTAGGCTTTATTTCTCCATTTGGCTTAATTGAGCTATCAAGGAAACGCTGTTAAAGGACACTAAAGCTATTATTAAAAGCATTCAAAGCTAAAACCCATTAGAAATGCACGCTATTAAATTTGGATGTTCGTTTATAATAAATTTTAATTCAACAATTAAAAAAGCGAAATATATTAAAACTAAAAATGTAGTCATTTTAAATCTGATACCATTTATAAAATGGGAAGTAGGTTTGATATTTGTTCCAATTGTATCAATGATTAGTTGCATTTTTAAAGACTACCTTTAAATAGCCAATCAATTACAGAATCGAGAGTTATTGAATTTAGTATTTAATTCTTGAACTGATTTGCGTATTGGATACTCGCCAACACAACAAGTTTAATAGAATTTGTTTATAGAAAGTCCGATTATTTCATTCCATCCAACTATATAATAAACGATTAAATAAAATGTTTAAATCACATTTCTTGTACATTTAAAATAGGGTCGGTCTCAAAAAGTCTATTTAAAATAGAGCATGAAAACCGTTTAATCAAACTGATTAAATTTTGTAGTACATGCCGATAAATTGTACAAATTGTTAACTTTAAATTTCCTTAAATTTGACCCTAAATCTAACGGTTTTAAATTATTACAACTGATTAGATTGGAATCAAATTTAAGGAAATTTTAACACCAAAAATTAAAGGACAGAATATCCAATTTACAAATTATTCGAATTTCATTGATTTAAATGGATAGACAAATTAACCACAGATTTATACAAGAATTTTTCTTACAGTACTAAAATACAAACGGATGGCACATGAAATGAATTGGAGACATTTGTCCTTTAATAAAAAATGGCTTTCAAGATACAATTTAAAAAACCCAATTTCATTGCTTTCCTTCACATAACATCGCTAAATTGCAAATGCATATAAATATTTAAAACGGGTATAACAAACTGTTTCCAGATGTTTGAATGGGAACTTTTCTAATCAAGCAAAAGATTTTCCTATTCAAGTAAACGGCGACAAATAGTAAGTATATTTTATTAAGAAACATTCTACAAACATACTAAAGAACACAGAAATTAGAACATTATTTTTTTAATGATTCAATTCACAATTAAACAAATACAATATTTTAGCGAATTGCGAAAATAAAAAAATTGCGCAAAAGTAAAAAAGATTAAAATTTTCAATGTTCGAAGGACTTAAAAATATTAGAAGTGAAAATAGAAATTACTTTATTTTTGTCAAATTCACCTTGAAAAAATGCTCATTACAAAAATGTTCTTCGTTTCTATTGCTTAAAATAAGATCACAGCAATTCATTAGTTCAAGTTCCTATCAATATTTAGTTCTTGTATCATTTACAATTATACTATTTAAACCGACATTGAGCATCTGCAATACTTTTTTTCCCCAAGATTTTTCGACAAGAGAAATATTTCAGGTATAAATTAAACAATAGGAGCGGTGAAGAGGAAACGAACTTCAGGGCAAATTTTTAAAATAAGCATTTGTTTTAAAATAAGTTTAAATTTTCATCTGTGGGAGTTGTATGCTGATACCCCGGCAGTCGAAATGATCGATTTTAACTTTCCAAAACACGTTATAACAAATTCATTGTACTGAGAATAACTGGCGTGTGCTACCAGAAATGCTTGAATGCCAATGTTTTAACAATCTTTACGAATCTTGTTTTTACCGAAAAACATCTTTGGAAATTTAGTAAACGAGAATTGTATTCGCAAACTTATCCAAATAAGTATGGAATACTGATTAAAGAATTTGATCTTTATTAAATCTGAATCTAAAAGCTTTAAAATTAATTAATTTTAAAATGACACGAATGCCTTAAGTGCTTCCATTATACTTAAAACCTTGTTTAAAATGCCACATTTAAACATTCATATTTCCACTGCATTTATGTACGGGGTTTTTGGTCGGACATTCAAAATCCTTGCTGTTGGATGAAATATCAAGTAACGTCAAAATGATGCCTTAAGCTAAACTTCAAATTTCACAAAGCACGCATTTGCCCAAGATTTGTTTCTTCGATCCAGAAACCAGAGCAAGTGGTCGCCCCTAAAAACTCCCCATTAGAGGTCTTCTCTCTACCCGCCCACGGATAAGATACGGCCAAAACCCAGGTGCGTTATGTCTCGCATAACATTTCTTGGATATTGCACAGATATATCCATTAAATAGCTATGGTATATCAATATCTGAAATATAATGTGTATGTATTTTGGATGATTTTTTCCGACCGACTAAAAATTTGACAAGAAACAATTGTATTCATAAGATCATAAATCGAATTTTATTGATTAATGCCATTGCGTATGCACATGTGAAAATACAGAGCATCAGACGGATTTCGTCCAAATTTTATGCATATCTAAACTTTAGATTGTTAAATTACGTACCAAATTTCGTTTACTTAATTCATTAAGTTTTAAAGTTACAGAATTCATCTGTACTCGATCACGCTTACAAGGAATTATGATCAAAACTCGCTAGAAATCAAATTGTTATGTGCCCATAACCAAATTTCATCCATCTAGATCTAAACATGTGAGTGATCGTCTTCAAAGGCAAAAAGATGTACAAACGCTGATGTGTTTTCCGAACTCTGTAATTCCTCAAGTTTCGAAAATTGTCAGAAAATCGATTTCGACGTTCACAGTAACCGACATCCGAATTATTGATACAGAATATAATTAGAATTAATATGGAATCTGTTGAAAACAATTATAGAAAGCAAAAACGCTCATCTACTACCGGAATAACTATTGAACATTCGTCGGGGCTTTTTATTTTTTTTATTAATCTTACCGTGATTCAATTCCAATGTCTCTTGATTTGTCTAAGTAAGCGATAAATTTCGCATAGTAACGATGAAAAATATTTATATGTCCTTCGGTTGCTTGGAATGCACCTTTGACTTCTAATCAAAGCGATATGAACAACGCTAAAGAGTTCTCAAACATACATTAATGAGCTTTTGAATTAGCAAGCGTTGAAGAAAATTACAAGGCCTGGAAGAAATTCATAAGGCTATTATCCAAAATAGCGAAGTAAATGAAAGAGAATCTTCAGAAATAGAATAATTTAAAGGGCTGACCTACTCTATTTTAACAGCATTCACCAAAAAAATTATTGGAAGCAAAAATTTATCAGCCACAATAATCGATGAAATGGGAGTTGCATGTGAACATCTAGTTTTCTATGAAGGAATTTTATTCTTCGGTCCCGGAATTAAACGCTTATGTTTTTGTTTTAGAATTCAACAAGAATCGAATAAGCGTCTCCATCTGGTTAACTGAAAATTAATTCGACTAATTTCAAGAAATGTGCTTATCTTTATTTTCAAATAATGAAAATTTCGCGATCCCCTTGCAACTCTAGACTTTAATCCACAAATCAATTAGTTATTCCATGAAATATTTTGCAAGATTATAAATTATACATGATTAGCTAAATATCAAGCACCATAATTTAACTACGCAGCATATATTTTTGAGCAATAAATAAAATATATCAACGAAGTCGCCCATTTTTGAGTGATGCTATGCCCAATATTACCAGGCAAAAATTAACAATGTTACTACACACTTTAGACCGTTTAGTTATAGTGCATCCATTTCCAGCACTAACACAAACGGGAACTACCTTTTAACTCGCTTATTGACTTGTGAAATATCTTCATATATGCAGATAAGAGACAAACCCCACTTACAAAGAGTCGGAGGTTTACGCAATAAATCTGAAATATTTTTACTAATTCGTATGACACTCATCAGTTGCAATAAGAGATTGAAATTTCAAAACAGAAAGCGATTGTTTTATAATCACAGAACAATTCTTTCTTTACCTAACATAAAAATTTTTCTGCCCCAGTTAAGTTTGAAAGTAAAATAAAATTCGTCGATAAAATACTAGCAAATGGGACAGGAAAGGATTTTCTACTTCACTGCAGCATTTTCGTAATAAACTTACGGCATAGAAAATTTTACAGAATAATTTCGAAAAGTGCTTTATGGGGCTCTTAGAAGGGAAATGTTTGCAGTCGAAATTACATTTTAACAGAAAAGCAGATAAATAAATGAAAAAACCAGTCAATCAATAAAATATCATTCAGAAACGGAATTCTATTTATAATCACGAAGGAAAGGACACACACTGCTATACGAAATAATCGCATCTCATTAGAATAAATGAAGATTTGAATTAAATATGATTGCAGATATATTAATTTCTTATAAGCATGAATCCAGATAATACTTGCAATTAAAATAGAAAACCCCTGCAAAAAAATTGAAATATCAAATAGATAGCAAAAGACAAAAAATTCCAAATTACTTATTGTACAAGAAAAGAAGGAATTTGAAATGCATTATAAATTTTAAAGTTATAAATTTATGAAGTCATAAATGTTGATTTCATAAGATTAAGAAAATTTTAAATTTAATAAAGATTATATTTTATTTTAAATACTTAATTAGCAATAAACTTTCAATGGATTGCAAAAAATGGTCATAGACTAATCGTACATTATATGGTATAACTATAGTTATAAATTTATAAATTAAAGACAGCCTGTAATAAAGAATTTATAGGAGAAATTAGAAAAAAACTGATTAGAATAAATTGAGTTTTAAATGCATCGCATCGAAAGATAAGCATTTTTGAAAAAAAAAAAAAACCTATTAGAAAGTTTAATAAAAAACAAACCCTATTAAAAAGTTTAATAATAGTGAAAAAAAAAAGTAAAAAACACATCATTTGCAATTCTTATTTTTACTTCACTCATTCGACTCTCAAGCACACTCATTAATTTTAACAATGTAAATCGCTTTGAAATTAAAACATTCTGTTTACATATTATTACATTATTATATACACTAAGGAAGAAATATAGAAATCAATTTACTTACATTTAATATTTTTTTAACACGAAGTTATACTAATACAGCAATTACTTTTTTTTTTCAAAAATATAAATGTACGCAATATTATGACTATACTTATTATTTTATTTAAGAGCAAATGATAACATAAGGTCTTAAACGGGAAACGAGAATCTGACGAAACTCCATTTATATACTAGAGTGTCACATGTCTCAGAAAAAATTCTGACGAAGAATTGAACAGTTAGAAACGGAAGTTACAGTTATTAGATGGTAGCTTAATAATAATTTTCCTGTAACTAAATGAAAAAATTTTAGTTTCAGCTTGAGATAAATTGGAAAAACTTTCAAAAATTACTTCAAATCTTTTTTGAAGGGGATACTTATTTTTTCCTCGAGATTTTTGACCATCCTAGACTGAATGATAAGATCTATACTTTGCGAAGTTGACAAATAAAGATGTTTCTCCTTCCATTCCATCAAGGTTCACAATCATTGATGCTCAAAATTCCATTTTGACGAGTAAAAATTAACATTGAGAGATCTGAAAATAAAATATAAAAACAATGGAAGTTAATAGTAAAGTGTCATTATAATATTTTTAAAAGCTTTTTGTTATTCTTTACTTTTAAGATAGCCACTTTAAATCTTAATATTCGCTCGATATTCTGTAATTGGAAGCAATGGATATAGAAACACAACTATTACTTTCAATAGGAAATGAGAATTATATAGGAATTATGAATGTATAGCATATAACTTTTTAGGTGATAAATCTTCATCTTCAAATTCGTAGGATCATCGATCGGATTCACAATGCGATGGGGACAAATCCTGTCCTCGAAGGTTCAGTGTCTTCAATTTGTGCTGGATTCAGCTTCGTTTAGTAAGATGCAAGGATTCTGTTCCTGTCTGCTGAATAATGTTTATGATTAACAGGTCCGAACAAATCGGGTTTTCTAACTGGAGCATAAATTCAATTTATTACGTATAGTATTTAGCTATTATTAAATAATTTTTTGTCTGACAAAACTTTGAAATAACGATAATAAATGTAAAAGTATGATAATAAAAAATTTCGGGAGATAACCATTTTAACTCGGTTTTTCCCTTATAATGTCCACTGTGAATATTCCATAGTATTCTATTAATGCAATATATATTCCATAGAATTCTATTAATGCACACCAATATTCATTAGTAATAATTTAGAATTCCATTATTCAAAATAATTCTATACGCCAAAGGAAATTCTGCATGTAGGCACATGAATAGCATATTATAAACTATTTTAATGATTTTAAGCATTTTTTTTACACCCTTGTCCGTGATAATGATTTAAAGTTTTACTGCAACAAAAACTCATAAAAATAATTCATAGCAAGTTTTATAGAATTTTTATCTTTGAAGATGTGCATTTGTTTTTTCTCTTTTGGGCCTTCAACTCCTCTTCGTAAAGTCACAGATTTGGGATCCAAGAATTCTAAATTCAGAATTCTATCAACAGCAAAGAGAAACACTCAATGCAAGACAAATACAGTAGGGCTGGACGTCCTTTCGTTGACGTAGAGCACAATTGTTTACAGATTGGCGTCGACCTACCAGGGGCATCATCCTCATCATCTGATCAAAATTATATGCACAATCCGCAAATAACTCTGGTGTTGTATTAAAAGGGATTTAATATATTTTAACTAAGTTATAGAAAGATAGAGTCTTCCCATTTCTTACATATTTTATCATTTCTTTTAACTATCGATTTGGTTTTCAATGAAAAAGTAGCCGCCTTTGGCGCCTTACTTGAGCACATGGTTTCAAACAAATCTCTTTCTAATTTGATGCAAAAATAATATTTAATTGTAAGTAAACTTAAATCTCATATTTATAGAGCTTAGTTCACCCTGTCAACGAAATATTTTTAAGCCTCTCATTGGGATATTCATTAATTCATTGTTACTTTAATATTTTTCAATATGCGATGCATACCTACTTGAATTTTTTATTGCAAGTAAAATTTCTTAATGGAATCAGATTCATTCCATTATAATCCCAGGAAAAGTTAAACATCAGGGCCATCCATCTTCATTCTGCATTCTGCTCATGTAAATTCGCTTTTGTTCTTCTCAAGAAAATTGCATATAAATAAACAAAGTCTTTGTATCTAAGCTTCTAAAAATGAAGGAAAATCTCGCACTTAAATAGTTGATGAAATAACTAAAAAAGTTATGAATTTCATTTTACCAGTCAAAACTCGTATCAGTAATCATGCAAATAAGTTTATTCCGAATTTGTCAAAATTGAAAACAAGATGCAGGGCAAAATTGATATTGCAAAAAAGGCATTCTTTTTTAGTATTAAAAATATATAAAATTCCATTTTATCACTTAATATTTTAGGCAGTTATAGCAAAAAAATACCGAAATCTTGTTATATTTTGAATAAATTAAAATGCTGAGAAAATAGAAAAATTGCTAAAAGTGGCATATTTTCACATTCTAAATTATATTTCACTAAAGTTTGGAATTTCAAATTAAATAACATAATCTGTGTACTGCAATTCTATATCTGTATATCGTTTCACCATATACTCCCTCACATTCTCCTAAATGGCATTTGGAAGTAGAAGATTATATTTATTACATCATTTGGAGTCCAAAAGCATTTGTGTATTCACCCAATTAATCTAATTTGTAGAACAATGTGAGAACATATTCACTTTGAGGTAGGCTTGCATAGATTTCTTTGTGGATATATGAAAATTTCGTATATAATAACTATTTTAGCGGTCAAAAGTATAATCAATATGACTGTGTTATCAGATATGTTACTGATAGCAATAAAGTTCTCTGGAGATTTATTTTTTTTACTTATGATTGAAATTTTTTCACATTTTCTTACATGTCTAAATAAACAAATTGACATTATTTGAATTTATTATTAAAAATATGACATGCAACTGTGGTTTTTCCCTCTATTTGTCAATCTCCGTGCAAAAACGGCATAAAAATTCCAGGTCACTATCCTTTGAATCTAAAGAGAAGATTGCTATGAAGTTACCCTTAAAATTAATGGAGAATATTTGGCCAAAAAACAAAAACTGGTAAGAATAAATTAAATGAAGATCTAAACAAACAGCTGCTTTATCAACAGCCTAATAATATGATAATCTATTTTAGCCCGAATGAACTCTATTTACCATCGCATCATGAAAACAAAAAGACACTCTATTCTACACATTATAATTTAAAAAAAAATAATACATAAAAAAAAGTGAACAAAAGATGAATTAAAAGAGCGAGGATCAAAATTGCATAAAAAACCTGGACATAAGGACATAATAAGTCAGTGCATGGCCAGAGTATCAGACAAAATTCTGACATTAATTTCATTAATTTATTTTATTTCTTCAAGACGTTTAATTAAATGATGGAAAAACTTAAAATTCATGACAAAAATATCAAATTATAAAAACGCATCGAAAAATACAATGTTCTAAACGTTCTAATTTTTGAAAAAAGTGATATAAAATGAAAAAAAAAAGAAAAGAGAAATGCAAGAGCAAGAATCCAGATTGCTTGAAAAACTGTTGATCTTGACATTAAAAAATTGTGTATGACCAAAAGGACAAACTGGATACACACATTTATCTCATTATTTTATATCCACCAGGCCACAGAGAATACATGGTCAGGAAAAGCCTAAGGTACTTCAAAAATTTAATCAATTTTAGTTTCAAAAATAATGGGAATCTGATCAAAAAGAGCAATGCTAAAAATAGGAATGACATTTCCGCATGTGCGAGATCTCGGAGCGTAAAATTCTTTTTAAATGTATAGATCTTTGAAGTAAAATTTTATTTTTGATGTGTAAGAATTGGAAAAATTCACATAAATGTTGAAGGGACATGGAGAATAATATTTAAAAAATATTAAAAAAAAAAAAAGAAATATATATAAAACTATTATTCGGATACGACACTCGATATGAAGACATGCAAAACGCAACGCCACAACCCATCGTTCATCCCACCAGGTCACACAGACTTCACATACAGAAACAGTTTTAGATGCTTAAAATGTTTAATCAATTCTAGTTTGACAAATAATGAGAATCTTGTCAAAAAGCACAATGCTAAAAATAGGCATGATATTTGCGCATAAGAGAGTTGTCGAGCATAAACTTTCTTTTAAATTTATAAATTTTTGAAGTAAAATTTTATTTTCGATACATAAAAATTGGAAAATTTCACATAAATGTTGAATGGGCATTCAGAATAATATTAAAAGAAATATTTAAAAAAAAACGAAATATATATAAAACTATTTTTCGGATACGAGACTGGATCTGAAGACCTGCAAAAAGCAGCGCCACAACCCATCCTTCACAACACCAGGTCAAACATAATTCGCAGTCAGAAACAGCTTAAGAGGCTTCAAATATTTAATCAATTCTAGTTTGAAAAATAATGAGAATCTGGTCAAAAAGCACAATGCTAAAAATAGGAATGATATATGCGCATGTGCGAGTTCTCGGAGCATAAAATTTCTTTTAAAATTGTAGATTTTTAAAGTAAAATTTTATTTTTGATGTATAAGAATTGGAAAAATTCACATAAATGTTGAATGGGCATGGAGAATAATATTAAAAAAATATTTAAATATATATATATATATATATAGAACTATTATTCGTATACGACACTCGATCTGAAGACCTGCAAAACACCACAATCAACCCATCGTTTATCCCACCAGGCCACACAGATTTCTCAGACAGAACCAGCCTAAGATGCTTAAAATATTTAATCCATTCTAGTTTGAAAAATAAGGAGAATCTGGTTAAAAAGCACAATGCTAAAAATAGACATGATATTTGCGCTTGTGTAAGTTCTCGGAGCATAAAATTTCATTTGAAGGATCTCGGCGCATACATTTTCTTTTAAATTTATAGATTTTTGAAGTAAAATTTTATTTTTGATGTATAAGAATTGGAAAAATTTACATTAAATGTTGAATGGGCTTGGAGAATAATATTGAAAAAATATTTAAAAAAAAGAAACATATATAAAACAATTATTCGGATACGACACTAGATCTGAAGACCTGCAAAATGCAGTGCCACAACCCATCGTTCATCCAACCAGGCCAAAAGACATCACAATCAAAAACAGCATAAGAGCATTAAAATATTCAATGAATTCTAGTTTGAAAAATAATGAGAATATGGTCAAAAAGCACAATGCTGAAAATAGGAATGATATTTGCACATTTATGGGATCTCGGCGCATAAATTTTCTTTTAAATATATAGATTTTTGAAGTAAAATTTTATTTTTGATGTATAAGAATTGGAAAAATTCACATAAATGTTGAATGGGCATGAAGAATAATATTAAAAAATATTTAAAAAACAAGAAATATACATAAAACTATTATTCGGATACGACACTCGATCTGAAGACCTGCAAATTGCACCTCCTCAACCCATCGTGCATCCCACCAGGTCACACAGACTTCACATACAGAAACAGTTTAAGATGCTTAAAATATTTATTCAATTCTAGTTTGACAAATAATGAGAATCTTGTCAAAAAGCACAATGTTGAAAATAGGAATGATATTTGCGCATGTCCGAGTTCTCGGAGCAAAAAATTTCTTTTAAATTTATAGATTTTTGAAGTAAAATTTTACTTTTGATGTATAAAAATTGGAAAATTTCACATAAATGTTGAATGGGACTGGAGAATAATATTAAAAAAATATTTTTTTTTAAAAAATAAATATATATAAAACTAGTATTCGGATACGACAGCCGATCTGAAGAACTGCAAAATGCAGCGCCACAACCCAGAGTTCATCCCACCAGCCCACACAGACTTCTCAGACAGAAACAGCCTAAGATGCTTAAAATATTTAATCAATTCTAGTTTGAAAAATAATGAGAATCTGGTTAAAAAGCACAATGCTAAAAATAGGCATGATATTTGCGCAAGTGTAAGTTCTCGGAGCATAAAATTTCTTTTAAATTTATAGATTTTTAAAGTAAAATTTTAATTTGATGTATAAGAATAGGAAAAATTTACATAATTGTTGAATGGGCATAAAGAATAACATTTAAAAAAATATTTTAAAATAAAGATATATATATAAAACCATTATATGGATACGGCACTCGATCTGAAGACCTGCAAATTGCAGCACCACAACCCATCGTTCATCTCAGCAGGCCACACAGACTGCACAGTCGGAAACAGCCTAAGATGCTTAAAATATTTAATCAATTTTTGTTTGAAAAATAATGGGAATCTGGTTAAAAAGCACAAATAAATAATATAAAAATAGGAATGATAGTTGCTCATGTGTAAGTTCTCGGAGCAAAAAATTTCTTTTAAATTTATAGATTTTTGAAGTAAAATTTTATTTTTGATACATATAAATTGGAAAATTTTACATAAACTTTTAATGGGTATTCAGAATAATATTAAAAAAATATTTAAAAAAAAACGAAATATATATAAAACTATTTTTCGGATACGAGACTGGATCTGAAGACCTGCAAGAAGCAGCGCCACAACCCATCCTTCACAAAACCAGGCCAATCATAATTCACAGTCAGAAACAGGTTAAGATGCTTTAAATATTTTATCAATTCTTGTTTGAAAAAAATGACAATCCGGTCAAAACGCACAATGTTGAAAATGGGAATAATATTTGCGCATGTGCGAGTTCTCGGAGCAAAAAATTTCTTTTAAATTTATAGATTTTTGAAGTAAAATTATTATTTTGGATGTATAAAAATTGGAAAATTTTACATAAACTTTTAATGGGTATTCAGAATAACATTAAAAAATATTAAAAAAAAACGAAATATATATAAAACTATTTTTCGGATTCGAGATTGGATCTGAAGACCTGCAAAAAGCAGCGCCACAACCCATCCTTTACAACACCAGGCCAATCATAATTCACAGTCAGAAACATCTTAAGATGCTTAAAATATTTTATCAATTCTTGTTTGAAAAAAATGACAATCTGGTAAAAACGCACAATGTTGAAAATGGGAATGATATTTGCGCATGTACGAGTTCTCGGAGCAAAAAATTTCTTTTAAATTTATAGATTTTTGAAGAAAAATTATTATTTTGGATGTATAAAAATTGGAAAATTTTACATAAACTTTTAATGGGTATTCAGAATAATATTAAAAAAATATTAAAAAAAAAACGAAATATATATAAATCTATTTTTCGGATTCGAGACTGGATCTGAAGACCTGCAAAAAGCAGCGCCACAACCCATCCTTTACAACACCAGGCCAATCATAATTCACAGTCAGAAACAGCTTAAGATGCTTCTGATCAATTCTAGTTTGAAAAATAATGAGAATCTGGTCAAAAAGTAAAATGCTAAAAATAGGAATGATATATGCGCATGTGCGATTTCTCGGAGCATAAAATTTCTTTTAAATTTGTAGATTTTTAAAGTAAAATTTTATTTTTGATGTATAAGAATTGGAAAAATTCACATAAATGTTGAATGAGCATGGAGAATAATATTAAAAAAATATTTAAAAAACAAGAAATATACATAAAACTATTATTCGGATACGACACTCGATATGAAGACCTGCAAATTGCACCTCCTCAACCCATCGTTCATCCCACCAGGTCACACAGACTTCACATACAGAAACAGTTTTAGATGCTTAAAGTATTTAATCAATTCTAGTTTGACAAATAATGAGAATCTTGTCAAAAAGCACAATGCTAAAAATAGGCATGATATTTGCGCATAAGCGAGTTCTCGGAGCATAAACTTTCTTTTAAATTTATAAATTTTTGAAGTAAAATTTTATTTTTGATGCATAAAAATTGGAAAATTTCAGATAAATGTTGAATGGGCATTCAGTATAATATTACAAAAAATATTGAAAAAAAAAAACGAAATATATATAAAACTATTTTTTGGATACGAGACTCGATCTGAAGACCTGTAAAAATTAGCGCAACAACCCATCCTTCACAACACCAGTCCAAACATAATTCACAGTCAGAGACAGCTTAAGATGCTTAAAATATCAAATTAATTCTAGTTTGAAAAATAATGAGAATCTAGTCAAAAAGCACAATGTTCAAAATAGGAATGATATTTGCGCATGTGCGAGTTCTAGGAGCAAAAAGTTTCTTTTCAATTTATAGATTTTAGAAGTAAAATTTTATTTTTGATATATAAAAATTGGAACATTTTACATAAATTTTTAATGGGTATTCAGAATAATATTAAAATAATATTTAAAAAAAACGAAATATATATAAAACTAGTATTCGGATACGACACTCGATCTGAAGACCTGCAAAATGCAGCGCTACAAACCACCGTTCATCCCACCAAGCCACACAGACATCACAGGCAGTAACATCTTAAGATGCTTAAAATATTTAATCAATTCTAGTTTGAAAAATAATGAGAATCTGGTCAAAAAGTACAATGCTAAAAATAGGAATGATAGTTGCGCATGTATTAGTTCTCGGAGAATAAAATTTCTTTTAAATTTATAGATTTGTGAAGTAAAATTTTATTTTTGATGTATAAGAATTGGAAAATTTCACATAAATGTTAATGGGCATGGAGAATAATATTAAAAACAAAGAAATATATGCAAAACTATTATTAGGATAAGAGACTCAATCTGAAGACTTGTAAAAAGCAGCGCCACAACCCATCGTTCATACCAGTAGGCCACACTGACTGCACAGTCAGAAACAGCCTAAGATGCTTAAAATATTTAATCAATTCTAGTTTGAAAAATAATGAGAATCTTGTCAAAAGGCACAATGCTATAAATAGGAATGATATTTGCGCATGTGCGAGATCTCGGAGCATAAAATTTCTTTTAAATTTATAGATTTTTGAAGTAAAATTTTATTTTTCATGTATAAAAATTGGAAAATTTTACATAAATGTTGAATGGGCATGAAGAATAATATTAAAAAAATATTTAAATAAAAAGAAATATATATATAAAAATAAAATTCGGATATGAGATTCGATCTGAAGACCTTTAAATTGCAGCACTACAACCCTTTGTTCATCACACCAGGCCAAAGATACCTCAGTCTCAGAAACAGCTTAAGATGCTTAAAATAATTAATCAATTCTAGTTTGAAAAATAAAGAGAATCTGTTCAAAAACCTCAATGCTAAAAACAGGAATGATATTTGCGCATGTGCGAGATCTCGGAGCATAAAATTTCTTTTAAATTTATAGATTTTTGAAGTAAAATTTTATTTTTGCTGTATAAGAATTGGAAAACTTCACATAAATGTTGAATGGGAATAGAGAATAATATTAAAAGAAATATTTACAAAATAAAAAGAAATATATATGAAACTAATAATCGGATACGAGATTCGATCTGAAGACCTTTAAAATGCAGCGCTATAACCCATCGTTCATCCCACAATGCCACACAGACTTCACAGTTAGAAACAGATTAAGATGCTTAAAATAATTAATCAATTCTAGTTTGAAAAATAAAGAGAATCTGGTCAAAAACCACAATGCTAAAAACAGGAATGATTTTTGCGCATGTGCGAGTTCTCGCAGCATAAAATTTCTTTTAAAATTATAGATTTTTGAAGTAAAATTTTATTGTTGCTGTATAAGAATTGGAAAAATTCACATAAGTGTTGAAATGGCATAGAAAATAATATTAAAAAATATTTTTAAAAAAGAAATATATATAAATCTAATATTTGGATACGAGATCCGATCTGATGACATTTAAAATACAGCGTTATAACCCATCGTTCATCCCACCAGGCCACATAGACATCACAGTCAGAAACAGCTTAAGATACTTAAAATTATTAATCAATTCTAATTTGAAAAATAATGAGAATATCGTCAAAAAGCTCAACGCGGAAAATAGGAATAATATTTGCGCATGTGCGAGATCTCGGAGCATAAATTTTGTTTTAAATTTATAGATTTTTGAAGTAAAATTTTATTTTTGCTATTTAAGAATTGGAAAAATTCACATAAATTTTGAATTAGCATAAAGAATAATATTAAAAAAAAAGAAATATTTATAAAGCTAATATTTGGATACGAGATTCGACCTGAAGACGTTTAAAATGCAGCGCTAAAACCCGTCGTTCATCACACCAGGCCACACAGACTTCGTAGTCAGAAATAGCTTAAGATGCTTAAAATATTTAATCAATTCTAGTTTGAAAAATAATGAGAATGTGGTCAAAAACGACAATGCTAAAAAGAGGAATGATATTTCCGAATGTGCGAGTTCTCGGATCATAAAATTTCTTTTATATTTATAGATTTTAAAATAAAATTTATAGTAAAATTTTATTTTTGATGTATAAGATTTGCAAAAATTCACAGTAATTGTTGAATGGGCATGGAAAATAATATTAAAAAAATAATTAAAAAAAAGAAATATATTTAAAACTATAATTTGGAAACGAGACTCTATCTGAAGACCTGCAAAATGCAACAAGCATGCCATCGTGCATTCCACCAGGCCACACAGACTTCACAGTCGGGAACAGCCTAAGATTCTTAAAATATTTAATCAATTCTAGTCTGGAAAGATAATGGGAACCTGTCAAAAAGTGTAATGCTTAAAATAGGATTGATTTTTGCGCATGCGCGAGACCTGATTCTTAAAATTTCTTTTAAATTAATAGATTTTTGAAGTAAAATTTTATTTTTGATGTATAAAAATTTTTGTAATTCTCAGTAAATGTTGAATGGGGATGAAGAATAATATTAAAAAAATATTCAAAATAAAGGAATGTTTATAGAACCATTTTTCTGTTTTGGGACTCCATCTTAAGACCTGCAAATTGCAACAAGAAATCTAATCGTTCATCCTACCAGGCCACACAGTCGTCACAATCCAGAAAAGTCTAAGATTCTTAAAATATTTAATCATTTCTTGTTTGAAAAATGATGAGAATCTGGTCAAAATGTTTCAATGCTAAGATAGGAATGATTTTTGCGCATGTGCGAGATCTCGGAACTTAAAATTTCTTTTAAATTTATAGATTTTTGAAGTGAAATTTTATTTTTGATGCCTAAGAATTGGAAAAATTCACAAGAAATGTTGAATTGGCATGAAGAACATTATTAGATAAAATATATATGAAAAATAGAAAAATATATATAAAACTATGATTCGCTTACAAGGCACGATCTGAAGACATGCAAAACGCAGCGCTACAACTCATCGTTCATTCCACCAGGCCACACAGGCCTCGCAGTACGGAACACTCTAAGATTCTGAACATATATTAAAATTTATTTTTGAAGTATAAGAATTGCGAATATTCATAGTAACTGCTAAAGTACTGCGAAGAAAAAAATTAAAATAAAAAAAAAATAAAAAAAAAATGTGTAAACACTTTGTTCGGTTTTGAGACTCGAACTGTAGTCCAGCAAAAAAGTTCGATGTATCATCTCGTTCTTTCCACAACTCATCCATTCAATTCCGGAGTGGTCTAAGATTCTTACTATGACTTTTTGAATTTCTTGTTTCAACATTAATAGTATTCTGGTATGAAAGCACAATGCTAAGTATATGAATGATTACTGTGCATGTGCAAGTTCTTCACTCTTAAACATTCTTTTAAATTTATTTATATTTCGGAATTACATTTCATTTTTAATGTATAAGAAATGCGAATATTAATGGTAAATGCAGAGAGAGTACGAAAAAAAAATAAAAATAAAAATATATACATAAAATTGAATAAACGCTTTCTTTGGTTTGGAGACTCGAACTGATGTCCAGCAAAATGTTTCCATATAGCCCTGGTTCTATCCACCATACCACACATACCTCTAACGACACAGTGGTCTAGGATTCTTTGTGTATTTCTTGTTTCGACATTAATGGTATTCTGGTATAAAAGCAGAATGCTATGCATATGAATGATTAATACGCATGTGCGAGATCTTCACTCTTAAACTTTCTCTCAAATGTATATATATATATATATATATATATATATATATATATATATATATATATATATATATATATATATATATATATATATATATATATATATATATATATATATATATATAAATATACATAAATATATATATATATACATATATATATATACATATATATATATACATATATATATATATATATATATATATATATATATATACATATATATATATATATATATATATATATATATATATATATATATATATATATATATATATATATATATATATATATATGTATATATATATATATATGTATATTTATATATATATATGTATATATATATATATGTATATATATATATGTATATATATATATATATATATATATATATATATATATATATATATATATATGTATATATATATATATGTATATTTATATATATATATATATATATATATATATATATATATATATATATATATATATATATATATATATATATATATATATATATATATATATATGCATATTTTGGAATTAAATTTCATTTTTGATGTATAAGAATTACGAAAATTCATATTAACTGCTAAAGTAGTACGAAGAAAAAAAATTCAAATTAAAAAAAAATAAATAAAAACATAGAAACACTTTTTTCGGCTTTGACACTCGAACTGAAGTCTAGCAGAAAGATTCGATGTTGCCTATCGTTCTATCCACCTGACCACACACCCTTTCAATGTCTTAGTGGGGTTTCTGGTTTATAAACACAAAGCTAAATATATGAATGATTACTGCGCATGAGCAAGATCTTCTCTCTTCAAGTTTCTCTTAAATTTATATATATATTTCGGAGTAAAATTTTATTTCATTTATATTATTTATTTTATTTGTCATTGAAAATTTTAAAATTTTATTACTTGAATTTTATTTATTTCTTTATTTTTGCAGCCGGACAGACAAGCGATTTGAATATAATTTAATAGGATAACTGCGAAATGGAAATTTCCAAAGATATAAGATTCTGAACAGAGATTCAACAGGTGTAACGTAGACACTATCAAAGTTAAGACCAAATCGAACAACATGTTTTCCGTTTGTTGTTCTGTACTTTTAGAAGCATGTCATTGCGATATCTCAAAAACCACAATGATGTAAATATATCAAATTTGGAATGGGAGTTTTGACTACAAATGTATTTCTGTGTCATTTTGGGTTCATCTGTTGATGAAAACGTGCCTAAAACCAAAATTTAATTTCTGCTCACTAAAATCCTTCATTTCAGGGATTCATTGCCAAAACATTCTCCAAAAATCGCACAACAGATTTAGGAACAATGCTGAACTCGCACTAAAGGATACTATTTCGTAACTTTTTTACGCCAATTTGATTTAAGGTATTCTCGGGGGAATAATACCTTTATTAGACAATATATGACAAAGGTTTTGGGAGATTACTATCGCTGCTTTTAAAAGTTATTCAAAAATGATTTTATAAATAATACATTTAAGGCTCATCTACTCATAAATTTATTTTCATGGAACTGTGAGGGCCATGTTTATTTTAGAAGAACGGAATCATTTCAATTTTCCTTTATATTCAAGAATACTTCTCTTGTTATGATAAAAAAATATCGGTTACATTCAGAATTCACCTTTTGAAAAAAATTCACCAGAAATGCTGGACGGTCTTTGAATTTCGATCCTGTAAAGAATTTGCTTAACTCGCAATTTTTTTTTCGTGAAAATTTCGTAACAGTAGTATTTAAGAAATTAGAAAGAATTGAAATAAAATGATCTATTCAAAGAGAGTAAATAATGAACTTAAGATTTTTATTTTTAAATTTTCCGTCCATTTTTTTTTTTTTTTTTTTCGTTTACAACATTCAGAGTTTATTACCAATTATATGAAATTTTAAGACGTCACAATACGCTAACACGGTAACGCATCAAAAATTTACAAAAAAAAGAAAAATGTTTTTAATATTTGAAGAAATTTGAGCAGTGACAACGAATAATTTTTAAATAGGTAGGTACTGAGCATGGCATATGTTTTCAAAGTGAAACATGGCGCATATTTAAAAATTCCAGTTAAGTACCATTATTGATTCCCAACCATATCGGCATTGCAATAAAGAGCAATTGAAAAGTCAATAAGATTCACATTTTACGAAATTTAAATTTAGAATTATACTGAATTAGGCTTAGCTTCAAAATAATCTGAACACTAATTATGCTTAGTTAATAGAATAAATTTTTATCATTATAACTTTGCTTTAGAGTTATTTAAAAACATAACTATCAAGCAAATGAATAAGAACGATTTATAAGCAGAAAAGGAGTTTTAACCAATTTAGGCGACATTTACAAACTAATAAAAAGTCTAAAAAATTAAAAATTTCTATCATGCGAAGTAAATTACTGAAGAAAATGTGAAGGAATGCTAAGAATTATTCCGATCTAGGAATTTTAATATTACGGAAAAAATTATACTATAGGAATTAAGTAAAGGATTTTAATTCACACGGCCATTTTAAACTCAAATTCAATAATAAAGTAATGTTTAATTCGTATTTACTATTAACAAGATGCTTTTATATTTCTATAAGTAAAACATACTGTAAAAAAAATTCAAGCTCCAGATTTTGAATCTCTTCGTCGAACATCTCCTCTGAAATCGAAAAATACATTTTTGGGAAATATCTACCTGTGACAAAGATAGAAAAAACGTTTTTCAGCTAGAAGGATGAAATTTAGTTTGTATTTTTACATCATGTTAATAGGTATCTATCAAATTGAGAAAATCTATTCTGCGGAAGCTTGCCTGCCGGTTCTCGAATAAAAGCGATCGCATTAAACTGCAAAACGAAGAAAGCTAGATGGATAAAATTATATACATATTTTAAACATAGCAGACGCCTATCATATTTGGAGCTAAATCTAACAAGGGAGTGATCGTCTGTCAATATTTATTTTTAATAGCATGGAAACGCGATAACTGAAAAACGCAATGACTTAAAAACATCCCAGTCGATTGAGAAAACCCATCTAAAACACAAATTCAAATTTGGGTAGACCAAAGGGTGCATTTGACAGCTACCTAAATAAAGGAAAATAAGATTTTTATCGAAAAGATATTTTTCATCTAACAGTAATTTTATTTATTGCAGTACAGCCATTGCTTGCTTTTCGCTACGCCTTCTTTGCTGTTTATAACCTTAGAGAAATTTAAAAAGCAAATAAGAGAAGTTGATAGAATTAAAGAGCTTGAAACAAAAAAACTGAATACTACCAAAGTATCAAAAAACTTTATTTACAAAAATTTTAAATAAAAATGCTGAAACAAGGTTGTATTCAAAATCGTAAAAAGATGAATGCCACATCAAAAGTAAACATGAATTCAAATAATATATTTCATACAAATAATGCGTAAGATATGAAGAAAAATAACATTGCATACATATTAAATACATTAATTTAAAATGATTATACATAAAGATAAAACATTAACAGAAAATGCATGTGAAATATCAAAAGTACATTCAAAGAGAGGTAAAAAATTGACATAAATAACATTTCTAATTGATTTCGACAATACAATTTTTTACGAATTATAAAAATATGAATTTCAAAGAAAATGGTCCAAAAATATATTTAGCAATTAACTTTACTCTTGCGAGTTTCGCAATGTAATTTTTAGTTTTTTACAAGATTTACAAAACATAAATATTCAGATTACTATTTTTACATACATGTTTCAGATTTATAATAATGAAATGCTTATTTCTTGTTCTATAGTGACATCTTGGAATTTTTAAGTCTGATAACGATCCACTCCTTTTTAAAAGTTAATTATCATTTTATTGATTTATTTAATATGTTAATATGTTTAATATGTTAATGTTAAATATCAAATTTTCATGCGTAGCGTCATCTAACAGCGAGAAATATAGACATCTTGATACATTATAATAATGAATTATAAATTAAAGACTAAAAATTTACGTTAATCCACAACAAATTTAAAGCACTTATAAAAAATGTATATATAAACTTTATTAAATTAATAGCATAGATAAATAGAATATTAAGTGAATAGAAATTATATATTAATTTAATTGAATTATTAATAGAATTTGCGCTTTTATCATTTATTGCATCTTTTCTAATCGGTCAAGCATATTAAGTCAGTAATTATTTATAAAATAAACTAGTCAGCGGTATTCTAATTTCATTAAAGTTTCATATACAAAAGAGCAATCCATAAATAATTGCTATTTTCCCAACTGCAGTTTTTATAAATTAAGTATTCTTTTAAAGCATATTCATCACCATGTTGATCAGACATGGCGACCAAATGCTTTTTTCTTAATTTGATGGATTCCTGATCGACTGGCTAGCACAGCGATCAGTCATCCTTTGCTGGAAAAACCGCTAAAAAATGAGACCTTAAATTCTTTACACTTTTACATTACATTCTTAAATACAAAATTTGGCTTAAATTTCATTACTAAAAACATTATGATTATCAATTTTTATAGTAAACTAAGCAGTAAAGGAGATTTCTAATAAAAAATTTGTAAAGAATGCAACAAATGAAGGCGCGATTTGATGATATTTTTTGCATAATAAGAATAACTATTTAGGAAATAGCTGAAATTTAAATTTTAATGCCAGAAATGTAAACTATATTGTTAGTTTATAATGTCACCATCTTAAACTACATATGGGTTGAGATTTAAAAATTCAGGAGGATCGAGATAAGACACAATTTTTATCGCAATATACAATTTAATTCAGACAACATTAAAGTATGATTATTTTTTTTTTTGTCACATATGGTAAACATTTCAGATGTCTCAAATTATTTGCAACAATTACATTTGAAAGGATCAATATCATAATTTACAGTTGGAAATAAAAATTTTCTATCTTATTTATTTAAAGCAATCATTTTCCTGATAATACTTCCAACATCGGTTTCTAAATGTTTTTTTACAGTTTTTATACATATTATAGAACAATTTGCGTGAAAACAATGTAATAAAATATAATAATTCATTTTTGCGGTCGTTCCCTTCTATCACACTCTTTTTCCTAACTTTATATCTAGCTCTTTATACAATTTTCTTCGTATCCAACTACAAATGTGCGAAGTAGTGCCTTTAGTTTTCGTCATCAACTCAGCCAAGAACTATTTCAAATATTATCAACAAATTTTATTTTAAGCCATTAATCATTAAGAATTCGCTGTTGATATTTGTGATATGAAAAACGATTCATTATTAAAAGCAAATAATTGATGCAAGTTTAAGTAACTTTGATTCTTAAAATATAGATGTCAAATTCTTTGAACTTAAATTCTTAAAGTAAATAAAACAGAAAGGACGTAAATTACTTATCCAACAATTATGCAAATATAGGGAATAATTTCACTACATAAATTACACATTCTTTACAAAGCGATGCTATAATAATTGAGATTTTTACGATACTCTACTATTTCTAGTTTTACAAATCAAATCGTTTACTTGAATGAAATTTAAAAAAATTCCCCCAATTCTTTGAGAATTGGTGAATTTATAGAATATCAATATAACAGCAATAATATACATTATACATTCACAAAATTATCAAAATTCAAGACTACTGTTTTATTACAATTTTAAGTGATAGGGATATACGGGCAACAATATACAACAATGGATGAAGTAAATGTAAATATTAAAAGTTTCATCGAAAGGTATGACAATCATTCTGGCACTGTATCTTTCAAAGGGATAAATCTGAATTTTTAAACTTAGAATGCAATAAAAATTAATTAAAATAATTTCATGGAATAAAACTGGAAGTAATTCGAGTTCCAGAACTTATGACATTTCGGCTGATTCTTGGAGCTCACGTATAAACTGAGAATATATCCAAAAGTAGATTTGGAGAAAATTCTATTTTAATAATTTGGAAACAACGACCAAGGAAATATTTAAGTAATATTTGAAGGAATTTTTTTAACAATATCGATTCTTTCCAATATGATCATTCAATTTTTGACAACATTCCGATTGATCAGCTAAACAGTCTCGTGAGGAAGCTTGACAATATGAGATTAAAGCTACAAAAAGAATAAAATATGTGTTCTTAAATTATTGAACCAGATTATAGAAAATCCGCGAATAGACTCCAACGGATTTCATGTTATTTTTGCTACAATTTTTGATTAACAGATTTTAATTAATAATTTTTTTCATGCTATTTAAAGGCTAAACATTCATTTTGAATTTGATCATTCATATTAGCTATTTAAAAATTAAATATTTTATAAAGTACCATATTAGAGCATGGAAAAAAGCATTCAACACTAGTCTTTGTAGGGATGTTGACCATTATTATTTTTTTAATAGTATGGAAGTCGGAGATTTGCTTCAATTTCGTGATAAACATTGCCAATGATCAGTTATAAATTTTAACTACATTTACTTTATAGATATTTAGAAAATGGAAATTCCTCTCCATCTGCGATGTTTCAGATATAAGCAATGTAAAATTAGATTTTTTAAAAATCAGTGCAAATAGTTCCTAAGAATGCTAAGTTACATTTCAATCTCCTGCTAAGTCTCCTTAGTAATAAAACATCTTATAAATTATGTCTCTTGTCACATTTATTAAAGTCCCAAGCTGTCAGCTAAAAATACCGTTGGATGTTGCTCCACTGATGTCATATACATGTAAGAGCCATGAACTCCAAAATCTTGATGTTGATCCAAGATCGTTTCTCAGCAATGTTGATAGAGGTCCATCTTATTCTAAACTTCTTCGAACAATATCTGAAAAAAAAACGAATTAAGGCAACTTAAAAATGCATGTATTCGTTTTAAAGAATAAAAAATATTGATAGCAAAAGTTGCTGTTTGCCCAAGGAAACTATACACAAATTTATATAAAAAAAAAAATCAAATACAAGTTTCAGTACCAATGACTATATTAAATTTATTTTTTCTAGTGGATTTGGATATAGAATTAAAACATTAAGAAAAGTATACTTTATATTAGAATAAAATTTGTTTAATATTAAACATTTCTACTAAGCTTATTATAGGATTTTCGTGGACTCTGCATGCATCAGATCCCAGCAAAAGTAAAATACAGTGGGAGCGTTAAATACTATACATTATAAATACACAATTTTTTGAAACAACAAATTGATTCAGTTAATTTTATTTTGGCACTATTATATTTGAACTTACCAAGTCCCTGAACTTTAGAATCATCTTTCTATTCCAGATGACACATTTTCTGCACATCTTGGAAGTTTGGCCTCGATTCACTTTTGTCCGGGAACTGAAAAAGTGTCTGAATCCAAGAAATCAGCAGCAACGAGTGAATCGTTTTCCTGTGTAGCACTATAATCATTGCATGGTGGTAATTCTTGCACTTTATTGTTTCATTGACTTCGTACTTGCGTATAAATTTAGAGATATGCATTCAATATTTGAAGGAATGTTCTTGTCAAAAGGTTGAAGTAAAAATGTACAATATAATGGCATTTATTCCACAATTATGTAAATATACTGAATATTTATTAGTTTCAACACCAGCAGGATTTAAGGCAATTCATATTTCCTGCGATTATTTTTCCCCCATTAAATACAATTTCTGTATAAGGAAAAATGTTAACCAATAAGATTTTTTAAAGCAAATCAATGATCTTAAAAAGTGAGATAAAACCTACAGATTTCTGAATTATTACAATCTTCATAAAAAGTTTACCTTGCAAGCTGTTAAGAAAAGGGAATGGGACTATCAAACCGCACTACTTTCAATGTAGTCGGAAATTGACATTGCTTCTTCAACAGTAGAAGTTTATTTTAAGCCTTATTCGTAATCAAATATTCGAAGGAAAATAACTTTCAAAATAAATCCCTGTCAAAGTGTTGTAAAATTTCGTTATAGCTCAATCATTCAGATACCGGTTCCTGAGAAAATTCAAGTTCAAAGACTCAAAACTTGAATGTTCATTCCAACTTGCTTTGTTTCGTCTCCCCGAGTGTTATTTAAAATTTGAATATTCTTTTATTGCTTGGTTCCAGGAAAGTTTCTGTTATTTCATTTAAATTCTATTCTCAATCAAACGGATTTCGTTAATCAAAAGGATCAAAGTACATTTCTTTTCCTACGGATTTCAATATCTGAAAGCAATATAAGCGAGTTGAAATTTTGTTATTCAGAAGCTCACATGATTTTATAGAACTATCATCTAAATAGCTAGAAATTACTGGATTTACTAATTCACTTTGGAAGAGATTTATAATTCAAAATTAGGGCTATTGTATGATGAGATCTCAATTCCTTTCTGAAAAGAGCTTTACACTTTCGTTTTCCTTGAAGTTTGAAAAGAATTCTCAGCACGTACTAATCTTCTTTACTCATTTATCCACAGTGCCTTAAGAATAATTCCACTGATCTACAGCATACCACAGACACATTACAAAAGTAAGAGAAAGCAATTTTGTAATCCTTGACTATCAATTCCAGCTGTGACATTAGGAAATAAATTTTATTTATTCATTCAGACAGTCTAAGGATATGATTTTCAGTCATTTAAAAAATGTTCGAATCAATAAAATCGGAATAAAGGGCCAATTAGAAAAATTAAAAGAGAAATAATGAACAATTTATCAAATGAAAGAATTTCATTCTTGAAATATTTCCCTACAGTTAAAAATTCGACATATTTTTGTAGATTATAGATAACTTCATGAAAACATTCAAATACTAATGCATTTTATCCGAGTTAATAATTGTTACGAATTCAATAATTTAATGATTTCATTTCCAATTCCCATTGTTTTAGCTGCTGTTTTAATGACTGATAATTTTCCTGAAGAAATTATATTTATAATTATATTCATTATATTTATAATTATATTCATTATATTTATCGTTTCATTATATTTATTGATACTGATATTCGTTTTCACCCTCCCCCCCCAAGCTTTTTGATTTTTATTATGATTTCATTTCCGAATCATTCTAAATAATCGCAAAGGCTTAGTTTTATGCATCTACATTTAAGGGAGATTAATCCTAATTCTACCTTTGTTAATTAAAATCATTAAACCTAATCAAAAATACCCAGAATATGTTTTTCTCCGAGACGTATGTATCTGATAAATAAATCTTGTTTAAAAGTAATTCAATGTTAATATGCCGAATCATTTGATACAATTACTATTTATTTATGATACGTTAATAAATACATGTTTCTTTTATGATCGGTATTCGAAATTTTGTAGAATCCCAAAATGGAATGAGGTAAATTGTCTTCACGTAGAGAAACGATTAATAAACATTACGATATGTAGAAAAAAATAACAGACGGCTAATTTTATATTTGAGTGTTATTTCAAAACCATAAAAAAATGGGGACAAAACGGAAAGTTAAAGTTATGATTCATTAGATCCTGATTAGTCAAATAGACGACAAGATATGATAGTTATTGTAGATTTATATAAATACACAAGATTGTTTAATAATTCTGATACTTTAGTACAGGGAAAATACTTTTTAAAAATGTTTTATATGGTGAACCAAAACAATCATTAGTAAATTGAGATTATATGTATAGAAAAAGTTAGCATTCAAGAAGTTATTTTTTAATGATTCAAAATATTGTAATGGCTGCATTTTTTATGTTCATTTTCATGTATTCATAACTAACATTGGAAATTTCCGAGGACAGATTTATTGCATATATTCTGTAATTAGAAAGGGAATATTTAAAAATTAAGATTCCTAAAGTTCTATATCAATTAATGAAATTGAAAGATTTTTAATATGTACTAGCCGCCTTTGGCAACCAGTCCGTTCGCCAATCTTAATGTTCGTTAAAATTATAATTAAATATTGTATACAATTTCTACTTTAATAGCTTCTTCATCAAAATATTTTAAAACTTCAAATTTTGATAGTCATATAATTCATTCATAATACTATAAAGGTCTTTAGTCATAACGTAATATGTATCGCTCTAATTTTCTGTTAGCTCCCGTAGAAATTATGCCTTAAAGTGGAAAGGATTAATCTGCAATTAATATAATATTTTTTACTGAAACAAAGCATTTTTTATAATGATTACTGAAAACAGAATCCCTGAGCGTTTAAACTTTATGGGCATTAAAGAATATATATCTTAATTTATCTAATATCTCAAGAATTTGTCAACAAAATTCTCAGATTCATCATGATTAGACCGATTAATTAACAATGTTTAATTTTAAATGCATCAAACACTAAGAAAATAAAACGAATAATTTGAAATAATCGGCCGAAAAATGTTAACCCTAGCCTCATTACTGTTGGGAAAAAAAACTGAAGCCTTACTCATTTGGCGGTGGGGAAAATGGAAGATTTTTTGACGGGAAGTTAGTTTTTAATTAATAATTAAAATTCTAATTAAACATTAAAAAAAGGGACCCCAGATGAACATTCCCGACCTCCAAGGTATACATGTACCAAATTTGGTAGCTGTAGGTCAAACGGTCTGGCCTGCAGAGTACCAACACACACACACACACATATTGAGCTTTATATAAGTATAGATGATTGGGATAAAATGTTTGTGCCAAGCGTGTTAAAGTAGAAAATAAATTCACTTGAATATTATTAAAATCTGTAGTTTACTGAACACAACTCTGAAATCTGTTTTTATATTAAATCCTAACTAATCTTGAGATTCTCTGAATTTCTATAATGGAAACAAATCTATTTAGTAAGATTGCCAAAAATAAAATCATTCAAATATATGCTTCATAATCTAATTTTTTTTTAATAACGTATTATTCCGAAAACAATTTTTTGAAGGAATCTCATTTTCGAAATCAACATAGATGCATTGTTAAAGGGATTATTTTCATTGAATACATTTTTACCCATACAGAAGGCATATCTGGTAGAAATATGTACCCTAGTGATTATTGAAAGAATGAAACACGCCGAATTCCAAATTTTAACATTTGAATATCATATGAAGATATATACTGCGAGCACTTTTCACACTATCCAAATTTTCAGATCATGCAAGTAAGTGAAAATTCCTTCAAGACATGTGAAGGGTGGAGTAATTTTAGCTATTGACAAAGAAAATAATTCTACGAAATAAGCTACAATAAACATGCTTTAATTTACAAGAACTTACCTAACTTAACCATAATAGTGTATTTCACGTATTTCTAATAGTGTATTTCAAAAATTTCAAGGCAGCCAGGTCGAGACATTTTGGTTTTGGTTTGTATTATTTATTGGCGCAAGAGCCACTCTTGGCCGAGACATTTTGGAGTTACTAAAATTAATAAAGCACAAGCCATTTTATTGCTACTGATTTAGCGCTAAGGCTTAGAAATGCTTAATTTGTAGAACTTTTTTGGCAGCACGAAACAAATTAAAGGTCATTTTAGCACTATAATGTATGTGTGTACAGTTCAAAACAATAGATTTGGATATCCTTGAGTTTTTTTCTTTTTCTTTTTGCCTTGTAATTTCAGATCAATCGGTGTGTCCCAATAGAAGCGCGGATCATGAAATGACTGGATGGACAATATCGGAGAAATTTTGAGATCGGATGCTGTTATTGCCCGTCTTTATTATCTTTGGATGACTTAATAATGACTTATATTAATTTGCCCAGTAGAGTAATGAAGACAGGTTACATTCTTAAACCAACAGACCACAAATTTAAGGACCCGATTTCGAAGTTCTAAAAGAATTAGAATGATTACTAAAAAAGTATTACTTGCATTCAATGGTGTCAAGTCAACAATTACAGATATTAATCTATTTTATTCTACTTCAATTAATTAAAAGAACATGATATGCTGATAACTTTATATGCTCTGAACAATTGAGATAATCCAATTAGTTAGGACAAATAAATCCAAAAGATCCACAAAAGTTTCCCGGGAAACAAAAACTTTCCGATAACTGAGAAAGATGGGCTAGTTCCTTTCAGTACATCATCATATTTGATATAAATTATCTATTCATTGTATTAAATTCTATAAAGGTTTTATTATATTAATTTCTATAAAATAAAAGAGCAGACGCAGCTCGGATCAAAATTCTGCTCTATTTTATCAAAGACTTGCACAAAGATTTAAAACATTACGTTAATGTATGTATCTGGCGGCTCATCCATTAGTACTGCCGCACCTCTGAATTTACTTTTAGATATACAATTTTCTTCTTTTTATCTAATTTTCATCTCTCTTTGTTTATTTTGTCAATCCCGAAAGTCTGACCAACGGCAGCAATAAAAAAAAGTTAAAATAAGATGGGAAATAAATTAACAGCATAAATAAATGCAGATCGAGACAGTTCATGGAAATCCCTTGTGTACACAATCGTTTGATTTAAATAAACAAGCGATTCTTTTCATCGTCTGAATCTAGAGGAGCTGCACCTATAATCAGCAGCGGGTTGGAAGGCTGTTTTTCTTTACACTCCCAAGTTCGCTTTCGTTCTTTGGGATTTTTTTTTTTTTGGTGTTTATGTCGTCGAATATAAATGAGTTGTTTTCGATTATTGATACTTTTATAGAAATACCTCTGCTTTATTGAACATTAATTTTTTTGTTAGAAATTAATCTTCGAAAAAAGTACGTGCGTAATTTTTTAAAGCGTATTTACTGTAATATTTTTGTGAGCGATTATTAATCAGTACATATAAAAAACATTAACGTTGCAGCTAATTTAATGCATGTCTTATGCGATGTCTGCGGATTTGAAATTAAAAATTTTAGGCTACTTATGTGCCAAGTTCGCAGTTTGTTTTTTATAAAAAAAATTATAGTGCTTCGATAATATATATTTATATATAAAACCCTGAAAGGCACCCAGATAACATTTAACTCACTTACTCCTTGAAAACTTGCTCATAAATTGTGAAATAAACTAACGGGAGAAGTCTCCCACAACTTTCTCGTATTCTCTATAATAAACATGTAAAGCCATGCACGGTATTGGCGGGGTTAATAATATCCAAAAATCGAATTTGTGTTTTATATATGTTTTTTTCAACAAATTGAAACGAAAATTTGACATAAAGTTGCACATGTAGTCATAAACCAAATTTGATCTATTTAAGTCATTGCGTTTTTTAAGTATCGCGTTTATATGTTTCTGAAAGTACAGACCAGCAGACAGTCAAACCTTTGTTGTATTTGGTTCAACATTTGACAGATGTCTACTACTAAAGATGTTAAATCTGTGTATAGTTTTTTTTAGCTATCTAGCTCTCTTCGTTTTGTAATTATCATGCTCACTTATGTTCGTATAGCAGGTCAGACGGGCTTCCTCATAACAGATTTTATTCATGATTTGTTAGAAACCTATAAATTTGGCGTAAAGAACGTTTGCCATATTTCACCCGTCTAGCTCACAGTATTTTTGAGTTATTGATGTCACAGATAGACATTTTCCGAAAATGCGTGGATATTCGGCAAAATCTCGAGTTTGAATTTTTGAAGATTACTATAATTTCTACAACGTATACGAGACTGTATAATAAAAAATAGCTGTTTCCTAAATTTAACCTATTACGTTTAACTGCCGGTTGAGAAATTTTCGCTCTCTCTCTATTTTTACACTTTCAAGAGTTTCCTGAATACTAATCTCGAAACATCAATTACGAGGAACATTTACTACCGCTGCCAATACACCCGTGGCATTCGCGCTCTCTTGTTATAACTCGATGACAGAATTATAACCCGATTTTTCATTAAAATCCATTTTGAAATAAAATTACGACTTTACAATCTTTTATTTTTATATGTAAGTTTGAATTTCTTTTAAACTTCATTTGTGAACGAAGAAACTGTGGTACTTTGGATCTGTCAGTAAAAATTGCTACGGAAATGTCATGCAAATCCTTTTAGAGGAAAAATATTCCCGATTATTTTTAAATATTAGTTTTAAAAAACCGAAATTATACTTCAACGAAATTTCAAAATTTAAGTATTTTTAAACTAAATCGTCAATATTGAAAGTAATTACCCTATTGAAGAACAAAACTCTGATGAATAATCTGACTTGAGCCGTTCAGAAATGGATTAAGTTGCAAGAGAAAATCCCATTTCTAACAACTCATATCGTCTTTATAAATCCAAGTTAAACTCAGCTTTAAAAAAATGTGCATAACAATTTTAAAAATAAATTCACAACTTCGTTTAAGAAGTATAATTAATTTATAGATAAAAAACCTGCATCTGGTTATGAAATTAAAAAAAAAAAATGTTACAATTTCCCGTTTATTACTAAAATAGTAGAGCATTAAACCAAAATCAAGTCTTTATTTTGCATTAAACCTATTCTAAAATTAAGCCTTGGAATTTTTGACGAATTCATTTTTTCCCTACATACCACCGAACCCAATGAAGGTTCTAAATTAATTCGTGCAGGCAAGTGCACATAAGTTAAAAAATCCAACAGAAAGTTAGTTTGGTTTAGTTATATTAACGTCCCGTTCTAAAGCAACACTTCCACACCACACCAGCGGAAGGGCGTCTTTTCCAAAATGTCAGGTTTAATTTTCATCAGACTTGCAAACATGGCAGGTCTTTAATATGCAGGGTTCTTGAACCTGAAGCCCCCTCCCACCTTCAAGGCCAAGACCTTACTCCTAGGTCACCACGACAGCGGAACGGTACGGCCACCGGAGAGAAAACCAAAAGAAACTTGCGGAAAAAAAAATTAAAATCTATAAAAACTTCAAATTATTTGTCTATGATTGACTATTGATCGATTGAGGCGCGAGAGAACGCGATTATTCTAAAAAGCTACAAGTAAAATATAGAACATCTGCAATAGAGAACCGAGAGTTTTTTTTTTGTCAGTTTAGTCAGCGTCATACCCACAATAGCAATGAATCAACTAGATATTCGAAAGTCCTCTTCCGCCGAATATAAAAGTCAAATCCGATTTTAATCTTGGTAGCAATATCAAGTACAAAGATGTTTCTGCAAAACGCAATATAAACTAGCGTCATATAGATCGCAACTAGCTGATGCATGCTATCACGCATGTCCTAGGAAAATATTACGCAGATTCTTCTCCTGAACAATTCCACACAAATTCAAAAACGAATCTATTTAAAGTCGTTTATTCCACACATATTTAAATGTAGTCTCGCAAACTCGATTTATAATAACGATCATTTTTAATTAATTTAATCCTCTTAGCTAGAATTCCGAAAGTACCTATTCCTCCTGAAACAGGTATACAAGAAAGTTTCTAAATAAATGAATTGGTCTAGCCTTGGCGGGAGGGGAGGCAGTATACCACATAGGGATATAATTAAATAGAAGAAAAAGAGAGGGTCTACAGTTCACACATGAAATGTTAACTCCTAGTTGTGGACAAGAAACTCAATTCAAAATGAATCAGTTCGCTTCCAGAAATAAGCTTCAACTAAAATTGAGAGTTTTTCTTTCTAATCGAATTATATAGGGACAGAAAGAATTTAGATAGTTAAATAATAGTACGCACCGCCATCTTATAAATGAAACACTACTAATCATAATACTCCTCCAAGAAAACGCAGGAACCTGATCCCATTCCAACAACAACCTAAAATCGGAATTAACACAGATTTACCCAAATCGATAGCAGAGCAGATTTATACCGCTCTTCTAGAATAGAGCAAACCAACTGCTTTGAAATGCTCTTCACAAGTCAAAGCTAAAACAACTCATTCCATTTAAATTTGCTTCAAATCTGAAGGCTTGAACGATTATTGTGCCTCTTGCGTAAAAAATCCAAGCATTAATTAGTAAATACGGTAGATAAAAAGTCTATCAAATAAAAATTTGAAAATTTTCATTAACCAGCTTCGTAAACTATGCTGCTCCTAAAAATCAGACAAATAATCAGAGGCCAATCAAACCTTTTACGAGTGAATCTCTTGGAAGAAAAAATGCCTTAAACTTTCCATTTTAAATATCCTTATTGTCTTCAAATGGAATAGCGCTTACTATAAAAGCGGTACTACACAAACTTATACGAACAATTCCGCATCGAAGATGATACGCAATTTTACTGCTCATGGTTATCAGAACACTATGTTTAACACATTAACTCGGATCAAAGTGGAACTTAATCTGCTTAAACTTAACCAGGCAATTCCAAGAAAATTCCGCAGCAAGATATAGTTTCACATATATATTCAAATTTGAGGATTGATAACTCTAGAAATTGGCTTATAATAGATTATAAATCATGTCACCACAATCACAGTCTTATCAGTATTCCAAATCTTACATTAATAATAATAAAACCCCTGAACCACCTTTAATTCTACTTCAGAAATTACGCTCTGGAACAAGCGGCGCTTCTTATTTAGATTACTACCCTGTGAAAATGGCATTTTATTGCGACGTTCGATTGCAGAAGTGCTCTGAAAATTTTATTCTACTTCCACGAGTTATATAATCGGAAAGACGTCCATTTAGTAATAGTCTCACTCTCGTCTGCACGCTGTTGATGTAAACATTCAAACCCTATGAATGATTTAAATCGCAATAGAATAAAAACTAGCCCTACTGTAATTCTAAAATCAAATGTTGATACTAAGCATACAACGAAATTTCATCAAAACTCGGTAATTACATTTTCCCTATTTGACAAATTGTTTAAAGATGCAACCAAAATTCACAGAATATGCCCCGAAACGTATGGTACTAAGGCGAGCCATATTCTATTTTCATTTTAATAATATTATCCAACAGAATTTTTTCTTCACTCCTCAATTAATCAATCCAACCTCGTCATTCAATATATAATTACAGTGCAATTTGCAGTATCGTAGTTTTTGCACACCGATACGAAACTTTCTAAGCCACCGAATTTAATTAATTTAAAAAGTCAAGCACCCAATAGCTAATTTTCGGAAAGCATCACTGCAGTTATATTGTAAAAACCTATTAAATTCAAAATTTGCTAACTCCTCAACTGCTTTAAAGTAAATAAATTAGCTAGCAAAACGCACACATTATCTTTCATCTTTGCCATGTTTCCTTAGCGTTTTTCGAAAATCGATCAGTGGCAGAAAATTTTGATGTTATGAGAGAGGGGGAAAACTTAAAAAATATTTTTTTATCTTTCAATATTTTCATGAAACTAACGAAATAGCCATTTTGAATTATTTAGCAAAACTAAAGTTTAAGAATATGAAATTTTCAACTATATTTTCTGAACATTATTTAGTACACTCCATTCATTTAAAAGCAAATCGTATAGTGCTAGTTTACAAAAACATTTCACAAGTGATTTAACCAGGATAAAATATTCTAAATATTAAATTTTGAAAAACTTGAATTCAATAGATTAACAAAGTAATTTACAGAACCTAAGAGCATCAAATTTGTAAAATAGAAGATAAAAAAAAAAAAGACACATAATACCACCTTATTTTCCGACCACTAAGCAGTCGCATGCCAGCTCATAATATTTTTAGCGTCTGGATGCGATTGATTAGGGGCCAATAAGCCTTTTTATCTCTTAAAAAAACTCCCTTTTCTTTTGCGGGAGAGCAAAATTAATATTATTCAGTTATCACCATAGTATGATTTTCTGGGTGCTAAAAAACATTAAGCATTAAACATAAAAAATAATAAAAGTTACAACATTATTTTCCGTAACTTGAGCTACTTTTTAAAGTGAATCTATTTCACAGCAATAATTTATGAAGTTCTTAAAAGTAGAATGTCCGTGGTGGGGAAAACTAACCAAAGAATGAGCAGCGGGAACCATAAAAAGTTTTGATCCAGCAGAAATTTAAATAATACTTGCCAAGAACTAATTTCCTCATACTAACGTCCAGAACTGGAAGAAGCTCGACTTTTTAATGACTCAATTCGAGGATAGATGTAGATATGTTTTCTATTGCTTTTCGACAAAAATATACATTAAAAAGAATTTGAAAAATTAAAAGCCTCAACTATGGAAAATTAGTCGACAGGAACATGAAGCATTTGTAAAATGAAAGCATATTTTTAGCAGATGACGGTACGAAATGGTCCATATTTAATACGAGGCTGCTCACAAATATCTGTTGTATTTTGAAGTACATTCTTTCTTTTTTTTCCTTCTTTCGAATTTCACACTCTTTCCTCTTCTTGATAATATTCTTTTCATCAAATAGTTTATCCAAAACCTTTTGATTGCATAATTACAAATGAATGTTTTAGATGACAAATTGAAATGAAATGGAATGAATATTTCATGGTGCGGCCACTATAAGTTTCAGAAAAAGCACAGGCTTGATTTCGATCACCAGCCCGGTAAATATAATTCTACCAGATACAATTTCCTTTTTTTTCCTTCAAGTAACGTACTATTTATATATTTACATAATCTTCTGTTGAAGGTGCAGCAAGAGTCGATCGTTGTGTGCCCATCGTTGTTCCAGAAAGGCAGTCTGACCAACTCCTTCTAAAGGGAAAACATCTAGCAGTTGAAACTTTCCAGAATCATCAAGATATTACAAAGAATTAAGTTCAATGTAGACTCCTGGTAAAGAAACAGTGTAATATATATCAAGGTGAAACTGTTGTTCTTCGTGAAGGATTGAATGACAGTAAAGAGCAGGCCTTGTATTTATTTCACTCGACCATATGCCTAGTGTCCAGCAAGAAGATTCCTAAAAACAAACAAAAAATTAATAACATGCAAGTAAAAAGGTTCTTTGGGGCGAAACAGACGCGGATTAAACAATTTTTATTCTTTGTGAATTTAAGGAAATTGATAATAGATTAAAAAAAATATTGGACAAAGTTTCTTTTCAAAAGCCTCAACGAGAGTATTGCAACTACAGGCTAGGAATATTGAAAGCAAGAAACTGAAAAAAATATTCTGAACTTATATAGTTTAAGAAATGAATTTGCCGACGCAGCGTTTTGGTTCTGTGAGAAAACTTTTAGCGCAACTCGGTTACAGTGAAGCCAGAATTCGAGTTCAGAAATTATTTTTTGAACGAAGATTATTAAATAAATGTAATAATTTATAATTAAAGAATATGCGATAAGAAAATGTAGCATTTAATATAATTGTCTTCTTTTTCCAAAACTGAAGATCGTATTTAAGAATAGTATAAAGAGAACAAAGAACCATTTGAGGTGAAATAACTTAACAGTTAAATATATTTATAATTTCAATTACTCCAATGACAACATTAATTGTTTTTTCTATTTATTTTTTATTTAATTTTTAAATTGTTTACTTTCCACATTTAACTAATCTCAGAATATGAACATTTAATTATTTTGCAGCAAAACAACCCAGCCCGATATAGGTTAGGAAAAAATCTTAAGATGTTGCCTGGATAGTTATTTTTAGGAAAACCCTTTTTGCTGAAATAATTTTAATTTTTACATTCCTTAAGTTCAATAGAAGATCGCAAACTCGTTTCTTTAATCATTCCAACTAAAATGTGCTTTGAAAGATAAAACATTTTAGAAAATATGAATCAAAAATTGCTCTTACATTCATTCATAAAAATAAAAAGGGGGTGGGGAGGGGATTAAATATTAACTAAATCTTTCTATGGCATCTCATTGATGTCATGGAATTATATTACAACTTGGATTTCGCTATTTAATTGTCCTAATGGGATAAGATAAGTTATATAAAACAAGACTGATGAATCCTGACGATCCATCATTTATATTAAATGATCTTTGAATGTGGTTAAAAATGATGCGAATAGTTAAATAAGATATTTCATCTGAATTACTTTTTAACATAGAGCAAGTTTTCGAATTAATTAACGATAGAAACTAACATATGCAATTTTTTTTTACATAAGTTGAACTCGAATTTTTAACAACGAAAAATATCATGAATGACGCATCTTTTAAATTTGATTGTCTCATAAAAGAAATCGCACTTTAAAATTTTACGTTTTACATTATATATTAAATATTCTGATACTTTTCATTTTATGGCAATTTATTCAAAATTCCCATTGATTTGTTGATTGTTTTATAAGATGATTTATCTATGAAATTAATGAATTTCAAATTCAAAAAACACCTTCTGAATTTAGGGGATAATTTAGAATCACTGACTAAATAAAAAAAAATGCCTGTAATCGGAAGGCGTTATCAAATAACACGACCAGTTTTAAGCGACATCACATGCGAGTGAAATATAAAAACATTAAAAGTTTAAACGGCCATATTTTTAATATGACAAACGAATAAAATTAATATTTACTATAATTTGATTCAACAGGAGACTTTAGAACAGGCATGAAAAATTGGGGAAAATTATTATTATTATTATTATTATTATTTTGCTTTCTTTACACATAGGAGCTTTTGATGTTTTCAGTATTTATGAAATAAGAAATTTCAATTTGAGTAAATAGAATATTATGTTAACTTGGATGTTAAAGGTTTAACTCAAAAATGACGATTAGGCGATGTTAGATGCCTCCTTTCTAATGAAAATTCTATTTTACTGATAATAAAATATTATTAATAAATTTAAGCTTTAATAAACTTCTTATTAATTAAGACTGAAATAAGTCCTAAGAATTTTTAATATGACATTTAGATTCAAAAAATCTTTTTAACTAGATCACTAATAAACGCATTGCATAAAAATTTAAAACAAGTATTAATTATCTTTAATATAATTATTATTGTAATCATTTCGCTTTGCTATTGAATTATATTTTTATAATCTCATTCAGCAGTACAACGTTGAATTAAATTTGTAGCAGACAATTTTAATTAATAAATTAAAGATTTCGATAAATTTCACGCAATTCCAATAAAGTCATAAGCTTAATCGATTGGCTTCTGCGCTTTTTGCATTAATAATTATTTCAAAATGAAAATATTATATAAATATTCAATTATCAATTTAAAATGATAAAAAACTTTATTTCCTTATAAAATTTTAGAGACTTTTCCCCCCTCAATTTACATATTAAACAGCAAAGACTCTTGAAACGAGAGAAAACAACAGCACTACCAAATATTCTAGAAGCTGACTGTATACCTCTGGAACTATTGAACAGAAACTACTGGAATTTCGCTCAGTGGTTTCTCCCTTCTTGCTTTTTCGATCAGCATTAAGACATTTTCCACTTCTCAAATTAATTTAAGACAGAAATCTAAAATGTTTTACTAAAATTATTAAATACTAGCCACCTTTAGCGACCAGACGGTCCATCAGGAGAAATATTTTATAAATTTTTCAATTAAATATTTATGTATAGTTGTCAGCAAAAGATGGAACGCCTCTGCAACTTAGTTATTTATTATCGCATCGATGAAAAGAACTTAAGCGACTGGTTTGTTGAGATAGACAAACTGATTACCCGAGTTAGTTAACTGCTATCTCGAAATTTTTTCATGATAGAAATCGAGATTTTTTAATATCTGGATTCTGCAAATCTTTATATGTATGTGTATTAAATTTCGTTCCGAAATTCGCAATAGTTCTTGATATTAATTTTGTTTGCTGAAAACTAGGCCCAAAAAGTCAACCTACAGGGGATCATATATAAAGTAAATTTCATATTGTTAATAGCAAAATAAGACTTTGCGTTTTTATTACAGAAATTTCAGGGGAACAAACAACAGAACTCGGATTTATCTTTTATATGAGTATAAGTTTTCAAAATACAAATAGTTTTAAAAAAAAATCTAAATATCAAAGTATTTCCATTACTTTTAATATCAGTTAATCATTTAGACTTTTTAAATGGATCCCGCTTTAAGAAATTAATATAATTTTAATTTTTACAGGAATTAAATACATTTCACTCATTTTTTCCCTTAAAAAGTCATTGACTGATGGGATTCGAATACCGTAAAGGTATTTTAAACCAATGAAATTATCGAATTTTATTAAAAGGTTAGACTTTTATTTTCAGGAGAAAATGATTGTTAATCGGAGAGAAGATTTATTAAGTTTATTACTTTAGCTACTGTAATAATTAGAGTGATGGAAATTTTTTCTGTTATGCAACGGCTGATATAATCAAGACAGATATCAAAGGATTGAGCCAAGCACATTATAACGTTACAAAATCTTGAACTAGATGTTCGAAAAATATTTTTTCATAAGCTCAAATGCAAAAAGTTTATTTCATTACTGAGGGAATCATTTTGCGGAAATTTTAAAAATATTCTTAACCTAATTAAAGAAGTTTATGCATGAATGCTCAACAATAAGCCAATATGTATATAAATGATAGGTCCTAATTAATTTTCTTATTTTAGCTTTAATTAATATAATGAATGTTCAAGAAATGATAAGATTTCCTTGGACCTCTATTTCATTTATTTGCAACCGATAACTGCTGGTTATAAATAAAAATTAAATATTCCAACAGTTAAATGTATCCTTCAATTTTATATCGTCTGCTTGGCATCAAAGCATTTATATTTTTAAGAAAAAAAGTAATATTCATGTTGAATTAAAATCGTCTGATATAAAAATAAATTTAATTGTGATATTATAATTAAGGTTAAAGCTCCTGCTTCGTGAAAAGTAGATCGATAAATGTGAATAAATTTAATATACTATCCTTCAAAAAGTAAATGTTGCGAATAAACTATGGAAATTTTAAAGTTTCGTGAATATTTCGAAAACAATTTCGAGTAAATACAATTTTTTTTATTGCGGCATTTTAGCATGCCACACTTTTGCTCTCGTGCAAAAATTTTACTATGCTACAATTCATTTTTTTCCCACATTCATTTTAAAAAATCCATAAGAAAATATTAAATTTATGTTACTTATGCATTTATTTCATGGAAAATTATATTTTATGAAAAATTAGTTTTCTTTAGGTGAGCGGAAAAAGTCTAAGTCTCATTTAACATCGGAAGTGACATTTTTTCAAAACCACTTAACTCTCGAAACTATCAACAGGATCTCAAAATTTCATTCAGAGGTTAATTTTATTGTGGCAAATCGATTCACTAAAAACATCGATTTCAATAATGGAAAATTTTTAAGATAATAGTAAATTAACTATGTTAATTCGATTAATCTGTTTGTCTATCTCAATACTGTCCACTCGAGTCATTTCATGGGCAACAAATTTGTGAAGAGGCGATAATAAATAACACTAAGTCAAAGAGTTGTTTCTCTCTCTCTCTCTTTTTTTTTGACGTACTTTGGTCTCTTAATAGCATCTTCAGCAAAATATTTTTAAGCTCCAAATTCAATTGTAACAATTCCTTTTGTTATAGAAGCCTTATGACATTTTTTCATTATACTGCACATCTCTAATATGTTGTCAGCTGCTATAAGATTTAATTTGGAATTTAAAATGAAAAACTGCAATAAATACGAAAACGTTTTGCTGAAATAATATTTTTACTTCCTCGTATACGTAGAGTAGAGAAAGTATAGGAATCGTCGAAAGATTCGAACAGGAGATTTTGCTGAATATTCACGTTTTCGGTCACTCTAAAAAACATTTTTGTAAACTGTTCGTCTTTCAGTGACAAAAACAACTCCAAAACTATTTGAACTAAATGATTTAAATTTGATATACGGTCTTTACACCAAATTTGCAACTTTCTAGGGGGATAAAATTCAGCACACAGATTTAACGTCTTAGTGTTTACACCTGTCACATTTGGAACCAAATCCAAGTACAGATTGACTGTCTGTACTTTCAGAAACATGAAAACACTATAATTCAGAAATGCAGTAACTTAATATATGACTTAAATATATGAAATCTGGTACAGGATTTTGTAACTGCAAGTGCAGTTTAGTGTCAATTTTTTTTCAATCGGTTGAGAAAACCGCGTCTAAAGCAAAACTCCAATTTCGTATAATATTAACTGCATAGCAGGAATTAATCGCAAAATCATCGGCAAGGATGCCACAATAGATTCAGTAGAAATGCTAAATTTATGCCAAAAGTTAATATTTCATAACTGTTGGTCGCCAATGCCATGTAAGGCTTTCTCTGGCATGACAAATTTATTAGAAAGTATGCGAGAAAGTTTTGGGGAAACCAATCTCACGGGCTTAAAAATATGACTGCAGAAAATCATTCTTTAATATTGTAATCTTAAAAGTGTGCCACATATTTTTATTATGTATGCAATAATTCAAAGAATTATTCAATAAAAATTTCTCTGATCACAAAATTCAGTTTTATCTTCAAAAATATTTTAAATATGATAAACATTTTATTTCAATACATAAAAGCAAAAACTGAAAAAAGTTGTGAAGTCTAAATTTTTTATTTGTCCTTCGATCCTATAAAATGTATTCAGTAAAATTATCTAAACAATCTAACATTTCAATTTTCTGCCATCAAATTTGGCCAAGTTATGAAGTTTTGAGCGATTCTATTATTTTAGATAATCAGTCTTGGGTAAAGTACTAGCTCTGATTGGCGTATTTTCTTCAAAACGGTCGATGGAGAGGTCTAAAATCGCACGTTTTTAAAGACTAGAGATATTCAAACTTTCATAACTCAATCAATTTTAATTGCAAAACAGTAGATATTTTTGTATTTAAAATATTAGTGTCTCAAGAATATTTTGATTAAATATGACTCTCAGGGAAGAGGATTTGCATAAAAATTTAAAATTCGTAACATTTATTGATTTAAATATAAAATATAATTATATACTTCATTTAGAATTTTTATTAGATATATATGTGAAATAATAAAATTCTAGAAATTAGCTGTTGGGCTCTGATAAGAAGGGATATCCTGTATATATTAAGCTGTGTGTGTTTTAAATAAAACTGAATTATTGAAATAACATGGCTATTTTAAAACCTTACAGAAAACTTTTTCTCGCATTCATTTTTTTATACAAGACTAGGAGAGCTTCGAACCCTGCTTGCTTTCGCTCTTGAACCCCGATGCTGCCTGAACCTGATGTTTGTCAGTTCCATTTGGCAAGTTTTAAACTTCACTGGCCATTCTTTCAAGAGTTGAAAGCTTTATCATTACATGGTGAGAAAATACATTTTAGAATTTGCCTACTTCCGATTCAGAACTCGGAGTCCATTTCTCTAATATCTAAATATTGATTCAATTTTTCACGGTTTGCAGCCAACGTAACTTCACGATCAACTTTTCGTTTAAAATTGCCAGTTTCTCGCTTGGTCTTTTTTTCGAATTTTTTTCTTCATTTGATATCGCTGGACGCCTCATTACTATTGAAAAAAAAAGTAAAGTGTATTATTTAAGTATTCGGATGAGTTTTTGAGGTCACAAAATGCACGGGCAAGAAATTGGTGATTTATAGCTTTTGAGGCATCAAAATTAAAGGAAAATTAGCAAATTTATCGCTTTTAGGGTTATTAGAAAATGATAAATGTTGTCACATTTGGAGACTTATCGTCAATAAAAAGTTACAACTTGGCAGGAATTGTTCGCTATGTATCCGATTCTCCTGCCTGGCTAATAAAGGGCAGGATCGTAAGAACTTATCCGAAGAAGCACAAAGAAGAAACAGGAATCAACAAGAAACCGCGGGGAAAGACATCGAAAGGCATTTTAAATATAATAATGAAAGTTTCTATTTATATATATATATATATATATATATATATATATATATATATATATATATATATATATATAATCATTTTCAATTTTTCTAGCTCTGCAAAAAAAAAAAAAAAATGGTACTTGGAACACTGAGATGAGGGGAAAAGTAATCTGATAGTCGAATATTGTTTCAAACTCGTTAATGACTTTATGGAGAACAATCAGTTAAAAAATAATAATGTTCTACACATGGTAACTTGAAATTTGCGATAGCAGATTTCAAATTTTTAGATTTTTTTTTAAGCGCCTGATTTCGAGAAGGTGATTTTCAGCTTCGTTGAGTTGTTAGGTTAATAAAATCGCCTTTATTTACAACTCATTTTCTGTTAATTTAATGCTAATTAAAGCTTCACTTTTCCTTTTTTTTTTTGTCATCGTTTCACCGTCAACTGCAATATAAATATTAAGTGCTTTTTACGACATAATTTTTATTAAATATTTTAATTACTGGCAAAACAAACCTGAAATGTCATGGGCTAGGCGACTCGATGTTTACTAGTCTGAAAGTGAATAAAACGCAATGCTTATAAAAATTTATAATAGAAAAATATCACATTTCGTATTTATTCCATTTCAAACAAACACGTGTTAAACATCGCACTTTCCTAGGTTTAGTTTGCTGTATTTGCTTTATCTTTCAATCTGATTTTTTTTGTCAGCGTAACGGCAATGCTCTGATAAAAGCTTATTTTTCCCACGATCTCGTAACGTGCTCTTGCAGGTTAAAGTCTATTTTTATTTTCTGTAAAATACATTGGAAAATCTTAATATATATAAATTACGTGTCACGTTGTTTGTCCGCGATGGACTCCTAAACTAATTAACCGATTTTAATCAAATTTGCATACCGTGTGCAGTTTGATCTAACTTAAAAGATAGGATAGCCCTTTTTTTGAATTTTTAATTAGAATTTTAATTATTAATTAAAAACCAAATTTTCCGCCAAAAAAAATCTTTTCATTTTCCCCACCGCCAAATGAGTACGGATTCAGTTTTTTCTCTCAACAGTCATGAGGTTAGACTTAAGATTTTTTGGCTGATTATTTGAAACAATTCTATTTATTTTCTTAATGTTTGAGGCATTTAAAATTAAACATTGTTAATGAATCGATCTTTCAGATTCATTCTGAAGTACTTTTGAATTAAAATAAAACAGAATAAAGGAAATTAAAAATTTCTAATCTGCGTAGCGTCACCCCAACTGGCGTAGAAAACTCATGCATTTGCGTTACCGTAACTGGCGTTGAAAATTCACGCATGCGCATTGTGTTCTGATTGTTAACATGACAACCATTATTAACTGTACGTTAATAATGGTTGTTTCAATATATATATATAATAAATATATAATAATATATACAAAATAATTTAAATATATATATATATATATATATATATATATATATATATATATATATATATATTTAAATTATTTTTAGGTTAGTTGCATGTTTTTGTAATTAAATTGTATTTATGTTAGTTATATATTTTTTGTATACGCTTATAGTTTTAAGTACATCGTTTTTTTAGTTTTTTTTAACCTGTTTTCAACCGATTATTTTAAACGATTCGTTTTATTTTCTTAGTGTTTGATGCATTTAAAATTAAAAATTGTTAATTAATCGTTCTGGCCATAATGAATCTGAGAATATTTTGTTGACAAATTCTTGAAATATTACATAAATTAGGAAAGATATTCTTTCGTGCCCATAAAGTTTAAACGCTCAGTGACTGTTTTCAGTAATCATATTACAAAAAAAATACTTTGTTTCAGTAAAAAATATTATTATATTAATTGCAGATTAATCCTTTCCACTTTAATTTATAGTATAAATTCTACGGGAACTAACAGAAAATTAGAGAGATACATATTACGTTATGACTGAAGGCGTTTATAATATTATGAGAAAATTATATGACTATCAAAATTTGAAGTTTTAAAATATTTTGATGAAGAAGCTATTAAAGTAGGAATTGCATAAAATATTTAATTATTAAAATTTTAACAAACAGTAAAATTGGCGAACCGGCTGGTCGCCAAAGGCGGCTAGTATGATTGAAATATTTCTTTGAAAAATTCATTAAAAAAGAAATTTAAAAGATAAAACATTGATATCATTGAAAAGACTTTTTGAACTTTAAGATGAAATAAAAATCATTTGCGCTGTAATATTTTCGAAATTATTGGGGGAAAATGAGAAAATTTCACTTAATTTAAAAAAAAAAAAAATTAATATTATAATTAAAAATCGCTTTAAAATACACATTCCCACTTTACAAAGTATATGTGTGCCAAGTTTGGTAGATCTAAGTCAAACAGTCTGAAATGTAAAGCCCCAACACACACGCACGCGCGCGCGCAAATGTACATTAATAATCAGCCGTGGGGAAACTCCGGGACCTACTGGAGTATTTTCTTTAATAGTGGGTGGAAAGATCGGAAATCGTGAGTTTTCATGGAATAGTGATAGTTAAACTTTCATAAACCAATCAGTTTTAGTGACTGATTTGGTGGATTGGATTGAATCTCTTTATTTAAAATATTAGTTGTTCAAGAATATTTTGTTGAATATGATTCAGAGCAAAGAATATTAGTAAAAATTTAGAATTCGTAATTCATAAGAACATTTATTGACTCAAATTATACAAAATTTGATTATTTACTTCGTTTAGACCATTTTGTTAGCAGACGTATATGACAAAATGTTTATAAATTACCTGCTGGGCCTCGATTAGAGCGGCTATATATTAAACTATGCTTGCCTTAAATAAAACTGGGTTACAGAATTAATAACATAGCTATTTAAAAACGTCATAGAAAACATTTTCTAGCATTTATTTTTTAGAAAACATCACATTTCATATTTATTTCAGTTTTATTATTTTCAGTTTCTTTTAACCCCGTATCACCGAGATAATAGACCACACGTAGTCAACAAAAAAAAAAGTGGTACAGTTAAATACCGATTATTCGGCACATTTACTGATTATTCAAATTACCGAGGAAAAATTGTGGTACAACTGAAAAAGATAATCAAGCGCGAAATAAAATATGTCACGAAAATTATAGCAGGACCATGGAATTTTTACCAATTATTTTGCTTTTTGTGTATAAGTTTAGTACTGATTATTCTGATAGTGGTGTATCAATGATGTCCAGTTTTCTCTCAACCTCGAACTTGAATGATACAACTAATAATATTAAAAAATATTCAATGGCCTACCATACAAAGTGGAGTGGTATGTCTGCAAAATATGTAATCGTATGATATCGATCATAAATTATCGAATGAATTAATGTTAGTTCAAATGTGTCTCTTTCGATTGGGTATATTGCTAGTGGTTTATATCTATCTTTACTTACAATAATGCTGAATTTGTATGTGTTGGCGCTCTACTTTCCAGACCGTTTGAATTAAAGCTACCAAATTTGGTACAAGTATACTTTGGAGGTCGGGAATATGCACTTCGGACCAATTGTTTTGAATTTTTAATTAGAATCTTAGTTAAAAATTAAGTGAAACTTCGGCGTTTATTAACGATAGCTTACAAAAATATTATGGCACAAAAATTATTTTTTTAAATTAAGTAATAGCCAAAACATTATCTTTTTAATGGATATCAATATTATAACTTATAAATTAAGTTTCTAATTCCAATGAATCTTTGAAAAATAGTTTAACTATATTTTTCAACAATGTATTTCGCACAAAATTTAACATGTATGATACATATGCATGGGAAAAAATTAGCTTTTATCAACGTGTTACCACCTAATGAGAACTCAAATCAAAATATAAGTTAAATATTACTGTAGACCTTGAAAATAGTAACTTTCAGCACAAGTCTGTAATGAAATGAAATAAATATGAAATTCAATATTTTCTAAATACATGAATGCGAGAAAGATTTCTATGACTTTTTACAATATCAATATTAATAATTCAATAATTCAGTTTTATTTAGAGCATAGTATGTGTGTATGTGTATTATTAAGGTTTATATATGATGTCATATATTAAGGTTTAATATATGAGCTGTTTATTTTGAAAGTGGGGAAAGTCCATTTTTGAAAAAAAATAGAGATAATAGTAGTTGTAGATAAAACTTGATATGATCTTTTTATGCGTAAACAAGTAAACACAGATTCGAGTATTTTGGAGATGGAAGTTTTAGCTCTTAACAGCATTGAGAATCTGTTTATTTTGAAAGTGGTGCAAGTCCATCCGAGATTGAAATTATATTTGACCGAATATATTATGGCAAAATTTAGTTCCGGTTGCTCTGTGGTGAAGGAAATGAGGCCGTTTGATATCATATTTGAAATCTAGGGTGTTTCTATCCATCTATCTTTGATAATGAAAATCGGTGGTTGTATAGTATTTCATAAATAATAAAAAGTCCATCTTAATTTTGTGTTTCGATAAGTGGTTGAACTGGCAATGGGAAAAACCAGTTCCTTGTATATTACCCAGGATTACTATAAAGTAATACAAAATTGTCAAAAACATAAAAAAAAAAAATATTTAATACATGAAATGAAACGCGGATATTTATTTTCAACCCAAACTCTGGAGAAAGCGATTTTAAAAAGAAATAAAAAAAACTGATGGAGAAACCGTGAATTGTTTAACCGTATGGTGGATCAGATTTACAAGAGATGCACCATACAAAATGTTCTGCAAAATTTCGATAGAACGAGATGCTGGATTTAAAATTATCGATTTACCACCACAACGAGGAAGACCAAGTAATTTCAGAAATATAAAATTATCTTTTATGTATGAGAAAAGGTGATCTATTCCATCTAAAAAATGCAAGGGCAAGATGGATTTATTACCATAAATACCTCCTGTTCATCATGAACATTTTAAAATGTTAAATCCTGAATAAAATTCAATTTAATTATACCTACATATAAACAGAAAATGTATAATTTCATTGATATTCTTAATAAAATTGAATTGTTTTAAAGTTATATTTACTACAAGAATATTCCTTGTTTTGTTTCCCTTTTTATCAAATGAATAAATTATAAATTTTTGAATAGTACTTTGTTTTTATTATTAAAAAAAGGCTGATGCAACCGAAATATTTCCCAATTAAATGAATGTTTACAATAATTCATTAATTTTGAAAGTGAGGCTAGTCCATTCAGATATAATAAAACTCTTTAATTTTTTAGTCAGCACTGTAAACACTATTCGAATATAAACTTATATTTTGTGCATTTTGTGGTACCAGATAATGTATCTATTAATACTTACCAATATTTTTAAATTTATTGAAATGCAAACCTTTAAATATACCGCAATAACAAAATATGGACTTGCACCGTTTTCAAAATTAACGGTTCATATACAAGATATCCGTTCTAATCAGGGTCCAACAGCTAATTTCTAAAACTGTATTAATCGGCGTATATTCCTAGTAAAAAATTGTCTAAATGAAACAAATAAACATATTTTATGTAGTTTAAAATCAATAAATGTTCTGATGAATTATGATTTTTAAATTTTTGTATAGATCCTCCTCTTTGTGAGTTTATGCTTGATAAAATATTCTTGACACGCTAATGTTTTATAGAAAAAAAGTTCCTCACTTTTTCAATTAAAACATATTAAGTTATGAAAATTTAAATGCCCCCAATCTATAAAAAGGCGCTATTTTAGATTTTTCTATCGACCTATTGAAGAAAATAGCCAATCAGCGCTTGGACTTTAACTGAGATTAAAAAGTTTTATCTCTTCCATTTCAAATTCAAACGACAGAAAACAGAAAATTAAAGAGATATATATCACAATGAACAAAGTATCGAAAGACTTCTATAATAATATGAGTGATGCGATTATCGAAATATTTTGCTGAAGAAGATATTAAAACGCCGTAATTGAAATATTAAAGAGGAATACTTCTGGCGAATCAGCTGGTGGCCAAATGGTGACTAGTACTTATAATAAAGCTCAATATGTGTTTGTTTCTGTGTTCGCGCTCTACAGGCAGACCGTTCCACCAACAGCTACCAAATTTGGCACAAGTATATTTTAGAGGTCGGGAATATGCACCTAGGAGATATATTTTTGGAATTTTTAATTAGAATTTTAATTAAAAATTAAACAACATTTTAGGCATGTTTTGGCGATAACTTCCAAAAATATTATCCCACAAAAATGATTTACAACAATATAAAAAAATTATCTTTTTAATGACACCAATGTTTTTACTTATAAATTAGTTTCTTTTTTTAATGAATTTAAAAAATTTAATCATATTTTTCATAAATTTATTTTGCACAAAATACAAATAATATCTAACCTGCACAAACACGTTATGTGTGCATAGGAAAAAATAAGTTTTTATTAACGAGTTGCCATCATATTGACAAAAGCTCAAATTAAAAAATAATTCAAATATTACTACAAACATAGAAATGTATAATTTTCAGCATGTATTAAATGAAATAAATAAGAAATACAATATTTTCTAAAAAATAAATGCAGGACAAAGTTTTCTATGATCTTTTACAATATCTAAATTATTAATTCAATAAATCAGCTTTATTTAAGGCAAACCTGGTTTAATATATATCCTTTCAATTCAGGGCCCAAAGGCTAATTTGTTATAGAAATACATGTATTAAAATGGTCTAAAAAGTAAATAATTGTATTTTATGTAACTTGAATAAATTAATGCTCTAATATATTAAGAATCTTTAGTTTTTTTTAGATACTTTGCTCTGTGTATTATATTTAACAAAATATTCTTGAGACATTAATTCCTGAGACATTCCTCGTTATTCATTAAAAATTGAAGCTTATAGATCACTTTATCGACCGTCTCAAAGATGATAACCCCAATCTGCGCTCAGAGTTTCTCGAGTCTAATTAATTGGCCTTAGATTACGAAAATGTTCATTATTCAATTCTAAACTTCACAAATCGATCAGATTTGATAGCAGAAGTTCGGAATGTTCATGTATTTATTTAAAAGTTGAAGTATCAAGAATATTTCAATGAAGAAAATTCCTTAGGACCAAAATACTGTATAAAATTTAGACATAATTTTTTGAAGTTTATTTATAGACCGAAACTATAAAATATTATTATTCACGTCATTTAAATCCTTTTGAAAGTAAAACTCAAAACTGAATTGTATAATGAATCTGAGAAATTTTTGTCGAATAACTTTTGAGATATTACATAAGTTACGAAGATTATTTTGTAATAAACACAAGACTTTTCGAATGAATCTGTTTTGTGTACTCGTATTAAAAATCAACATGCTTGATTTCAGTAAAAAATGTTTTTTATATTAATTTCAGTTTAATTATTTCCAGTTTAATTCAAAGTTTAAATTTTATGGGAGCCGAGAGAAAATTAGGGAGATGCATAGTTCAAGGTCATTATAGCCTAATGTCTTTACAATAAAATTAGTAAATTATATGACTATCAAAATTTTAATCCTTGAAACACTATGATGAAGCTATTAAAAGACAATTTCTACAAAATATTTAATTGACATTTCAGCAAGCATGAAGATTGGTGAAGCGGCTGGTCGCCAAGGTGGCAAATACTTATAATAAAACTGAATGTGTGTGTGTGTGTGTGTGTGTGTGTGTGTGTGTGTGTGTGTGTGTGTGTGTGTGTGTGTGTGTGTGTGTGTGTGTGTGTGTGTGTGTGTGTGTGTGTGTTGGCTCTCAACAGAAAAGACCGTTTGACATCAACTATCAAATATGGCACATCCATACCTTTCGGGCCGGAAATGTGAACCTCGGAAATATTTTTTTGAATTTTTCATTAGATTTTTTATTAATTAAAAAAATAATCAAAATCTTGCCATTTTACTTAATAACTTCCAAAAATATCGCATAAGAATTATTTTTATGTCAAGTTAAAGTTCAAAAAATTATCTTTTTAATAATATCGATGTTTTAATTTATAAAGGAAATTTCTATTTTTAATGAAATTTTTAAAATTTTAATCATTTTTCAAAAATTTATTCCGCGCAAAATAAAAATAAAATTTAACCTGTGTGAAATTTAACCTCAAGCAGACATGGGAAAAAAAATTACCTTTTATCAGCGCGTTGCCATCACGTTGACAAAAACTAAAAATGGAAAATTAAATTAACGCTTACTATAGTGCAATTTACAGCACCTATAGTTTAAGAAATGAAATAAATAAGAAATACAATATCATTTTAAAAAAAATAAAAGTGAGAAAAAGTTCTGTGATGTTTTAAAATAGCTATATCATTAATTCTATAATTCAGTTTTATTTTAATGCAAACACACATAGTTTAATATATGCAAGATATCAGCTCTAATCAAGGCACAAAAGCTAATTTCTAAAACTTTATTAATTTGCTATACAACTGATAAAAATGATCCAAGTGAAATCATATTTTATTCAGTTTATATCAATAAATGTCCTGATGAATTACGAATTTTAAATTTTTATACAGATCCTGTTTTGTGAGTCATGTTTAATAAAATATTTTTGAGATACTAATATTTTTTTTAAAAAAGTTCCTCTTTTTAGTAATTAAAACGCATTGAGCTATGAAAATTTGAATGTCTCCATTCTATA